>NC_084665.1:40762500-41462500 GCF_028389875.1 Rhea pennata
ATAGTGTAGGAACTCTGTATACATAGAGTTCACAGGAACAATAAAAATATATTCATTACACAATGCAGTTTCATTTGGAATTAAAAATTCAGTTGGAATTAGAAAAGACTGAGTTGCTTATTTTGGTAACACCCAAAGGCCAAGGTGGTGAAGCACTTCCTTTTCTTTTGTCCTTGCTCTTCTGCTAGGTGCTGGGTGAGTTTCTGACACTGTTGGCCTTTTACAAGTCAGTGAAAGTGCTCTAGGAGATCCCACTTTATGTGGTAGGTCTTGGGATTGATTGGAGCCTTGGAGTCATAATGCTACTTGGGTCATCTTGGGGAAGATGGAGCTGGCGCTGCCTGCTTTGATCAGTGGTTGCCCTATTTTAAAATCTCTAAAACTTAAGTTTAGATGTTTAGATTGTTGGTAAATAAAGGTTAACTTGTGCTGAACATCAGTAGAAAATGTCGCGTGTACATGAATGATAATTTTTTTGTAAGATATTTGTTAGAGCATCCATGGATTCTCTTAAGTTCTGCTATACCATGTGATACTCCAGTGTACAGTGTGATGCTGTGAAATGTGAGGGGCATGCAAATGCTAAAAAGTGTGTGCTGCTGTGGATGCAAACACCTCAGATTCAACATAATTTCCCTAATCAAACCAGGCTGTCATCAGCATTCAGTATTTTGCTTGAGGAAATTTCATCTGGCAGCCTGTTCCTGAAAAAAACTCTGGGCAGCAGTTGGGATACAACACAGCATTTCAGCACTTTCACCGTAGTGTAATTAGCAAGAGATCTGCATAGGCTGTGGTAGACCAGAGCTGCAGAGAAGCTGTAAGTTCATAACAACTTCTCATACAAGGGGACATGGGTGCCTAGAAAGTCTCAGATTTCTTATGGGTGAAATTCACACCGTGCTTGTCCCACTTAACCTTTCAAATAGGGCTTATGTAGTACTGCAATAGTACATGCTTCCTGCCAGCTGTCTACCGTACGGCATGTTCCACATGAGCTGAGGAGACTGCCTGTTTCAGTATTGGCATATTTAAAAAAAAAAAAAACAAAAACAAAAAAAAAAAACTCGCTTGTTTTTTATTTCATAACCTGTTAACTCAGTTCTTCATAGCAGAAAACTGAAGAGTTTTCTATAGAGGTTTCACAGAGGAGAGATTCCAGGGAGACCAAGTGCAATTTTATCAGATAATATAAAAAAGCTTTCTCTGTCTTGCTTACTGAAGTGTACTGAAGTTTTCAAACTGTTTAATGCAGGAGTTTTGAGGTGAAGGAAAGGCTTCGACTTGTGCATTCAATTAGTTTCTCTTAGGAAATGTTATTTGCCTGAGAAATTTGACTTTTTCTGCACCTTGAAGAAGTTACCCATATTCTCTTCTGGTCCAAAAGCATTATTTAAGAGAGATTTTCAGTTGTAGTTTTTTTTCTATATGCTTTCAAGTCACCACTATAAGCTTTGACATACCTGAAACGAAATCCTCAGTTTCTCATTACAACAAATTGTGCCTGAAGCAGCAGGAGAGCAAATCCTAGGAAATCTTTTGGGATGCATTGAATTTCTCCTGTTGAATCAATCTACTGCTTGGCTGCTCCTGCAATTCCATTATTGCTATCTATTTTCATTTCTTCATCTCTGGAAAAAAATATTCATACTGCTCTCCACAGGGAATCACCTGAGAATTTAAGCAGTCCATATAAATAGGAAATCATTGTAACAACTTTAAAAGGCTCTAGAGAATTGGTCCAAAAAAATCTTAATTTCAGGTAATGTGTTTATTGTGTATTTCCCATTTCTTAAGCAGCAGGATTAATTTTCACTGCCGTGTGACACGTTGTGTCATCACGTATGGTTTCATCATGACAGTTGCTGATTTTTCAGAACCGGCCTCTTTGTGTAACTAGTGGAGACAGTTGGTTAAACCACATAAAACTGATGTGTCAGCGCTACCTCCTGAATACCTACCTCTCTCTGCTTTAAGTAGAGACAATTACATTCTATGAGGAACATTGCTTAGGACCTCTCAAATATTTTCAGATCTTCTAAAGGAAAGAGAGAGCTGGTGGCTGTCAAAACGAAAAGCTGCCTACACTTTTTGCACTGAACTATAATCATCCATCATTTGTTGAAACCTACAAGTACTCTTGCTGAATAGCCTAAGCCAAGTGTATTTTTCCAACTTTTCTTGTAAATGTCACTGTAATAGTTTGTCTGTCCAAGAGCCTTAACAAAAGTTAAGACATTTGCCTACATGATGCCCTGCATCATACTCAGCACTCAACAGCTTGCAAAAAATAAACTTCCTCCCCAAAATCCCTCTGAGCCTTAACCAAAAAATAACAGAATATCTGCAAGAGTTGTTACACGGGTTTGTCATGTCTCAGTTAACACATTCACACTGTGGATTACTGCTGCTCATGAGGGATCCGGCTCAGAGATACTGAGTGAATCAGACTTCCCCGAGATCACCTCTGAGGAGGGACTCCAGAGCTTAGCCCTTAAATTGCAGGCAAGGCATATATCTTCTGGGGGCTTGGGGATTTGGTTAGTCTTTTTATTATTATTATTATTATTATTGTCTCAAATATCCAGTGCTTACATTGCAGACAAATGGTGGGTTATAAAAATCTGCAGGATGGCCTCAGCTATTGCCACATGAGTAACAGGTGGGAAAGCAGCAAAGTGGCACCTTGGGCCTGTTGGATTTAGACACCAAGATGGACTCAGTAAAGCCCCAGTGCCTCTCTGGGCTCCAGTGGTAACAGATCTGGTGAGATGCTGTTTTGGAGAGGGCAAAAATGTCTAATTCTTTTCTGCACAGCACCTAATCTCCTGCCAAACTATTAAGTCTCATTGATTTTTGGACGGGCTGCTTTAATTAACAACCCTTCATCTGCTCTGCTACAGCCTTAGGAGTTACTGGAGGGCTCCAGCATTAAGGGAGGAGAGGAGATTTGTGTTTTCAGCCCTTAAAGAAGCGTTGTGCAGCAGTGTGGTCCTGCCTCTACCCCGGCAGCCCTCCCTGTCCGTGCTTCCACCGATGTCCTCCCTGCACGGCAGCAGCACCGGCGCGGGGCTCGTGCTGGCCAGGCTGTGCTTCTCCTGGAGCGCCGAGCAGCGGGACTGCTGCCAGCATCACGCCCTTCATGCAGAGCTGCAGCGTTTGCCTCTCTCGCCCTTCCAGGGATCAGGGAAAAAACCCTGGTCAAGAGAACTTCAGGGTTTTTTTTTTTTGCAAACGGCTGGATTAGAGAGCAGTGGCTGAGGCATGCCATATGTAGAGTGCTTCGCACAGCCACCTGGAAAATACTGTTACACGTGAAGGAGGACACAGCAGCACTTAGCATATTTCCTGAGAACGTGGTTGAGTTTTCATGGTGTCAATGAAATGTCAGCCACGGATTTTAAATTTAGAACTCTTAATTCAGTAGATTTGCTGGATTTCAGATGCCAAGTATGTAGACTTTAATCAGAAGCCGGATTAAGAACTGATGGTCACTACAGTATCTTTCTGTGAGTCTTTTGTAAAAAAGTCAAGTAGGGAAGAATAGCTGCAGAACCTAATATTCTTGGAAGATGCACGCAACCCGTTTTCTCTTCTTCAACGAGGCTCTCCAGTAGAGACTTTACAGTAAAAATAAATCTTTCTTTTTGCTTATTCCCCCCCCTTTTCTTAACTTGTTTTACAAATAATCCCTACTATTGGAGGTATGTTTTATAATAAACACATGATAGTTGCAATGACTGAAGATAAATTAAAAAATTCCATCTTTACTCTTGGTCAAATGTATTTGGTTCTTTGCTGAGGGGAAGAAGAGTCCCTAGTGCTGCCTAGTTCTGAGGCACTTACTTATATTTGCGTTGAAAATTAAATTGTCTAGAAAACTCCAAAAAAGGGAAGTGCAGTGATAAATAGGGCCACTGGGGGATGCTAGTGATTAAGGGTTAAAGCCGAGGGTCAGCGCCAATGGGCACCATGGCTGTGGGAGGTCCCCTAGGATCCCCCCCGAGGGATTTCTGAACTCACTGATAGTAATGTAGCGAACAAAGTTCAGTGTCCTGAGCATAAAACATCACTAGTAAACATAAATCTTACCTCTGGCATCACCTGAGATAGAGACAAAAATGTGAAGGCGGAGAAAGCAATTCAAAGAAAGAGTGAATCGAAAGAGCAGAAAGAATAAAATCCAGCACTGCTGTTGTTCCGAGGGTTTTGGAAAGTGGCCAAGGACATTTATCTCTGATGTTTAGAGCAAAATATGTGGGAAGAGGAGACACACAAAAATCTTACCAAAGAACTGAAAGACATTAAAAAATACAGCTTGGGGAAAAAATTCTGAATAGCAGGGGTATCCTTTCTTTCTATTTTCTAAATAATAATAATAATAATAATATTACCTCAAAAGGACAATTTTAATCATGTTTTGCAAATGATTCCGTTGGTTTGTCATCTAGAAATGGTAAAAAGGTGAAGTGAACATCGAGGGTTTGTGAGAGGAGGAAAGAGGTTCCTTTGCTAGGAGAGTAGGCTGCCTCCATGTGAACGTGTGAGGCTGGGAGCATCGCAGCACATCAGTGCTTCAAGGAGTTACTGCTGTAAACTGAATAAATAGGGACCGAGTAGCCTTGATGCACCTTCGGGGAAAGGAAGTTAGCAGAGAGAAAAGAGAGCTTGATAGTAACAAGCTGCTAAAGCATGAGAAGTGTTAGACAGCACCATAAGCACCTCTGCTTTCCCTTATTTCATCCTACACCAGGTTATTGATAGCAGATCACAGTTCACGGTTTGTATTTAGTGGGTTATATGAAATAAATTGACACTATTAGCATAAGTCCATGGAGGCCCAACTATCTTTACAAACCACATGCGACTCGTGAAGCAGTTAGATGTCCTCATGAGAGACCTTTACTGTTACAGGTTATATTTTAGTCTGACAAAAATCTTAAAATATTCTTCACTTGAGGATCAGTATCTCCTAGAGTAAATCAGACCTTTTTGTAAGCTGTATTTGTATATTGTCATGGAACCTAGCATTTCCAAAAATTGAGATCTACATAGACAGGCTAACTATTGTCTTTGTTCTTAGTTTATCTCTTGAATATGGAGATAATACAGGCCTCACAGCAAAATTTAGTGTTGCAAATTTGTTATCCTAGTCAGAAATTTAAAGGTGATTTGTGTTCTGGAAAATTTGGGGTATCTCTTGTGCAGATCTGAGAGGACAAAAGTGTATACACACACAAAACAGTCAAAACTGTAAACTCTAAGTTGGTGCTTTTTGTAACCATCTGAGCAGGAAAGCCCAGTATAAATTGAGGACTGTATTGTCTCTGGATAGTGGTAGCAGTCCCTCCAAGAGATATATTTCTGGCAATATTTGCACAAATTCTGGCTTGATTGTACCTATTTTATAGATAAACAGGGGCTGTGCTTGTCCCTGGCTGGTATCTTTAGGAATCCATAAAAGCACTTCAGCATCCTGCTCACATCCTCCATTTCTCCCTACTTCCTCTCCACCACAGACCTCCGATCTCAGCAGCTTTTTCCAAAAAGGAAATAAATGTTTTGTGTGCAAAGCCGGGTGCCTAAGTTATCGATGCCCTGATCAATCCATTTCCCCCACAGGAAATGCATTTTCTGTTTTGTTGCTTGCTTGCTGTGTATGTCTGCATAGCATCAGCACCACAGAATCCCCTTTTCTAGATGTTTTTCTCATATCCATGTGTTTGCCCCCAAAGTAATACCAAGCTCTGCAACTCATGCTGACTTACATACGTGCATGCGCCAGTAAATGCTCTGTCTACTATTCCCAGTTCATATATGTGCATATGAGCAAAATTTCTTATTATTACCTCATGTCATGCCAGTTGTTTATATCAGAGGTGGTTTAAATATCTCCAGGTGGTCCAGTACACTTTTCTATTCAGCAACACTGCTTCTAATTTGCTGTGCTTTGTTCAGTATATATCACTTTTCTAATCAGATAGCCTAAGGTTGTGTCTTAAACAACTCCACTGCTGCAAGATTTTTCTAATAGTGCTCAGCCAGTAGCTCTATATCTATATACTGCTGCTTTCTAGCTTCAGTTTTAGTTTCTAGTTTCACCTTTTGCTTCTCCCAAGAGCTATGTGAACTTGAATTTGGCTGATAGCGATCTCCCTAGCTAAATCACAAAGTTTCACAGAAATTCATTTTTTTCTGACACAGCTGCAGGTATTAATTTCTCGATGTTTCCAAGTTGCTCTGAGATGTAGTTCTTGAAAGAACTGGATTCCCTGTCAATGGCAATTTCATCTGCAAAAGTTTTCTTTTGGCACTGCAGGATCTCTTTCAGATTAAGATTTTAGACCATTTAGGACTTCAGGCTTTATCTAGAATAAGGATTGCAGTCCTGATCTACTTTCTTGCTAAAACTGGGAGATTCAGTTTGGTTTTGCTACCCTTAAGCAAAGTGGGCAGTGTCTTTCAATTGTAATCAGGGGATCCTTTTTTTCTTTTCCTTTGGTGCTTGCAAATTAACTGTTGTAGTACTTACCTGAACTCTTTTCTTAGTCTGCTTGTTGTTATATGCCAATTAAAGGACACAAGTGACAAAAATAGAAGTGAATATTAAACATTATGCATGTACTAAGCAGGTACAGAGCTCTGATACATTAAACTAAAAATGCATGAGCAGGTATTAAAGACCCATGAGTTGTGAGACGTATATTTAGTTATTCAGCTGGAACAATTTGGAGAACGATTTATGGGAAATTCTCAATATTAGTGTGAATTTAACTAAGAGAAATAGGAAGTGTTTATGGCATACAGATTCTAAACAGAGGTTTGGTTAGAACCTGAACTGAAATGGGATTACAAAGTGATGCCAAGAGAGATATTAACTGTTAAAAATAGAGATATATGAAGCATATGTTGAGTTCTGGATTGCTTTGATAGCAACAGAGCATTGCTTTGAAAAAGCTATTTTAGAGACTGAAGTTGTGGCGGAAAAGAGAGAAGGGGAAGGGAAATCTTTAGGAAAGAAATACAGACTTACAATACTATCTCTGATGAAAAAGACAAGAGAGAGAGCATCTAGAAAATAGAAGTAGAGAATTTGTAAGGATAATTCATTCTCTAGGGGGAGAATTAGGAAGAGTGATTTTAGTCGGAAAATATCTATTTGTATTTTGGAATAAATTGTCAGTTAGACTGGACACTGGGCAGGACTTTTAAGGGGGGACTCAATAAAGAGTTCCTAGTGGTGGAGATCTGAGTGCTGGTGAAAGGGAAAGTTGTAGTATTTAAACGAGCAAACAGTCAAAGCAATCTTACATCTGATGGCTGAAGTAGATGAAAAAGTGGAGTGCAGGTAATGTTGCTAAAAAGGAAAACACAGTTGTGAGAGAGGGGAGATGAAAGGAGCAGCACATAAGGGGAAAAAGGTACAGAAGAACATGGTGGGCCAAGGGAGAGGGAATGAAGGAAAGACAGTGCTTGGAAGAGGACCGTGCTGAACCATAAAATCAAGGGAACTAATGTCAAACCAGAACCAGCTCAATGAGTGATCAGGTTCTTGGTGAGATGATCCATCCATCTGGGAAACCAGAGAATGAGGGTCAGAGAGGGTCTGCAGCAAAATAGATAATGCAGAGTAAAGCTGAAATTTCTCAAACTGATGGAGAGAGGAAAGAAAGAGAGAAAAATGATTATCCAAGAGAGAGGAAAAACATAAATTACTGCAATGAACATATCCTGGAGACCACACGGTTACTGGTATGATGAAACATTACAAGCACACAAGCTCTTAGATATACCAGACATTGAGGAAAATGGCCAAAAAGTAATGGAAATTCTTGTTAGGAATACCTTAATTAGATGTCTCTGAAAGCCAGCAGTATCTTTACTTTCAGGTCCTGTTTTTGCTAAGCTTCTACATAATGCTAGTTTGGTTAACAGGCTCATGCATACTTCATGTCTAGCATGTCAAATCTCGGTGAGCTGCATCCTCTGCCAAGGTCTGTTAGTCAGTTTTCTTGCCATAAAAATAGAAAAATCAGTCCTGCTATGCAGGGAACATTTGGAAGTATCAGGACTTAATGATCTAATCCAGCTATGAGAAATGTAACAGCCATGTAAGCATAGCACTCTGCCTCATTTAATTAGCAGTAGGATTGTGCCATAGGGGACCACTCAAGAAAATGCTGAGAATATTGACTGTTATGTGAAAATTAGTTGTACTACCTCATAAATACAACAGTTCCTGACCTTCAGAAATTTAGTCAACGGCTAATCTTCTCCTTACTTCTCTGTACAATGTCTGAATGTTGAATTATGCAGTTTAGAGTGAAAGGCATGACAGTGATGGGATGTATGCTTACCTGCAAAACCCTCCTACCTGTGTTCCCTTGTTTGCCACGAAAGCTTCTCCTTGCTTTCTTTCCACTCTGCTTTTCCAATTAGAAAATCTCTTCACTTGAGCTCAGAAACCCAAATGCAGTCTACTTCTATCTAACCCTCAGATCTCTACAAAACCCCAAATAATCCATTTCCGTAGTTAAACAGGTGATTCACCCTGCCAGCCCCCTCCCAGATGTCCCTCTGTTCCTGGAGAACACTGGCAGCTCTTTTCTCTGCCTCCGTTTGTCATTTCCTCGTCAAGGATGACACAGAAGCCTGAAGCACCTTTAGGTAATGTGACTTTGAAGATGAAAGCAAGAAGGAGGCAACAGAAAGCAAGTGGCTGTGGCTGGGGAGCCAAACAAAGACAGTAACTGATTAGAGAGGTTGGGCAGGCTACCAAAAGACAGGCCAGAGCACTGCTAAGGGAAAAGGCTCCGAGAAACAGAAAATAGGCTGCCCAGAGGACCATAATAGCTGACAAAAGTGACAGGAAGATAAATATATCAGACAAAAAATTCACCTTCAGAAAAATATGCAAATCTACTAGTGAATAATAAAAAGTACAAACCAAATAAAGTCATCTGTGAGGAAAACTAAGGAATGCAATGCACACATGACCAGTAAAGTGAGAGAGGGAATAGTATAGGAAACCAAAGAACAATTAAAAGAAGCAATAGAAATACCAAAATTAGAGAGGAAAAGCCTCCTACCCTTCCTTTTAACTTCGCCCATCATCACAAAAGACAAAAAGAAGAGTGAGCAAAGAAAACAGATACTGTCACAGTTACAAACACTTTTCTGAAGAAAAAAAGCAGCTTTCTCTAGCGGGCTAGCAGTTTAATACACTCTTAGAAGATACGGTTGATGGGTTGCCAGAAGTGAAGATAAAGTTCTGGAATCAAAGTGTGTTCATTGCAGCCACATCATGAATATATTTCCATATTAATTCAGGTATGCTGAATGATGCACACTAAGGATTTAATGTACATTTAAGACTGGCCAGCATTTCAGAAGTCTTTCAAGAACTGGCAAAGTGACAGCCAACAAGTAGAAGCATCCTAAAGCAGGCCTTTCCACTCCATTCATTCTTGATGAAATAAAAAAGAGAATAAGAAAATCTTTTAATGCAGTAGTGTGCTTGGCAGTCTCTGAAAAATTGAGTTAGTTCCTACATTGCTACAAAACAAAAGGCTCAATATATGCAGTCATAAAAAGGGAAACTATTCCCTTTCATTTTATTCATTTCATTGTCATAGAATTTGCAAGGTTTATCATTGCGTTTTCTGGAGAAATTCTTTTTAGGTAGTGAGACAAAATGCATATTTTAAAAATATTTATGTAAATATGACTGGAGATCTTGTTTGGTAAGAAGGGAAAATTACTTTATGTAGTACTGTTTGCAGTGTTCTGAAACACAGACATTGTGTCCTGTGAAATAAAGCGTAACTTCTCAAATCTTCCAAAAAAATCACACAAAGTCAATTATGACCAGGGGAATGTCATAGTACTTAGTTGCTTGCTCTCATGACAAGGATGGCTAGAGATAGTTATCTTAGAAATTTGTTTCAGTAGTGGGCAGGAGTAAGGCCTCTTATTTTTCAGTGGATTTCAAAATGTGTAGCCAAATTGGGTAACATTACCTCTACAGATTCAACATCTGAGAATTTTCAGATGAAAAGCAGGTTTACATGCTTGCAATGTGATAACATCCTGAATGCATACTCGAGCCTTTATCTGTTGCTGCCCATCTGGATTGAGTTCATCTGTGTATTGTCTTGCTGGCATGTTTGCAGCACAGGTGAGCACTACCAATGCTGGATATTTATCAAGAGATGCTATCAAGTTGTGCAAGGCTGCTTGTGCCAGTACAGAAAAAGAGAGAAAAAATATAAAAAGTCTTTTTCCTGTAACAGAGCATCAACATTAAGCTGTGAAACAAACAGAAGTATACTGACTTTCAGTACAATTGTTATTTTTAAGTTACTAGAAGTATCCCTTCATGCCTTCAACTCACTGCCCTCCTCTGGGGGTAGTGTTGACCTAGGCACTTGGGTCTTGGGTCTGCTTGTACTTGGGACTAGTACTTGGGTCTACTGATACCTTGAAGACAACCATGAATGAAGTATAGTGGTTATGCACCTCTGATGGGTTAAGCTGTGACCAACTCCAGATACTGCAGTGGGACGTGACCATTCCCTTCCTGTTTGCAGTGACTAGGATTTTCACCGTGCCTTGCATTTTAAAAACACCAAGAATATGGCATTTAACACACCCAGTGACATTAATAAAGAGCCGCAGCAAATTGTATTCAGACCCTACTAAGTGAAGTGAGGGAAGTGTGATCAGCAAATTTGCTGATAAATAAAAACATAGAAATCGGTGGTGGTTTGTGGATCCTGATTTCACTGAAGGTCTTGGCAATGCAGGGAGTTCAGCAGGGTGAGGCCTTCACTGGTGGTGATAGTGGTGTTGTGTATGTAATGGGAGGATTACAGTCTGGTTAGGGAATCAAGCACTACGTTTTCTTGTAACTTGTTTCTTTTGGAGGTCAGAACTGGACACATATTTGCCAGATTTTAAATAAATGAAAAACTATGTCAATGGGGAAGAAAAATTATCTACAATTTCTGTGATAGTCACCCTAAAAATATATACCATCCTTTTTGTGTCTGATGTTTAAACAAGGTCTTACATCCGTAAGACAAAAGGTCCGGTTCTTGGCCGTTCTGAATGGATCAAGCCTGCTTTGCAGCAGGTAAAGATCTAGTTCAAAGTTTTTCCGTGAAACTCTTGCCTTTCTTCCAGGCGCAAATGCAGTTATTCACAGTGTGTATTCATATACCCATTCCGTATGCCGGTCCTCTTGCTGTTGCTGCCTCTGAGCTAGGTAAATTCCCAGCCGTCTGGATTGCTCTGGGCAATGACTTTAGCAAGCTGACTTGTGTTTAATTTTTGTTGTTGTTGTTGCTTTTTATACCTGCCTGTTGTTCCCTGTCTTTGCAACTATTTTATCAAGGTCTACTTGCAATGGCTTACTTGAAACAAATGTGTGCGTGCTAAAGCCAAACAACTTGCATTCCAGTAAACAAAGCAAGCAGCCCCTTTGGTCACTCCTGAACACTCTTTACTAGCTCATCTCTAGCCCCCAGGCAGGGGATGCCCTTTGGCAAATTTTTGTGTGGTTTTGTTTAGTTGAGGCATACAAACATGATTTGATTTCCAGTGTCTTTGGCAGTGCAAGTGACAGCAATGGCTTATGTAGAGATACCTTAGTCAGTTCCTGAAACTAAGTTAGAGCATTGTATTCAGTACAATAACTCTAGCCCAATGTGTGATTAAGTGCTTAGTGAGTTCCATTTCCTTATAAGAACATGTGTCAGAACCCAAGAATGTATGCCACAAGTGAACTAAGCATTAATCTGTCAGCAGCTTAAGTGTGTTTGGGATAGTGCAATGGAAATATGCAGTATAGTGACACAGTGTTTGTTCTCTGGGAAGCATTTAAGAGCAGATGGAACCTGTAAAATAGACTGATTCATGAAAGAGAGCAGCTTCTACCAGCTTTGTTGGATGCTTCATTGTTTTAACCTGCGTAAACACTGGCCACATATGCCTGCTTTGTCAGTAAGGTTCAGTAGCACCAGGTGTGGAACCAACGTCAGTGTGTGCACAGGACTTCATCAGGGAGGGTCTTTTACTTAGAAGTGTCCTTTCTATCATGAGATAGGTTTAAAGTGTAGGATCTTTGTGTAAATATCCTAAAGGACTGAAAAAAGATTACGGATTCTACAACAATACATGGGAATAAGAGGCTGGAGTCTCTGTAGAATTCAATGGAAAATTAAGTCCATAGCAGGCATCTCTTAAAATTCTAGCATAAACCAGTAGTATTCTGTAAAAATGAGGTTGGGCTCTACAGAAACAACTGAAGAAGTCTATAACATTCAGTAGAAGGATGCTAACTGTCCTTCTGATCTGTTTAAGCATACTGTAGGACTGACAGACAATCGCTATGGTTGTGAGTTGAATTCTACCAGAGCATGTATGTAAAGGAGACATTACATTTATATCACTAGTGGGGACTTTCTGAGTTCCACCACTTGTTAATCAGAGGAAAAATAAACATCATGAGAAGATCTGGAAGGCCCCTGTGTCTGCACAAATCTCTACTAGCAACATTGATCGTTTTACAGATTTTGAGCTGTGGGCCTTTGTGGCCACAACAGTAGTTCAGTTACAAGTAAAAACTCTTAGTTTTGGTGTTCTAAAATTTGCACTAAATGAAAATCAGCATGGAATTTGCAGACTTCCTACATTATCATTTATGCTATTTTATGCTAATAACAGAATCAAAAGAAACAATAGACTTTCAAAAAGCTATGTTTTGTTTTCTTCAAAACAATCAAATCAATATGTTAGCAAAATGAAAAGAGGATGTGGATTTCTAACATCTTGCATTCTGTGTAATGCAGAATTTACTGTACCTGTAGCACTGATATTGTTTCAAAAGGTTTGCGTGGGTGAGCAGAGTAAGAAATAACTAAAAAATATGTCTCTGGAAATATAATTCTACTCATGTGAATTGTATGTGCTGTAGTCTCTTGTTAACCTTAAAATTGCTACACATATATTCTTTGGGGTATAGTATATAATATTCTGTGGAGTCAGCTTGTATGTGCTTCTGTGTGTTTGGAGGAAAGCACACTTTCAAAGGGCTTAACAAAGGTCAGTCCTCTTCAAAAATAAATGAATCTTGACTATGCAAAGAAATATAGCAAGACCTGTATAGTTGAAATAATCCCAATTAAAAAAACAAACAAAACAACAACATTTTGCCCTGTAATATTATATTGTGCATATTCATGCTGCCCAGAGCACAGGAAAGTAGAACAACAAGGGTTAGGGACATACTGGAGGAATGCCATTTATTGCCCCAGTAAGTGCTTGGTCTTGTAGCAACAGCTAGAAAGTTAAATCAGTGTTTTCCTATAATTACAGACAGTGTAAATGCAGATTGTGTTGTCTGTGTCTTTGCTTGTTAGTGCTACCTAGCAACTTGCATGAAGACAGAGATCTCAAACATATGAAGTTCCTACAAGCTTTGGGGAAGTAAGAGGCCAGATGGAGGGGTGCCTCTAAGGAGAGAAAAATTGAAGCTCGTCTTCAGGCACCAAACTGACCACATGGCCAGGAGCTGTTGTGAATGTCCTAGTGGTGGGAACAAGCTGCACGCCTGACTTTAATCCAGTAGCATAATCCAGCTGTGAGCCATGGAGAGTTTGGTGACTTCTGGTGCTCCTATGACTGGTTGTATGCTGTCATTCAACTCTTCACTTCAAGGACACAGCTATGGGGGGAAGCTCAGCCCTCTCCCAGTGCCCTGAGCTGAAGGGGGAAGTATAAAGAAGGTGAAGGAAAGTAACAAAGAGCAGCCAATGTATTTGTTTATTTTGAGGCCCATATTCTGCTTAGAAATGATGTCATCAGA
Source organism: Rhea pennata (assembly GCF_028389875.1). Lineage (NCBI taxonomy): Eukaryota > Metazoa > Chordata > Aves > Rheiformes > Rheidae > Rhea > Rhea pennata. The sequence continues at coordinate 40,776,368 of NC_084665.1, forward strand.
GTTCAACATCTGCGTTTTTACAAGCATTGGGCTCTCTGATATTACATCTCAGTGGTTGCTTTAGATTAGTGGAATTTACACAGTACCAGTGGATATGTTCGCTTTCATTCCTGCTTTTTGTGCTACAGAATTGTTGTTGATTTGGTCTGTTTCATTTATTTTGTTTTGTTTCTAATATATGGAGCAACAAAAATGACCACAGTAAAAATGAGGGCTCCATTTTGAAAACAAAGGAAATCTTGAATCGTATCTTCAACTTCAATGTTACTTGAAAGTTACATGAAAAAAAGCTTTGCGTAAACAACCACTTTTACTGCACTGTCTGGACAGAGACAAGAGACTTGCTCAAGTCTGCATTCTTTTATATGTCAAAGCAAATATAATCTTTGGCTTATACATTTGGAAAAACTTCAAAGCCATCAGGTGGAATGCTTGGCACTGTCGTGATTGCTGGCAAAATTCTCTTTTACTTCATTAGGGCTAGAATTTCATCTCTTGTATTGGTTGTAGATCAGCAGTTGCAGATAGCTAGCAGACGAGTCGTGTGGAAGTGTCCCCGGTACCTTCAGAGCTGTCAGGTCTCACGCACTGGATGGGACACGCGCTCTTATGACCGCTCCCTCGTACTCCCCACGCTGGTGCACTAACTGTTGCCTGTCTCCCTCTCTGTGCCTGTTGCGTCCGACAGTGAGGATCCCTGGGAAAAGTCAGCTGGAATAATTTGTTGCTAGATGATCCAGCAGCAGTGCAGTGACAAGCCCTCCTCTCTCATGTACCTCGGTGCAGCAATCGCATGCTCCTGCTCCAGTCACCTAATACATGACTCTTGCCTACGTGGATTCTATAGTTTGTTTCTCTTCTTCAGTTTTCCATGGCTAAGGACACTTTCATAAATTCAAAACCCAACTCTCTTTCATTTACCTATCTTTTAAGTTAGGAAACGTCTCTGTAAGTAAGAGATCTGGGCTTATAACTTTTGTTCAGTGTACCAGTTTTTGTTATGGTATGTTGACAGATGTTTCTAATTCTCTGTGAGGTCAATGAAGCATCATCTGCTCTTTAATTTTAGCATATCCATGTTCTGCAATTTTACTTTATTCTCAGCAGATACTTGCTTTTCATAGCCTAGTGGAGATTGCAAATTATATTATCGCATGACCCAGCGGTTCAGAAAGCAAAGATAAGATTTCACAATGGATTCTTTTTCTAAGCACAGAGACTCTGGATACTGCAAAAAAAAAAAAAAAATTGTCTCTCTTTAAGTTAACATCAATAAAGAAAACTGCTAAGTGAGAGATCAAGGAAATGAAAAAAAGAACTTATAAATAATTAATAACTTTGAAACTGTCCAATATCATTACTTTCCTCTATTTCAGGAGCATGCTATGTACTATAGGATTTTTTCAGAAGTTTAATCCTTTTGCAAATGGACTGCCTCAACAAGCTGATACTATGTACTTGAATAACACTCCTCAGAAATTCTTTTTACCTCTGGGATCAAAAAACTTTGTAAGATTCTGCATCGGATTTGGTGAAGATGTGAGTTTAGGTGATACTTACAGAACTGTTGCCCTCTTCTTTGCCATTTCACAGCTTTCATCTTTCTCTAACTTCAGTATGGTGGCTCGTGACTTCAAAATATTTTGAAAGGGAAACCAGAGATGTTGGTGGATCAGAGAAAGCTCAGGTAATGCCAGCATCTAACTGGAAGTTAGAGAAAATGAAGTTGGTTTGTACTCTAAGTGTAAGTCTAAATAGTGCATGAGAATAAAATTTAGCCTCTGGCTGACACTGACTAAGATAGCAATGTATTTGGTCATAGAAGTGTTAGGAATGGTTTGTCATAGTCTGAAGAAGCAAGCCCCAAATTATATTTTGCTTTGCTTTTAATAGCTTCCTCCATTGTTCCTTTTCTGGTGTGAAAATATCCCTAATTTTGTACATGATCTGCCTTCTCTGTCACTACATGTTGCTGTGCTTCATCCCTGACAACAACTTGTGTGCGCCCTTTGGCCAAGCTATTACTAGCTTTTAACCTACAGCAGATATAAATCATACCAGTGATCAGAGTCGAGTAGTTTCTGTGTAAGATGCATCTAACCTTGTATAACTAAAAAGAAGAATGCATTATTTCATAAAATTATTAACAGTTATTATTATTGTGGACAGTGAGGTGGATTGAGACAGACTGAAAGGCAGAGCTCAGAGGATTATCATCAGTGGCATAGTCTAGCTGGAAGCCTGCGGCTAGTGGAGTTCTCCAGGGTGCAGTACTGGGTCCCATCTTGTTCAGCTTACTCATCAGTGACCTGGGTGAAGGGACAGAGTGCCTCCTCAGCAAGTTTGCTGATGATGCCAAGCTGGGAGGAGTGGCTGATACAGCAGAGGGCTGTGCTGCCATTCAGAGAGACCTGGACAAGCTGGAGAGCTGGGCAGAGAGGAATCTCCTGAGGTTCAACAAGGGCAAGTGCAGAGTCCTACACCTAAAAATAATCCTAAACACCAGTACAAGCTGGGGGCTGACCTTCTGGAGAGCAGCTCTGCAGAGAAGGACCTGGGAGTGCTGGTGGATGACAAATTGACCATAAGCCAGCAGTGTGCCCTTGTGGCCAGGAAGGCCAATGGTCTCCTGGGGTGCGTTAGGAAGACTGTTGCCAGCAGGTCGAGGGAAGTGATCCTGCCCCTCTACTCAGCCCTGGGGAGGCCTCATCTTGAGTACTGTGTCCAGCTCTGGGCTCCCCAGTACAAGAGAGACATGGAGCTACTGGAGAGAGTGCAGCGTAGGGCTACAAAGATGATCAGAGATCTGGAGCATCTGCCCTATGAGGAACGGCTGCGAGAGCTGGGCCTCTTCAGCCTGAGGAAGAGAGGACTGAGGGAGGATCTTATCAGTATCTATAAATACCTTACCGGAGGGTGTCAAGGGGATGGGGACAAATTTTTTTCAGTGGTGCCCAGTGACAGGACAAGAGGCAACAGGCACAAACGGAAACACAGGAAGTTCCACCTGAATATGAGGAAGAACTTTCTTGTGAGGGTGACAGATCACTGGCAGAGGTTGCCCAGAGAGGTTGTGGAGTCTCCTTCTCTGGAGATATTCAAAACCCACCTGGACACAATCCTGTGCAACATGATTTAGGTGACCCTTCTTGGGCAGGGGGTTGGACTAGATGATCTGCAGAGGTCCTTTCCAACCTCAACCATTCTGTGGTTCTGTGATTAAATATAGATACTTTATGGAATGTTGTCTGGTTTATTCTCTTCTTGAAGCCAGCTAGCTAACAACAGGCTCTCAGGAGATCTGTTCTTTATATTTTAAGCCACAGATTTCCCTGAAATGCTGTCCGTAAACGTACAAGCATACACCAAAGTTGACTGACATAGACAATAAATATACTGGAATTTCACAGTGTGGACTCTTCAGATATTGGCAGATTTCAGAGCCTGATGCTCAGGCTAGCTCAGTACGTTGCTTGTAACCTCTCACTTCTTGTTAACACAGAAAGGTACTTCATGATAGCTGTGAGCATAATGCTAGGACACCTTCTGGCCGTAGGAAACTAGGGATAGTGGTCTGTCAGCGCTGAAGTAAAAATATCACCAGCGTTCTCTAAAAATTCATGGATGTGCTCAACAGATGCAGTCTATAAGCAAATTCCTATACACAGTGACCTCTGTTCTATTTTAATGTATAATGACTTCCCTCTAGTGTAACTCCAATGACTTGTTATGAGTTCATAATTTATAGCTCTGAGGAGCTCTAGCCACAAGCATACTAGGGTGCTTGGAGCAATGCAGGCACTGGAAAAAATGATTTGTTCAGTGGTCTTCAGAACTAAGGGAGCTTTTTTCCATTAGATTTTTGTCCCTGATAGACTGACTCTTTATGCTCCTTGACCAAATGATAGCCATGCTGAAGTGCCAACTCACACTTATTACACATCAGAAATTCACACCAGAGAAACAACATAATGCATAGTACGTAAACTGTAAAGCATTTCTTGTGTTAGGACAATTTATAGTATCTTTCCTGCTTGCATTCCCTCATATCTAGTAAGAGGCATGTTTAAACTGTGTTCTTTACCTTGGGGAAAGCAGTGTTGGAAAAATGCTTTTTCTTCTGTTTTCTTGATTTTATGGGAACTAAAACATCTATGAGATTTTTACTCCTCTGTCAAAGAACTGACAGACTTGTGATGGTTCCATAAATCTTTTTGCCAGATTAAAAATAGTTCTTTTCACAGAGGAAGACAAAGCCAGCAGATTTGGAAGGTCAGGCTAACAATAAGACAGAGTATGACTCAATATCACATCAGTCCTTTCCAGCCTTAGACTGTCTGACCACTGGTGGGCATGAAGAGGTTACCAGTTCCCTCATCATCTGGCCGTTCCAAGAATTTGTGACAAGGAGGAGTTTTAATGAGGAATTTGCAGAAGGCTAATGAAATAGATTGGGCAGCTTGAGAGAAAGGATAGCAGGGGTAGATGGAAAGCTTACACTTAGAGGGAAATTTTTCTCCTGTTGATGTAACTGAACAACGAGAGTTGGACATCTCAGTTTGCTCAGACTCTAGTACTGATTAACACTAATAGTACACTAATTAGCACACTAATACTCATTTCCCTGTCTAACATGCTCTAGGTGACCCTACTTGAGCAGGGCAGATGAACTAGATATCTCCAGAGCTCCCTTCCAACCTCAACCATTCTGTGATTCTGTGTGATTCTGTGTGATTCTGTGATTAGATAGCTTTAGCTAATCAGTTTACTTACAGATTTAGGGCAGTCAAGACCATCAACTTCTTTTTGCAAAGACTCGTTAGGCAACTGCCAAATCTCCTGGTGTTATTCTGTTTGCCACCTGGCCTTGGATACTGATTTTCCTTATCTCATGAACTGTCAAACACTACCTTCCTATTTCCTCACATTCCCACCCATCTCAGGACGCCTTCCCGCCCCTTCTTATCCAACTTCAGGCACTTATTCCCTTTTCCAAGTGGCAATCTTTTTCACTTAGAAGTCAGTTACAAATGATGGGCAGCAGCAAAAGACTCTCCTTCTTGCCTCTATGTTTACCCACAAATACTATTTTCCCTTCCACCATCAGAATGATGCCCCTGCTGCACACAATGTTCATCTTTGGATGCTTTCCCAACATCTAGAATTGAGATATTTGATTCAAGGGGAAAACTTCTGCATAACCAAAGCAATTATCAGGGGGCCACACCCTCGGAATCACTAAATTGGGATGTATCACCATATTGCATTTTATAGTTCCCTAGTACTGACTTTTCAGTATTGAAAATGTGCCAGTTCCACACAACATGACTGAACTCAGTTAAAGGTTATGGACCTCCATCAGTGGTGTCAGGATTGGGCTTGAACAAAGTAAATTACAACTAGAGCTCAGCAAGCAATGAATAACAGCTAATTCATTTCACAAATTTAATTTCTTCTCTGCTCTTACAAGAGTCATGAGCAGATTTGCACTTTTCTCGGATTTATTTTTAAGTGGAGCTCTTTAAATGAATATATTTTAGAATATTTTACTTTGTGACTTCATTGTGAACTTTTGAAACCCAGAGCTCTGTTTCTATCCCTGCGGTAAAATGCATGCTGTTGTTTCTAATTCCATACTAGCCGAGCACTAAAACGCTTCCAGCCAAGTAATGGCATTAAAAAGTGAAGATTATGGTTCTGCACGTTTCTGCACAAAGACAAACCCATTTTGGGATCCTCACTAATGGCTTTAATTATGGGAATCAAACTTTATCATTAAAAATTCACACATATGACTGGATTATGCATGCTGTGAACATTTATGTCAGAAGAATTCAAGTTGTGAGGACTGTGGAACAAAGTCAGGGACCTGATAAATTCAATTAAAAATGCAGGCAAATATGTTCCACTTGATAGCAAAGGGCAGAATATTCCATGCTGCTTCTAGGACACTTCTGAAGGTTGTTTTTTTTTTTTTTTTTTTTTTTTGTTTTTTTCTTTTTTTTGTTTTGTTTTGTTTTTTAACATATGTTCATATGTTAAAAATGGTACAGTGGTACCTCACTCTTCTGAATGGTTCTGAGTTCTCTGAGCTGCTTAAAACATGCCATCTAAACAGTTCATTGTGAAACAAAGGCAAGAAAGTAGTAATATGATTTGTTTGTGCTGGATTCAGTGTTATCCCTAGCAACAGTGATTAGAGTCAAAATCCAGCTGTTCAAAATTTCTTGCTTCACTTCTGAGTGAGGTCATGGCAGTAAATGAACCTCTCAAGGCTGCAAAACCTGGTATCAGAGAGATACTGTTTCGTTTCACAGGTTGCACCGAGTACCATGCAAGAACACAGACTCAGGTGTATTTTGTTAGCCTGCCTGCCTAAGGAGAGGGAACTGGCAATGTGCAAGGGTATTTATGACCCTGTAGAAGAGAGCTGATTATGGCTGCTAGCATAGTAAAAGTAGTAAAGCTAGCAGGGCATGATAAGGGGAACATTTTAGGAAGGAGCATGAAGTGTTTTCACTTTAGGGTTTAAAGATCTACTGAAACATGCTGTGAGACGGTGTGAATCATTACTTTCCTTCTAGCATCCTTTGGTTCAGATTCTTCTTTTTCTCTTTGCCTCAGTAACTGACTTTCAGGAGGTCTTTTGGATCAGGTTTCTTCCATTCTGAGATTCTTCTCAAACTCCCTACTTCTTCTCTAACTCTGACCTGTTTGTTTTCATTTCTTTGACTCCTGTCTCTATGCCTTGGTGAAGAATGAGTTTGGGGGAACATTTTTGTAATTTCTTAGCCTATATCCCCCAGCATCACAGCAACCTAAGCCAATAAATGCAGTGTCATCACTGGTGGCCTCTACTCTTACAGGCAAAGAGGGAAAAATTCCAGTAGCTCCCATGGAGAGAGGAAAAATGGAGAGATAACCACCCTGGCACTTGATCAGAGGGAAGTGAAAGTTTGTTAGGATGTAGTCCAAACTCCATTGATTTCTGTGGGCTTTGGATGTAGCTATCTGAAGACTGAACTTTACTGTGGATTCCCCCACCCAAAACATCTGCAGATTGTCCTAGACTCCAGACTGCAGACATCACCTAGCAGAGGTAGAAGAGCAGAGAAGAGAAGTTTCAAGACTGGCATTATTTTGGAGAGTAACTTTACCTGTGTTACCCTTCTCTAGTGTTCTCTGCTCCAGGTCCAGGTCTTGAAAAGACAAAGAAATAATAATAATAATAATAATAATAATAATAATAATAATAATAATAAAAAGCCATTTCGTATAGAAAGGTATTTCATGTGCTTAGCCTTGTAAAGCAAATTTTGGTGTATGCTGCATCCCCTGCAGATTCTGTGCATTTTTCACCATTACTTAGATTTAAACGGACCATCTGCTCCCATGGAACTTGCAATCTGTGGCTGCAGTTTAAGCGGTCTGGTTGCAGCAGTTCTGTGTGCGCCTCAGCGGATGATGGAGGGGTAAGGGCGTTCCCTTGTGGTACGTGCTTTCTTATGAGCTTTAAGAGTTTTCTATAAAGCTATTTTCTTTTCGCCTCTTTCACCTATTTGTTGTGTATGCCCACATGATACATACAAATACAAACACAGTCTTTTATTTGCAGAGCCCACTATCAGCCTTATCTTTAGCCTCATGATAAAGGTCAAGTAGATTTGTTAGGGAGGCTCTTGCCTTTCTAAATCCATGTTGGTTATCTCCTTTTAGATAATTACTATTCATGTACTTCTCTAACATGCCCCAGGGTATAGTTTCCATTCCTTGAATACTGCAAGGTTAAATGCATCTACTTTTGACACATTTTGCTGGTTTTCAACCATTTTAACTGATTTAATACCGGTGCTTTTGTGATTAGTCATCCTGGACAGTAGAAGTACAGCAAGTGCTCAGGAAGAATATTATTCTCAAATGGAAATCCTCCAAAAAATGCTTGTGCTGCACCACAAGCTCATATAATAGTTCTTTAGTTATCCATGTTCTACCCTCTTCCTTAACTGTTGTATTGGCTAGGCAAGTTCATACTGTGTACAAAAACCTTTGGGAATAAAGGAGCACAACAGTAAGAAAGTGATGATGAATATTCACCTCCCTGTAACCTTTAGTCTGTCTGACTTTAAAATGCTACAGAAACACCAAGGCTTTCCAATGTTTCATTTTAAAAAATAATATTCTGCTATTAAGAAGCCAACATTCCATGCCTGTCAGGAAAAAAAAGAGAACATAACAGATTTCTTTTACTTTGCAATCTGTCTTCATGATGAAAATTGCAGTGGAAACTTGGGGGCTTTAAACGTATCTATACATGCAAGATGTAGCTCAGAATTACTTGCTTCCAGTGAATGTCCCTTATCTACTAAATTATCAAGTTGAATAACTATGCTTTAACAGGTGCTTTATCCATAGCTAAGCATATGCCTTTGGCCTGGTATTCATTATTACTCTTCATCACAACAGGACATTGAAAATGCCACACAAAATACTATGGTGAAGCAGTATGGAGAAAATGCACTGTTTCTTTCAAGTTCTTTACTCTCCTCTGTAGTTTTCAAATGAAAATAACCTGATTCTGTTTCATTTACACTTTCAGTGTAATATTGATTCCTGATGTGATAACAAAGTGGAAGCATTCTGAGATTTCAGCCTTGACAGTTCTCTATCTTTGGAGGCCAAATAGTTTCTTGTCTGATGTATCTTCTCAGCAAAGCAGTGGAGAGGATTTATCACAATGAGGAATGCTGTGTTCTTCATCTCCAAATAATTCATATCAGGCACTGTGTGACAATTTCGCTAGATAACTCTTCTCTTAAATAAAAAAGCATTGTAATAATAACTAAAAAAGCACATTACTGTGCCTGATACAGATTTACCGGAGGTAAAAATTCCTTGTCCTAGGAGGGTTATTTACATTTGCAACTAGTGCACATTTTTTAACCTGGGGGTCAAAATACATATTTTGGTAGGGAACACAAAGCTTCACACAGACATATTCCTTCCATCCCCTCTTAAGAGAATGGATAGATGAATGATTTCTCCCTGTCACACACTTCTTGTTCTTGGTAATTCCCTAATGATATGGTATAGCATGTATTGAATTAAATAATTCAGCAATACTGTTATACTTAGGAAATTCTCCTGTGCTTGGTATCAGCATGAACAACAGACATTGGGGCCAAAATGAAGTCATGCTGTTTGCCTCTGTTTTCCCATGACTCTAAAGGGAAACACGTTTTTTAATGTAAATTTGTTCTCAGTTATGAGGAGAGAAAAATTAAGCACTAGAGATATTCAGTGAAGAATAGAGATAGATTGATATCGCAGTGGAGATATCAATGACCATTCCTGACCATTTTCATTGGAAAAAGGGAGAAGAAACACAGATTTGTAAGATTACACATTTTGTATGCTGTTCAGGTGCCACTGTATGCAGGGTGTGGTACAAAATCCAGGCTAGACTGCTCTCTATCTAGCCTAACATTTCTCGTTGGTTATATGTCCTTTTAATAAAATCCTTTAAAATGCTGGTATGTTTTTGTTCATTGTTTTGACTATATAGACAATATTCTGTGTTATTCCTTGATGATTGTAAAGGCTCTGTAGAAGAAATTGTGGTAAATATTGCAACATACAGAATATTTTTCAAATGCTAAAGATATGACCTTATAAAACAAAGAAGCAACCTTGAGTCAGCCAGCCAAGGGCTTTTTATCAGTTTAATGTAGCAGAACTCGACCAAAGGGGCAAATTTTCGCATTAGCTTGACACTGATGTGAATGCTGCAGCTGCGTTTATATATCCATATTCATTATTGCTAGTGTTCCTCCTGGATTATGACTGATCCAGAAGAGTTTGAATCTTCTTTTTTATTTTCTAGTCTTTTTCTTTTAATTTTTGTAGAAGTAGACAGAAAGAATACTCAGGGCATCCATTATTTCTTTCCGCAGTTTGCTGGAAGTGGCAGAAGCTATTAAAAAATGAAGGCATACATATCTCATGCTATTCAGCTAACTGGTAATTAAAGCGCAATTAAATTTTTCATGGTGTAGATTGTGTCTGTTTTTTCAAAGAAATTAGAAGCTGTGGCCCTTTGAGTTTAGTGCTCTTAATCTGTAGACATTTACTGCTACAGCATTTATTAAGTACAATCAGTGATGAAGTTTACACATCTAACATACTTATACAGGGAAGTTTTCTGCTAGGTGTCATCTCTTTTCGGGAGTGCACTATCTCGATAGAAATGTACTGTCCTGAACCATCCCAAATATGTCAAAGATTAGTGAATTACAAGCAAAATCAATTTTGTGATCCCATTTCAATTTGAAGAATCAAAGTACAGTGCAAATCATCCCCATGATTAGGAGTCCGTGAGTCAACGTGATAGAAAACTGAGCTCAAAATGTGTTACTGAGTTATTAATGCTGGGGAATATCCAGCAGAATATATTAGGTATTCTGATTTCTTCCTCAAGAAGCTTTTGCTCCATACTGACTATCTTGAGATCCTGGGAAAATTAAGCTTCCCATTTGGGCATCTAAAGTTAGGTGTCTGTGGACTGACAGTGTGAATATCCTGTTAGGGTAATTCTACTCTTACTGACACATACAACTTCTCTAAAGTCATGTTCAGATATAATAGAAGAATGGAGTATTCATTAACTATTTAGAACCAATAGCAGGTTGCTGTGGAAAGGATTTAGATATGTGCGTAAGACCCACAGAAGTCAGCTAAGCAGCTGTTTAAGCACGTCTTTTAAGCGCTTTCCTGAATAGAGATGGAATTAGTGTTTTAATGCTTAGCTAGTGCAGCACAATGCATTGTACGAAGGCATGAAATAGCTGCAGAGCTCAGTCTGAGAGGTGCACAGAAGGCAATGTTTGCCAAAGAAATCCAGATATAAGGATAAGTAGATGATTCCTGGGGTGGCAGTGGGGGATAGGGGTTGTAACTGTGCATCCTGCAGGCATTGCTATTGCAGAACATGTAAATTCCCAATTTACATGTTATTTTTGCAGTTTCGGATGAGGGGAAACATATGGAAATGCAGTAGAAAATGCACGGGGGGGGGGGGAAAAAAAGCTTCTCAAGTCTGGTATCATTTGTAGATCAGATGAGACCTGATAGGGGAAACTCTGCAGAACTCTAGCAATCTGCAGGCTTTCAGTGCAAATTCCACATCTGGAGTATCAATGTTTTTCCCCATAGCGTTATGAGGAAAATGCTTCCAGTAGGCCTTCCTTTATTTTGTAATTTAACATAGATCCAAGTAAATGAATCTTGCCAAAAGGTTTCAAATGTCAAATAAAAGAATGGTTTCTGTTCAATTCTGGGAAAAAGTAGAGGTTCTAGCTTCCAAGACATAGTCTTCCTTAGAAATGACAGGCTAACTCAGAAATTTAGAGCAACAGAGAAACCTGTAATTACTAAGAATCCATGAATCCTAAATAATTGTTCATCATTCAAATTCTTTAGATACTGCAGTTTAATCATGCATTTAAAGTCTTACATTTATGTGAGCAACACAAGTAATCGAAGGTGTTGTATTTTGGGAGCTTAGCACAGTCTTTGTCCTGCCCTGCATTTCCTGACCTAAAAATAGATTTCATTGAGTACCACTGTCACCTTCTCTTTAAAGAGAAAGAAACAATCTTATTCTTCAGAAAGTGCTGTCCATCTTCTTTTTTAGGGCATCTTAAATATGAAAGTTAAGTACTGTAATGGCAGTTGCTTGCACTTGCGTACAACTGCTGTGTTTTGCTGTGAGAAAGGGAAGAGTGGCAACTGAGGTGGCAATCTCTGAGAATTTTGATTTTGATTTGCTAACAACCTCCTTAATGTTCAGATTTCAGATATCTTGACAGCTATATTCATAGAGGATGAAATTTGCACGCAGACAGACAGCCTTAGGCTTGTACACCACATAAATCCTGTCTAAGCCTTAGAAATGTGGTTTAAGTGGGCCTAATTAATGTACAAGACCTGTACTGGCCCTTTACATGTGGGAAAATTTCTCCCAGATTTTAGGCTTGCAGTAATTAGCTATTGTACTTTACTTTAAATAGCTTTCTTTTTCTTTTGGATCTGCTTCCATTTTTCCTAGTGCCACTACTTTCATGCTGGCTTATGTGTAAACATAAATATAATAGAGTATTTGAGACTGCGATACATGTATTAGATATGAACATAAATTAAATGTATAGTGGAAGAGGTCAGCATTCAATAAAAATTTAAATCAGATATTTAGATCTAATAGGACATTGTGTGATCTGTGTAGTATGTACATGGGAATTGTGTAGAAAATCCACTAGCCATGATTATGGGAAAGCACACATTCTGTAAAGGACTAAGTTCACCTTAGCCCTTAATGATTCTTAAGGCGTAGGTGGAGACAAGAATTACTATAGCAACTGATTATGCATTTGCTGATAGTTAAGTATTTGCTAGTACATTAAGCACCGTCTGCCATTTCTAAATAATCCTCCATAATTCGTATTTATTGTTGCATCAATTTGGGGTCAAAATGTAGTACAATCAGCCTATTAAGCTAATATTGCAAAACATATTTTTGTATCTAGTTTGCACCTTGCCTCATTTTCACTGACATCTGAATGGACAGTTCTCTTTTTTTCCCCCCCACCTGAGCTAATTTCCTAGCTACCTCTTTTCCACTTAAAGAAAGCCACACAAAAAACATCAGATATTGCTTTGAAAAAAGGGATGTTACATAGTCTTCAACATGGGATTCTATCTTTAAATACAGTTTGGAATGATGTTTTTGAAAATACATATGTCTTTTGTTTTTAAAGGGCACCACTTCTGCTTGAGCAATGCTTTTGCCTCAAGGCTAAATTACCAAAATAGATTTTAAAGTGCTTTAATTGATCTTTTCAAATATCTGTGTTTCTCTCGATTTAACACTACATTGTTTAGTTCACTTTGGAAGTGAATCAAGCTAAATTTGAAGTAACTCTGTATTAGTTTTCAATGACAGCATTTACACCATGACTTAAGTGAATCACTTTAAATTCATACCTTTAATAAATACATATAAAATGAAAGACTGCAATGTAAAGAACAGCCCTAAATATCAAGGACTGTGGTAAGGTATGTCACAGTTTTGGCCCCAAAAAGCCTGCAGAAAGCCAGCAAGCAATTAGCAAAGCCCTTTGTAAGAACCTCCCAGTTTAGGTGTTAGTCTTTCATATGAGTCAAAGTTGCTGGCCCACTGGCAGAATCTTTTGCAAAAGGGGAGGAGATGGACTGAGAACGGGTGTATCGGGTGTACCACCATGAGCAGAGAAAGAGATAAAATATAACTACAAATAAAAGAATTATAGAATCACAGAATGGCTGAGGTTGGAAGGCACGTCATTTGGTAAAACCCCTCTGCTCAAGTAGAATCACCTACAGCAGATTGTCCAGGACTGTGTCCAGTCGTGTCCACAACCTCCCTGGGCAACCTGTTTCAGTGGTCAACCCCCTCACATTAAAGAAGGATTTTTTTATGTTCAGCTAGACTTTCCTGTGTTTCAGTTTGTGCCTGTTGCATCTCGTACTGGCACTGAGCACCACTGAAAAGAGTCTCTCCCCATCTTCTTTACACCCTCCCATCAGATATTTATACACATTAATCAGATCCTCCTCGAGCCTGTCCTTCTCCAGGCTGAACAGTCACATCTCTCTCAGTCCCTCCTCATATGAGAGATGCTCCAGTCTTCATCATCTTTGCAGTCCTTTTTTGGTCTTGCTGCAGTAAATTCTTGTCTTTTCTGTACTGGAGAATCCATATTTGGACCCAGCACTGCAGGTAGGGCCTTGCCAGTGCTGCATAGAGGAGAAGGATCACCTCCCTCAACCAGCTGGCAATACCCTTCTTAATGCAACCCAGGATGCTTTTGCCATGAGGGCGCATTACTGTCTCATGTTCAACCTCTCCACCAGGACCTTCCAGGTCCTTCTCTGCAAAGCTGTTCTCCAGTTAGTTGCTCCCCCAGCCTTTACTTCTGCCTGGAGTTATTCCTCCCCAGGTGCAGGAGGTGGCACTTCCCTCTGATGATCTTAATGAGGTTCCTCTCTGCCTGTCCCTCCAGCCCGTCCAGGTCCCTCTGAAAGGCAGAACAACCATCTGGTATATCAGCCACTCCTCCCAGTTTGTATCAGCTGCAAATTTGCTGAGGGTGCATTCAGTCCCATTATCCAAGTCTATTAATAAAGATGTTAAACAGTACCGGCCCCAGTATCAACCTGGGAGACACCATTAGTGACTGGTATCCAGTTACTAATCTCCAGTGGCTTGATAAATAATCCTTTGATACAGGACTGCAAGTTGGCTCCAGGAAAGAGCTCCATGTTACTGGGAGAGAAAATGTCATCGAGATGGAAAACTTCACATTTCATAAGTAGAGGTCTTTTTTTTCTAGAGAAATAGACCTGCTCTAGCACCAAATGCAGACTTGAAGTGATGCAGAAATCCTCAGAATGGATGCCATGAAAGCCAAGAAATGTCTAAGCCATATTTCAGAGAAATCTCCAATTGACAGTCAAATGGTGAGGTCTTGTTGTGCTACAAGCAAAATCAAGTGGGACTGTGACATTTTGTTTTTGCTTGAGGCAAGTAAATACCATTTTAGATTTTGATGCCTGCCTCATGCCATGGATTCATATTTAGCAGTGAAGCTCAGTATGTGGTTATCCTACATCTCACAAAAGGGTATTGACAGATTTTCTTCATGGCTGCCTCCTGCACCAATTTAGAAAGATGCCCTTTAGGCTGCACGGATTAATGGACACATCATAGATCAATGAGTAGTTTCCTGAGGCTCTACACACAGTACACAATTACATGTCTTAACATGTTGTAATTTGCAGGGACTTTACTTTGAAACAATTGTTAGTTGTCTAGCAGTTGCTTCAAAGATGTGTATCTTGCACGGAGCCCAAACAAATGAGCAATTATACTCCCCAGAACAGAATGCTTTGGTTATGAGGGAGAAGGAGACATAAAAAAATCACAAATAAAAAGATGACAGAGGAGATCAGAGGGCAAAAAAGCAACTCAGTGCAATAGAGAATGGTAGAAGAAGAAAAAAAAGAAGAATGAATTGGGAAAGAAAGATATCAAAATCAGATGAGAAAAAGGAAATAGAAGACAAGTAGCTGGGAAGAGGGAGGAAAGAGAATTTCTTCTTACTACTAGAAATAAAGGCTTGTGAGATAGACAGGAGGTTCTGCCTCAAACATAGCTGGTGTGTGTAATGGGAAACCCGTAGTAAATACCACGTGAAAAGGTTTTAATAAAAAAGGGGGTATAACCTGGGAGAGAAGACGATATTGTAGATCAGTACCTGAGGTCAGTTACCCCAGCAGCCTTGCTGCACTTGCACAACAGCTTCCTGGAGCTCTTCCCAATGCGTTGACTGTTATTCCAAGCTAGAACTGTGAATCTGCTCTCATTGTGCAGAAATCATCTATCGAAAACTGTGGGCCAAGTATTACAGAGTCTTTCTTTAGCTCAGTGGGCCACAACTAACATTTGATAGAAAAAAATATAATTTGATAGAGTCTACCTGTGCTTCTTTTGCTCATTTCCCTTCCTCCATTCATCCATAAATGAAAGTTCTCTCTCAGTGAATTCTCTTTGTGAATTCTCTCACTAAGCGAGAAGTGTGAGGCTGATCCCTGTTTTGTAGTTTTAGACTGTTGCAAGATTTACATTTGTGTGCTTTAAATATGATATTGCAGTTGTAGTTCTTTCTTTGTGCCTGCTACCTTTAGTGAATGGGGTGTAAGGTAAACATTTATCACAGAATCAGGGGAGTCATGTCAGAAGTATGCTGCACTGACAAGATGCCTTCCCTGTTCCCTCCAGGGAGAGGAGATCAGGCAGAAAATGTCCTTGTCTCAGTCACTGTCTGTGCAAGGACCATTTTGAGACCTGGATTGAGCAGGTCCTAGTCAAGTAACTCTTCAGAATTTCCTGTGCAGTTTCCAGTTTTTCTTTTCTTTTTTTTTTTTTCCCTGATGGCCTCGTGACCATATTCTTCACTGTTGTATATTGCCGTTGCACTTCTGGTCTGATCCTGAAAGGTGGTCCCTGTTGGATGGCTCTCCTTACAAGAACTAGAGTTCCTATGATCTGATAACATATTACTCAACAAGTCCATCATGTATTTTTGTATTCTTATGTAGCAGCCACTAAAATGGAGAAAAAATAGCTTAGTCCTTGGGAAACTGTATTTCTGCATATTGCACCCCTTATTTTCGAAGACCTTTGCAGTGACCAATCAGCAAACTGTTTGTTTCTGTTTTCACTAAGACATATATTCAATAGGTCCCTGAATGCATTGCACTTTAGCTTAAATGAATTGTTCATTTCAATCTGAGAGCCTTCTATGATGGCCAGGTAGATGAGGGGAGAGCAGTGGATGTTGTCTATCTTGACTTCAGCAAGGCTTTTGACACTGTCTCCTATAACATAGGCAAGCTCAGGAAGGGTGGGCTAGATGAGTGTCAGGAAGATGGATTGAGAACTAGCTGAATGGCAGAGCTCAGAGGGTTTCTTGGATCTATTTCCTTCTCAAGCAGTCTTCGACGAAATATTTTTTACCCCTTGCCCATACCTTCAAGGGCCAAAAGTACTCATTAATCAAGGTGTACAACATAACTTGACTTTACTTGAAAAATGCTTGCTCAGCGAATATACAACTTTCAGTTATAGATAGAAAGTTCAAGTGTGCGTTTATCTGCTGAAGTATTGCACACTTTCATATGCCATGAAGAGGCATAGTGGTGTTATCCCAAAAAAATCTCTCTTTTGAATTCAGGCAGCACTTCAGGTAGCATTTCCAGGCAACTCAGGAGAGATTATTGCTGATGATTGCTGTTCATAAAGTTCATAGCAGGTCTCCTTTTTTCTGTGCAATTTTCCTCCCAACATCTCCACCTCTTTCTTCCAGATTATTTTATTTCTGAGGAAACTCATGCCTTTTGGGTCATGCAAGAAATTTTCTAGCCAATTGAGTATCTGGATGGAAGTTGTGTTCTCCCCAGATCAGGCAGATGATCTTGTTTAGCCATCACATTTTAACTGTGTAGCTAACCAAGGACCTATAATTCTGTTTAGAATTAATGCAAATATTTTGAACTTCTACAGAAAAGCTTATCCTCATATCAGCTCTGCCAAGTAGGTCAATATTCTTACCTTAAGAGGGAAGCACTGAGACAGAAGGAGTAAAGCCAGATATCCAAATGGTTTTTCTGACATCAGGCAATGGCATTCCTGTCCAGGCATGCCAGTAACGAGGGATGCAGAAGAATCTCGGTAATTATGGTTAATACTGCTTCCACAGACCTGATATATTTTGAAAGGTATCAACACTGGGGGTGAGAGAACACAAGGTTATAAGAGAAGTGAGTCTGGGAGGCTATTGGGTGGTGAAAAAATAGGAGATGAGTCATCCTGGGGTTGGCAGGACAACTAACCAACCAAATCAGAAACCTTTACACATGGAGTTGTGTGAGATGCCTGCTGCTGAAGTAGCAATGAACTGGAAACTTGCTTTTGAAGATGCAGAGGAACATGGCAGATCCTGTTTCACTTTTTTCTTAACACCCACACTGTTACGAAAGTTAAACTTTACTGTTACACACAATGCCACTGTAGTTGTTACTGTGAACAAGCAGTTATTTACTCAGAGAAGAACAAACAGTCTAAATGTGAAAAGAACCATCTTGCCAAATGTAGGCAGAGTAAATTCACTTAGCTTTACTAATAGGTATGAATATGGTACCCACCACGGTACCCACCCCTTCCAAAGGAGAAGTTTTGCTGAAAGAGCATCCTCAAGTCAGAGATGGCACTAAAATATTGAATAATAACAACCATAACATCTGTGCTTTAGAAGGGGGAACTAGAGGGCCATCACCTCGAAGCTTTAGGGCAAATTTTGAAGGGAGACAAATTAAAATAATGGAAAATACTATAAAAATTATGTAGGATTACCAAAAATGCAAGACTGTGTTTTGATATAGCATTATGATCTAAACAAAGGAAAATACAGTAGAGCTAACCTTCAGTAAATCAGTGGATAGAGTATTATGGAGTTACTGTCGTTCTGGATGGATATTTATATGAAAATGATATGATAAATAAGGAACTGGATAAGAAAGAAGCAGATTTTGGAAGGTATCAGGAAGGAGGGAGGTTCCTATGAGTTATTTCAGAATCTTCCACCTCTGTTAAGCTGGAAGTTTATCATTTGGAAATGGTGGAGAGGGAAAAAAGATTATTACAGGATGACTGTACCTGGCCAAATAATGTAGCCATGAAAGAAGAAAAGATGAACCTGGAGTAAGTTTCCATTTCTTTTTGATCAAAAATCAGATGCATCTTGAGGTACTGGGTTAACAGTTTAACAAGCATCTATGTGAGAAAGAACATCTTTTTGTTCTGAGCCTGCCACTTGGCTGGTTTCGTCTGATATCTCATAGACATCCTAGATCCTAGAATGATCAGACAGTGATCATTCCTTGTTGGCCTTTTCCATTCTGCCTGTGATTTTATAGGTCCGTTGTTACGTCCCTCCACAAACATTTCTTTTGCAGGCTTGTCCAAGTCTATTTATTTAATCCTTCACTGCATTACCTTTGACTATTCTCATCACCCCTCTTTATACCTTTTTACTAAATCATTTTGAGATGACAGGATCAGGATTACATTCAGTTCCCAAGGTGTGGGGGTGCAGTGGATTTTTATAGCACTTCTGTGGTTTATTTTCTGAAAAAAAAATATTTGTTTTGCGCTTTTTACCAATAAAATTCACAGAGCTGATGTGTGGATAGAAATATCCATTATAACTCCCAGATCACTTTCCCAAATAGTACCAGATGCTTCAGAGCCCGTAACTGTATATATAAATGCTTACTAGAACATTGACCTACATGTAGAAAAATAAATAATAAAAATAGGATAACTTTCTCATCTTTCAGAAGTGGAATGTGACAGAAATCTAGCCAAAGGATATCAGCTTTGATTCTTTCCTGACCCACACCTACCCTGAGAAAATGGCTATGTAGCTCCACATTTCAGCCATCTTGTCTGAAAACACAAGAAAATTCCTCGTAGTGCAAACTGTCATTTCTAATCTCTCTGAAGTGAGATGATCATTGCCCTGCACCTGTCACTGTCTCTGGAGAATTATGCAAAATATGATAAAAAGGGGGGGGAAAGGGAGTTTGATACCATTGCTTAAACCAGTGCTCTCAGTCCCTTCATGCCAGCATACGCTTACCCACACACGTGCGGCCCCTCTGAAGTTTCCACCAGCACTAATGGCAATTAGATGTGTATGACTTTGGTGAGAATTGGTGAGAATCCTGCAGAAAGGCAATCAAGTAGAGGAAAGTTATCTGCAGCTAACGTAAGGATCCAGCAGTGCTTTTCATTTTTTTCTGGTCACTCTCTGGTGCTACTGCTGAAGAGGAGATGTCACACAAGTGTGTGGGCCCATGGTCTACTCTCAGAAAACTCTTTGAACTGGCATTGCTTGTGTCTGTAGCCAGTCTTGTACTTGCACTGTGAGCTGTGTAACATACATACAATATTTTTCTTAGCATCAACATCTAATCATAGCTTTGCAGTTGGAGGAGAAGGTGAGCACCAAGGCCTTCGTCACAAATTGTAGCATCTCTCATGTATATTTCTCTTCCATATTTTAGTTCTCTCCCATGCATGTTCTCTTCAGCTGAGTTTCCTAGTCTTTCTTCATTGTCTTTCCTACACTTCCTGTGTTTTCTACCATTCTTCTAACATGCTCTATTTGATCTTTTATATCTTTCTTTACATATATATAAATCCTTTGAAATAGACTGCTGACCCTAATCTGTTTTTCTTCTGGTTATCCAAGAACTGAGACAATATGTCCCTCCCTTCGGCAATGATCCAGCCTACCATCTTAAGCTACCGTGGTGACCTCGTGACAAAAATAACAAGAGTTACAGGATATTCTGAAGATCAACTAGAACTAAATATATCTTCTCCTACCTCCATGCCAGAGCAAGCATTTCTTTCTTAACATCCCTTAACATTGGAAGATTAGACATTTGAAGTGGACTCCAGACTGTGTCAGGATTTTAAAGGGATGTGGTAGCCAATATGAAAATTGAAGTAGATATCGCTTTGTCAATTTATTAAAGTTTTCATTCAAATCTTGGCAGAGCCAACATCTGGCACAATATTCATTTTAATGGAACATAAATTATCACCATAAGGAATATGGCAGAATGATCAGAAGCCAGAGAGAAATAATTTCTGAGATGAATAGCTGACATTTCTTGTGAGTTCAGTTGAATAGGAATTGTAATTGTTTATTTGATCACATTGGTTAAATTACTGAAACAAATAGTAATGGGACAGTATCATCAGCTCCAAATATGATGAAAGGAGATTTTGAGCTGCCGTTTAGCAGATCCAAATTCTGGCTTTGTTTCAGACTGTGGGACACTGTGATGAGGACATAAAATGGACAAAAAGCATTTCAGGGCAGCTGGCCTATATCAGCTTTTCCACAAGCAAAGGATTCAGTCTAGTACTCCAAAATGATATGTTTGTGGCAGAGATTATTAGGGGAATTGTAAGGACCTGAACTGTTTTAATCTTATCTGATCATCTGTGATAAACGAAGAGTTGTTACAAGAAAAAAAGGAGAGACAGGAAGGGAAGCCAGCAAGAATAACACTTTAAGAACAGTTTTATTCTAAGAATAATTCCCCCAGAATAAACACATTATTACCATGACAGTCAAGCCAGTATTCCTTTGGAAGGCTTTCACAGGGAACCCTGAAAATTATAAATAGGTCAATATAGATATGTGGCCCATGGAATTATACAGTTCCATTTAGTCTTCTAATACTTAACATACAAAGCAAAGTAATTTTGTCCAGAATCAATAACATTTCCCTACTTCTTCCAAAACTAACTCTATAACCTTGTTCTGTCGTGGATGAAAATGTTGCACAGGGCTGGTTGTTATTAAAAAATACTAAAATTGACCAAATTGTGTACAAAGCTATTTAAGAATAGTTTCTATAAATAGATCATTGTGGCTATGCACTATTTCAGCCTCAAGTTGCTCATTTTGGTGAAGGAATAGGTAGGTGAAATTCTGTGTAGGAGATCAGACTGAGCAATCATAGCACAGTCCCTTTGGCTGTGAGCCCATAAATCAGCGCGCTTAGTTTACCCATCTTATTTATTTGAATATTCATAAAATAGCTGATATCTCCCTGGAAATGTTGATAGATACTAAATGTTATGGACTTTTTTTAGCATAAATAATAATTTGTCCTGAAAATGCTTCTCATAATTCTTATATTTAGAAACCCACTGATCACCTAGTCAAGGAGTGGAAAAACACCATGTGAATCAGATGGCCCGTGCCACCTCACTGAGTAATGAAAAACAAATAATACAAAACAAAAAGATCATTCCTACAGTGCTGTTCCGTGAGCAGCTTTAATGAATGTGCTCAAAGACTGAATAGTTCACAAATCAATAAAAAGTCAGAAAAAGAAAATAAGGTGGAACTTATTGGGTGTTTTATTTCTAGTGAATACGTCTATCAGCTTTCGTTAGTGCATTTCTGGCAGGAGGCTGACGCTATCCCCTTTGCATTCGGCTCACCACGTTTCCTGAAGCCTAAGAGCTTGTTCTTAATTCCTTCTCTGTTGCTAGGGCTCCTAAAACTGCTTTATGTCTTTTATGCTGTCATATTTACTTGCACTAAAAGATACTGCAAACCAATTTACAATCATGTATAGCACCACCTTTTACTTGTCACCACATTAGAGTCCTGTAATATTTCCATTTTAAGCCCTTATTTCAGGTTTTATAAAGCCTGTCTGCTTCTAATTATATCAGGCAGTCGTGTAAATGTTAACCCTGCAGATTGATTTACAGGACATAGTAGGAGTCTGTTTTAAAATAGGAAGTGTTGGGAAGGATAGTGATTTTGCATATTCTCTTTTTAAATACTAGGTTTTAACTCACAAGAGAACAAAAAAGCTCTGATTATTTACCCTGTAATGGGAGAGAATTTGAGTGGAATTAATGGCAGTATGGTATTAAGAAATAGAAGGAACATGGCTAATATTTGTCAAAGGTTGCCTTTTTACAATGTCCTATATATGAGAACACAAAGGACTGCTTTAAGAAATTAAGAGCTGATACAGATATATAAAACAAAGAAAAATATTATTTTCTTCATAAAGAGCATGGTTAGTGAGTGCCCTGAGGGTTAATCAAAGAAAATACTGTGGCTGAATTAAAAATAAGAGCTATCAGTTTCATGCTGTATTAAAAGCAGCTATTGCTTTACAAGGTATGGATCGTATCTTTGCCAAGTGAAAATTGGTATCCTTCTATTTTGCAAATGAAACTTGGGAACTGCCAATTCCTGGAGTAGTGAAACACTGGGACAAGCTACCTGGAGACTAAGAAATATCTTTCACTTGAGGATTTTTTTAGTAAATAGGTAGGCAATGCCTCAGCCTTTACCTGCAAGTTCTTCCAGGTCTTCATGCTTTCTGAAAGGATTCAAGAAGAAGAACTACCAGCAGTGGATGAAGTTCAAGTCAAGGGTTACCCAAGAAAGCACAGTCTCTACAAACTCATAGGACTTGCTGGGCTGCATCCAGCAAGGCCACTGGGAGGGCTGGCCAATATCCTTGCATGGCTGCTCTCTACTATCTTTGAAAGGCCAAGGAAATCAAGGGACATCTCTGATGACTAGAGCAAGGCAAATGTAGCACTCATCTTCAGAGCAGATCAAAAGGATGAGGTGGGAAAATACAGGCCCATCAGTCTCATTTCATCCTAATCATGGAGCCAGTCCTCTTGGAAAAGATTTCTGGCACATGGAGCAGAAGGTGGTGACTGGGAGCGGTCAGTGTGGATTTAGCAACTGTAAATTGTGCCTCACAAACCGGCTTGCTTTCTGTGATAAAATGATTGGATCTGTGGACAAGTGAAGAGCAGTGGATGTAAATTTTCTTGACTTTTGCAAGACTTCGGACACAGTTTCCCACAATATCTGTTTATCAAGTTAGAGTGTTATGGTTCCCCTGTGTGGAGAGCAAGACAGGTAAAAAACTGGATGCCTGGGCTCAGAGGGCCCTGGCTAATTGCTAGTACCTTGCTTGGAGGCTGGTAACAAGTGAGGTGCTGCAGGGGGTCTCTCCTGGGACTAGTCCTGTTTAACGTCTTTATCAATGACCTGGAAGAGGTGACAGAAAGCACTCTCATCAGGTTTGCAGATGGTACTGAATTTGGGGGACCAGTCAATAGTCTTGAGAGTAGCGCTGCCAGCCAGAGGGACCTGGGCAGGCTGGAGGGATGGGCAGCATGGACTCCATTTTTCAGAGACTGGAGCAACGCTCTGCTGACTTATATGAGCAGAGGATGTGCTACAAAATTTAAAGATCTTTCTCCACCTATTGCAGTTCTCTTGTTTATAGTGCAGCCATACTTATTGTATGCTATTTAATCTCTCCTTGCAAGTGGACTATTGAGCATTGACCAGGGCCAAGGGACCGGAAACATCACTACCCAAAACTATCTTCCTTTATTTCAGTTTTCAGTATGTTACTGCTCCCCTTCCTGTCTCTCAGGCCTTCGTAAATCTCATAAAATCCTTTTCAGACTGAAATCCTACTCTTCCCAAGCTATAATATTTTTTATAGTAGGTATTTCTGTGTAGTTGTCTTAGTCTCTTGTTGGCAGACTTTACGTACCAGTTCCCTGTCTGGTAAATGTCTTCCTTAGTCTTAAATTTATCCACTTGTTTTGTTCAGAGCAACACATGGGGATAATATATTGGCTCACTACTACCTGACACTGCTTCTTAGTTCTTTTCACTGTGCCAGTTTTTCATAACACTGAATCATAGGGATGCTTGGAAGAAGCCAACAGCATTTTGCCCACTTATATGTCTCCCAGAAGAGCTGCAAGCTGCCTGGATTTCTTTAATAAACTCACTCGATAGATGTGCTTTTACAAACGGTGTTCCAATAGTTTAATAGATTTATTCCAGAAAATAATAATAAATAGTGTTTTGTCAATTTTAAGGCTCACAAAATGTAACTATATACATGCATAAGATCAGAACATAAATCAGCACAGTAAAACGGCTTTGTAAATATTTATGAAGACAAGGCTCTTTGTTTCATGCTTACTCCTCCTGTGTCCTCATCTTAAATTTCCATTTGCTTTAGTTTATGGCTCATAGTAGTCTTGGCTGGATACCTGACGTTGTTAAATTGCCTCCTGTTTTCTCTGGTATCACTTACACCATAATCCTAAATCTTTATTGACTGCAAGTGAATGTACACTCTGTAGAAAGAGATGTGTGTGCATGCAGGGGCATATTCTGATTTCTGATGAACCTGAATGAAGTTTAGGAAGCCCCACACAAGCTAACTGAGACATAGTCCGGATTTGTCTACATGAGCTGCCATCCCTGAGGTGGCTGCAAGGAAGACAGGACCTGTGCATGTGGCACAGTTAATTTATCTCTGCAGTCTCTATCATTTTTCAGTAACTTGCATCAACATCTCTGACTTAATTGTATTTTCTCCCTATTTAACTGGTAGCAGGTAGCACCATGTTAATTGATGTAATCATCCTAAAAATAAATCTACCAATGATTTTCCATGTTTGTTTAACTGGATCCTTGTAGTTCTTGACTGCTCAGTTTGGACTGAGATACATACTTCTCTGTAGTCTGCTGGCTCTCAAACCCTCAAACCTTTTTGGACTGCATCCCACAAGACATCTGAAAATGTCACTGTGCATGTCTTGCAGTTTTGTGGCCTGAATACATGGTGCTTGTGGCAGTCCAGGATGGAGTCTTTGCACTGAAGAGTTGGTCTTTGCTGCTTCATGAGAGGCTCTGACAAATTGAGAGCTGTTGCTCCTGAGATCCTGCCAGGCAGGCTTTTCATGTATTTCAGCATGTCTTCAGTGAAAATGTATGGGATCAGCAAAAAAGGGGCCTGGGGGTGTGAAAACATTTCTCATGATGTTTACATGTCTTGGTTTGAGCTTTAGAAGAGCGTGACACTCTGCCATTTAAACAATTGCTTGCATTTACTTGTGACTGCATTTTCATCAGTGAAAAATAATGAAGGAGAAAGATAATTAATTCCTCTGCATGCAGGCTTATCAGAAGGCCTCTATATATTGCACATATTTAAATCATTTAATGTTTTACTGTGTATTTAATTATATTTATGTATATTTAAGTGCCTTTCTGACTACAGTGGTGTAATTTATTAGTAATTCCCCTGAAGTGAATTCCCATGATCATAGATCTGGTGTAAGTGTAAAGAAAATGCGTTCAAAGAGTAGTTTCTGGAAAGCTTATTGGCTCTTCTTCCTGCAGTCAGGACAGATTTTGCATTTTTTAAAAACATTTTTCAAGCACACCACTGCTGTACTGGAGGAAATAAAACACTATTTGATCAAATGGGACAGTTGTCTTTGGTGAGTCATGTTGGTTTGCACAGTTAGGGAAGAGCTAAGATTTTTTGCACTTAACTTCCACATGTGTCCCTTCACCTCGTGCTGTTCTGGGCAAGTTGTGTTGCTGGCTTCCTACAGACCCTGGACTGCTTGTCAGGGACATTGTGCTCTCCACAGCCGGGGCTCAGGCCTCTAGGTGGGATCCAGGTGTTGTGAACCAAGGACAGGTCTGACTTCGGCACCATAGAGTGATTGCCAGGAAAGCATGGACATCTCACAAGCGTCTTGAAAGGAATTAACCATGTCATTACTTTCCATCTACTTTCTAGATAAAAGAGAACTTAGTTCTATTTTCATCTCTACAAATGTAATTCTGAAGTAACTCCACAGAGATTGATAGAAAACTTCTGCCTCTGTGAAATCAGTTGAATGAGAACAGGAGTTTTTCCTCACACTAACAGATACCTTGTCTGAGTGCAAAGGGGAGCAGCTAGCGACCCCTCAGAAATGATGGCCTCAACATTACGTACCTGGTTTCCCTGCAGTCCTTCTCCTTCGTCCTGGAGGATCCAGGACTGGGTTCCCTACTGAACCTTCCTCTTAAAATTATACCTCTCTGGGGACACTGGGATTGTGAACGACCTCTGTTTGCAGCACTAAGTAGAGTAAATGCTATTGTATTATCCAACAGTAGCAAATGAAATAATCCCCCTCCCGTCACTTCCTAACAGGATAATGTTAAAGGCATTCCTCTGAGATGGAGAGTAATAATTTGTTAATTCCCCTCAGTATTTCAGGCTTCTCGATAGTGCAGCTAATTTTCTCTGAGTGCCTTATTAACATTCACAGTGACTTTGCGGTCCCACCCTAATAGCTGTCCACAGAGGCAGCAGCTGTGAAGGTGAGAGCTGAGTGACACATTTTTTCTCCTTTTTCTCTGCAGACTGTATTATCCCGGTTTTCATCCGCTAAGGGCTGTCCAGCTGATGCGAGTGGGCAAGCTGCAGTATAGTCAAGACATGTTCCCTCAAGCCCTGAAGACCTTGAAACAGGTCAGTATTTACAAACTGTGTTTCCTCTCGTTCCCCACCTCCCTCTCATCATCCGGACCCACCGTGTCCTCTTTCCCCTTCCACACTGACTGTACTTTGTACATCTTTGAATACTCCTCGGCACGTTTCTGTCGGTGCTATTTCCACAGGCTGTAGCTGAATGTGGTGATGGGTCGTTGTTGCTTGCAGTGTTTCAGGCACAGACTTCTTTAGTATCAGTCACTGCTGATTACAGTTCAGTAGCTCAGAGGAGCATGAATGGAAAATAGCTGCTAGATCTAAAGAGGTGCCTTATGCTCTCCTTATTGTAGCTGAGTGTGCCCTGAGCTGGTCACTGCTAATATGAGCGTAAGGGAGAAAGGTAAGGAGAAGAGGGTAATGTTAAGTGTCTGAGTCCTCTCTTTTCACTGGTGCTCTAGGAGACAACGTGAATCTAGGAACACTGAAAGCAGAGCTGCACTTCCTGCTCTCCCCTTCCCTATCAGAGATCTGGGATTTGGGATAGAAGAACTTTGCCTTTGAATGCTCAAGTGTTATTGTGAGGCAAGCTCAAATCAACAGGCACACTTCTTGATCCCTATGATTTTTATATCATTCATGACGTTTTTCTTCATTTGATCTGATTTTGAAGCTGGTGCTTTGCTAGTTACATTTCAGCTTTAAGTTCTTCCTGTTGTACCTGAACTGAGTCCTATATACGCTGCCTCCTCCCTCAAGCTCTTCCCTGTCCTGTCGTTTATTGCTGTTAATACCATCTTAAATATATTGAAGAATCCCTGTCCATGTGCAACTTGAGGATTCAGGTTCTCGCTTGCTTCCCAACTCAAGCCCTAACTCACTTTTAGAGTATTTTGCTCCCACAAGAAGATGTGCTGCTTCAGGTTCCCCACACAGAAGTCTCTCGCTTATTTATTTGTATTATTACTGCTGCCCTGTGTTGAATGTGGCCCGAAGACAACACACGCTCTGAGGTTCCCCACTAGTCTCCGTTCCCATCTCCAGTGCCTGACACGCTCTCCTGTTTCCTTCACTCAGTGCTGCAGAAAGCCATCTGGCTCCACCACTTCTCTTTTACTGCCAGGCAAGAGCAGGCCCCAGTGTTGACCCCAGAGTGAAGGCTTTTTTTCTTTTAATGTTCATGTTGTATCATAAACCCCAAACAGTCCAGCACCATGGCAAGTTGAAACAGTAGTGTGATTTCCTCTAGTTCTTCTTGGGTCTTGCACTGACAGTGGGTCAATGACATGGCTTTACAGAAGCTGCTTGAGTGGATACTAATGGGCAGCAGTAGCTGATGCTTTACTTTAATCTGATGTTGCTCCTCCCAAATAAAAGTACAAATACAAGTCTTCTTCCTGAGCCATCTTGCTGTGTGACAACAGACCCCAGTCATGGGGACAGCACTGGCTGTAGTTTTAGCATTAAGCAGAACCGTGGCACATTTCAAGCCTTTTTGTCCACGATGACAGGGCCTTCGGGAGGGCCAGGATGGTCACTCAGGAGCCCAGCCTGTGTGTACACAGCCAGCCACAGCTACAGGCTGTGTATCCACAGTTCCCCTTGAAGAAAATGTGAATGTTGTACAAATCTCTGATTCCAGGACCTAGTGCAAAGGGTGAAAATCAGCAAACCAGAATAAACTTTCTCTATTATCTCTATGTCACCAAAACGTCAGTTGTGTGAAGCTCAAGCCCCTACCTCTCCAGAGGTTTTGCTAGGAGTCTTCTAAGGGGATCCTTATCTCCATGAGCAGTGTCATCAATGCAGATGAGCGTTAACCTTTAAATGGCCAAGAGAGCAAGGTGTGCAGCAGTTAAGGTGTCATTAGTAGGTGCCTTTAATATTGGAGTTTGCCCAGTGCAAGGAACTTTTTATGGTACTGATGCCTTCTGGGTATTTCACATTCTTACATTGTATTTATCCATAAGACAACAGTGAAGAAATGCTATCATCTCCATTTTCCAAATGGGAAATTGAAGCACAGGGAGACCCAAGAGCATCTAGCACTAGCTCTCAGTGTTTTCCCCTCCCTCCTCCCTTCTTCCTGGATGTCTGAAACTGGATGCCAGAAATTGCTAGTTTATGCCTTATTAAGAATAAAATAGTTGCAATTTACACAAGCCTGGAGTCTCACAGGAGCCTCCTGCTTCTCCATTTGCACTATTATGTTGTTTTAGTTCTAACAAAACAAGGGTATTTTAACCCTTTGTTAGTGCAGAAGTTGGCTGTATGTCCCCTTAGTTTAATCTTCGTACTACATGAAGAGCTGCTTATGTTGCAAAATATTAGAGCAGCTGCTTAGGACAGAAGGCAAGGAGTGTCAGTACTGCTGGACGTGGGGTCGGAGGGAGGACTGATCCTTTGTACCTGCCTGAAACCCCTGCAGTGTTAATATCAATCATGACTCTATAGATAGCTTAGTATTTGGTACTTACTTTTTTAAACCCCAGTACTTATTAGATCTTAACATCCGATTAATTATGCATACTGAATAACTGATAACTTCCAGATATTTTAATAATAAATCAGTATTTAATATGATGTCTGTCTTACTAAATCTTAGTAACTTAAATCATCACTTGATACAGTTAACTTAAATTGTGACCAATTCTGATCATTAAAAAGCTGATGGAAGAGTAATCAATCCTATTTCTTATTCATTATTCGGAAATAAACCATATATCTGTCATGTGCCAGTTAATCTGCTCTGCTATTTCCCCTGTAATATCTATAACTTTCAAATGTTCAGACTTTTTTTTTTAGTAGGTGGAGTGAACCGTTAGTCAGAGGAGTTTCTGCCTTCGTTGGTATTTCTGCAGTGTATTAGCAGGCATACATATATCTTGCATACTCTTCTAATTTGATACTGTGTTACATGAGTGAATTTTCTCAGCCACCTGAACATTCTCCCTCAGTGAAGGTGGAAGTTGGGATGGGTTTTTGTATGTGTTTAGTGAGGTTGCCAAGTTTAAGCCAGATTACTACTCTTTTACCTATTGAATGCAGAGCAATACCTAACAGAAACATCTTTTCAAGCTTTGATCACCTCTTTCTCTGGAAAGGGAGAATAATGAGCTATTTACCGTCCTATGCCATACCTCAGTGCGTCTCTATCCATGGTCTCCAAGACATTAGTGGTCCACAAGGACACAGTAAGTGCTTTGCAGTGGGGATGCAAGACCATTTACAAACTAATCCTATTGCAGCTTTGTCTATTCTGTGTTCAGCCCCCCCTTTTCACTCACATGTGGGAGATGGGAAAACTGAATTCCCACTCTCCAGTACTCCCATCCTGCTTCCCTGTGCAACTCGTAAGCATAGGACACAAGGCTTCTTTGAATGGGATCTGAAGTCATTTCTCTTTGTTGCTGCCTACACTTGAGCAAATTAGAGCAAGATACAATTCGCAGTTTGTTGTGAGTAAGGTTGTGATTCCTAATAAAACTCAGATAATGTCCTAGAGTTATATCAGAAGTCTGTTTGGCCCCGTGTGATTAGATGTGTCAACAGAGCATGCCACATGCTCAGAGCAGAAACTCGATTACCTTCTCTGCTTCATTACTCTTCTTAATACGCTCTGACACTGGATAGCACCCTGTTGGAGCCCTCATCAGGCTAATTTCAGCGTGGCGCTAAGGAGAAGGATGTGGATGGTGCAGAAGGAATTGAGATCTGAGTGAATTGATATGACCTCACTCATATCAATCCTGTTTAATCAGGCACAGCCTCTGAGCTGCTGTGGATTGACAGCCTCTTCTGTGTCAGATGTGCAGGGTGCTAAGAACTGGCAGATCTTCCTACACAGGTTGGTGGCCGGTGTCTCACTGCTCTCCGTGTCGGCTGAAAATGAATCACTGCCCCAGCCACCTTGCTGTTACCACCCTTCAGTTTTAGCTCTCTGCCCTGCACACCTAAAGAAGGTTTAAATAATGTGAAGGGCTTTACATTACCCATTAAGATGAAATTCATCCTCTTAAAGTCTATTAAGCCCTGCAGAATGTAATTTGGCATGTTTTGGAAATGAAAGTGTTGCAGGGAGGCAATAAGCTGGAATAAAACCTGGAGTTAGCCCTTGCTTTGTTGTCCAACCAACATATTTTACATATATATATATATTTATATATGTATGTATGTATATGTATGTGTGTACACACACACATACACACACACAAATATATATATATATATAATTAAAATGTAATAGTGGGAAGACAAATGGAATTACGGATCAGGAAAACCTTTGTCACCAAAAGACTGGAGCTGTAGCCCAGTGTGACAAATCGAATTTGAAGAGCAGGGGCTGACTGTAAAAAAAGTGGCAGGAACGAAAGGTACAACAAGCTGCTTTGTGAAGAGAAAAGCTTCTGGACTGAGAAGCAGCTCTCTCACAGGGGTCCAAGAGCAGCTGGGTATCGCTGCAGCTAGTGGAAATCCCCTTGCAAGTGCATGTGATGTGGCCTGAGGAGCACTTGTTAACATAAATACCTGTTAGATGTCATTTGGTACCTTCATGGTGCTTAAACTCACCTGTGTGGTTGCCCCAAACCTGTGTGCACCTGTCCTCCTTGGGAGGACAAGGAGGGGGCAGAGGGGAAGGCACGGGCTGCAGTGCATGGTCCCAGCTGCTGCTCTGTCCTGCAAGTGGTGCCCACACGTCCGACCCGCCGAGTGGGTCGGCAGTGCCTGGGGCTGAGCAACAGCTGATGGGGAATGGGGGACACCTCCACGTCAGTGTAGGAGGGTCCTGGTGCCTCATGAGCACCTGCAGCAGCAAGGCCATGCCCCCAGCACCGGTCGCCTACCTGTGGCCCTGGGCCCACCACAGCCATGTTTGGCACAGAGGCCCCACACGTGTGATCTGCCCGTGACCCACCTTGAGCAGCACTGAAGCGTCCATGGCACATGCAAGTGCTGGTCTCTTCCTTGATCCACAGAGCTCAGACCTTGCCACGTGATTTACGAGCACAGAAACCAAGTATTTTTTAAGCAGCCACCGTGGTGGCCAGTTGTTCCAGTACCATATTGTTCCTCTTCTTGTAATCCCTGATGTGTAGGCGAAAACACAGGAAGTGGGGTTAAAACCCTCCTTGGCTTCACTGCAACAGTTAAGAAATCTAGGTGTTTTCTTCAAATGCTGAGAAACACTAACGAGCCATGGTTGACAGTAACTGGGATTGCATTTGTTTTTCCTGTGCCAGCACTAACAAGTGTCCCCTTCAGTCAAGAGAGACGGAGAAGCACCGATACTTTCTCAGATGCTGGCCTTTACTTCATGCCACCTTGGTGTGGGGCCGTTTGCTCTCTACTTATGCCGTGATGGAGCAGTGCTGTCCTGCGTTTGCGCATGGGTCTCTGCAACCATGACGCTGGGCACCCCGTCCGATCGCAGTGCAAATCAGGCACAGGCGCGCAGCGGTGCCACATTTCATCTGCACTCATGTGGTAACAGTCATACCGCTCATCTGATGGGTTTGTGTTCTTGAGGGAGATGGTGTGTGGCTGGTAACATTATGGTCTGTGTTGCTGTCTTGTGATTAGTGTAGTCTTTCATAATTAGATTTGTTCCATAAGCTGAGAGGAAGACCGCACAGACCACAAGACCCTGCTCAGCCTCAGGTTTGCTGCTTAGCTGGGAGATTTAGAGGAACAGGGTAGTGCTCATCATATTCTTGCTTCTGGCCAGGAAAAAAAAATCATTACTTTGAAGGTGAAGTTATCCCAATTTTGCACAGACTTTTGCAAAAATGCCTATATAATTTAATGCCAGTTTAACCTGGGGATTATGGAAGTCAATATTCTGAGCTTCGATATATCCTGGTGCTGGCTCTTACTGCAACATGCAATACAGAATACTGCATGAGAATGAATTTCACCCTGAAGGACACAAGGATAAAGACTGGGTGCGTTTATTTGTCGTACTGAAGAATGACCTCTGTCCTGTAAGTGGGCTGAAGATCAAGGTCTGCTGCCTTGGGACTGTGACCCAGGTATGCCACAATCAATTCACAACAAATTTGTCACCTTTCTTGGCCAGGTCATGCAAACACAGTGCCCCAAGCGTGTCTGGACCTATGACCAACTGGCCTGGTCACTTTGCTCTAGGGTGGTCCCACCGCTGCCTAGCTAGCCTGGACACAGCTGCTGACTGCTAGACACTGACTCTGTGGGCCCGCGCTGCTGCTTTTCCACAGAGCAACGTACACGGACCCTGCCTTCAGTTCTTCTGCTCTGCACCACGCAGGGATTCCTTGCGATGCGTTTGTCTCTCTCTGTCCCGTTGGGTACGCCGAGCGAGGATGGGCTCTTATGCTTGTGCTTTACACTGCTTTTTCAATTATATACTAAAAAGAAACCAAACCTCTGTTATTGTACATCTGATACCTCATGCTCAGCTATGTTGAAGTACTTTTACAACTTATTCTTTACAGCAGTTCCCCAACATGTTGAATTAGGAAAAGCAAAACCATAAAAACAATTTGGCAAGCCTTTTGGGGGAATATAATTATGACTTTACTGCAAACATTTTGCAAAATCATGACCTGTGTTGTATTTCTGCTAAACTAGAAATATGCAAATATCAAGTTTTTTTTAAATTTCATTTCATATTTCTTAGGCATTTCTAATGGTAATGAAAGGATTTCTATTTTTCTGTTTGACTGAGTATTTTTTCATTTAGTAGTAGGGCATTGTGGTAGCTCAGTATGCATTTCACTCTTTGTAGCGCTCCTTGCACACACTGGTTTGCTTTGACTGCTTTTTCTACTTGATCTTTCAATCTTTTTTTGTCTCTGTGTTTTAAAAAAAGTAGCTAATCAGAAGCAAAATTAAAATATGCCAGAATTTTCATACATTTGTCAATCTTTAGTAATTGGAAATAAAGTATCATTTATTGCACCAAAGAATACTTACATTTATTTGCATCTTTCCAGTTTAAAATGAGGTTCCTTCCTCAATGTGTGTTTCCAAAAGATCCTTTTTCTGCATTCCAAAGTTGATTTAGCTGGATTTGGTCAGCTGACTAGACCAGGAACCCATTGAAACACAGCCCACATTTAGTTCTTGATGATTCCTCAGTTTAGGATAAGGAAAAATCTCAGATGTTTTTTCTCCTACCACTACACTTGGAGCTGCCTTGCTCTTTCTTCTGAAGTGTTGAGTCCCGTTCCATCTGGTACTTATCTCTTTGCATGTGAAATTCAATAGAAGGAAGAAGCAGAACTGTCATATGAAAAGTGATGATCTCAATGTGAGCTGGAAGAAGAATATTTCAGACATATATGTGGCAGAGAATCAACACCACAACAGGCGATAAAAACCTAAATTGGCCTAGGGGTGCAAGATGACTCGTAGAGAACTCATTCCTCATGGAATGGTCCTTCGCTGCTTTTCCCAAAGGGATCATTTTCTATGTTTGTTGGTCCTCTTACACCGCTAGGCCAATTTACAGTGAAACTTTTACAGTGAAACCATTAATTTACATATTTGAAGCTGATACAATTTACAGCACTTTAGGGCTACTAACATGAGTATCACCATCATCTTTTAAATAATATATCATGATCTTGGGTGTCATAATTAACCAATCTTAAAAAATCTTCATCTTTCAGTATGTTCCCCAGCTATTCCAAACATCCAGCTGTGCAACATATTAGTGGATTTTAATTTTTTACCACCTAGAAATAATAAGCAAATGCATCCCCCTCTGTTAGAGAAAAATTATTACACACTTTGTGACACTTTTCTCCTACTTCTGCTGTGGCATGCAGAAAAGCTTCCTCCTACCAGTCCCTAGCGGACCACTGCTTATGTCCGTGCCCACTGCTGTTACCAAATCCTTCCTATAGTCTGTGCAGTCACTAATGTGTCCCTTTCTGCTCTCTTCTCAAGGCTTATAACATTATGAAGGTGACCCATGGAGCAGATCACACACTGATGCAAGCCTTGATGGAACTAAAGGAACAGTGTGAGGCCGTCATGAGAGTGCAGTGAAGAAAAGCTGCTGTCTAGAATACAAGATATTCAAGAGAAAAGGAAAGCCAATGCTTTTTATTGCATTGGAAAGCTTCTTGTTGATTTTGGAGTCTTTTCATCAGGCCCTACTTGCTTTACAGAAATGTGTAATGTTTATTAGTTTTGCTGTATGGTCTTCTGAACTGAATTCATGTTTTGAGGAATATCTGCCACTTTCAGAAGGATTTTTACTACTGTGAGGCAAATTGGCAGTGGGTAAGTCTTAATATTTTATCATAATAACGTAAAGGTAAAAATGTACACTTACAAATATGGACAGAAATAATCATACTCTTTTTTGTTCAATAACCAAAACCTCTGATGCAAATACCTCTGAATATAGGGAAAAAGATTGGACTTGAATTCCAATGTGATATTTGGCTAAACTTCCTATTGGGCTTCTCCCATGCTCTTTTAGATATGTATTTCTCTATCTGCACTAGCTCTGAAATTATCATGAAGTCTCACCTTACTGGATGTCTTATGTCTCAATTTACTAGAAAACATGTTAAGAGTTTTTCCTACCAAATACCTCATCAATAAATCGATAATAAATATTGGGAAGTGTGTGCTAGATCGTTATCTGTTGCAAAATAGTATAATTCCATTGAGATCAGCAGTCAATTTTTTAAGTCAGTTTACTGCAAGACAGAGAGAGAGAGAGAGCATATTTGACTTATTATTAGGTGTTTTTTTCCAAAAGCCTGATCCAGTGCTCTTTGATATCAAATAAAAGCTTTCCAATGCTTTAAATGAGATTTTCCTCACTCCAAATTTACCTTCAGGGCTCTGACCCTCTTCTTCTTGCATCTCATGTTATTACAAAAAGTTCTAATATTGAATATTAAAATGAACTGAATGAAAAGTTTAATCAAATGTGTATCTAATGTGAATCTATGTTGAAAATGCTTATTGTTCTGATATTTCCCCATTTGGATTGTTTCAATGGACACTATCATCAGATTTTCTCACTTCATAGCAGCTTATAAATGAGATAGATTTGGACACATGATCTCTAACCTTCTGCTACAGATCCACACAGAGCTTTTGTGGAGCATCCTCAAGATCTGAGGTTGGGTACTTGATGCTTCTGACCAAGACAGAGAAAAAGGGAATATGGATAACAGGGTGACAGGCTAGTTCATATCTGGTCAGGTAAAAGAAGTTACAGCTTCCCCATCACCACCTTGTTTGAGAGGAAAAATTACAGAAATTTACAGAAGTTACTGAAGACCGAAGGAGATACAGGAATGCTGTCAACAGGATTAAGTATATACAGTTGTGTTTCTGTAAATGTAGTGCTCCTATATGCTAACAACACTTTTGAAAGGGGGGCATGTGCCCTTTAGAGCATATTTAGACTACTTCTTAAGTTTTTAGAGGTGAATTTATATCTCGCGTTGTCTGTCTAGATTTAAGAAAACATTCAAGAAGCAACCTGAGCGAGCTACTTCATCAGTAACCTGGCTCCAGAGGCATCCTTGTATTCAGATGGAGTTCCTTTAGGGCTGAAATCAAATCACAAGCTTACGCCCAGAGGTATTGTTTGCCTCTGAACCTCCAACATCTCAGCTCACCTGAGGAGACAGCTTTGCTTTTGCACAGATGATCTAAGCATGTACCCAGGAAGACATCAGCATGGTTTTAATTTTTATATTTCTCTTAGGACAGTTATATTCCTTTCCCTCTTTTTTGCCTTC
Organism: Rhea pennata; assembly: GCF_028389875.1. Taxonomy (NCBI): domain Eukaryota; kingdom Metazoa; phylum Chordata; class Aves; order Rheiformes; family Rheidae; genus Rhea; species Rhea pennata. The sequence continues at coordinate 40,812,649 of NC_084665.1, forward strand.
CCTTTCCTCCCGCAGATGCAGGGGGCACTAGAACACAGCTGTGTGGTGAATCTCTCAGCCCTGTGGATGGTCACCGATTTGAGAGATCGTTCCTCACCGTGTCCATGAGGGAAGAAGAACATTTCTTGGAAAACGTGTGCGCCGTTTCTCCATGCTCATCAGCATGAGAGGTGTAACTGCCAGTGATGCTGACTTCCGTGTTTATCACAGAAACAAATGTTAACAAAAGCCAAATATTTATGAGAAAACTAAGTAATTTAAGGTCTTTGAAAGTATCACTTTCAGGTGTGTCACTCCTCATTAACAATTTATTGCTGCTATTCCAGCCCTGACTGTTATTTCATTAGTCCATAGTTGTTGTAAAGTCAGGGTTTTTTCACAACAGTAACTTGACACCATTAATTATTATGAGATGAGAATGGATTTAAAAAGAAAGTGAACATTCTGAGCATAATTTACAGCCACCACACATGAATGCCAATGCTGAGGTAGATATCTTCTTCTGAGGCGTTTGAATTTGTTCCAGCCTATGGAGTGCTCACTTGCCCAGCAGTAATATTCGAGCAATAATCTCTGAAATGCAGCGCGTTTCTGGAGTACGTAGCGTGGCTTGAGGCCAGAGGCCAAGTCACATCAGCGACCCAAGAAGTGCAATAATCCTTGCAGAAATTCACTGCTTGGCTGTGTCTTCTTGCTATTATGAAAAGGAAATTACCTGAGGAAAGGGTCAGACCTTAGCATTTATTGGGATTGCTGACAGAGCAGAGGCATCACTGAGGGACAATCGGAAAATCTGAAAGGTGCCCAAACTTCAAGAGTTATTTTCTGGACATATGCATATTAAAAATCATATGCTTTCGCATAAAGCTGATGCTTGTGCAATCTTATTATCACAAATCTAATAAATTTGCAAATGGAAATGATTTCAAAATGTGAGGTAAGATGATACATTAGTCTGTGCAGGGTAAGTTGGGAGATGGCCACCAACTCTCGTGTATACAGGCTCATCTCTATGTCTGAACCACGACGCAGCCTTCTGGAACCAGAACAGAACAGCTCTGCAAGTGCCATCGCAGGAGAAGCTGCACACGGAGGGGAGAGGCAGAGGGGCCTGATATCGCAAGAGAAAGGCCGCATTCCCTTGGCTAAAGGGTCAAGTACACCAAAATACACCAGTATTTTCCTCTCCAACAGTGGCCTACGGCAGATCCTAGGGAAAATGTACGAGCAAAACAGTACAGTGACTGTGTCTCGGGAAATAGCAAAAACCTGTAATGCTGGCTGTGACACATCATGAAGGCTAATGTGCTGCTGTGTGCAGCTGGTCAACCTGACACCACCACCACCCACCACCCCTAGTGAAGCAAGGAACCAAACGGGTGGTTCCCATGCACCACCACCACCACCACCACCACCAGGGCTGCTGGGAGTGTTATTGCTGACCTGTTTTCTCTCGCAGTGTTTCTGTTCCATATTTTCTGGAAAGAAGGCTGGCCTTGACTGCAGAGAGATCTACCTAAATGTAAGAGTTCAAAAGTGCAGTCTCAAGCAAGTGTGTCAGGGAGGGAAGAGCATTGGATAAGCACTTCAAGTTGAGGAAATCTTGGTATTTTAGTTCGAACTCCATGTAGTTAGACTTGTCTTTACACAAACATAGTGTTTTGGCCCTCAAAAAAAAAAAAAAAAAAAAAAAAAAAAAAAAAAAAGACAGATTTTTCAGGTGGAATCAGTTTGTTAAGTTAAAGATGTTAAAGTTAGAAAGAGGCAGACTGCAGCATTATCTGTAATGCTGGCAGGCCAGCTGCTTGCTTTTAGCACTTCAGGGACTTTTCCAGTATCTTTTGAAAAATAATGGCAATTTAGGTTCACTTCAAGGTTTAGAAAAAATTCTGAGTAACTTTTGATTTCTCATTATTTCTTAAATTAGTCCTGAAGAAGCAGTGTTAGATTGTATTTAGAGGAAGTTGAACAGCATCGTAGCACGTTTGGAAAGAAAACAGTAGAACACACAGGAAAAAACATGCGAGGGCTATGCAGTTTTGCTGAGAATAATTGATTCCAGTTGAAGGAAACATCTACCTCCAGTAAATATATATGAAAATATTATATATATATAAATAAATAGGATATGAATACATATATACATTAGTTTCCTAAACAGTATTTTAGAGCTGTAAGCTCCTTGAGGTCTGTCACTTGTGTGTGAATCCTGTTGTGCATGGGTTTATGCCAGCAAAATTCTCCCACTGCTCAGCCTTACCATTGCTTCTAGCTATTACTCTGTTCAGTGATGGCTGTTTTTTTAAGCTAGCTTTCTTAAACTGGTTATTTTTGTACCTAGTATATTTATGAAATACAGAGGCTCTTTCCCTGCACAGTGTATTGCACATAGTCCCTGGCCACTGGAGCACTCTTCATTAAGAGAGCTCGATTTCTTACAGAGATCGTGCCAGTTATGGGGATTGGGTTTTTTCTAATTCAGAATTGAATCAGAAGGGGAAGAAAGAAGGTCTCACAGCTACGGCCGTGGAGCTCTGGGTTGTCAGCAGCACCAGAGACTGTGCTTGACCTTGGGCACGTCACCTAGGGTTAGTTTGGTGTGCGTAGTCGGGCTTTGCTGTTGCTGAGCCTTGGGAAATTTCTCCTCACTGTAAAAAGCACAAAGGACCAAAGGAACTGGGTATGACACTCTCCACACCTCTGCCTGTCTACTTATCTTCCTATAAGGGCTCAGAGAAGCTATGTGCATTCCCATAGTGCATTATTTGTAGAACAGTAGGAGAGCCACTCATAGAAAATGATGTAGTTCTTAAAATACCTCAAAGTACTTTAAAAAGAGGGCTAAGTATTATTTCCCTGTTGAGGAAAATAAGGCCCCTAGATAAATGAACCACTGTGTTCAAGTTCACACTACGGCAGCACTGCAGAAAGCCCTGGAGCAGAAGCTGGTATCAGAAGTCTCTGGGTCAGTGACTTCTGCTGCAGAAGAAGGTGTAATATGAGCAGTAGGCTCAGGTGCTCCACAGAGAGGCCTGTCACCAAGCCAAACAACAGTTACAGTATTAATTATAGGAAAGAAATCTTTGGCCAGCCTAACTTCTGGTGAAGAGCAGCAAACAGCTGACTGCTGTGTTAATCTACAAGTGTTAACCATGTCATGTGTGAACTTGTCCAGAGCAGTTACAGAGCTGCGGTTGCGTGTAATATCTCTGGTCTCTTCCTGCCCTCACCGCTTGTGGGATACATGTGATGAAATGACCTCATCGTCTTTTCTTGTCATAATTTGCATGCATGACCTGAATGTTCCTCCAAAACGGAGTTGTGACATGCTAGTAGAGCGCTGTGAGCTGCCCTCACCAAAGCTGCATCTCCTGCACAAGGGAAGGGCACCTTCTCCACCCCATCAGGTCAGCACACACACAGTCAGAATAGTCCCAGACAAATGCTCTCAGGCATTTGAGATCAAAACTAAGTTAGAGACCATTTTTTGTTTTTTTAAAGAGCTATTTTTTTTCTTTCCTAACAGTATATATCTTCCCATACAGAAGTCCTTTTCTCTTTCATGTCTGATTTATACAAAGTTAATCAGTCTGAAAATGTATTTGGGAAGGATGGTTTGTAAAATGACCCCTACTAGAACCTGTTTGTTGTGCATAATAAATTTATGAAATACAGAAAATATTTCCCATCATATCTAAAGGTATATTTTTCTTGTCCTAAATATGAAATATGCACGTTACCTGAAAATCTGCAGTCTTTTATTCCCAGATCTTGTCATTCAACACAGTGATTTCTGTTTATCCCCATAACAGTGATGTGTAAACCATACCCATATGACCCTCCATTAGTATTTTGCAGGGTGAATTCAACATTTTTATTTGCTCTGTGCTTGTGATCAACATGGACAAATCAATTCTAATTCCATCATTCTTTAGAATTTTTGTAGGTTTTAATAAGGACCTTAGAGATTCTTTTCCCAAAGAAAAAGAATAACTCAGGCTTAGTAATTAGACTTCATACAGTCACTGCTCACACAGAGGAACCTAACAAGTTCTTTATAGTTCCCAGGAGACCAATTAACCTTCTTTTAAATATATCTCTATATAGCTACAGCTACACACACGCACAGAAATGCACATACACACAGAGCTCTTCAGTGGTCTCTGGTGCTCCATATCCTTGTTAACCAAATCGTGGTGGGGCTCACGGCAAGAAGGCAGGGCTGGGGCAGCCGGCCTCAGTCCCTTTTAACTCTAAAGGTGCCAAAATCCCCAAACGGAAGGAAGGGGGTAATCACGGATCCTCCTCTTTGCTTAACGCTCCCCTTTTCTCCTGGGCTCCAGCAGCCTCGCTGGTCTCCATCACTGGCGCAAAGGAGCCCCGGCTCGGGTTCGGCTAAGGGCGGGTGTTGAGGGGCTGATGAGGCTGTAGGAAAGAGCAGCATTTTCTTCCTCCGCCCCTCGATTCAGTGACTCTGATTCCCGGTCCCCAGGGGCTGTGAGTAGGAAGGCAGCAATCTTACATGCCTCTTGGAGGAAAACTGCACTTTAACTCGCAGGTGATGCCTCTTGACAATCCCACTTGACTTTCAGAGCAGGAGCCAGGAGATGGTGATGGAGAAGGGTGTCTGATGAGAAAATTAGCCGAGCTCTCCTCCCTCCCTCCCCCAGGTCCTTTGCTTTATTCTTTTCTGTACTTGCCTGCTTACATTTAATGAACTCTTTTTAACAAAGCCCTTTTAGTGTCACCCCCCTGTTGCAGTATGTGCCAGGCGCGGTGTGGAGCAACCTCTGAAGAGATGAGATGAGGCAAGGTCTGGGGCTTCCTGCTGGTCCTTGCATTGCTGGGGACACCCAAGGACTGTACAAAACACTCATTAATTCACCATGCTCCCATGCTCGCCATGAGGGGTGGTGAGACCACCATGGTCTTGGAGAGAGCCATGGATGTTGCTGTGCCTTGGAGGTACAACTAGACTCCATGCCTTCTGTGGGAGCCATAAAGCTGGGAGAAAAAGACAGTGATCCGGAACCTGTCTAGCAGCAGTAGTGGGGACTACGTGGAAAACAGCAGGCACTGGCTGTTGGGGTTTGCTTTCTGCTTCGCTCAGGGAGCCCAGTTTCTCCCCTTTGACTCTCTGGGCCCTTGCTGTAGTTCAGTTTCCTTTTCAAAATCACATTGAGCTCTGGGGAAAAATTCTTAGGTGAGAAGAAAGGCAAATGCCCAGGCAGTGTTAGGCTTCTGGCACCCAGTTTATACCCTATATAAGTCTGTGATCAAAATACCATTACTGGGAAATAGTGTCCCCCATCTTGCTGACAGGAATACTGGCTGAAGGCAATTCTTTCTGTTCCCTATCATAAGTTAGGAATGTTAATTTCTCAACATTTGTGGCCAAAGGCGCCAGTAAATAATGATATTTTAAAAGGTCAAGTAATGAGACAGTACAAAGAAAAGAAAATCCCTTTCCAAATGTTTTCCATGGGGATTGTTAAGGAATTTGTTAAAAAAGATGATCTGTCTGATTTTTGCATTTTCTGCAAGTAGATCTGTGCTAATTGCTGAGCTTTTTATGTTTGTTTTGCTCACGTCCAACTGCAACTCAACATGAAGTTAAGGGACTCAACAAAGCTGCATTAAACGGCCAAGAGAAAAGCCTCCGAGGAGCAGAACCATGAGAGGACCGCAGACTGCTGGGCTGGGCTGGGGCAGTCTGCCAGTCACCGCTGGAGGATGCTGCCTTGCTTTGTGCCTGGCAGGTGGGAAGAGTGACGACAGTCCTTTAGACAGGCATGGGCTGATGGGCCCAGGGTCATTTCATCACAGTCACAAAGCTTTTCACGTGATCCATGCACCGTGGCTGCGATACACCATGGCCACCAAAGCTGTTCGCTTTACCTTTCACAGCTAAAACCTTGCCAAAATGTGTCCCTCCAAGATGGTGAGGAAGCTCCTCAGGAGCAGCATCTTCTGTGCTGTGTGACAGTCCTTTGAAATATGCTGATCGGTTGCAGGAAATCACTGCTGGGGGTGCGGATGGGGGGATTTGTCCCATGAATGCCTTAGAAAAAGGCCAGTTTGATGACAGGCTCTTGGATGAAGTTTGCAGAGCTGCAGAAGAAACTTAAGTTTAGAGCTCTGCAGACATACAAACCACTTTGAAATCTGGCCAAAGCCCAGACGGGCTTTCACCTGGTCTGATTTCCTCTTGAACACGCTCTGTCTGAAAACCATTTAGCTGGGCAGGTATCTACACTTGCCCGTAGCCAGAGGAGGAGCCGAAGGAAGAGAGTCTGTTCAGCCTGCAGGTGTGATGAGTTCAGCTAACACCTTTCCTTCATGTGCAGGAAACGCAGCAATGTGCCAAGGTCAATCTCAGAGTATTTTCCAGAGTAGATAGCATTTTTCATAGCATGGGAAAAGAGGTGCCCCAAGGCCTTCCACTTCCTGCTGTCTTGAACACTCTGTGAGCAGCAGGATACTTCCCGCTTCCCCACTTCCGCACCGAGAGAAACTCGTACCTTTGCTCAACGCACACTGCAGCTTCTGCTCTGCCAGCGAAGCAAACTCTAATCAGGAGCCATCACACTTGAAGCTGTAGAGGTGTAGAAAAGATGTCAAGTGTTCAGCTTGTGCCGGGGGGCAGGGGAGGCCCAGAGAGCAGAAAAAATCTCTTTAAAATATTCAGAAGTTTAAAAATAGTCACTTTTGAAGAAGTATGAAATTCCTTAGCTTGCTGCTCCATTCTTGGCAAGCATCAGAGACCAACAGCTAGGCAAAAGCTTTCAACTACTAAATCAGGTTTGGACCATGGCTGCTTTTTTGCGCCCTTCCCCTTGTAGTGCCCGTTGGAAACAGGCCAGTGTTGGTGCTGCGCGAGTACCTTTCTCCGGTGCTGTGCACCCAAGTGGCCGTGAGTTTCGAGCAGCTCTCACTGCAGCGGTCCTTGCTGCCTTGGCCAGAGTCCGTGTGGGGCTGAGTTCTGCAGCCCAGGGTGTGTGGCCTTCCTGGAAGGAGGGGGTTTGCAAAAGGTGCCTGCGGAAAGCAAATCTTGGTGTCATTAGACATGAACATCTGCAACTCCACTGAAAACTCTTTAGTGCCTTGCCAATTTGAAGTGGTGGAAACCGTAGCGTGCCTTGGGCCTGTCAAGGATCACAGGAACAGCTACGGCTGGGGGAAGGAAGGTGGCAGTGACGCTTTTTCTCCCCAGGAATTAGTTCCCATATCCTCCGTGCCGCCATAAACGCACCCGTTCCCACTGCACTGCTGTGGCTTTGCTCTGCCTTCGGGAGGCCACATGCAAGACCAGCAGCACAAGGCACGCGGCCATCTGAAGCCCAAGGGGAGCTGCAGCACAAACACAGCTCCTTGCGCCACGGCCTGGCATCTAAGCAGAACTTCTAGCATATGATCAGGTATATGATCTGGAGAAAATGGTTTACAGATTTTCCAACAGAAACACCTTATTTTGAGGATGAATTATAAGTTACTTCAGTGCATGCTTTCTGGGGAAAAAAAAAAAAAAAAAAAAAAGAGGGAGAGAAAAGGACAGACTTACTCTGTGTTACCCAGGGAAGAATTTCTAAGGTCATAGAGGTAATTTAAAGCTCAAAGGTTTACAAGCCCAGCAAGATAAGGCCATATAACAGCCTCCACACTTTATGATAGCAGCTTATGAAGAGATCAAAATGGCTTAGCCTGAGGGTCATTTTTACACAAAATTCCTGCTTGGGGAAGAAAACAGAAACCCTAAAAAACTTCATAGCTAGTTTTGACATTTGCTATTAAATTACAGGGCTTTTTTCCCTACTCATCCCCTCGGTGGGCTTTCTGCTTCCAGTGTGACAATTAAATGAATCAAAGAAATGGGAAGACCTCTGTGCCATAGGCCTCCATGCAGCATGGTGCCACTGCATGCCTTATGCCTTCCTGGGGCAAGCTGGGCACCTTCGCATTCACCCCCAGAGAACTGCTCAGCTAGGACTCTGCAACTCACCTGGTACCTCACTGTATTTAAATACAAAATACAAAATCATCAAAAAAATGAGGAGTAAACTGGTAACAGAACACATAAGCAAACTAGGAACTGTTCAGAGGGGCAATACATAAATATTTCATAGTCACCAGGTCCAAGATGATGTTCTTGGGTGAAGTAATCAGTCCTCAAATAATTTTTTCACTATGGCACTAAGTATTTTAGTGCCTTAGTCCTCTAGGACTACCTGCACCTCCCCCAGAAAGATTTCAGGTAAGTAGCCTTCTTGGTAGACTAGGTTTTATTTAGTATGCACATACTGTTTGGTCCTGTGACTAACCCATTTTGTAGATCACTTTACACCATTGCAATGCTAATTGTCAAGCAAATAGAAAAGGATTTTCTGTTTCTATTGTTTCGGCCCTGTAAACAGAAAGAATAAAGTCTGATGGATGTCAAGTCTGCAATGCCGAGGCTTAGATGCTTTCCAGATGCTTTTCCATGGATTTCACAGTATCTTAAGGGTTTTAAATATAACCTTCATAAATGCTCTTGGAGCCTCTGGAAACTCATGGCAGGCATGAATCCAAGCTACCCTAACCCCCTGTGGCAGCCTGAGTCACTGACTGCAGGGTGAGTAGCTGAACAGTTATCATCTTCCTCATGTCGCGTAATTGTGATGCCTTCCATTGTCCTTGGAAATTAGGAGAAAATGATGTTTACAGTGGCTTGTTTGGCTCCTGTGGTGCTGCTTGCTGTGTACTGTGAGGCTTCCATCAAATATGGAAACAAGCAGCTTGCTCTTTAATAAAAATAAAGCTGTGAATCCTCCTACTGCTGCTATGACTCTCTTCCATGGTTGTGTCCCTGGCTATCTGGCTAAGAGCACAGAGTGAGCTGGGCCACTGCACATAACTAGGATGGAAAGGCAAGGTGGGGAAGAGCACCCTGCTCCTTCAGAGCCACATACTGCTCTGTTCCAATCAAGCTCTCCAGGGCAGTGCTGCAAAGGGCCATGCTGGGTGGCGCTGAGCTTCTGCAAATGCCAGCGCAGGAGCAATGCAGAGCACAGTCCAGCATGCTAGGTGACCTGCTTGCACGCTCCCTCTCTCCCTTAGTGCAACTACAATGAGCACTTTGTCTTTTGGCAGAATGCATGTAGAAAAATATCAATTTTCCTTCCAGCTCCAGTCCTTGAGAGAATGTAGGTGTGCAGGGATGAAATAGGGAGATGGGTAGTCCCTTCTCCTTTTAAAATGAGCTGGAAATGTGAGACTTTCTTTCAGCAGCAAGCCCAGGAGTCCTGCACCCCACACACATCTGGCCATACTTGATAGCTGGGAGACACAGAAATGGAAGCATGGATATGTGCCAAATGCACACAGCTGCGTATGTTCGGATAGCATGAAATCTTCAATCATGTCAGTGGGCTGGCATGAAATCTGCAATCTGACACGAAGTAAGGGTGCCAAACCCATGCAGCAAGGTGCCACAGGAGAGACACACAAAAAAAAACATGTATGAAAATGAACCATAGAACTTCCTCTAGACAAACTCCCGGGAATGGACCATTTTTGGTCTTCTTAGGGCCATTCCTAAGTCAGTACTTGCCAGGGCTGTTCCTGAAGGCAGAACAGGTAGGCCCTCCAAGCTACTCACTTGATTTTAGAGGTGATGAGAGTGGTCTTTGGAGGTGGTATGACCATTTGCGAGGTCATACCCTGTGTAGTGTTGCTCAGTGGTTAAATAGCAGATGTCAGCCTCCGAAACTGCCAGATTGGCAACTGTCATGAATACTAACAGACATAATAAAACATAAAATCCAATCACAGATGGCCTTTCTCTAGAGGAACTAACCATTGATTTTTGTGTTCATCTGAGATACAGTGAGCTGAATTTTCTTCCCTCTCCTCCCTCCTCACTGACTTCAAGGCAGCTAGAGCTGCCAGTGAAAAAGAGAGTGATAACTTGGTAGCCAAAGAGTCTCTGTGGGAGAGGAATCAGCTTTAGTAACCTGCTCCTGGTTTCCATTAGCAGGGGCCTGCTTCAAGATTTCCATAGCAGATGGAGACTGTCAGGTTTCCACATTAAAACCTGTCTTGATCTATACCTTTAGTTTCACTGGCAAGTTCCTGGCTGCAAGGATAGGATAAGAATTCGTCATGGTCAGGGCATAAGTTTACAAGCAGAGCAAACAATGCCAAACAGGCCTCCCAGGGACACTAGCCTTTGGCCAGGTGGGCTCCCTACTCCTGTTTCTCTCTAGAAACCTTTCCTGGCTGTCTTGCCCCAAACCAGACATGTGTAACATCAAGGCATGCAGTCAGAGTATGTAGAGATGCAGCGAGGAAGGCTAAGGCCCAGCTGGAATTGAGTCTGGCAAGGGATGTCAAGGACAACAGGAAGGGCTTCTTCAAATACATCAGCAGCAAGAGGAGGACTAGGGAAAATGTGGGCCCACTACTGAATGGGGCGGGGGCCCTGGTGACAAGGGATACAGAGAAGGCAGAATTACTGAATGCCTTCTTTGCTTCCGTCTTCACTGCTAAGGGCAGCCTCAGGAATCCTGCAGCCTGGACGTGAGGGAGGAAGTCTGGAGAAGGGAAGACTTTCCTTTGGTTGAGGAGGAAAGGATTAAAGAGTTTCTGGGCAGGCTAGACATCCACAAATCCATGGGCCCAGATGGGATACACCCACGGGTACTGAGGGAGCTGGCGGATGTTGTTGCCCGGCCTCTCTCCATCATCTCTGAAAGGTCCTGGAGAACTGGAGAGGTGCTTGAGGACTGGAAGAAAGCCAGTGTCACTCCAGTCTTCAAGAAGGGCAAGAAGGAGGACCCAGGCAACTATAGGCCTGTCAGCCTCACCTCCATCCCTGGAAAGGTGATGGAACAGCTCATCCTGAATGTCATCTCCAAGCATATGGAGGGAAAGAAGGTGATCAGGGGCAGTCAGCATGGATTCCCCAAGGGGAAATCCTGCTGAACCAATCTGATAGCCTTCTGTGATGGAATGACTGGCTGGGTAGATGAGGACAGAGCAGTGGACGTTGTGTACCTTGACTTCAACAAGGCTTTTGACACTGTCTCCCACAACATCCTCCTAGAGCAGCTCAGGAAGTGTGGGTTAGACGAGTGGACAGTGAGGTGGATTGAGAACTGGCTGAAAGGCAGAGCTCAGAGGGTCGTCATCAGGGGTTTGGAGTCTAGCTGGAGTCCTGTGGCTAGTGGTATCCCCAAGGGTGCAGTACTGGGTCCCATCCTGCTCAACTTCTTCATCAATGACCTGGATGAGGGGACAGAGTGCCTCCTCAGCAAGTTTGCTGATGATACCAAGCTGGGAGGAGTGGCTGACACACCTGAGGGCTGTGCTGCCATTCAGAGAGACCTGGAGAGGCTGGAGAGCTGGGCAGAGAGGAACCTCGTGAGGTTCAACAAGGGCAAGTGCAGAGTCCTGCAGCTAGGGAGGAATAACCCTAGGCACCAATACAAGTTGGGGGCTGACCTTCTGGAGAGCAGCTCTGCAGAGAAGGACCTGGGAGTGCTCGTGGATGACAGGTTGACCATGAGCCAGTAATGTGCCCTTGTGGCCAAGAAGGCCAATGGTCTCCTGTAGTGCGTTGGGAAGAGTGTTGCCAGCAGGTCGAGGGAGGTGATCCTGCCACTCTTCTCAGCCCTGGTGAGGCCTCATCTCAAGTACTGTGTCCAGTTCTGGGCTCCCCAGTGCAAGAGAGACATGGAGCTACTGGAGAGAGTCCAGCGTAGGGCTACAAAGATGATCAGAGGGCTGGAGCACCTGCCCTATGAGGAACAGCTGCGAGAGCTGGGCCTCTTCAGCCTGGGGAAGAGAAGACTGAGGGAGGATCTTATCAATGTGTACAAGTACCTGAGGGAGGTTGTCAAGGGGATGGGGACAAACTCTTTTCAGTTGTCCCATGTGACAGGACAAGAGGCAATGGGCAGAAATTGAAGCACAGGAAGTTCTGCCTGAACGTGAGGGGGAATTTCTTCCCTGTGAGAGTGACGGAGCCCTGGAACAGGTTGCCCAGAGAGGTTGTGGAGTCTCCTTCTCTGGAGATCTTCAAGGCCCACCTGGATGTAACCCTGTTCTAGGTGACCTTGCTGAGCGTGGAGGTTGGACTAGATGATCTCCAGAGGTCCCTTCCAACCTTACTGATTCTATGATTCTATGATATTTGATTTTCAGCCTCTTTTCAATTAGTTTAAGAATTCCAGTTGATATACTTTTTTTTAATTATTATTATTGTCACTTATTAAGGTCTCCAAGACTTTAGACCTCTAAGGATTTAAATCAGCCAACAGGTAATTGATTTTTTTTTCAGCTCAGATGATAGAGCTCCTCACCATCAGTTCTGTCTTAGACAAAGTCTAGGACTTGCTCTAGCCCATCTTTCTCTGGTTTTGTCACTGTAAGGCACCTCGGGCCCTTTAATACTGATGTAGCGGCATGATAACAGCAATGAAGATAAATTATCTCAAAAATAGGCAATAAGCCTTTAGCTCTTTAGAGCAAATCACAGCTATTCTGAACAGCCCACAGACAAAAGAAATGGCCATTTATCTTCATTTACAGATACTGTAGAGAGACAGTAGCATGCAAATTCACTGGCCGACAGGCAAGGGTAAAGGTAGTGTACTGGAATCATAGAGTTTACCTCCGGGAGAGGAAAAACTCTTTCTTCCCCTCTGCCACATCAGTTCATTACCTGCCAGATGTTGCCTCTCGTGATTTTTTGCTCCAAAGCACTGGTCACTGTAGATGGCTGCGTTTCCTCCTGTTACCGTGATTGCTAGCCCTCATAGCAACATAATATAGCAACAAGATAACAGAATGGACCATTTTAAATGCCCACAAAACTGTTAATAGACTCCTGACACGTTAACATATTCCCTACAAATAGTAAGGCATAAAAGGGAATCACCTCCCAGCAAAGAATGTTCCTTAAAGCAGATCTTAAAATTGTTTCAATTTCCCACAAAAAGTATGATTCTTCTTTTTTTTTTTTTTTTTTTTTTTTTTTTTTTCCTCCCAGTGGGAAGAACACATCCTGGCTTCCCCAGTGGTCATACTCATATACTCATACTCTGTGACTTGCCCAGAGAGCTAATTCACATCTTGCCCTGCAAGAGGCACTCTCTTCATCAGTGGGGTATGCTGGAAATGTGAGCAAAAGGCTTGCAGATGTTGCAGACAGCCTTAGCTGAGGGATTGATATATCTGGAGTAATGGACACAAACATTTTTTTATTACTCTTACATTGTGTTATGTACCCGCATGGTGGCCAAAGGAAATCGGACACAATTGCCACAGATGATTAAAAAACCCTTATAGTTACGAACACATTTTTATCATCTGTTTGGTCCTGATTTTTGTTTCCCTCTCTCCAGATGCTGATCGAGCAATCCGAGCTAACACAGGGACGCATGCAGGCCTAACCAGATTACATAAAAGCAGGACTAGTGCAGGCTCTGTGACGGTATTTTCCTTCTGCTTCTGGACAGCAGCAGGGGAGAAGTGGATGGAGCTATGCTAGGTTGCAACATTTCTGTCATTGCTATTGAACCCTGCAATTCCTTACAGTTGTTTTCTGCTGACTCTGCTTCCCCGCTTGCCTGGCAGGGCCCCTTGTGTTTTGACCTTGCACACTCCCACAATTACAGCAGCATGTCATCTTGTGGGTCAGAAGCACCATCTTCTCAACCATTTCATAAATGTTTTCATTCAAAGTGAAATAGTCAGGAGTGGGAAGCAAAAGTATCAGTAAGATAAAAGTAAACATTTAATGCCACTATAGTTTGATTTTTTTTCCAGACATCATATTTTTGACAATGTTTCACACCTCAGATACCACAAAAGGGATATTTTTTAGCCAGCAAACAATAAACTTCACAATTTTAATGGCAAAATGGTCAATGCATTTGTTGATCAGCTTGGAAGTGGCTGTGACTTTCCACATTTTAACTTGTCCTTATGTTGTTCTATATTTTTTCCCCATAAAATTTAGTTGAAAATACATGTATCTACCACTGACACATCCCCTTCTGGAACTACCCACTGGTAGGACCAGCAGAAGTTTTGTATCTATCAGTTTGTCTCCTCCCTGGCTCTATAACCACTGTTACAATGAGGAAGAACGTAGCCACAGACAGAATGAAACGGATTTAGCAGACATACACTTCAATGCATAGCACTTAGATAAGCATTTCCAACCATGATGTGTAAATAAATTATAAAATACAAGCAACTCTATAAAACAAGAACATCCTGAGTTTACAAATAAATTATATCCTTCATACATAGAATATGATGTGGATGTTAGTTACCAGCAGTTTCAGCTATGGGAGAGAAAGACGTTAAACTTAGAAAAGTTAATATCTATGCATACATAAAACATATATGTATGTGTGCTGTATGTAAATGTTCACACACATACATATAGCATATCGAGGGTGAATACATCCATATCTATAGTATATAGAGTATATGTAATATAGCTGAAACTGCTTCAAGCACCATTTTATTACCATTATTATAAAGTATGCTCAATACTTAAGTAGGACCACTCAAAGGCAAAAGGTTTGGGAGGGGTCTTTTCTTTCTTTCTTTTTTTTTTTTTTTTTCTGTCTGGGAGTGTTTTGAGGGTGGTTTGAAATAGTATAAATGAAGGCTACTACTTCATTTTCAGTACCTCCACTCTCAACAGAATAAAATCATCACCCCCTCTTTGTAAGCTCCAAAATGTTACATAAATGAGCTTCAGTCTGCTGTCAGTGAAGCTGGTGGCAAAATCCATATTGACTTCAACAGGGTCAAGATAAGTGTGCTACACTGTTAAGGGAAACTGATTTTTTTTCCTTCCCCCCCCCCCCCCAGTTTACTTGAGGAGGAGGAAGAAAAGATAAAGCCAATAATAAAATGGTTTATTATTTCCAAGAGCATGTATGGAAGCTCAGATAACCCTGTGATGAGTGCACAATAAATGCAAGAAACAGAGATTATTAACTTTGCATTGACAAATCATTCACAGTTTTGTTTGCCATAGGTATTTGGAAATCTGTTCCAAATCTCGCAATAGCTAGCAACATCCAGCCTTGCGTCTCCAAAAACTGCTGGGTGTTGCCAATGCAGAAACCTATGGAGTAACAAAACAAAGAGGAGGAGGCCACCAGGATTAGGCGGGTCTGTCACCCATCAGTGGATCTGTGCCTCTCTGTACAGCTACCGCTTACTCCTATCAGTGTGCAGTGATATGAGCACTTTGATCTCTGCAGTGATTTGGTGCATCCCTGACACCGTGTGTCTGTCCCTCTCATACAAGCAGGCCATCAGATGGTCACAAAATCTCCAGTTTATGAGAATTATATTTGCTTTAGGCAGTCCCCTGCAACTCAGAAACTTCAGGTTACAATTTTTATAACTCTCAGGAGTAGGCAAAGGGCTTTATCTCACAGGACACTAAGAGTCTGGGCTTTCAACTGGCACGACTAAGAGGTATGTCTCATATATATGCACAAATTGATGGTTGCTGTAAGATATCTTGCCTTAAATTCATGATATGATATATAGAGGAGCTAGTCTGGATTACTTTTACAGGCTTTAACATTTCAGTAAGTGACAGCCTCTACATGGGAATTGCAGCAACTTGGCTTTATAAGCTGGAAATCTGGGGGAAAAAGGGATCTTTAATGTTCAAAGATTCAAAATGTTTCAAATATAAGTCTTTCATATAGTGTGACATACATAAGGCAACTTCATCTTGCTGAGTGATAGGAAAAATGCTTTATAGGTATTTGCTGGGGAAGGGGAAGATGATGCTGTTGCAACTACGAACAGGCAGCTATGTCACTTCCTCACACAAATGTGTGCTGGGGGTCTCTCTCAGGCTATGTGCATATGCATCTGTTGGCATGTCTATACAACCCTCCGTAATTATTTTTAGCTCCGTGAAAAAAAAAAAAAAAAAAAAAAAAAAGATGACACAAAATTAGAAAGCTTTGTAAAAAGGTCTGTATCCCTATATCCTTCAGCTGTCAGAAAATTTGAATTCCAAGCTATGGATAACAGTTGTTATTTTAAGACAAACCATATTATTGAGATAAATGGAAAAATAAAATAAAATAAAACCCAATACTTCAAGGAGGACTGAGCGTCTACCCTGTGAACATACCTGAGACTTGATGTGCATTACTCTCAGCATCACTCCTAGCTTTCTGCCTCTATAATTCCCATATTCAGAGATGAAAGAAAAATATCTTTGTGTACCTTTCATCCTTTTCTGTACATTATCTGCATCTCTCACTTAGCTTGCTTGGTGTAGAGGACCACGCCATTGCTCTTCACCAGTTGGCATTTTGTGTAGCTGCAAGTTTGGGAAGTTATGTTGTATGATATTCAGTGTTTTGCAACCACTGATGCAAGCCTGCAAATACGGAGTGGAAGCACAGCACAGAGCCTTTAGACAAAATGAGGGAGAGCACCCAGGTAAGAGGATAATATTCTTCCACTGTATAACCATCTGCACAGTAAATACCTAAACTCATAGCAGCTGGATTAATTTTTCCTCTTCCTCACAACTGGGTGTACCCTGCTATTAACTCTGCTGACTCTAATGCAATTGAGTCTCAGTGCAGGTGAGGCAAGAACCAGGCCCATCACAGAGCTAAGAAAGAGCAGCTTTTGCTTGTGTTTCCCTCAAACAATACTTCTGCTTGCTTAGATCTAAGGAATTGACCAGAGCTTATTTTGAGGCAAATGCAAGACATGCATGGTGTACGAAAAGACAAGTGTAGTTATGAAAAAACTGCAGGAAATGAAGCAACCCAGCCCTCCCAGGTGACCCTGGGCTTTCTGTCCACCCCAAGAGTTCACAGAGACCACAGCAATGTCTGAATTCAGATCACAGTATAAAACAGTTTCTGCCCATAGTATAAATAAGGATCAAATACATCAAGATGAGCAGTTTTCAGAATTAGGCCCAAACTATTATAGCTGCCTAGACCTGAACATGCCTATGGTAATGCAGCCTAATGGATGGCATTCTTCAATCATTAAACAACCTGATAATAAAGACCTGTGATCATCTAGTACACATATGAATGAAGACTTAACCTTCAAACCTAATTATGTTAACATTGCTGTTTACTACTAAAGCTGATCCAGGAAAATAAGATTGACTTCTGAATATGCAAGTGATGAAGCATTCCATTCAAGTTGCTCCTGTGTATTTTGTGTAACTCGATGCCTTTAAAAAAAAAATCAGGATAAAAATAGCATTGCACTGGCAATTGCTAAAGAACAGGCCTCCCTGGATTACTTGCCAAACTATGTGGATCTTCTGGAAAATGCTGGCTTCTGTAGACGAAGGGCAATTTCATAACAAGGTCATGGTGCTTTTAATTATCTATTTTGCATATATCTGAGTTATAAAAATATAAATTCCAAAAAGCTACATTCACCAAGAAGACATTTCACAGATGTTAAATCTCAGTTAATTTTCATTCCCTTTCACGCAATAAGCCGTAACATCCCCCCCAAAATACAGTGGCAAACTTAAAAATGCACTGACAGAAGTCAAAAAGCAAACGATCACATACGTTTTAGGATATGAATACTAGTATATGATGGGAATGTCAATGGCCACTATAATTAAGTTCTCAGAAATAAAATATTTGTAAGGATTTCAATTATGCTCAGTCGATACTTAATCTGAATATGCCAGATTTATCCTTGATGTAATCTGTCTGGTTTCATGGATAAATTTATGTCCATTATGATAAACATGACAAGCACATGCTGTTATTGTTTAAAATAATGGCTACACAGACACCTCTTCGTTATGCTTCATAATCTACAGTAGTACCAAATCTAGAGAAGTTGATTAGTTGAGTCTGTAATGATGCTGATGAATACTCTAAGTAATACTAAGTAATACTCTATTCTTTACAATAGCTCTGAAAATTTGCCCTTTATTTACAGAAACATTACCACATCTGTGTAATATGTATCAATATGTAAGAATATGCAAGAGAGCAACTCTTGTTAAAAATGCATTCTGTGCAAGAACCATTTACTACGATTTCACTTTGTTTCCCTCAAGTATCTGCTTGCTTTTATTGTACCATTTGCCATTTAACCATCTCACCAGAGCTCCCCAGAGCACACGACATCCCTATTTTGGGCTGCTTACTTTCAGCGGAGGAAGAACTATGCATCTAGTTACCCCAGAGACACTTTCTAATAAACACATGTTCAGAATTGCTCAAGGCCAAAGAAGGCGACATTTGATTTCACATGCACGAGTTGGCGGGTCTTCTTTGAATGTGGGAGAGGGGCAAAGCAGGAGCATCACAGATGCCTTCGATACAGACCTACCTAGGAATGCAGGTGAGTGAGAGAGAGGCCAGTTGTGAGCCTCTCTCCTAAGGGTGTGTGACTTGACAGGGCGCATCTAGGCTCTGCAGGACTAAGTCCACAGGGAAGAACGGACTCTGTACCCCAAAGATGCTAGATCTTCATTCAGCATAAAACAGCACTGGCAATTCCCATGGTTCAGTGGAGCTATGTTCATGGGGCTCTGTGGAGAAGAGATGGGCTCAACAGACTGGGTACACAACCAGCTCCACTGAAATAATTACAAGGAGAAATAAAGCTAGAGAAACACATTGCTTGAGGGGTTTTTTGTTTTGTTTTGAGAGGAAAGAGAAGACAGTGCAGACCTCTATCTTTTAATACTTACTTGGAATATGAACAAGTTTCCTAACATGAAAATGCTGTGGAACAGTGCAGAAAACAATTTTTATATAGGATCTTTTCCTTCCCCCACCAAATAATCTTATAATAATGGATCTTCTACAGAATTCAGTGACAAGGCTGATAGAAGAAATAAGATTTGTTATTACATATTTTAGCGTATTAAAATAAAACTATATTAAAGTTATTTCTATATAATTTGCAGGTTTTCCAGAAAACCACTAGAAGAATCTAACAGTATTTTTGTATTTTTTTTTCTATTGGGAGTTGCAGCTTGGGATATTGTAATACGGCATTAATGTGGTACTGCAGATAAAGCAAGAGCTGTGTTTAAGAACAGTAAATGATGCACACTGAATATGTGTTAAGTGATGGTCTTGGTTTCACATAAGCAACAGGAAGGCTGCATAAGTGTATATGAGAGAGGAATTTTTGTGCATGAGCTTCTTTCAATATAAAAGAAGAAGAAATCCACACCGCAAAATAATTCTGTATGCTCACACATAATAGAAATGCAAATTCCACACATTTCTTTACGTAACACAAAGGATGTTCCTTCCCGCATACTGTCTGTTACAAAGATAAAGACAAAAACAAGTAGAACATCTGGATGTGCACCGAGGCTCAGATCCTCATACTTTTGACGCTAATGAGAATTTTGCTGTGGCTTCAATAAGGGAGTTTTGATAAGGAAATTGTCATAGCTAGCCTACCTGGTGTGCTTCATCCTCTCGCTCACAACCCATGGTTATTTCTGGACTAGTGAGAACTGAACAGAGAGTATGCATGTCTCATACGGCTGTGACTACAGACAGAATGGGCCAGGGAACAAAAGCTGCCAAAATATGTACTGAAGTGGTATTAGTCAAATATTTTATCAGTCATATTCTCAAGAAAGAAAGAAAGAAAGAATAAATCACTCATTTTTGGACTGATAAGTATGGGAACCCTCAGCCTTTAGAGTAATTTTCCAACAAGTTATTAGCACCAGAGAAAGGGTTAGGATAAAAGTGCCCTCTCAGCCATAACTCTAGCTAGTACAAAGCTAAAAATAAACGAAAAAGAAAACAAATTATGGGGTTGGATCAAATGGAAAAGATACTTACTTCACAGTAATCTCACCTCTCTTCTTTCATATATTGTAGACTCTACAGGTAGGGAAAATTACTGTGTCCTCCAATATAAGATAGTACAGAAGAGCAGATAATCAGACCTCACTCACAGCTAGAAATATTTTTGGGGTCATCTGGGAAAGTTAAATTTCTCTTTGAGTGGCCTTACTCTGGTAACAATAAAAGACAGTTAACATTTATTCATATGTTGTACTGATTAGGAAATATCTCTACAAACACAAGTTACTTAGAAACAGCAAGTCTGAAATAGGAGAAAACACCAAGAGAAAAACAGGCTGTAAATACATTTCAAAAGTGTGTTTGTTTTTTTTCCTTTTTCTTTTCTCGACTAGCACCATCTGTACACAAGAAAGTATGAACATAAATGTTTGGATAATAAAGATTTGCAAGGCACTTAAACAGTCTTTCTGGGTAGTTTTTTTTTTTAATGAACCTCTCAGTGGAAGTCCTACAACCACCTTTCTCCTCCTCCCTCAGCTAATGTAGGGAAAGAGTCTCTTCTGCCAGCAGTTCTTATTTACAGACATGTCCTTAAAGGTTCCTCAAAGTGCTCTTTTATGCTAAGAGAATCAACATCCTTATATCTCCGTTTTTTCGTGCTCATCCTTTTTTTTTTAAACTGCTCTTCAATATAATAAAGCAAATCTCTCATACACACAACTGAGACTTGACTCGAACCTTCATCCTCATTCTGTTGTCTTTGGGATGCTAATCAGAAGGAAAAAGGAGGATGGCAGAGATTTGTGTTGAAATTCTCCTGAGCTTCATTCTCTATCGGCGTCTAGAAGTGATGTCAAAACAGGTGATCATCATGAGGTGGGCCTTGCAGAAGTTGACACGATTTTCCAAACGCTCAGTCACACATTCCAGGGCCTCCAGGTATTCCAGAGAATCCAGCTCAAATACCTGCTCCAGATCAACTGTGGGAAAGAAAATATGCAGATAGAAAAAGCAATCAAAATCAGTTCCGGGTGCTGTGAGAGGCTTAGCTCAAGCCTTCAAACTCACTGGTACTGTATACAAAATTATCTCTGACTTGCTACTGTCATTAAGTTACCTTTTCTATTTAATGGCTATTTAAATGACACAGTAGCTTGTTGATCCTGAAAAATCCTGTTAGTGTTGCATTGGATCCTTTCTTGAGTGATGTTCTCTGCCATCCTCTCCTGAGCTGCAGATGCCTTTTGCCACACTGCCACCTATTCATTCCCTCACAAAAGCCACTAGAGCTATTCTCCCAGCAACCATGCAGCTCTCTGCCATTAAACTGGCATGAAGCACCTGCTGGCTTCATTTTAATCTTTGGTCCATGCGGTTGAACATGATGGGGAAATTCAGCAGTGAAGTGTAAATGAGAGTAAGTTAAGTCTGTTTGCATTCATTTTGTTTGTCTTCATTCAGGGCCTGCTTCAGCACCGTCCTTTAGCAACTTGTTAATGCTAAGCACATAATGCTCACCCCTATTCGGGCCACGTGTATAAGACATACCGACCCTACCTCACTCATTCTGCTGAACAGAAAGACATTGTGCTTTGCCCTCTGAGAACAAGTCCTTTGCTGAATTCAGAACTGAGAATCAGAAACCACCCCTCGACCTCCTTCCACTCGTCCCATTTTATGTGGTTCTCACTAGCCCGCTCAAGAGTGGTACAGGAAGGAGTACGTACAAATAACTCCAGCTTAGTTCCTGCACACAGCCAGAGACCAACTCCCATGCGCCCTGACTTTGCACTACACAGCCTTTGCCACTATTTCTAGTCCTCTCTGGGCTCTGCACTGTCCTTGCAGATCGCTGCACTTCTCACACCAGAGTGGGGAGTAAAGGCATCGAACAAATCAGACTGCCAAACTCTCTGCTCCCTTTAAATTTGTGCCTTTCACCTCTGTTCCTTAAAAGTGTTTCTGAAACATACACTGTGGTTGTTTTGCAAGATGGACCAATGTAGTGATAATTTATTCGTGGCAGCTGTCAAAGGAAGAGTGAGGATGTGTCAGGAGAACATAGCAGATGATAACCTCCTTTTACCACCTGTAGGTAGACATACACTAAATATACTGAAACTCCATTTTTTGTACAACTCTTTGTTATTCAATCATCTGCTTGCTAATATTAAAATTATTGTACAATTGATGCAATTCTCTGTATCTTTTTCCTTCTACGTGCTGAGGTCTTTCTTCATTTGAATGTGAATGTCCTTTAATCTCTGTCATCTACAGTTATAAAAAATGGGCCAAATTCATTCTTCATGTAAGCCCACTGGTGCCACAAATTTGCACAGTCTTATTTTGTGGAACAGATCAGATTTATAGTATCGCTTATACGTCTGAGTGATCTGAGGCCAAAAAAAAATTCATTTTCAGGAGCTGTGGACTGAAATGCGTGAGCGCTAATGTATCGATGGCAATATTCACCACTACAATGCTGTACTATTTCAACATTCAGCTCTCAAGCAAAAAGGATCGTTCAGTTCTAGTGTCAACATTTAATAAGAATTATAGGAAACAGTTCTAGAAATACAGTCAATCTAAATTTTACTCTTAGGTCATATGCCAGTTCTTTTTAGTTTACAAATACCGTAAAGACATTGTGCTTTGGCCTGTGAGAACAAGTCCTTTGCTGAATTTAGAACTGAGAATCAGACACCACCCCTCGACCCCACTTGTCCCATTTTATGTGGTTCTCACTAGCCCTCTCAAGAGTGGTATGGGAAAGAGTACGTACTGTTCATAGCTCATTCTCAGCAAACATTTCTGCTCCCCTCGCCATCCCCAGTGAAGTTAACCAAAGGACACCTATGAGTCCAGGCAATAAAACAACATTCTTACATTCACTGAGCCATTTATTCGGATCCAGCATCAAGTACTGTTTGGTCACCTCCAGTTCTCTCATTAACCACTCATACTTGGCCTTGACCTCCGCAATTCTCTGCTGGCGATGCTCCAGGATTTTCAGCTTGGCATTGAAACATATCATTTCCTGCCAACCAGGAGAAAGGAGCAGGGAAGGAATAAGTGAAGAGGAGAAGAAATACCCATGCTAGATTCACTGAGCCAAATGATCTTCCAATCAATAA
Source organism: Rhea pennata (assembly GCF_028389875.1). Lineage (NCBI taxonomy): Eukaryota > Metazoa > Chordata > Aves > Rheiformes > Rheidae > Rhea > Rhea pennata. Next base: position 40,835,603 of record NC_084665.1, read on the forward strand.
TTGTGACAATGAGCCATTTACACTGGAAGCATATGAATCACTGCACAAAATCATCTATCATCTGTTTTATATTTATAGCTTTTGTTTGGTTTTGATGTTTCCCGTCAGCGAGCTTTGGAGACTTTGCAGTGATAGTTAATAATAAACCATAATAATTAATAACAGACAGCATCTTGAAATCAGATTAACTCTAGCAAAACATTTCTGTTATTTGTCACCAGAAGTTTTGGCTAGGAAAGAACCAAGCACTTGGGAGAAGGAAATCCATTGTTTGATATATTAAAATCTTAAGTACATTTCTGCTTTGGGCATAGGAAATGCAGTAGTCATACTATTTAATAAGAGAACTGGTAGCAGTATCAAATTTAAAACATCCTTAAACAAAAGGAGTATGTTTCTATGAAAAGCTCTAGCAGTTCATAACCACCACCAACAAAGAAGTATTTTCTGCAAAGGTCTGGGGCACAGCAGCAGGACAGGCTGCCATGTTGTCCAGAGAAACCCAGACTGACTTTGTATGACTTCTGAATCATGGCAGCCATCGAGACGTGCAATAAGTGAACCTACAGGCTGTGCTACCCTGGTCAGGTTGGGAGCAGTCCTAGTAGCAGAACTAGCCTCCTCCAAGCCTGTGTGAGGGTCTCAACACTACTCTGCCTTCTGCTATGGAGATAGATATGCTGTGCGGGGGAAGTGTGGTTGAAACCACTCCTACCTCACCAGCTGGAGACTTTCTCCAAGATAAAACCATATCAGATAACATCACAATTTGCCAAACCAAATGACCAGGGCCAGGAAAGAAAATGCCTTAAAATAATAATTAAAAACACTATATACAGAGTTACTGCAAAATTGCTGCTATCCTATCAAATTCAGATACCGTCTCCAAACACGTCTCTCAAGAGCTGACCTTTACAATTCTCTAATTTTTTCTTAAGCTGGGAGGGGGGAGGTTTGCAGAAACAAATCTGTTAATGAGAAGAAATTAGCTATCCTGAGAACCATACCATCAAAGCACTTGAGGCACCATTGCTGCCTTGAAAGACAGATGTGATGAGAAATGCTGGAGCACAGGAGCCACCAAGACATCAAGGCCATCAAAGGCAAAAATACAAAGGACCAATTTCTGTGGGCTCCCACTGAAGAAGGCATGACTTGAATTGCAACTGCTCTTAAATGATACGGTTTTGCTGCTTGTTGAATTAGTATATACAGTAATGTACCCTTCTGACCGCATGATCTGAATACCCTGTCCCAGGAGAAAGGAGACAGATTGTACGGATTGCACTCACCTTGCTGTCCCCACCTCGTCGCCGTTGAAGTCGCTCCACATCATCTATCTCATAGACTTTGATCTCAAAGGGCTCACCCAGCCCCCTCTGTCCACTTCGCAGAGGTCCATCCACCCAGCGGACCCCAGGGCTATTGGCAGGCTTCCTGGCTGGGGAAGCTGTATCAAGTGATAAAGCTGGAATAATTCTCCGTCTCTGTGAACCTACAAATGCAGAAAGTGTCATTGCATTCGCACACACAGAAGAAAACAGAGATCCCAGAGAGGCCATGGACATTTGGGCTGCCTGAAGATGGGACGTGAGGTACCCTCTCACCACGAGTCAGAGCCTATCATATACCTAGGTATCTGACCCCAGGAGTTGATCTTCAGAGGCCACACATACAGAGTTTGTGGTTGCTTCACTTTGCTTAGGTCTCAGTGTGTATGAGTGTGCTGAAAGACCAAAGCACAGGTTAGATCTGTGCTAATATGTCCTGCTTTGTTTTACAGTCTCTTTACTGACACTGGCTCTTATAGCTAAAGGACAAGAATTAGGCAGCCTCTGCACAGTCCATCTTGAGATTTTTTTAACTTTTCTTTTGATCATAGCAAAAAAAAGCACTTTGACACCCAAGTTCCACTAGTACACTGGCACTGAGTACCACTATAGCATCATCTAGTCCTTTCCATGATGCCTTTCTAAGGTGGCTCAAGCAGTAAGAACACTAGAGAGGACAAAATGCCTGCACTAAGCATGTCCTAGCTCAGCAATTGGTACCAAGGTTGCATTAGCCTTGTCTTTGTTCCGTAAAATATTTGTCTAAACATCTGCCACTCACACACTTCCTCTAGAAGTGGTAAAGGTCTAGACAACAGCAGCAGTGACTAGCTGGTAAAATGACTAGTCACTGTATCAGCCACAGTACCGATGGTCATGCATGTGTCATCTGCCTTATAATACCAGCATAGTGGATAGGAGCAGTGCAATAGCTGAAAATACAGCAGGTTGACAAAGCCTATGCCACACGGAAACCATCTGCCTTGTGAGTCGCCAAGTCAGGGCCTACGGCAAAGCAAGAGAAAGAAAGAATGTCGCTGGCCTGATGGCAACAGTAAGGAAGTTGAGGTAGGAGCATATGGGTTGTTAGGAGAAAGCAGACGTACAGAAGAAAGAAAACAAATTGGTTTCATTTCCCTGCTCAGAGAGATTTCCCATCAGAGAGATGGCTGGGTAAAAAAAAAAAAAAAAAAAAAAAAAGGTTGAGTTTGTAGCTGAAGACTCCTGCAGGGCTCCCCATAGGAGACAGCAGGAGAGGAGGAAGAGATGGGAGAAATCAAAAACAAAAGCCAGAACCAGCAGGCTTGAATGAAACTGTTGACTGACTCTTTCGGCAGCAAGAACAAAACCTCATGCCAACAGGAAGGGATGCAGAATGATCATGCAGATCTTATTTTAAAAACAAGATAAAATCATTTAAAGAAATCTCTATAACTACATTCATTGAAATTTCAATGTAAATAGTTTCAAAATGTCTGCCAAGTTGGTGTTTAAATGAAATAAAAATAAAAAAAAACCTCCAGAAAATCTACTGATTGTCTAGTTTTTGGATTTTCAGGTAACAAAGCCATACCTAGTTTTGGTCATGGGCATCTATTTCTGTGCTGACTTTGCAAACTATCACGTCTTGTCCCATTGATTTCTAAGTGCAGCAATCTACCAGAAACCAATAGTTAGCAACTAAACTAACCTGTATATGCTAGCTTTAAAATGGATGAGAAAGTTCTATCTTGCTATCTATTTGAAAAAACTAGCCTACAGACCTTTTATTTCCAATGCATTTCTTGGCATCTCAGATCACTCTGTGGAAAATAAGGAGAGCAAAGTCAAGTCAGGCAGACAGAAATCTCTATAAGGCCCATTTATACCAAATGGCCTGAGATTTAACAGCACATCCTGTGACATCTATCAATCATACTTGCGTTGCTGCTACAACTGTAGCCCAGCAAGCAAGTCCACACCAGAACAAAAGAAGCCTTACAAAACCCAGCAAGTAGAAGTTATTTTAGACCTGTTCTAATGCCTCCTTGAAGTCAATGGCAGTCTTCACTTACTTTCACTGTGCTGCAATTAAGCCCTAGATGAAACTGCCCTGTCACAAGGAGAATCAGAAGGATGGCAGAAAGAAAAGCAAGAACTGACCCATTACCATAGCTAAAGGCTTGTGGCAATGAGACACGCGTTCTTTGAGAGACATCAACAGACTGAAATGCCAAGGGTGACTCTTGTCAGTGATGCTAGAGAGAAGCAACCAAAAGACAGGAGCAGCTGTGAACTTCAAGGGAGGTGAGACACAGTGGTAGAGTATCTTAATACTTGTCTTTTTTAAAGACAGATAGAGATCCTGCAGCAAAATCCTCAGCCCCTCCTGTTAAACAAGTCTTCCACTTGCTTAGATGCAAAGGTATATCCCAAGTGTCACTCAAACTCAGACCAAAAGGATTCAGGCACTACTTTTAAAGATACTTTTTAAGCTCTTGGTCATTCTTGGTCTTTCATAAGAGCAGACTTTCAAATTTTCTCAGAGTTAAAAACGATCTCTTATCTGTCTTTGCTACTCAGCATTTTTTAGAGCCAGCAAGGTTTGTACAAACATCAGCTCTGACCTCCTGTGTAATACAAAGCAAAGACAGCTAGTTCTTTTTATATTGTGCCCCTGTGCTAATGGTCACATACACTTTCACGGAGGTGCACACTAATAATGACTACAGACTTGCTCTGGCTAGGAATTTGCTATTTGTTCTGTCCAGCTGTGACATGCATGGCAGAACCATGGCTAAGGTTGTGCCCTTCCTGTGATGTTTGACCTGCCTCCTTTTGTTTCATTTTTTTCCCACTATGGCTGTTTTTCTTAACACTACTTTCTTGTGTAGTGGAGAAGTTTTAAACCATTCCCACTGGAAGAACTGTCTCTCCAACCAGAGTCAAAGCGCAGTCCTGAAGGTGCTTGGCAAAGCGCAATTCCTCTGAATGCAGTGAGATGCCACGAGACCAAAATCAGGCTTTTATTTGGAGCAAAGCAAAATAGATGTAATCTCCCTATAAATTACAGGGATGACGGCAAATACTCCTGCATTCAGCTGCCATGCATATTCATTTGGCTCTATGAAAAACAGAAGCTTGTGGTCTAGATGGAGGGCTTCAACCTGAGGCTCTGGCTAATAGTGCTTATCACTCCGTGGAGAGGCAGAGGAGCCTGCCATAGTCGCAGTAGCTATACTAACACGAGCTCATTATGTTTTCCTAGTCAGAGTTCACATCTGGATTGTCTGTGGGTTATCACAACACACCGAGCCTGTTGGGTCTTTGTGCCATGAAAGCGATGAGACTGGAAAGGCAGAGAGACCTCGTGTAGGTGGACAGACTCTCAGGGCTGCCCAGAGACTCACTGAAGTAATTGTGCTGCTTTAGAGACCCGGTGGGTGTCTGTGCAGGTCTGATTGCAACATCACAGCAGGCATGTCAGTGTGTAAGTGAGAGAAGAAAGAGGAAGAACTTCTTTTTATCTGAGCCTTGAATGCTGCTGACTCAGGATGATTTATCTGAGGTTTAAGGTGCTTTGGGGAGAAATGAAATGAAAGATCTCCTGCATGTTTGTAGTGAAGACAAACAGAACCTAGTTTATTCTAAATATGCACTGCCTATTAGTCCAGGTACAGAAAATAACAGTGCCTCTTGACAGGGGACTCCTGCTACTGGTCTCTCCATTTATTCTTTTTTCTTTTTTCCTGATTTCACATTAACTGGGATCAGTAAGGAAGACAGAGCCAAAGCAGAGTTTCAGGGTGAACATCACACAGCAGTGGACAGCTTGCTCATCCATGATAACGTACACAGAAAACGATAAAATTTTTAAAATGAACAGTTTTCCATTTACATGCAAAATACCCATTTGAAGAGAAGAATTTATTGATAGTGTTTGATGGGGTTAGGAACTCATAAATTTTGACTGTATAATTAATAAAATGCTTTGTAGGAATTACAGCGAACCACTCCTCTAGTTCCCTGCACATCTCTTACGACGGCAACAGTCAGTCTGGCAGGTCAGCACACAAGTGGCACACATTCAGGTCCCTCGTGCCTCTTTCCCACCCTTGGGAGTGGGTGTACGTTCACCTTCTCCCAGCATCCATGGCAAACTAGCTGTCCTGCCACATAAGTAAGATTCACTTCTTTTCCATTAAAAAAAGTACCAAAAATTGATCTTAAAGAAATATAGTAAGCTGAAACCAGTACCAAATAACAACACTTCATTTTTGATTATATGCAAACCCATGTAAAACAACATGCTGTCTGCTAAATGTCTTCTTCATCCATCTTGAAGGGTATGTTTTTCACTTAGCTTGAAGTTATCCATATTCCGAATAATCCCTCTTGAGTTAGCCTAGCTTCAGCACGAGCAACCACACTATGAAATAGCACTGGAAATACACAGAATACAGGATCTATCTTAGCAATTGATGAGCAGTGCTACCTTGAGCTATAGGTTAAGCCCTGACAAAGACTGGCCAATTTAAAATTACCATAAAAAGGAGTAACACAGCATTGATGGTGTGTAGTGTGAGAGCAGATCTGACTGGAGAGTAGCACTGAAGCTATAACATATTTCAGCAAAGATAAGCCCAGAGAGGCCTTCATCCTTAAGGTATTAGAAACATAGACCAAGCTAGCTAAGTCTGCAAAGGTAACTTTAAGGATAAGAACAGACTCACTGAACTCAGCAAATTTGCCCAACTGCATAAAGATGTGTGCTCATAAAAGCATGCGTTGACCACGGCAGAAACCCTAAGAGGTCTGGTTTTGCTTAAGTACTGTGTATTTTGGAACATTTGCTATATATTGCTTTCCAAGCATGCATTCCAGTCTGAGCATCTTTTCTGTGAAAAAGGTAAAGCACAGAGTATAAATGCAAAATCTCCATGAAAAGAAGTACAATGCATACTTATTTAAAACAGGATGCATATGAATGGTACGCAAAGCAACTGCTATCCTTGGAATTTCGAAGTGCTGCAAATAGAAAATGAAACTGTAACTTGATATATCATAAATTTAGAAGTTTAGAAGTTTATAGTGTGTGCTCAAAGGCTCCAAGATACAAGGCCCAAGCTATTCTCCACTGCACTAAATATTACAGGAAGTACAATTGCCTTTGTGTACAGAACTTACTGTTCAGCATGTTGTTGTTTTCAATAGACAGACCACCAGAACTGAAGGTGACTATAAAAATCAATCCTGGCTAAGTAGATCAGAACCCCTAATCTCACATCGTTTCTCCTGTGGCTTCATTTCCAAGGAACACCCTCCCCGCAGCAGCAATAGCTTCAGCCTCTCCTGTAGCTTCAAACTGTTTGCTTACTGGCAAAGATGATCAGTCCTGTTTCCCCTGCTGCTCCTCTGTATCTCACAGCTGTGCTCCTGCTTTGGTGGAGCTGACGATTCCCCACTGACTTCTCTGTTTCTATTTCCTATGGGATCTGCCCTCATGGTCAATTGTCCTTGACAGGATCAGCTCCTCCCTGTTCTTTTGACCTCCTTCCTCCGAATTCACTCTACAGTGCCTTTCCCCAGTGCAGAGCACATAGCTGTTCACTCCTCCTTGGATTTTTGTGGTACCCACACAATGCTAAGCTCTCCTCCCAGTTTTTCAAGGTATTGTCACTGCTTTCAAGTGGAAGGTCCTCCTGAAGGTCTAAAGATTTCATGAAAAGCACTCAGGGTGCCCATCTTGAGGTCAGTACTCCAAACTCCAGGAGTATTACCAGAACACCTAAAAAAGCATTCGTTCATCCTGGCAACTCAGATTACTTAGGAAGGAGCATGTTGCACCTGAACACTTGGCATAGGGAACTGTGACAGGCTTCATAATTCAAAAGACAACCTTCTATGTCCACCTTACTGTAAAATATTTCAGACCATATTCCATATTGACTTACATGCAATCCTGCCTTTATGAATCAATAAGCAGTACATAGGCATTTGAGGCTAGAAATAACTTCTAGCTGTATGTAGGACTAAAGCAACCCCTGTTTACAATCTTCTGGTCATGCCTACAAAAGATATATTGCTTCTATACTGGTGTAAACTCAGGGAACTCTGAGCATCCGGAGGTGCTGCCCTCTTGCAATGCTTTCTCCCCGTCCTGTCCCTCTCCTAACCATACCTCCTAAATTACTCCCTTATTATAAAAGGAGCTTTGCAGGGCAGTTTAGAGCCAGTGAATCAGCTTTGCTGAAGCCAGATCAGGAAGCAGCCCTCCTGCAGTGTGGCAGCTTGACAAGCAATCTAGGAGAAGATCCAGGGAAGATGCACATAACAGGTGCTGAGCTTTCAGCACCTACAATCCCTAGCAAAAATGGAGCAGAGTCTCTTCTAAGTATTTATCTCACTTTGGGCTGCATTTTGGTTTAATGGGTATTTGTCAGTTTTGTGGTGTTATTCTGTAAGGAGTTGTTTACTGTTACTACTGCACTGCAATAAATAGATGGACTCTTGACTAACAGATGCCAGTAAAAGCACAGGTTGGAGGGTGCAGGGGATTCTGCAGCAAGAGCATTAGCTCCCAACAGGATGGTGGTAGAGACATTCCAGTGAGCTAACTCTACACCAGTGTAGGCACCAGGTTTTATTTACACCCAACCTAATGGTGTGCAGCTCAATCATGCATGTTACATGGAGCCTTCACTGTGCACAATAGCCTGCTGCCATTTCCTCTATTAAATCATTCCTATGTTCATGTGGCTGAAAGCTCAGTGCTGGCATGCAGTAGTCAAGCGTGTAAAAAATGATTACTCTGATCCCTTTCAACACAGATTTGCTGCATGAAATGGCCTGGCTTTGACCTGGGAAAATCAATGCTGTTGTTTTAATGAAAAAAAAAAAATTGTAGCCGAAGCCCACACTTCTCCTCCCTCTGCTACTCACAGGGTGTCCAGTCAGCAGTTACATGCATAGAGGGTTCACCTGCATGCAAAGAGCATTTTTCTCCATAATTTTGAACATCCTTACTCACACTAAAGCTACAATGCAGGAAATCAATTAGTATCTCTGTTAGTATCAATGTCACTTGCAAGTAAAGTATAAAGGTTGGTGATGCCCTATGGCCTTGTGATACAAAGAACCATTTTTAGTTCCCTACATTATGCCTTATGCAGTCTTCACATGAACCAAATTCTTTTTCACTTGAATTCAACAGGCAGAGCTCAGGCTCTTTTCGCTCATGCTTTGTTTCATCATTATCATTTTGGTCATGTTTCAAAATGTGATGCTGCGTAATATTGGTTAGAGATGGACTCTCATAATTTATGATCCACAGGTGGTCCAGCCTCTGGCTTTTTCTACTGTTTTCAAAGGCTGGACTAAGTGTTCTGAGAGAGCAAATGTGTTTGAATAGGGAGTTTTCAGGGCTTTTCAGGAACCTCTAAATCTCCACCTTCAAGGCTGTGACACCAGTGAAACACCAGCGAAACCTAGTACAGTGCTAAGACAGGAAAGGGACTCTAATTGTAGATAATTTTTGTCATGTCTTAACAGTCTGTCTTTTTATGGAGGTGTTTAAAATCATGCAGCAGTCTGCCCTACTTCGGTGGTGAAACTCGGCACTGAAGAAGAACCACAAGGAGTCACGAACTTTATTGCAAAAGGCATAAAATGCTGCAGCAAGAAACTGTAATTATCTATAGCCAGACAGGTTCTCTGTGACAAGAAGATTTAAGCTTGCACATGAGTGTGTGTGCGCGCACACACACACACACACACACACACGTGTCACATCTTGGATTGGTAGGGGCAAGGTCCCATATATGCTGGCAAAGAACAGCTTCAGCTCAGGGCACAGGTTTAAAGCTCAGGCAGTCTGCATTTTGAAACCATGACTTTCTCCCAGCTTATACGAGTTTGAATGAGGCACTGCTATCAACATCGTCCCTTAGATTTTTGTTTTCCAGTGCTCACTGATATTCAGCGTTGAGGAAGGCTGAACTGCCTGAGTCCTTGGTCTCTCCCGCTGTGAGCCAGCCCGGCGCACACCACGGGCAGGCGGGCAGCAGCAATCACTGCTGCGTTATGTCTGTGCACAGGCTCCGACAGTTATAAAACATCACAGGGGCAGGAACCAATAACCAACGTATGTAAGAGACGGGGTTAAAAGGCAGAAACAAGGCATTCGTGCACACTACACGGGAATGCAAACAGTGCCTGGCTTTACTGGGTAAACATAATTAGAGACTGGTCTGGTCTCTTGTTCTCAGCTCGCAGCTGACAGGATCCCGCACCTGGATCGAGCAGTAAAGCTGTACCTCTGAAATCATTCAGTTAGATTTTGCACTAAGAATTAATTTAATTAATACCATGTATACCCATACTAGACCAAGGAAAAATGCTACCAAACAGAGCAGAAGAGCAGTAAACCAATATGTAACACTGCTCATCTAAGGAGCCCACCGTTTTTTTCCTTTTTCCCAATACTATTATCTAGTTTTATGAGCTGGCAACCAGGGAACACAGAAATCACATGAGTAGCCCAAGGTGATACAGCAAGCCTGCAGCACAGCTGAGAATACAACGCAGATCTTGCAAGTCCTAATCTGCCACCTTGCCTGCATCTCTCATACCTGCTGTGTTCCCAGAATACCAAGAGGGCTTTGTTTAAATGGAGTTAAGCCTGAATGCTTTTCCCCGTCACACAGAAGAGTACGTGTTATAAAAGCTTGCTTGTCACTGACTTTCCACGGAGCAGCGCTAGGGCATTGCACTTGAAATCTCTGAGGTATTAAAAAATAATATATAATCGATGCTAGTGATTACTGTACAAACTGAGCCCTAATACTTCAGAGTCGTCTTCAAGCCAGTACTGCCTACCAGAAAGAGAGGGGACTAGACTGAAAGTCAGGCAAATGGTTGAGGTGCCAATTCCTGCTTACAGGGAAAAGGGTGATGGCATGAGCGAAGGACGCAGAGAAGGCAAGCTTGCGTGGGTGCCAGGGGCAGAGGCCAGGGGGGAGAGCCTGCCCTGCTGCTGGGCAAGGGCAAGAGCGGATGTGTGGCTGAGCCAGCTGAGGCTGAGGTTAGGAGTCAAGGGTCTCTGCACTTAATCCTGGATCTGGCTCTCACTTGATTATAGGCTTTGGGCAAGTAAGAAAAGCCCTCTGCCTTGATTTTTCCACCTATGAAATGGGGTCTATAATACTATTTACACCACACGGTGGACTAAAGAGCAGGTGTACAAAGCTTTGAAATGTACAGCTGTAGATCAGGGCTAAATAGTTTTGTTTCTGCCATAAGCAGCCACTCTGAGACAATATATGATGACATTATGTTATAGGACCAATGTTAAATGCTAGAAAGATTGGAATATTTATTAAACTAATAGGTTAGCGGTAGGGAGAAGGCTTATGTGGTTCATGATGTAAACATGATTTTTCAGTAGGTAAGGGGAAAATAATTTTCCTGATTTTTTTTTTTTATTTTGTACACAGAATACTGGGCTGTCTGCGAAGTGCGCATGTACCCATGTAGAGCCCAAAATTTAACCCAAGGCTAACACTGATGAATATGAACTCGCTTTATCTTTCAAAAGCTGTCAATGCAGGTCTGATGCTCAGTGTATGATGAGTGCAGAAGCACCTACACGTACAAATAATGCATTTAACAGCATTGAAAGACAAGATCTTAATCTCAAGAAAAAAATTATGTCTCTCCAATGTGTCAGAACTTCAAAAGTAATTGTGAAATCTGACAGGGCTGCTGGTGATTCTCTTAAAGACTCTTTATAGCTTCTCTTAAAGGGGCCTTGGGCTGATTCATGTTGATCGTGGCTGACAGCTAGCATTTCTGTTAATAATAATCATAAATAAAGTGGACAAGGTTGCTTGACCTGAAATGAGCATATCTATAGTGCCATATCCATTACAGCACAGTGGATCTATGAACACAAATCAGGAAAGGTCCAATGCTCTTGACATCCCATATTAAAATAATATCCATCTTTTAAGAGCTCAGAACCTTTGTATGGTTTATTTTTCATTACAAACCGTTCCGTAGGAGAGATTATTCAGACTAGAACAAGCATATAGAAAGAAGGCATTGGAGAACATGCAAATACCAAACCATAATATTTTTCTATTTATTATGCAGTAAAAATACATTTGTGAACAACTACATTCTCCCTTATATCTCAGCTCCTCCTTCACATTATCCTGCACTGAAGTCATAATCCTGGTTTTATGCCATCACAAATCTGCTGACATGTGAAAAATTATACTATTATCAAACACATCAAAACAGAATTATGATTTCACTGCTACAAGCCGAAATGCAGACAGGAGCTGGGTTATGAGAAAGTGAAGGCTTATTAATTCCTGGGTAGTGGTTTGATGCTAAAGATACTGAAGGTAGTAAAGACAGTTTTTTTAAATTCGTGTTAAATCCCTGGTTGTACTGATATTTAAAGGCATATAAAACTCATTCATAAAAATACAGGAATTACTTGTAGCAAAGATTTAAGGAAACATTCACAAAAGTAAAATGTCAAAAATAACACACACTCTCTCTCCATATCTATGTCAGGTGACAGGCTGAGTTAAGAGACAAGCATTGCAAAAATCCTTAAGGGAGGTCAACATGGCAGGCTATGCTGAGGCTACCTGGGCCGGCAACTCCCAGGGACACAGGTGCCCCATTAGAAACCTGCCACCTCAGAGAGTCAAATCCAACAACTCCTAGATATCTGCAACACTGCTAACCAAGGAGAAGCAAGAAATCTAAAAAGGCAGCCAATTTGGCAGCCAAAAGCCAGAGAAAACACTGGCTCAAAATGACATAGTTTGGTGAAAAAGACAAGGAATTCATGTCAGATTTTACACAGCAATAAGAAGATGGCAAAGCTCACACTCCACATTTTCCTCGCTAAGGAAAGTGTCCCGCTTGCCTCATCACTCTCTACCTTCATGTACCAGCATGGCACAACCCAGCGTCAGCACGACGCCGGATAGGATCAAAGGCTCTCTAGCCCAAGGGAAAACCTCTTCTCCCCAGCTTTGTCCTCCAGACTGTTGTAAGAGTGACCAGAAATCTGAGTCTCCAGTGGTCCTCTCTTCACAACTCCCTTCTTCACAGGTGCTGACACAACATTCAGTCCTATAGAGGGACTATAGAAGGTCAAAGTTTGTAAGTCAAAAGAAAACCCTGGTATAAAGAACAACAGATAGATTTGAAGCTCTTCCATAATTGCAATACAAAGATTGTATTTTCCTCACACACAGTGAGGTCCAAGCCCCAATGTGGTATCACAGTAGAGAGAAGTAAAATGAAACAACTAGTTTTATATGTGTCTCCCTTGGGGAAGGCGTTCTCTAATGCCTAATAAGTAAACTAAATAAGTAGTAAGTAAAGTGAAAAATAAGTAATAAGGAAAAATAAATAATAAGTAGATCTATGTTGCAGTTTTCCTCTCTGTTCTCTCTGCTGCAGAGCTGCCTTTATTTCACAGAACTTGTTAAAATTTTGCATCTATTTCTGGGTCAAATTTTGTTGAAATTGGCCAACTACAGACTGTCATAAGAGAGTATGACTAACTAAACTTTTTTTCTAAGCCACATGTAAGGAATGCAACCCTTTCAGAGTCACTTTTCTACTGTAGATGAACATCTCTCAAGGACTGTTACTGGATGCCTTAACCTTCTCACTACTAAGGCAGTTAGAAAGCAAGACACCCAGGTTTCATTATAGCATCCAAAAAAAGTAAATGTCCCATGGGCAAAGCCCATCATATGGGCAGCTTTTCCACAAGACATAATCTGGTACGTACTGGTGGTACACTCCCAGAAATGCACTCTGTGTGGTTAGTTCTGTCTTCCTTTTCCAGAACACACAAAATCATCCTTCTTTTTCTTGCCAGTCACCATTAAAAAGTTTAGATTGGAAGGGAGCTATCTGAGGAGCAATTCCTCTAAAAAAAAAATGCATGCATACCTAAAAGGGAGTCTGTGCCCATAGTGCTTAATCATACCAATTACATTCCACTGTCTCACAAAAGCATCTTTCTGGAATTAAATCAGAAGAATATTTGCATAAACAAATACCTGAAAGTAGCTGTCATTGCCAACATTAACCAGCTTTATGGATTAATTTTCTGTTAATGTGAAATAAACCTAAGTGAAATGGTTCAAGTAGGGACTTCACTGCAAAGACAATGCAAACCCATACAGGATTGGTGCATGCTGTGGACAAACTGAAGTAACTCAGAGCTTAGGACACTTACCCTGGCCTCATATCTCTGCTACTGGTATGTTTCACACTGAATTAACTCTTTAGGGCTACCCTCCCACTTAGGAAGTAGTTAGCCCCTTTGATCTGTATTCCTGTTTCATATCACCACAAGCTTACCTGCATTTGATCGCTTCTTTGGATTTTTAAGACTTCGGCACCTCCCGCTAGCAGAGCTGCTATTCTCACTCATAGAGTCTTGTGCTGAAGAGGCACTCCCTGTTGCTTCACTGTCCCTTATCATGCTCTCATAGCCACTGCTTCCTCCGCTGTGGTAGAAAAGGGCTGTTTTCCCCATGGCTGGGGGCAGCTCACCACTCAGGACACTGCTGTTGTCACTTCCATGACCACTGCTACAGCGGTGAGGTTTCCGAGGAGGGGTGATCTTGCTGTAAGGTGAAGGTAGCATGTGAACAGCTGGTTTCTCCTCTCCATGAAGTCCTCCACGCTCATCTGCCTCAGAGTTTCCACGTAGCTGTAAACCTCTAGCACTTGCGCTCCCTTGCAGCAGTTCTGAAATTCGTCCATTGACAGCTCGAAGAGGCAGTTTGGAAGCAAGACTGGAGCCTCGGTTTCTGCTGAGGGATTGTGTTGACCAGGACATGTTCTTCCCACTTGGAGGCAAATTGGAACTCTGCCCTACGGACTGAGGCAGAGACTTGGTGGAAAAGCTTAGCGTTTTGGTGGCAGAGGCAGACAGACTTCGGGCTTTGGGACTTGCCAATAGGAGCTTGCTGACAGCAGAGATCTTAGACTGGCTGGCTTTTGGGGAGGCACCTGCAGACTGAGACAGGCCTGAGTTAGTTGGTGAGGACATGACACTGCGGCTGAGGCTCCTTCCAGCCCTAGGCATAGTGGTGTCTTTGCCAGGGCTCATTTTGGAGCTCACAGAAGATAGGCTTTCTGCTCTTTCCAGTGACAAACACTCATAGTGGCTTCCTGTGGACCTCCCAAGGGAGTTGGTCCTGCTGGCAAGCTGCTCGAGTTTGGCACTGAATAACTTGCTGCTGCTGGTGTTGCTGCTGCTGCTGTCAATGCCAGTGCCCTTCTGTTTTCCATTCAGCTCATCAGGAAAGCTCGCCAGGAAAGACACAGGCTGGCTGGAGGGACTGCTGGTGGTGCTGCTGGCAGCGCTGTGCTGGGGGCTTGCTCTGTTCTTCTGATCCAAGCTTGACTTTCTCACTGGAGGCAGAGGAGGGGTCCCTTTAGGACGAGTGAGAACACAGTGCTTGGGAGAGGCCATTTTTTTGTCTAGGCTAGCCTTAGAAAACTGGTGAAGGGCAGGAGAGCTGATGCCACTGTTGTCAGTGGCAGTAGGATGGAGAACACCTTCAGGCTCCTCCAGCTTGCTTGCCTTCGGGAGCCCTTGAGGGAGACTGCTGTTCTTCAAGTTGTCAGTGGAATGAACAGGGCTTTGGGTTGCAGAGCCAGAAGTTGCCATCTCACATCCATCCACAATCCTCTTCAGACTGTCAGAACTGGGGGAGATAGAGGTGTCCCCACTGCTGCTGCTGCTAAACCTGTCTGTTGAGGTCTGCTTTGTGCTGTGCTCAGGCATGGCTGAAACTGTGGCCATGTCAGGCTTTGGCCCATCACTGCTCCCAGAACTGTCCTTTTTTGTATCTTCTTCTCTCTTTAGCCAAGGGTCTTCAAATTTGATATCCTTTTTAGCACTGGATTCTTTCACTTCATGGGGATGAGCAACTTTTGGGTCTGTAGCCACTGCTGATACAGTGTCATCAGCGTCTTGTGCTTTAAAGGGATTAACAGCAATACAGGGATAAACAGTAATGTTTGTCTTCATTGGGATGTAGCCTTCACAGCTGCTGAGGCTTGCAGTGTTTTTGATTGTGACAGTCGTTTTCCCTAGAGCTGATATTTTACAGCCTTTGATCGGTGGCATTTTGCTGAAAGCTTCCTCCCCCATTTCTGACAATATGAGCATGTTGTCAGTCACTGGCTTCTGTTTGTCATTTACACAAATCATGCTAGCACTTTGTATGGTGCTTGCAAACTCAGAGATAGGGGGCTCTGCCATTGCTTCCCCATGACCATAGCATGCCTGGGCTATGAAACTGTGGCATGACTGTTCACCATCGCTCCCTGTGCTCATTTCACTCAACCATGAGCTAATGGATGAGCGCCTGCTGCCATCATCCTGGGATTTTTCATCCAGTCCCAGTTTTGGAAGTGGAAGTAACTGTGTGATACTGACCTCAGACACAGGAGCTGCACTGGAGTAACATTCAAGATCTTCACTGATGCTGCTGATAATACTGACTGGCCTAGACCCAGAGGCTAAAGCCTGCACAGAACAGTCACTGTTAAAACTGATGATACTGGTTGGGCGCCCATTGTCAAGGACCCCACTAATGGTTAGTTCTTCTACGAGGGTGAACACCAGCTCATCCTCTCCATTCAGCTCTAGTGGCTGCTGCACAGTCACCATGGTGGTGCTTAAAATCTCCTTTTTGGATTCTGGTGAAATGTCTTGTTGCTGATCTTCATCAAGAATGGTATCTTCAAATTCCTCATTGCTGGAGGACACTGACTTCTTCATGATTTGTGGGCTCATTCCTACAGGAGGGGTCCGGATTTCTGGCTGCAGTGAAGAATCACTAGACCTCATCCCAGCATCCTTACTCAAGGGAGTTGGTGGGGGAGTAGAGCTGGGCAGAACTCCTTTCTGTGTATAGACCTTGCATCTCTGGGAAGGAGAAGTTGGTGGCTTGTACTCAGATGTCTTGGAGAGGCTTGCAATGCCAAGACGAGGCGAACCCATTGGCCTAGGTTTGCCTTCCACAAAGCCACAAGTGTTGAGACCTTCTCTGCTACTCTGCAAGCTTGTGCTATGTGCTAATTGGGAAGAGCCAAGCTCTTTACTAGAGCTGCCTGTTACACTCCTTGGAGAAGAAGGAGTTGAAATGTTAGTGAGAGCTCCAGAAGGAACAGGTGAGTGAATCCTCTTTGTTTTGCTGGGTGTTGCATTTATATTTTCCTTGGCTTCTCTCTCAGGACGCTGACATTCTGGCATGGTATCTTCCTTATCTGACTCTGGCAAGTGGCTAAGCTCTGCCAATTGGCTTGAGACAGAGCACTTAGACATCTGGTCTGAGCTAAATTGAGCAGGCATCTCTTCAAAGGGAAATTTGTCAGTCTCTTCACTGCCATCTATGCAATCCAGCCTCTCCTGGAGCTCTGCAAAGGTGTTGCACTTCAGGCAGTCTCTTTCAGATGTGCTGGGCCCTGATTCACAAACTTCTTCTAACTTGCCCTCATTTTTGGTTTTCTGCAGTGCAGGAACTATGGGAACAAAGTCAGGGGGACCCTCATTATCTGTCAGTTCCTTATCAGAAAGGGCAGTGCCATTAGGGCCAACATAAATCACTGTGTCACATGACTGTTCACTGCTGGATGAATAATCAGGATCACTTGATAGATGCAAAATCGGGAACTCTGGGTCAACAGTGTTTCTAGAATGGAAAGGCCTCAGTTGGGTTGGCCTCCGCATCCTGCCTTCCTCACAAGAGCTCTCTCCTCCGGAAGAACTGGATGTGTACTGTAATATGAGAGAGAGACAGAACTATGATATTTTAGCATTTCAAATGGCACCTTGCTTGAGGCACATGTGCAAAAGAGTCACAATTATATCTGAAGTTCCCTACCCACAGCCTTACAGAAAGCACACAACAGTGTTCAAAATACAAACCAATGCTCCAGTCCTCAGTGTCCCACTCTAAGTCATAAGACTTCCAAAAGGAGTACTGAATAAATGGATCAGTATCTGTCCCTTAATCAAGTCTGAACAAAGAAATCAGACATCTGTCAAAAGTGCTGCTGATTTTTTGAGTGCATGTGTGTGAAGAGAAACAAGAAAACTTATAAATAAATAAGGCAGAGAAAAATAAATATAGTCCCCTTCTGATCATGCTACCAGTGAGTGGAATTGTATATACGCACACAGTTCTCTGTAGATACATTGCTGTGATGCTGTGTAGACTGAATCCCTTCACTTGTCTCTATTAAAAGTTTTGGTCAATCCACAGGCGATCAGTATGATCTGAACACATAAAAATTCACTAGTTGTACCCAGTTTATAACATAAGCTACACAGAAGCAACTAGGATTCTACAAATGTAGAGCCTGCCACTACTCTTTGGAAAATCTATCACCCATATGTATAAGCAGTGGGAATAAAAGAGGCAAGAGCGCCTGCAAAGGACACACTGCATTGCATTTATTTTGCTCCTGCTTTCTCTGAGAAACAGAGAGAATTTAATTCTTCATTAATCCCAATTTCCTTTTAACTCTTACTATTTCATGAGCATTAAGAACATAACTGAAAATAAAATGCTCTCTGACAGCCATATCACTAAATGAGGCCAGCTTGCAAACCTGATACAACAGATATGCTAAAACTCACTCTTCCGTATCTGAAGCTCAAGCTTTTATCTCCTTAGTCTCTGCTATGTGCTCTGAGTCTAGGACAGGATACATACAATCCATTCACTTTGAAATTATAATTATTGATTTTGTTATATGCTGCTCTACCTCATTAAAGATTCTTCAGGGTCCTTCTCCCTCCCTCCTTCACCGTTACAAGAAGGGACTTATACACTGTCTTACCTTAGTTTTCTTTTTCTTCATCCTGAGGACCCTTGATGCAATCTGGATGGTGGACAGCGTCTCAGCATAGTTCCCCGCAGCAGCTGAAATGTGAGCTATCATTGTGGTGCGGCAGTTCATATTCCCCAAGGATTCCCGAAGCAACATGGTGAGCTTGCTGTCTCTGCAAAATAAAATGAATTAAGGCTACATTAGTGAGCGAGGTTTCACTTTGACGATTGTGATGTGACTTGGGTCTCAGCAAGATTTTTTTCTCCTCTTTTTAATGGAATCCTAATTAGTTTCATTCCTCAGGTTTGCATGTTGTGTCTGCAGCTGAGCAAGCTGAAAGACCCTGACTTACAATTTAAACTTCTTTTCTTTTCCCAGGTCCTTCTCTCTGTCCTCTTCTGAGTTCACTCCTTTAGCACTGTTACCACTGTGAATACAGATGCACAGACCAGCATTTGAGACTAACTGTTAAGAAACACTGCATCAATCAGCAAACTGCTGTCCTTTTTCTTTCTGTTCAAAGTAAACAGTGTACAAGCAAACTCTGGTCTAGCTCTGGAGGACAAAAGTGTATTGGGCTAATTAGAGGATCCAATTTTTTTTTCTTGCTTACCTAGGTGTTTAGCACTAGTTAAGCCACTGGAATTAATCTTGGATGATGATAGTGATGAAAAACAAAACAACCAAGTCTTAAGATTTCACATCATTATTCTTTCATATCACATCTTTTTTTCCACTAAGACAGGAAACGTTTTTTATATTCTTGCCATTTACTCTGTTGTTCAGAATAGGATAGCTGTTGAAATGCTGATGCATTACAGTGGGGGTGGCTGTGGTGGGACTAAGAATAGTAATTGTAAAGCATGACAATTTTAACAGACTAATGATGCATATACATCACTTCTGTTGTGGTCATCTTAATCCAGTAGTTAGAAATGCACAACATAGTTTTTAAAGGAATCATTAGCTCTGACGTATATGTTGAGTGGCTTGTTATTTGGGAAATAGAGTCCTCCTGAAGAAGGCTCGGACATTAAAGGATGTTGATAAAATTATATATGGCTGAAAACAAGAGAGCAATAGCCTGATATTTACTTATAGCTAAAGGAATTGCATTCACTCTTCTAATGACAGGAATTCATGCTTTCAGTCTTGGCAACACCTTCAGTGGCTTAAGATCAGATTTTTGGGGCTCACAGTTCAGTATTTGCCAACGACCACATGTGTCTGTGCTAAGATATCCATGTAATAGTCCCAACTCATGGAAATTTTTCATAAAGCTCCAACTTCCGTGAACTGAACTTGTGTCTACTGGATGGGAGTGACAGACAAACACCAGAATTCTTGAACCTCTCCCTTCGACTGAGTAAACAACAGCATTTTGGATGCATCCCGCAATGAGATGGGGGGGTAGCTTATAAGTTGTGCTTCTCCTGGAATTTACAGTACATGTAGTTTAAGCTAAGCTAGAAATACTGATGGGGAAACATTCTCTCTTTCAGAATTTCAGCTTTCTTCTGCTCTGGACACACTGAAGACTGTCTGCTAGCTTTGAGAAGCAAACAAACATCCATAAAAACTACCCTGAGACAACCTCACTCATTTCAATTTAAACCTAAAGCTGCTTTGAATCCACAGATCCAGAGTTAATAGGCTGCTGTATCACAGTTTAGTGGCCCCCTCCCATCAAAGAATAATTAAGATGTCAAATTTTGTACATCAGTTACTGCCACCCCAATGCAGAGTTACATGGAAATTATTAACATCTGCACAGAAATCAATAACAAGCCTTTCATTTGCTAGTGCTTCTATCATAGCAAAACATGAGACAACAGGGAAAAGGGTAAAAGAATACATTCGAAACATGTAGGGCTCCAGGGAATACATAACCCAGGCAGCCAACATCAGCAAACTGTGGCGTGGCTCTCCTTCAGATACATGCATTATGAATATAAAATAATCTGTGCCATCTGCCTTGTACTGAAATACACACTTGCAAGAAGAATGATGATACAGAGGAAATTCTGTTATTCAAATGATCCTCTGACATAAATCTGATAGAAACTGAAGGGCAAGTATCTTTGGGATTAAAGTCTGAAATCCAGGAAAAAAGCCTAACCAACACCAGTTTCTAATTTCACAGTTTGCTCATTCAACATTGTCTGTATCTTGACCATCAACTTTGCTTTACACTCAGATAAAATAACTAGCCTCGTGTCACTATGGTACACTGAAAACTTGAATAAAGAGAATGAAATTTGCTAGTTATGGGTTTTGATCAATTCTTGACATCATTGTCATAAGACATGTTCACCTGTTCATGGTTCACCAATCTCTTCTAATAGAGCTTAGTAACTTTTAAGGGAAAGAAAAAATATCAAAGAGAACATAGTAACACAAATGTATGGATTAGTAACTACTAGTTTTTAACTCACTCTATCCTGAGCAAGTAAAATCGTTAGTAAAATATTTTGGACATATCTCACTGAAATTTGCTTGACAGACTTTGTGAAACACAAAATAGATGCTTTGTTCTTCTGAATGCTGACATGGCATTTCTGCCTGAAAAAAATAAAAGCTCTGAACTGTTTCATTATGGAAGGTGAGCTGATATTTTCAAAAGCAAAATTTCCTGTGAAAAAGCAAGTTTTATAAAGAGAAGTTCTGGACTGGAAGAGCTTTGAGAAGGAAGACCTCTGCTGATCAACATAAACTAAGACAGGAAAAGTGAAGAAGCTCAAAGAAGGGCTGCTGCCCTGGGTGCATGTTGCCAATTTTATTGAGCAGGGACTTGTATACAAAAGGTTACAGCATTTCTCACAGCAGCAGAGGCAAATACATCAGTTTCTTTAGCAGTGAATTTCTATATGAATTCTCTAGCACAGGGGGAGGGGAGATTGCAAGGAATGCAAATGGTCCACTCCTATTCTGCAGATAAACAAAAAAACAATCCAGAGCAACTTGATTACCCCATTCTGTATATCTATCTTCATTTTTAAATATCTTTTTGTCCAATCCACTAATGCTTCTATAGTTTAAGAAATTTACCATCCCATGTTATGAATGCTGAACTATCACACACAGAGAACAGTGAAAGAGGACAGAAGGATGCCACACTTCACACTCCAGAGCTTATATATCAGCTGGCCCATTCTGAGCCTTTGCAGTACTTAAAAGTTGTCTAATTTTTCTAACTGCATCAGTTGATCTAGTAAGATATATTACCCCTGCTTACAATTCTTTTCTTGCCTAGCTCCTCTGATCATCATGGCTACAGTAAAATACTACTAAATACTATTCATACATCCCACACAGATAGGAGCCCAAAATAACTGCGCAAAGCTGCATCTTTGGAAAAAGCCACAAGGAGGAAGGACCAGTGTACTCCGTGATGTACCAGCCATCCACATGGAGACGTGTTCTCTCTGTTCCATGCTGCTCCCTTAGCTTCTCCATACTTGCACCATCCCACCTTCCAGGAGCCCCTGGAGGACCCATATGGCCATTTTATAGCTCTTAAAAGCTGCTACTAAGGAACTCCAGAAGGTATTAAACTTCCCCAAAAGACAGATGTGGTATTGCTGGAGTGAGCACAGCATTCTCTCTATTTTCTCTTCTGAGACTTCACCATGCAAACTGAGATCAGTATAAATTATTGTCCTTTCTCTTGCTCAGTAAGAAGGAAAAATGTACATCTCTTCACTCCTCAAACACATATCTGTATTTTCTCTCCTCACATTAGAAGAATGAAGCGCTGAAGATCATGATAAGTTTGCCTGGACATTGCCTAAATCCCATTTGTCTATACACATTAAGTCAAAGTCTTTAATTTCATGACTGGACGTGCTTTTTCCACTAGATCCTCGTCTCAATCAGCACACAGGACAAACAGTGCTCACTGAACAAGAAGTTATTCAATTTTTCATTTAATCCTCATCATTTAATGTGTAGGCTTCTGCCTTTTGTCTGTTAAGACTATATAAACTCAGCTCTGAATCCAGAATGACTGATTTCTTCAAAGGCTTTTTCTTTCTGTGTAGCTCATCAATACAATAGAGCTGATGAATGTTTAAGAGGTGAGATATATAATACCCTGATAATACCTGAAATGTTGAAGACTTCACCGAGTTTAGGCATTTGGTGTGAAGCACTGATCTTTCAGAGTACTAAGCATTATACAGCATTTTATATTCATAGTACAGCTTCCTTTGACTTCTGTTGCTGACATTTTTTGCCATGCTCTTTTTCACACCCAACTTCTCAAACGCATTTCCTTCAATCAGTGTCTGCCCCAGGCTTTTCCCATACAACCTTCTTTCTTGTTCTCATTCCCATGCCATGCTTCTCTTACCCCAGCTCCTAACTTAAGTAGTCCAGCACAGCACCATTTCATCCTGCTGAGGTCTAACCATCTCCACCAAACTTTGCCGTTCTCTAGTCCTATTTCTAACCCCTCTGCCATAACGGGTCTCCTCCTTCCCGACCTCTTGCACCAGTCAACACCCTCCACTGCCACTGTCTGACTTCCAAGGCTCCTCTGCTCCCTCCAATTCTCCAAGCTGTTCACTGTAACCCAGCATAGGGATCCAGTAAACTGCCATACATTGCTACGACTAACTGATCAAGGCTGAGTAGATGAGGCACAGGCAGAGGCTAAGGGAGCATAATTAGTGTCTCCCCTTCTTCTGTCAGGTCCTTCTGCTTTATGAGAATCAGTGCTAGCAATGTATTCAAAATGCTTTATGCAGAAAAGACACAAACAATAATTATTTTTGTTTAGAGCACTAATACAGAGTTCATGAATAGAGTACAAAGCAGCAAGAATAAACATGCTCAGGAAATACACAATCTCTATATGACAGAGGCAAACTCAGCACGGTTCCCCAAATAGAGGGAATACTGGCAAGGAAGATCCAACTGGAGTCCCAGAACTATTATTTTTCTGGGGAATTATTTAACCAATCCTGTTACGAGCACTGTCTTGGGAGGGGGGAAAGTTTCTGTCTTATTCAATCATCACATTTATTTTCTTTTTGTTTCCCCTCCTCTCACTCTACTGCTATGGGGATAGCACTGGCCGCTCAGTGACAAAAGTAGGATCATCAGGTACAGAAATAATACTCCACAAGGGACATAATAGAACTTTTTATCTAAGCTATATGAAATGGAAGGGTGTGTGTTAGTGTTCTCTATTAATCATACACCTTGGCGTCTTCGTAGGCGCTCGGCCAAAAAGAGAATGTTGTCAACTTCCTCATGGTGTTATTGTTACAGGGTAAGATAATGTATGCCCTTGGGTATCTCATAATCTATTTATAGAGATATGTCAAATGAAAAATTCGTGAAATTATGGCAGTTATTTTTTTATCATGAAGCCCTAACTCGACTCCTTTGTTCTGATACACTGCTTTATTAGTAGTAATAAATGTTTATATAATGGGAGAACCATAATAAATACTCCATTTGACTTTGGCTCTACTTACATTGAAATCATCTCTATTGAGGAGAATTTATAGTTTGAAAGACACAAAACTAATAGTGGATACAACCTGTATGTAACAGCTGAGCTCATCAGAAGAATCAGTACAGTTTGCTTGGCTATGTCTTTCCTTTCTGTTAATAATTTTCATAGAGAGAGAGAGAGAGGAAATAGGAGCAATACGTGTAAGCACAAGCAAAGGGAAGCCAGGTGGAGCGATAAAGCTCTCAGTGATTCAGCCACATAGGCCCAGCTTTGTAAGCACAACAGAGATACATTCTACTAAGGAAGCTGGAAAAAGATGTGCAACGTGTTGGGCCTTTAACTGGGGGAATCCTTCATCTGGTGAAATGAGGCATAGGGGAAATCATGAACTTGTTCTAGTAACTCTAAAGGGAAACTTAAGCAAAGCAGAAATCGCCTCTGCAGTTAGTCATTTTGCATGAGGTATATTAGCATAAAACAGAAACTTGTGCTCACTATGCAGGGAAGCGAGGAGCCGATCGAAAGGACTACAGTGAGGAAATACTGTGGTCAGACTCATATGCCAAAAAAATCACAATCACATCTGGAAGTGATGTGATGCTGCAGCAGTCAAGGGCAGAAGAAAAGAGTTGCTTCAGTTGTGTATGAGATGGTAGGGGCTTACATTCAGGAACTGCACTGAAAATGGACAAAATGATCACTTTCCCCCTGTACTCTAACTCCTAGCACAGAGCCAAACATCATTCACAAGCAATCATTAAAAATACACACACAAAGCACAAAGATAATGACAAAGAAGCAAGACTTGAGTGCTTTGTCTCATTACCGTGTCAGCACCCAATAAATTCTCAACTGAAAAAATAGATGCTAAGTTAATCCAGGGAGCTAATTAGACTCTACAACCATATGTTGGAGTTAAAGCCAGCTTCAGCTACACAAGCAATACCACTGTGTAAAAAAACGTGAGCAGTAAATGGTGCTGTAGGTTGTGATTTACTGGGGAAAAGCACCCCCACAATTAAAATCAATAATGATCCAGTTTTTAAATCACTCAAAGACCTTGTACGTGGTCAGGCTCTCTGCTAACCTTTACCAAGGGAGGAAAACAGTCTTTCCTCCCCCTCTATCTTTTCTTGCTTGTTTCCCTGATTTGGAAGCATTATGGTAACTGGAAGTTTGGCACAGCTTCTCTCTACAAAGCCAAATGGCTTTTTATGAGCAGGCAACAGTGGTATCTGCTGCTGAATGGCAACAGAAGTAGCTTAAGAGCCTGCCTGCCTCTCCTCTGGGCTGTCTGCGTCCTGGCAGTGCAGCAGGAGCGCTGGCAATGAAACAGGTGGAGAGCTGCTGGTCAACACGTATGTCCACATTGCAATGACAGGAGAAAACACGTAGCAAGAAAGACACATGAGAAAGCTCCTCTGACAACCCACTAAGGACACATATTAAAACCCACCTTCACATTAGCCCTTCTGGAAGCCAGTTTGGCTGGATGGTGGCTTGAGCACAGCAAAGACACTCTTTGAAGGCATCATCACAACACACTCTTGTCAGTGTTGAAGTGGGATTCAGCCCCACTGCTCAGCATCTTTTCTTGTAGTGCTGCTTCCCCTCACCTCCCTCTGTCTTCATTGGGTCACTCAGAATTTTGCAGGATTAGGCCTTCGGAAAAGGCAGGGAGGTGCAATTTTTGAGCACGGCTGATTAAAGTTAAGTTCCCCAGGCTGCACCCAAGGGGCTAACCAGGGTCTTTTTTTCCTCAGAAGGCTGAACACCTCAGCTCCCAGCAGCCCCAGCTCAACTGCTGCCAGTGCTGTCCCCTGGGTGACACATGCCACCATCAATGACAGCCCTGCAGAGAGGGCAGAGCAGTGCAAGGGCTGCCTCATCTCCCCATGCAGTATAAGCAGCAAGCACTTGCTGACCTAATTGGCACGACTCCCTGGTTACTTCAGCCCCAGGCCCCTATGACTCCCTTCCTGTGGCCTCCCCTGGGAATACAGTGCAGAGTTTAGAAGGGAAGACAGAAGGGCCACTCGCTACCGCCCTGCGCACTCCTGCACTGCCCACTCATGTGCAGCCCGCTGCTGCTCATGGGGCACCGTTTAGCTTGAATAACAAGCAACAGTGCTTTGCCCTTTACTTTCAGAGTGTTGTGATTCATGCGTACTGAGAGTGGAATACCAGGGTTATTTCCTCAAATGAAAATTAACTTCAAATGTTTGTAATTGATCCATGAATATTCATTATCTTTTGGGAGGATTTCATAATTACTTCATTTTGGTTAGACTCATTTGATCTACAGTAACAACAGCAGTAGTTTGCACTCCTTCATCAAGATGCCAACAATTCGGCAGCATGACCTTCCCAGTTTCCTGTGCTGGAGAGCAGCTCTAGTTATCCTAATTGCAATTTCAAATGGAGTGGTACCTGAAAATAAATTGACTGCTGTTTAGTTTTAGAAACCACTCCACTTGGAACTGCTACTAGTGTAAATAGATGACATCTTCAGGAAATTGGGAAGGTCACTCAACAAAATACTTGGCACTCTGATAAGGAAGATTTTATATACCAGCCCCTCAGAGTGTTCAACCCACAGCATTATACACAAGGCAGGGAAAGTGCACACATTCCTGACCAAAAAAAAAAAGAAAAAACTTGGATGATAGTGATATGACTTTGGCTGTCATAAGTATTACAAAAGAAGTTATATAATTTATCTAGGGCACTCACTAGATCTGTTGCAGAATAGTTAGAATTCATTTTGCCTATATATCTATGCACAAGCCTGACTCACCAGGCTTCAAGAATAACCTTTTAGCTTGTTGGCCAATTTTAACTAACTTTGAGAAAACAATATAAAAGCCTCAAAGATACTAAATCTCTGCAAGCATAGTGAAAACTGATGGCTGGGTGGATGGAGAGAAATCTGCTTTGTGCTCCCACAGCAACAACACTGAAACTTTGAACACTGAAAAGAGGGTCCTAGCTATAAACTGTCAAAACACAAAGTAAAGCAGTGAAAATATTAAACTAACAACATGAAAGCAAAATAAACAGCCACAGGCCTCAAGACTTACTATCATTCCTGGTAATCATTTAAATAACTTTTTAAAACTCCTCTTCACATACAACTTCAAACCCTACTTCACAAGGAAGCACATAACTGCTAAAAGCTGCTAAAAGAAGCACAGGCCTGCGTTGCTCAGCCTTTCCTAAATTGCTGCTTAGGAACTCTATCTTGACCTCTACAGGTATTGATCCAGCTCTTAGACATCTGCAAACTCTCACTGAACTCAGCTGGTTCCATGAGTGCCCATCTCCTCCCCAAAATCTGGGCAAATAATAAGGTGGTTAAATATGGACTCAGTTGTCTTAACTTCAGGCATTCTTTCTCTTTCGAGAAGAATAAGAAAGCTGAGCTTCTCCTTTACATCTATATCAAAGAATAAAAAGCAGAACGGTCCAGAAAGCAGGTTTCACTTTACAGATTTCATTTTGCTTTATTATGCAATATATAGATTCAAGGTCAAAAAAACTTTCTTAGACACCTGCAATGACATTTGCAGAATCAGTGTTCTCTAGCCTGTAAGTCCTTGGCCTCTATATTTGTACTGCTAGTAATCAATAGGGATGGGGTGTGCTTGTAATACGAACTCCTCTAGGGACTGGGGAGAGACCAAAAACTCATTTCACATGAAAATGAACGGCCATCAGATAGTAACAACTTTTATCCACAGATGGGCAGAGCTGCTCTCACAGTGGGCTGATTCAGAGGTGTGACGAGATAAACTGAGAGACAATAGTAATGATGTTATCTTGCATTGGAACTGAGGCTCCTAAGTGAAAAACTCTCTACCAACGCCTGGTTTTGGCGATGCCTGAATAAAAGCCAGAAAATTGAGATTTTACAAACTGAAACGCATGGCACTATGGTCCAAGCCCAGTTGCCACTCAAATCAGCACAAAGGCTCCTATAAGCTTCAGCAGGATTTGTATTTGGCTTCTACAGATTCAGTGACCAGATACATGAGATGGTGAATAAAAGGATCTTGTCTGAAGTGAAATACATGATCATGAACCATGGAACCACAGGCAGTTTTATGATATGTTTAGAAATTTTTGGCAGCATAGGGCCAAATCTAGCAGCTGCTGCAGGGCAGTGGGAATTTTGTCACTTATAAACACAGGCACAAGAGAACTAACTGTTTGGTTCTTTACTCCTCCATGCACTTCATCACACTTTACTCAAGAAGACTCCAAATAAACCTTACGAACTCCTCTCTCCATGCAAGTACTACTCATTGTGTGTAAAAGTGGCCAAATCAATGTATAATGCTGATTTTTAATGTATATATATTTGCCATGTAAACCACTTGGAAATAGAGAGTATTAATTATATTTATCTTCATTTATGCAGCAATTTAAAATATTAATGAGGCACATACATTTTTCATGTTATCTGAAGTTTCACTTCGCCTTTAAATAGATTTGTGTACTTACTTTGCCCACTATAATGCCTTTAATTAGACAAGTTCCTCAATAGACTCTTCTATCTCTGACACTTCAGAGATCTCTTAATAGCCTGTGACAGCAAAGAAACTCTCTTAAAGTTGCTATATAGTAATTGTTATGTTGCAGTTTTACCTGATGTAACCAGAGCATGTTTTAGAGTTCAGTACACATCTATTATGTCCAGAAAAAACAACTACAAGTTCTACTATTTCGTGTTAATAGCTGCCTCTCTGCAAAATTAGTGGTTAGAACAGATTTGTGAGTGCCAGAAAGCAATATACAACTACTAATGTTTGCATGTGTTTAGCTGTAAATGATAAAAAGATAGCTTTAAAGATTTAGCTATTCGAACTCCCAGAAGCATTAAAATAATGTTTCAAATACAAGCTGAGTGAGTCTTTCACAAAAGCTCCTTTCAACCTCCAATCATCTTCAGGAAGTTTCAAACTGGACTCACAATGTGCCTGGGAGGTCCCCACTCTGTCTACAAAGTCAATGATGACAGGCTCAGGAATTCCTGCAGCTGAAAAAAGTTGAGGCTGAAAGAATATTTTGGCAATATACTTGTTCTAGTCTTACATGGTCCTCTAAGCATCTGCCATTGACTACTGTCAGAGGATACTCGAAGGACATTTGGCCTGAAATCAGTCTGGTCACTCTTACGGTCCTACTGCTATGTTATGTTGCAGTTTACAGTGGGGACTTTGCACCCTCCTTCCCACATTTCCATCTGTATGTCCACTGCACTCTCCTGAAGATGGGGAAAGGTGCCCCTCAGGATCCAGTAAACCCAGTTAGTATGTCTGGATACCCCAAGAAAGCTTTTCTGTTGAGAAGAGCACACAGACGATAACTGTATGAGGAGGAGGGAAGAGAAAAGCACTGTCTGTTCTGGTGAGCCTGATCCCTGTGAGGAAGTCATCAAAGGGGAAGTGATGCTTGGCATGAGAAAGAACTGAATTATCAATCCCCATCCCTACCAAGTACGGATAATCATACCCCCCCGCAACACACATTTATCAAGATGCATCATGAAAACAAGCAGGGCTGTATAGCACCCACCCCATCACACTTCTAGTTCAGAATGGCACATCTCTAATCCTTATTAACAGCTATCTCCTTCCCTGTTTGTCCAACATTCCCCCAATGTCCCAACATTGTCCTTCAGTTTAAATTGTTCTCACTCTCTGGGGATGTTAATGTTCCTCGTATATTTTCAGACACTGTTTATAATCCTTCTCATGTTCCCTCTGTTCTTTAACTCTATTCGGCTATGGAAGGCAAATCATTTAATCTTCTCTCACAAGAAGAGCTCTTCAGCTCCTCCACCAACCTTTCTTGCATATGCTTCAGTCTGAATTGCGCTTTCATCTACATGGGTGACCAGAGCTGCATCTAGGAGAGGACTCACTCATCTCTGGCACAACAGCATTAATATTTTCCTGCTGCTATCATTCCTAATGCCTCCTCAGACTTCATTACCTTTTCACTGTTACATCAGTTGTGGACTCTCACCCTCCTCCTTGCTCCCCTTTTCTAGCTGATGAGCTCCCAGATTTCAGTAGAAATTGTGAGCAGTCCATCAGGGCAAGCCCTTGCACTCTGAACGATTAGATATGCCACTAACACGATTTTCTTTACTCTAGTCCTCAAGATCCTACAGCTGCTCCTGTTTCATGCTCTGACCCTCCTTTGCACAGGTGTCAGCTCTCAGCCTTGTGTAACAGCCAGTGTGATTAGCACACTCCTGCTTCATAGACCAAGGTTGCTCCTAATAATACTACAAAAAACCTCTCCCCAAACTGATCCTTGAGGAACTTCCCTGGCAGCCTCCCCTCCACTCTGATAGCTATCACTTCAAATATAAGCTACTGCTGTCTCATCAGTCGGCACTATCTGACGCATCTTACAACTCCCTGTCTTCTTCAGTGTAACTAATAATTTCTCATGAAGCACCAATTAAATTATTTATTCAGGTCTAGACAGATGACATTACCACTGTTCTTTCACCTAGAAAATCAGACAATAGATACTATGTCTGCATAAAAGAGATGATTGTGAGGGTTGTGTCCAAAGTTATAATGGAGGAATGTGGAATTTAAAAGCACAAACAGATATGCCAAATTTCCCCATCTTGTGACAGTCAAGACATTTCAAGGCTCCCCCTCCATGAAGACATTACTCGATATCCAGACTTACTCCAAAGGGCATTTTAACTCATGCCTTCAGGATTTGTTCCTCAAACATCTGAATACTAACACTGAATTTTCATTCCAGCAGGAGTTTCTTACCACTTTGATGTTTACTTTTACAGTTAGTGAAACAGCAACAACTGATCATTCAGACAATTTAGCAGTGAACTCATTTAAGCTCCTCTCTTCTCTCTATCCCTCCTCCTGCATACACACTGATGAGCAAAATTATTTAGAGAGGGGTTTGTCTGCTGACTGTATGGATTTTACTCAGCAGGAAAATACATTTATCTAATTGCATTTCGAATGGCAAGGATCAGAATAAATGAACAATTTGCTCTAGGAATAGAGGGATTAATGAAGACTGTTTTCCAGCAGGTTTGTGTTCCATGCTCTCTCACTTCTGACACTTCAGCTGCCCCCCTCACACACACCTCTTCTCCATAATCCTATGACCTCGACATTCTGGCAGTATTTCCACATCCCCATATCCCATTTAGCTCATCTTCTCCAACTTCAGCTTCTTCCTCTAGCTGCTGGCTTGTGTGTGCTCGCTGGCTCACCTTAGGTCCTCCCGGTTGGCAAGCCAGCACCTAGGGAGCAGGGGACTGCTGGGCTCAGCCCAATCAGGGAACCAGCATCAGTCTCCTTCCTTTCCCAAACACTATTTTCAGGAATCTTATGTAGACTTTGAATTCCTGAAGTCCTGACCCTCTGTCAAATCTGACTGGAAATGGTCAATTAAATGGTCAATTAAAAAATTCATTGAGATGACTGACAAAAAGATAGTGTGATCATTTATGCTTCAGCACTTTAGCAAACGTGTAAGAATGTCTTGCAGCACATATTTCAGAGCCGTCCTGCTGTCTGAGCTTCTCAGACTCCACGATTTTGAAGTACATCATTGTGCATAGCAGTCATTCCCACCACTAGCTACTGAGGACAGACAGCACATTTTCCATACTAGTATTACAAGAGTGATTAGAGCCAGCTAATTACAGCTGTGCAGCAACCAAAATAGTTCACAGATTTCAGGTTAGCTAGGTTTTAAGTCCTTCAAGTCCCGTAGCTTAGATTAGTCTGGCTTTCTAATTTTTTCAGATGTGTTTCTGCTTTTGTATTCAATTAATTTCACGGGAGGAGAACAGTTCTCAAATGAACGTGATAACACAATAACAAATGGACTTTCATGGGAGTTCAAGTCATTACTGCTTTATTAGTATTTTCCAAAAGTTCAGATTTAGTTGCTTCTTTATGTGATGTATGACTTTTATTAAATACATAGCAAGTGGTTAAAAGCTCCTGTTTTCTTTTCAAGTTGTTACTGTATCTGTTTCAAAAAAGTAATAATGACACAAAAGGGACCAAGTTTTGACTACATATGCATCCTCCCTTAGGGCAACAGATCTGCATTTAGTGTAGCTAAGAGGAGTATTTGACCCAAGCATTTATAATTAACTCTTAGCTTGTCATGTATAAAGAAAACCTTTATTTTAATTCTAGTGTTTTTGTTGCAATGTAACTCCAAGAAATACCAATTAGCTATAAAAAGCTGACAACTTGCACTT
This sequence comes from Rhea pennata, assembly GCF_028389875.1. Taxonomy (NCBI): domain Eukaryota; kingdom Metazoa; phylum Chordata; class Aves; order Rheiformes; family Rheidae; genus Rhea; species Rhea pennata. The sequence goes on from NC_084665.1 coordinate 40,867,551, forward strand.
ATCACTGATTAGGGCTAGATATAAACTATCAGCCTAGCACATTATCATAGTGCAACAGCTCATTACCACTCTAGCTTTCCTAACTAATCTTTTCTACTAATTTTTATTTAGGGACCTTTTGGCTAGCTCATCTGAAAATGATTTGATCAGAATTCTGAGCTTTAAACTGTAACATAGAGGAACAATAATTCTGTTTGTTCTCTTTATGTTATGATAGATGTCATTTAATGAATTTAATGAATTAGCACAGCATAGCATAGCAGCACATATAATTCCATTTCAGACCTTCCACATATAAAAGAAAATATATAAAAGAAAACAAAGGGTGAGAGCCTCTCTAGCCCTTCTCCACCACATGAAAGAACATCATACAGGATACCAGAGCACACTGAGTAGTGGAGGCACTGAGACAACAGTCAGGACACTTTTTCATGTGGGTCTCCCATAAGTCTAGAAAAATGATCACCAAACATGTAACTAAAGATAGCAGAGGGGCCCATCCCATTTCCTGTAGTCTAACTGTGCTGGAGTTTCTTTTCTGAAGACTATGAGATTCAACACAGTGATCCTGGCATTGCACCCTGTATTTACTGGACCCTGCTCTGAATCAGTCAAAGATAGAGATGGAAAAAATACACCACAATGCCTTGAAGAACACAACCTAGTTGTAATGTAACCACTCAAAACACATCCACTGATGGACAATATTTGTGCAATTCAACACCTGAGTCAGAGCAGAGTACAGTATGCTGAGCCAGTTGACAACAGTCATCTAGGCCTCTGACCTGTAAGAAGCTGGACTTTTTCCCCCTAAAAGTAGTGGCAGTAGAAAACTATCCTCCTCATACTAGGGGTCACTGGAGCAAGCACTGCTCAGGACTCATCTTCCTAGAATCTGCACAGCAGGAAGAGTAAAGAATTCCCACTCTCTTCCCATCTTTCTAGATCTCCTGAAAGAACTCAGAAAAGCGTTGTGTACTTAAACCGCTTAAGCTTTGCAGATTAGACTACAAGAAAAGTTTCAGTATGAACATGATCAGACCACAGGGCTGAGATGTTCATTTACTATGAAAAAGGAGCTGGAAAGAAAAAGCACCATACATATTCCTACTGGACGTTATGAAATTAGCCAAGGAGAACTTGCTCTTGCACTTAGTACTGCAAATGATGGGAAAGATGATACGAGCAGCGAAGTGTCAGCAAAGAATAGTTAACTCAGTCCCTTTGTATTTAGGACTATAATCATTGCTAAATGGTATTAGATGGCTTCTGTCAAAATAGAATTGCACTTCCAAATTGTGCAGCCTTGAAAGGGAACTTACATGAAAAAAGCTTCAGTTATTGGCACAATTAATGGATAATGAGAAGATAATACACAGAGAAGAGCATGGAATTCACTCATTTGGTTTGAAATGGATTGAAAAATGAGGTATTAATAGAAAAAATATTTTTGTATTTCTGGGAGATGAATTAAAATGAAGTAACATGCACTGGCAATAAAAAGCATGCAGTTATCAACTTTACATCTATATGGTTAATAACTTAAAATTATTAAGACAGTTATCTGTGTTCTGAACTTAAAGTTGTTTTCAATATAGAAAAACAAAATAGATGTGCAATGTATAAAACAGATGTGTAATTGCCAGTCAAAATGTTTCTCACATAGCCACACTATTACTGTTACATTTGAATATTACCTTATTGCAATTTCATACAAAGCCTACAACATTCTTTATTCTTAGCCCACAACTAAACATTCCCTATTGAAAAGACCAGGTGTTTTGTTGTTACTCTCTTGGGTTATCTGTTCTCTTCAAAGTAATGGCCTTTGACAAAAGGGACCCTTTTGGCAACAGGAGAGTTTACCCTCTGATTAGGCAACTATATAGGTATTAATGTACAGCAAAGATTTCTTAAAGGAATCAGGTATCATTCTACAGGGAAGTACTACTGATAGATGGAACCCAGCCAATGCATTTAACGAGATATTTTCAAGGGTTATAGTATCTTTTGCATATGTGTGATACAATAGCATTATCAGAGAAAATTCTAAATCATGTTTATTAAACAGTTGACTTCTTTCTAATCAAATGATCCAATTTGCAAGGAAAAGGAAACTCTACTTTGTTATTTGTTTGCAATTGTCCGCTTACTGCTGAAGTTATATATTAACCTGCTTAAGATTCTTTGCTTTCACTGGCTTATCTCCCTGTGACAAAAGATTTCTTCAGTAGAAAAAATTAAGTTAAATCATGAACTTTCTTGGAAGAATGAAAAAATCCATTTCAGTTTTCAGAGTATGTCTAACAGACATGGGTCTATGACACCAGCAGAGACCAGGGGCCTTCTGCATCCTGTGCAACACCAGACTGCCACAGAAGCACCGTGGTCCTCACTGGACAAGCCTTGACCCTGCTGGGAGCACCAGCAACAGCCCCAGGAGTGTGTGCAGCAGAGGCTGAAAGCATGCCACTCAGATTCACAGCAGCTGGAGCATTCCCCAAACAGCCCTCATCGCAACAGTGCTTGTTAGACTGAGCTGAGCCCAGGAGAATTGATGTGGCCCCTAAGAATGGACACAAAAGACTTTGCCAGTTGTGTTAGCTACCTGAATGTTATGTTTGATGCACAGATGATTGCATGTGAAGGAATCTAGAGGACTACAATTAAGTGTAGCACAAAATCAGCCTAAGTCACTGATTATAACACCATTGCACAACACATAGCCATCCAAAATGGTAGTAGTCAACCAACAAGAAGAGAAGATAAAATCCATTGCAAGTTTCATGTGCTAATTTTATATTGTGTATGATGCAAAGATCTTAAAGCATATCCTGACTTTTTCTGTAAGCTACACTCCACAGTAAACAAACTTAACTCTTAGCTGAAAATACACAAAGGAGGGCTTTACAACTGGAACAAAATGTGATAGCCTTCAACTGGTTCTCTTTCACACGTTCAGAGTCAAATTTTGTTCACCTTTGATCCTCTATCAGTTTCTCTTTCACACCAATATTAACCTACAGCAGAGTTACCCTCAGTTCCCTTTGCTGTAAGAACAAACACTCTCAATAGCTCCATGACTCTGCGCATGAGAAGCAGCAGGATTCAGCAGGTCCCCTTAGACAATGGTCTGACCGAGCCCACACAGCTCCTAGCACACTCTCTCCCTCTCTTTCTGCAGAAGTGCAGCTATTTTTCTAACACGGTACATTTGGGAAATATTTTTTTCCATGTGCTATATGCCAATTGGGTAGCAGATCTGGATACTGCATCTAATTTCTGTCCTCTTGCATAGGCTCATAACTTCAAAGCACATCATACAGAGCCTGTGAACACCCTTGCTTGCAATAAAAGAGCAACACAGTCAGGAGCAAAGAAGATTCTGCCACTCTGTTTATAGCTGGAGGCTGACATGAAAACCACATTCATTCCTTAAAAAAAGCACTTCAAGGAACTCAGGTTCCACTTGCACAGAGATGGTGAGGTGCTTTTAACAGTTCGCATCAAAGGTGGCCCCCCCTCATTTGTTCTGCAGATGACTTTGAGCCTAGCTGCACCAATGCTTAGCGTTGTCTGAGTCGCCTCGAGGGACTGGCACAGTCCACACCGGAACTATAGGGGACCCCTGCTCATCTGGAGCTCCTGCTGAGGGCGTGTGGGATACCTGGGAAGGTTTCAAGCAGTGCAAGATGCCTATGGTGCAGGCAATGGGAGAGAAACTTTGATCAGTGAGAGCATCCACTACTGTGAAGATTGTAGTTGTATTATGCTTCCTTTTCTGAGCCCTGAATCCCTTTATATCCATTTCATCACCCAGCTAAAAGGTCTTCTTCTGTTCTATCTAGAGACATAAGACTATAGCTCCCTAGGTCCCAAGTGTGTAATGGCACTTGAAATAGCCGACAGTGTGATTCTGCTGATCCAGCTTGCCACTCTCAGGAACCTGCCAGTCCAAAGGGAGGCAGAAGGGCTGATATTTTTGACATTATTGACAAATGAGTTTTGTCACTGATTTTCCAAACGATTTTTTTTTTTTGCCTAAGAGCACAAACTAAGGAACAAGGAATTAGAGAAACAATTCAGTAACACAAGTCCCTCCAAAAATAATTTCAAAAATAAGTTTAAATATGGCAGGTAGGGCAGTTTTGCTCATGAGGTAGATGTTACAAAATACATCTGTCAAAGTTAAATCTGCTTTCTGAAATTAATTTTACCGAGTCTTGTCCCACTTGGTAGCAAACATATCAACTGATGGGATTTATAAACAAAATTAAAAAAATTAAAATAATCTTCTGCAGCAGAAGAGGAGCTATTTTTAATATTTCAGAAGTTAGTTCTAACCAGCCTGCTTAACTCTAAAAAGTCAATGCATATTTTAAAAAATTCATTTCACATCTGTTCATTGTGTACAGGCCTGGAGGAAACCACCAGCCAGAAAACTTTGATCATTTGGCAACAGCCAGTTAGTATCTGAAGGGCAGCAAGAGGATTGTCTTTATTTCTTTCGTCTCAAACATGCTATGAAAATAAGAACTTCAATAAAACTTTACATGGAAAAAGCGATCTTGCAGTTGCGATGCCACTCAAACGCTCCTGAAGAGGTAAGATAAACTGGTCAAAATATCTAGCATTTACAACCACCTAATTCTCTTCAAAGCTTCTAGAGCCTGTCTTAGAGCAAAATCCTGATCTCAAAATAAAGGGAGATGTTCTATCATCAGGCACACTCACATAAATCCAGAATTATGTCATTCCACTCAGGGGTTGTATTAAGTTTCCCACTGGTGGAACAGTCTGAGAAGAGAGTCTGAAGAAAAATTGTTCAACTATTTCCCCAGAAAATGCAAACAAAGTTTTTGTTTATTTTTAAGTTAAGGTCACAAATACAACTTACATCCATCTCTGACTTTGAAGAGAAAAATCAAATAGCCCTGCTTGTGCCACTTCGGCAATCACAAATCCCTATTTATGCAGCAAGTTCTGGGATAGCCTTCTTGAGCTCCAAATTCAGTCACAGCCTCATCCACAGTAATTCCTTATAGGACTGTACATTTCCAGTTTTCACATTCACTGATTCCATCACTCTCATCCCTAGAAATCCCTAAAAATCCCATCGCTAGGTAACACTTAACCACATACTGCCTCTTTCAAAAACTAAGCTGTAAATCATCAAATACTGAACATGAACCACCATATACACAATGTGAACCACAATATCCCTTAGCAAGGATTTGAGGATTATCTCATCTAATTAGATATAAGCATGTTTTCTAATCTGTGGGCTTAAGCCAAAGCCCACTAAAGACTTCCATTGACTTCACTGATTTTTGGATCAAAAACTGTGAGAATTTGATTATGCATTTCACGAGAAAAAACCCTTTAAAAAGTGTACCTAACTGAGGGAGGAAGGAAGAAACGTTAACCGAGCTAAATCATTTGGCACAGAAATGGACTGGACATCCCATGCCACTGCCAGGGCAGAGTCCTGAGAAGGACACCAGTTCAACTCTCTGGATTTCTTTGACTTCTTGCAAGTGTAATAATCCAGCAGATTGTTCATTTTCAGACTTCTAAGAATAAGAAGAGATCCTAGTAGACACATATGAACATGTTTTATTATTTGTTTACTGCCTGTCAAGTGCAGGTGATCTTCCTTCTTCCTTCACTTTCCTAACAAGTATGAAGACATATTATCAAAATGGAAATATAGCTATTGAAAATTCTTAGAGATTTTGCCCAGAACTCTGCATCCATATCTTTTAAGCCTAGCCCACAACCAATGTTAAACTGCTAATGGCAGTGTATTTGGCAGTTATCTGTTTCTTTTGCTTTTAAACCATTCTACCAAGGAAGGGTTCATTTCAGCTCTTGGGAAGCTATTCCATTATCTAACAGCGATCACTGTTAGCACACTTTCAAGCTTATATCCCTCTGTTTCATTACTTAAGGATAAAAAAGGATAAAAAATCACTCTGCCACTTTGTCTCACCAGCAACTATTCTTTCCTCCTGTGTGCATTCACATCTTTGAAATACTACAGAGCAGTTGTCATCTCCCCTCTCAGAGGTCTCCTTTCCCCTGCAAGCAATGAAGGTTTATTTCTGATACACTGTTCTTCCAGGTGAGTCACCCTCTCATCTCAAACCTTTCATCGTTCTTCTTACTTCTCTTTCAAATTGCCTTCAGCTTGTAACCTTTTCTTAGTGTTGGGGTGCCCAAATCTGAACAAGGTATTGTAGGGGCTACAGGGGCTCTAGACAAAGAAGAGCTATTTTCTTTGGTTGTCTGCTGCGGGATTTCTCTGCCTTTCTGCCATAAGTCACACTGGTTTTGTGCAGGGATAGAAGGATCAGCAGGGAAATGAAAGTTAATTTCACAGATGGTATCTGTAAGTAACTATTCAAGGAACTGGAGATAACCAAAACCCAAAAACGTGAAACAATAAAAAAGAACTTATAAAAATCTCAACATGCTTTCTGCTGCCTTGCACAAGATCTAGCCATTTCATGAATGCGCCTATTTAAAAATTGTTCAATTAAACATTAAATGAATTATCACCACATTTGCATGGGAGAAAATGTATTAATGTTCAATTGAGCCTGAAATAGTTGTGGAACAGGTGAGAATAAACTGCTGAAAAGTCAGACTGAAGCACTATTAAGGTTCAAGATAGTATTTTAATGAATTAGGTACAGATTAATTTGTATATGAAATCACTACAACTGCCTATTTGGGTCCCAATCAAGTTATATTTGAGCAATAACTGCACGCTACTGGATTGCTTGTTCATTACCCGCTACATTTATGCTGGCCCTGGACCAACCTAGTGTCCTGCCCTGACACAGCTATACACTGCTGACAGAAATGGCTATTTAAATGCAATTAGTAATTGCTATTAAGTCTGGCTATAAACCGCAAGCACTTTGCTTCTCATTTTATTTTGCAGTCCATCATTATTTGCTTGTTACAGTATCTGTACAGAAGTAATTTCACTGCGTGGTTTGAAGAGCATCAAAAGAGCTAGTTCACGAGGTCTGCTCCTTCCCTCCCACACACTTATGCAGAGAAGAGCCGTGTCAACTGAGCTCTGTTGTAAACATGGTGTAACAGGGGATCATGTCCAGTGAATGCAACAGATTCACTTACATCCTACACCCCCCACGCCTGCACCTACCTCTGTTCCAATTCTTACATCTGGCAGGACTGAGCTGAAAACCCAGTGCTAGGGAATGGCACGCTCTGACTTCGCACTCCACTGAGGCTTTCCTTAAGGATTTTGCCCATTATCTCTTGTCAACTTGAGGATGAAACGCAGTGGGGTGAGAGATGTGCAGATACAGTTCAAATCTCTACTATCAGCTGTACAAACTGTCCTACAGTAATGCATAGCACTGATGAACCCTACAACATTTACTGCTGGAGCATGTAACAGTTCTTATCCTCCTACTCTTGAGTTGCAAATTAAATTTTACCCTAATAAAATATAAGGATATGTTTTCCAACATTCACAGACTGTGCATCCCTGATTCCATCTCTTTGATGGTATTCCCTGGAATAAAGAAGAAAATTGTCAGGAATTCAACATAGTAAAACTGTCAGCTACAGAAAAATTCCGAAAGTGATTTTTTTGAATTTTTTTTTCTAGTTCAGTTTTATGAATGGGAATAAATAAATTCTATGATTTTCTACGCAGCAAGAAAGGAAGGATCACCACACTGTTTAAGCACTAGACTAGATCTTAAAACATGGTGGTTCTGCCACCAAATCTCCTGTGTAACTTTCAGCAAATCACTGAGCATCATTTTATTTTCCACAGATAGAACTGGAAAAAAATAGTAATACCAACATGTAAGATCTGAGAGGAACAGAGAATAAGATTCATGCTTTTGACTCACATCTGTCTGGCTTTTGGACAAGACTGCCCTGGATAAGCATAAGCATCTAGTTCAAACTACAGAATGCCTCCAGAAACACAAACACATGGGATAGCACGTTAAGAAACAAGCCTATTAGGTAAAACACATAACAATTTCCAAAAAAGAAATTCATATAGCCTTGCACTTTTCTAAACAGTTTTCTTACATTCTTATAGTCATTAAAATGTATAAAAATGATTATTTCCAAAACAGCATTACCATGAATTATCACCACTCCTGTTGCCTAGCAACTGGAGTAATTTTTGAGTAGCGAGCTACATAAATGGGTATCTGGAGTTTGTGCAAATGGGTATTCATTTGAGAGTTTAAAATACATTCATCTGGGAAATCACAGGCAGATAATGCAGCATTAAGGTATAGCTGAAATGCTTTAAAAAAATAAATCGGCATTAACAATTACTGCAGCTTTGCAAAACCTTCTTCCTACAGCAGATCTGAGCCCTGTCAAACTTGGCTAGGATTGGAGTTGAGTTCTTTGCTATTCTTTGGGGTTGCAAGTGCCCCTTTCCAGTTTTCATGAAGATATTTTACTTTCCTGTAGAGGAAATCATTCTCTCCCAGTCTTCTGAGGGATTTGCTCCTAACTCAAGAGCAATGGAAACTGGTGACACTAAGTGGCAATGCATTTAAATTAGACAAAAAGTAAATTTCATTTTCAGATGATCCATAGTGAGCTAGAAGAACTTACTGGGTCATATCATGACAGAATTATTTGCTTAGTAAGGTTCAGAAGAGGTCTGGACATCAATAGTGACAAAGAGATAACCCATTGATATATTAGAGAGATATTATAAGTACACATATAAAAGATAAACTGTCATGCATCAAGGCACAGTCATTTGTTAGCTGCATGTGGTTGCCTGTTACAGGGATTCTTGCCCATTCCTCAGAAACATGTAAAATCTAGCTTTACTACGAGACAAGATCTCCAAACAAATCAATCTATTTTGTTTAATGTGAGAATATTACTTTCTTACATCTCTAATAGACAAGTTCATGCTAAAGCTAATATAAATATGTGTTACTGCTCTCAAACTTTCCCTCTTCCCCAGCGGAAAAAGATTGCAGCTTACTGGCTTCTAATGCTCCATAGCCTTATGGATAACAATAGAAAACAAATGCAAAATTCCTGGATGCCAGCATGTGTTTTTCATAGAGACTGCAGACAGAGGGACAAATTTACCCCTGGCATAAACACACTGAAGGCAATGCAGTAGCATCTGCTCATACCAGCTATGAATCTGAACCATTTTTTTCTACCCCAGCTACCGGCAGATAGGAGGCTGGATGCAGCACTGAATGGAATTTGACAGCTTATAGCATCTCAGAGTTTAGAGAATTAAATATTTGCAGTAAGAGAAAAATGTGATGTCTACATTGTTCTAAAATACTGTGAGTTGTAGGCTCCCAGGAAGCCATACAGTGCCTACTGACAGACAGCCATAAAATACTTAATGGCTGTTTAACAGCTCAGATAGAGAAAAATGCTCCTTTGTGTCTGCTGCTCTATGGAAATTTCCTGAGATCCCAAACACACTGCACAGCACTGTCCCATGAGAAAACACTCATGGTGTTATTCTTCAGTGCCTCTCAAAAATAGTAGTTAACAAAGTTTTTATTTTACCCTTCCCAATGAAAGAGAACGTCCCTTAAAGAAAGGGAAATGATCTCAGCTACCCAGGCTAGCAGTTGCTCTAAATAAGAGGCACTATTGAAATCCATCACTTGGCAGCTTCTCAGGCATGAGAGCAGAGATCGTGTCAGGCTATGGGACGTGCAGCCTCCTCCAGCACACAGCACGCGTGCCTGCCTCCTTCCTCTCCTCTCTGCCACCGAGGAGCAGCGCACACCTCTGCAGCCACTTCACAGAGCAAACCGTGCTTGCGTCCACCTAGGCACCCAGATTTCCACTGCTTGTGAGCAGATCATGCAGGGGAAAAAATGCTTTCTGCACTCTTCCCGGCTAGAAGCAGAGATAAACTGCTCCAAAATTTGTCAGCGTGTTTTTCAAATTACATTTTAAAAGTCCTCCTTAGAAATAGGGACATTGTGCCCGTTCCCCGGATGATAAACCCTGTCTTATATACCGCGCTCGTCTTACAGCAGCAGATTCAAGAGGAGATGTCGACCTAAAGAGAGCTTTTATCTTTCCTCTACAAGACAGACCGAGCGATGAGCAAGCGTGCTGGCACCTCTGCTTGTGCACGCTCAGAAGCACAGCAGCTGCGAACCCCCGCAGAAGGACACGGCTGGGGCACCAAGTGGCAGACGTCTTTGGTAACATTTTTCTCCCGGTCAGGCGCTGCCAGGAAAGACAGCTGTGGTATTTGATAACTATTTGTTGTATGTTTAGTTGTAGCCTAGAGAGTATCGCTAACATCTTTTCTTTATTCCTTCAGTCTGCCTTCCCTTTAATCCTTAAAAACTGATAAGAAGAAAGGAAGATTTTTGATAAGCGTAGTTTAAGCTACATTTTGTTAAGTGCAGAGTTCAAGCTATCTTCACACTACAACTAGGCAAAAATTTGATCCACAAAGTAGTTCATGAATGTTTTTATGTGCTTTTGTTTGGCCCTTAACAGGATCTGACTGAATTCCTGAAATAGAAATATTTCTGAAGAGCAGATTTTAAGCCTGGACTGCCAAACACTTTGGAAAATAAATGGTAGATTAGCCTTCCAAATCAGTTTTCCACTAAGAGCTGAATATATTCAATGACAAAAAAAAAAATTATAATCAAACTCAATCCATTTTTATTTCCAAAACTAAGACAAAACTAAATAAGCAAAACTTAACAGTATCTTACAATCTTGAATAAACGTAAGAAAATAATGACCTGTTTGCACCCTTTAAAATAGCAAAAAAGGTGAAATTTATGGAACAGAATATGTGCTGTGAATTACTTTCTTGGTTCATTTTTCATGTCATTGTATTGTTCCCACTGCCAGACTTCATAAACACGTCCTTCACAAACAGTGACATTCATTAGGACTTCCATTACAAGATGCTACTGAGAGCTACGGCCTGTGCTGCTAGCTGCTGCTCCCTAGACTTCAGCCTAGAGAAAAGCAACGCTGTTCACAAAACCAGAATCTATTTGAAAAGGAAGGCTGCACGACTGTCTGGGTTGGGTAATGAATTCACACTTGCTTTCAGACCTGCACACATGACAAATTGGCTGAGACAACAATGAAGAGAAATGTGGACAAAACGTTCCCACATTTCCTCTAATTTCACAGAAACTACCTGCAGGAGCAAAGGCTACTTGTCTGGTGTGACAAATGAGGCCTACTTCTTTTGCAAGCAAAAGGTTGATACTTAGATTCAAACCAGACAGAAAATAAAATGTAGGGTAACCTTGGATCTCAAAAGTAATATCATAACAAAGATGTACATTGATTTTGATATATACTTTCAAGAAATAGAATAAACACCAAAATAATTTTCTCTATAGTGTGGTATTTCAGGAGTAACTTTTGTCGCAGTGTAGTAACTATGAAACTGGATCTCAGGTGCCTTGAGATAATAAAAAATCTTTATATATCCCTAGAAAGCAAAATCCCAACATGCTTAATCTCAATTCTTAAGGTCTGTAAGACAACCGGGTTCAATTCCAGCAGGCTTCCGCCTCTGAAACCTGAATGTCAAACACAATGTTGCTAGCAAATGCAAGGTTAGATCCTGTGGCAACGAGCCTTAGACAAGTTTTGCTATTTACCTCAAGAGGACTGCACTGACCCAAGTATTTCAAGACTGTCTGCCATCCACCTTGATTTACACAGAACTGCCTTGGGCCCAAACAAGCAAACAGCTTGCATGCACCCTCTCATCAGGTGTAATACAGCGTATCACTTACTTGTAGGGGATGTGCTTGCTGCCATTGACGAGGGCAAGGATGACGTTGCCCAGTGCTGACAAGGAGAGACACAGGCCTGAGCTCCCCTCTCGGTTTTTGCTGAGCACTTTCACACAGCTCCCCAGGTCAATCAGGTGTAAGCGGCTGCGACCTCCGGACACTGCCATAAGCAAAGGAAGCAAACAGTTAGTAGGTGCCTCTTCTCAACTATTGTAAAAGGAGTTTCCCAGGAAAGCAAAAGACTTGATACTACTTGCAACAAGGGGATAATCCAGAAACCTCTCATAAGCAATGCTGGCAGTAACAAGCTGTAGGGATCCTGCTAATACCCTTCAGGCTTTATTGCTGCACATTGCTGTTTGCTACTGACTTGCTTAACATTGCTAAGGCTTTCTGTGCTCGCAGCTCCTGCAGGTTTCACTCTATGGGAATCACCACTGTGCCTTCTTTTTTAAATATAGCTCTATTAGCCTTTATCTTAGTTGGTGCTACGTTACTGTCTGTGATTGCTGTGCATCTGTCCAGGAAAGTACAGGCTCTTCTCTGTGATATTCAGCTTTGCTTTAAGATGATATACTTGTATATTATCATTTGTTTTAACAAAAGGTTTGCCATACTTATGTCATCTCTGCTCTCGCTAACTTTTTATTGTTTCTAGAGGGTATTCAGAAAGACTATTTAAACCCTTCTAGAACACCAAGGGAATCACAGGCTATCAGCTGATAAATTTTTACTATGTGATACAGAGCTAAGACATATGAAGAGCATCTTTTCAATGAATTTTTATAATATTTCATATGATTCACTAAAACTGTCAAGACTTACTTCTAAATCTTCAAACAAGTTGGAGACCATAGTTCAGCTCTATCTTTATATTACAAGCTCAAGAGTGATGCATCCCTATGAGTAAGAAGTCCAGCAAAGGGGGCAGGAGACCGGCATAGACAAGCAAGGAGCTCCTGGCAAAACTCCAACAGAAGAGGAAAGTACACAGCATGTGGAAGAGGGGACAGGCTACTAGGAGAATCATAAGAATGTTGTCAGAATACTTAGAGATGCAACGAGGAAGGCTAAGGCCCATTTGGAAATAAGTCTGTCAAGGGATGACAAGGACAACAAGAAGGGATTCTTCAAATATATCAGTAGCAGGAGGAGGTGGGCCCACTGCTGAGTGGGATGGAGGTGCCCTGGATAACAAAGGATACAGAGAAGGCAGAATTACTGAATGTCTTCTTGGCTTCAGTCTTCACTGCTAAGGGCAGCCCCCATGAATGCCGTTGCCTGGACGTGAGGGAGAAAGTCCAGAGAAGGGAAGACTTTCCTTTGGTTGAGGAGGAAAGAATTAGAGACCTTCTGGGCAGGCTAGACATCCACAAATCCATGGACCTGGATGGGGTGCACCCACGGGTACTGAGGGAGCTGGCAGATGCTGTTGCCATGCCGCTCTCCATCATCTTGGAAAGGTCCTGGAGAACTGGAGAGGTGCCTGAGGACTGGAAGAAAGCCATTCCAGTCTTCAAGAAGGGCAAGAAGGAGGACCCAGGCAACTATAGGCCCGTCAGCCTCACCTCCATCCCTGGGAAGGTGATGGAACAGCTCATCCTGAATGTCATCTCCAGACATATGGAGGGAAAGAAGGTGATCAGGGGCAGTCAGCATGGATTCACCAAGGGGAAATCCTGCTGAACCAATCTGATAGCCTTCTGTGATGGAATGACTGGCTGGGTAGATGAGGGCAGAGCAGTGGACGTTGTGTACCTTGACTTCAGCAAGGCTTTTGACACTGTCTCCCACAACATCCTCCTAGAGCAGCTCAGGAAGTGTGGGTTAGACGAGTGGACAGTGAGGTGGATTGAGAACTGGCTGAAAGACAGAGCTCAGAGGGTCGTCATCAGGGGTTTGGAGTCTAGCTGGCGTCCTGTGGCTAGTGGTGTCCCCCAGGGCTCACTACTGGGTCCCATCCTGCTCAACTTCTTCATCAATGACCTGGATGAAGGGACAGAGTGCCTCCTCAGCATGTTTGCTGATGATACCAAGCTGGGAGGAGTGGCTGATACAGCAGAGGGCTGTGCTGCCATTCAGAGAGACCTGGAGAGGCTGGAGAGCTGGGCAGAGAGGAACCTCATGAGGTTCAATAAGGGCAAGTGCAGAGTCTTGCACTTAGGGAGGAATAACTCCATGCAGCAGTACAAGCCAGGGGCTGAGCTTCTGGAGAGCAGCTCTGCAGAGAAGGACCTGGGAGTGCTGGTGGATGACAAGTTGACTATGAGCCAGCAGTGTACCGTTGTGACCAAGAAGGCCAATGGTCTCCTGGGGTGCATTAGGAAGAGTGTTGCCAGCAGGTCGAGGGAGGTGATCCTGCCCCTTTACTCAGCCCTGGGGAGGCCTCATCTTGAGTACTGCGTCCAGTTCTGGGTTCTCCAGTACAAGAGAGACATGGAGCTACTGGAGACAGAGTCCAGTGTAGGGCTATGAGGATGATCAGAGGGCTGGAGCATCTGCCCTATGAGGAACGGCTGCAAGAGCTGGGCCTCTTCAGCCCAGGGAAGAGAAGACTGAGGGTGGATCTTATCAGTGTGTACAAGTACCTGAAGGGAGGGTGTCAAGGGGACAGGGACAAACTCTTTTCAGTTGTTCCATGTGACAGGACAAGAGGCAATGGGCAGAAATTGAAGCACAGGAAGTTCTGCCTGAACGTGAGGGGGAATTTCTTCCCTGTGAGAGTGACGGAGCCCTGGAACAGGTTGCCCAGAGAGGTTGTGGCATCTCCTTCTCTGGAGATATCCAGAACCTGCCTGGATGTAACCCTGTCTGAAATGCTGTAGGTGACCCTGCTGAGCGTGGAGGTTGGACTAGATGATCTCCAGAGGTCCCTTCCAACCTTACCCATTCTGTGATTCAGTGATACTCTTCTAGAGCTTGCAAGCATACACTGCATGCAATTGCAAGGTTGTTATCGCTGTTGTTGTCTTTAAAAGACAAAATGGTTGACAATTTGAACCAGGAAACAACACAAAGAAACAAATATTGTGAAATTGAATTACAGAGGGATGCTTAGGCATAGAGATGTGAAGGAAGAAAGGAAAGAGGAGACTCCAATATTGGCATTGTCAATCTTAATAGTGCCACTTCAAAGCATGGGTCTACCCTGGAAAGCAAATCAATACAGAAACTTACATTTTTCTTGTTTCACAGTTCACTGTTTCTCTCTCAAATGTGGTTTGTTAACAAGTGAGAAGCTGCATTTTCTACCTGAAACCTCGTGGCAATTTACATAAGGTTGATTCCTTTCTGGTATCAGCATCATCCTCAGTAATATCCCACAGATACTTTTACCTCTTCATATTTGAAGCTCTACTGTCTTCACAGGAAACTCTTATTTATTCTAGGAAAACAGGGTAATTAGATGAAGCGTATACCAAGGAGAGTACCAAAAATGAAGAAGAAACTCTATTCCAGTGAAACACACTGAGGACTGAATGCTGTTTGTTTTTCGTTGCCTGGTCCAGTTTAAAGGATTAGTGGTTCAAAGGTAACATCATGTCACTTAAGTGTAGTGTTGTTGATACAGAGTAATCAGGACAAAAAAACAAGGAGCCACTGACAGTTTTACAGAAATGATTTTCAGAACAGCTTTCTAAGAAATCCATTTGAAGTTGTAGTAAAAGGACTGTTTGTACTTTCCCTCAGATTAGTCATGTGCAGTTGCCTATGTTACATCAATGTTGTTCAAGGGGTGAGAATTTATATTTTGAAATAATTAATGTACTGTGAACTTGCAACATGTGCAGAAGATTCCAGTTTGGATATCATTTATAAATCTACTGAGCAACAAATTGTTTAGGTGAATATGGTATGTAGAAGAGGCAACCTTGGCAGTATCTCTGTGTGGATACTTGGGTCTGGAAGACGTGGAAAAATCTCAGTTGCCAGCTAAGTGCAGCAGGAGTGTAAACAGCCTTCTTAACTGAAATGAACTATAACTTTCTACGTATGGAGAAAAGAGGCTACTTCTCTTCTTAACAAAGATGAACATTTGGACATGAATGGAGAAATGTAGCAATGTTTATATATAAAAATTAGTTAAAAAGTCAGAAAGATCAGTTTTCCAAATGGATGTTTAACAGACATTTGCTCTCATGAAGAATCCAAGGTTCTGCGATGAACCCAGGAATGAGAACTATGCAAACGTGAGAAAGTGCTTCTAATTCGCTATTATCTAAGAAGAGATAGTTTTATTTTTAGGCTCACAAGTCAAGAGCTCCTTAAACAGGAGCTGTAAATACTTTCACATATGAGTTTACCTCTATGCAAATAAATTCACAGCCATTTTGAGACAGCACCTTGAGTTATGCATCGTGGTATGGTATTGGGGTGGGAGGAGACCCATTCATAAGCACAGATGGCAATGGGAGTCACTACATGATGGTGACACTGGAAGTATCTGAGGTTTGCAAATACTACTCATTGCTTTTGTCTTGTCTTCTTGTCACAGACATGCTTCTTCAATAACCCATTCAGTAGCTGTGATACCCAGCCATACTATGTGGGCTTGCAGCCTACAGTTGGCAGGTGCCAAAGGAGGTAAAAAGAAATCCACAACGGGAAATAATTGCATGTGACTATGTGAAAAAGACATTTGGACAGCTTCTACGTATTGACAAGAGGGTGATATATGATCATGCCATTTCACAAACCTCTTTGTAGCTAGAAAGTCTAATATGAATAATAGAGAAATATAGAAATCATACAGCTACTGAAGATGCATGTAACTGTTAGCTGTAACTTAAAAAGATGTTAACCTACATTGAAAAACTAAGGAGAGAGAGATTCCATTTTGCAGCCCTGCAAAGCACAGAGCTCACTGCTTACTGCTACTACCAAGTGTCTTGCACGACCCACAACTTTCCTTACAAATGTAAAACCTTTCTGCACAACGTGTTAAAAACAGTGATGAAATTCAAATGACTACAAATCTATTTCTACTGCAGGTGGGAGATAATTAAAAATAATATAAAAACCTACAAATAAATTTTAATCATGAAAGAACAAAAAAAGTGAAAGACATGCATAAAGAGAAAGGAGAAAGAAAAAGAGAGAAAAGAGAAGAAAGAAGAAGGAAATAGAGGGAAAAGAAACTGATTAGATGTTAATCTTGGTAGCCAAACATTTGAAATGCTGTAGTAGTTCCTAGATTACACTCCAACCCGTTGAACAGGCCATGGAAGTTTAAGCACCCCGTTATCGATGGTGCTGAGCAGGAAGTATCCAAACATGCTACATGCTACAGAGCTGTGCTGGGGCAGAAAGTCAAACTTCCCCAGGGAACAGCCCGGGGCAGCTGCACCCTCTGGACGGCCATCGCAGGGCCTCTGCCTCCCACTGACTAGACAGGGAATCTAAGACTGCTAGAAGTTATCTTTTGTGAGTATTCCTCAATGATTTTCCTTAGAAAAACAGA
The DNA here is from genome assembly GCF_028389875.1 of Rhea pennata. Lineage (NCBI taxonomy): Eukaryota > Metazoa > Chordata > Aves > Rheiformes > Rheidae > Rhea > Rhea pennata. The sequence continues at coordinate 40,884,807 of NC_084665.1, forward strand.
GAAATATGCTTAGTTGCTGATGATGACTGCCAATGGCTTTACTGATTTATATATAATAAATATGTCTGTTGCTAAGATTACTAGACATTGGGGAAACAAAAGAAAACAAAAGAAATCACTGTCTTTCAAATTTTAGTCACATTGTTTGCACACATGTTCCTATAATGTAGGCTGAGGAAATCCAGAACAAGAGAAAGCAGCAAACGTTTCATTCCTATTTAATTTACAAGTCAAAATAAAGTATGTTTTTAGGATGACAGATCCACTTGCTGGATCTGAAAATTAAGTTATTTGTTAGGTGAGTTCTCTGCTAATGTGCCTGGCAACTACAGAGAGAGCAAGAAAAGTGGAACATCCTAGCACTTGTTTTTGTCTGTGGCCACAGAGACTTTGCAGAGCTGACAGCTGAAAAATGAATGTGCCAGTTCTGCCACAATTCCATTTATTTCAAAGGTGCTAAGTCTGCTTCATGACATTCCTGGTAATGAATCTTACCAAGAAATAAGTACAGTACCAACATGTTGTTCTCACAGTCACTTTTTTTTGACCAAAACCGTTAAGTTAGCCAGTCCTTCAATCTCTGACCCTCTAGAATCTGGGTTTCTTTCTTCTTTTTTAAAATCCTTTTACTGGAATCTGTATCTCTACTATCTCCACATTGTTTTCTGAGAAGTCCTTCGTTACAGCGAGAGACACTGATAATCACTAGGCGCCCTTTCCGAGCAGCTGGAATTCCCCCTCATTCAATTATCAGAGAGATCTGACCCTGCCTGGCTTATGAGGCCACTCAGAGATGGAAACTTGAAGACAGGAGGTGGTATGGTCAAGAGACGAAAATGTAACTGCAGGCTGCAGGCAGAGTATCTTGCATTATAAGCCTACAGGATCATGTCTTCTTTTTTTTTTTTTTTTTTAGAATGAGTCATCATAGCCACAGGAAAACAGTTTTTTCCCTTTAACTAATTGCATTTGAAAATAGTAAGGAAGAACTGTGTGCACATGTACTTGCATGTATGTGAAAAGCCTGCAGTATTAAGTAACTGTAATAATGATCCCCTCAAAATCGGCCATCTTTACTCCTAACAACCAGTCAGTTTGAGCATTCACAGTCTTCCTTTCCACCGCAGGGTGGTTAATTAATAAACCTTTAGTTAATTGAGTTTTCTGGCTGCCAATTCCACAGGGGTTATTACTTAAACACATGAAAACTGCATTTCCATTTAGAGCAACTTTCTGTTTTTCTCTCTTATATTATAAATACAGTCAATGTAAATTTTCTACATTCAAACATTAGACATTAATACTGCAGTGGTGTCCACCCACTACCCATCACAGCCTACAGTCTAATCCTCATTACAAATAACCTACACAGAGCCAGGAGCTAAAATAGATACTATTTTTGCGGAACTGTTCAAGCCCACAAATTTGAAAAAGCAGAGGTCTCTGGTGCTCTTTAAGCAAACGTTTCTTCTGTGAAAAAAACTGATTAATCAAAAAATTTTTTTTCAATGAGAAAATCTGGCTTGGGAGACTTGAAAAAGAACATAAATATAACAAAATTTAGAAATCTAATAACGATCAGTGTAAATCAAATGAAACCTTGGAAAATTATACGAACATTTGAGTAGACATGGCAGACAGGGGAAGCATCATTCTCTTCATTTACAAAAGGAAAACTGTCCTACAGACTTAGACGAGTTGGCGAAGGCATGTATGGCAAAGACAGCGAGCAGATCCACAGCGCAGGGCCCTTCCCAAGATCCACGGGTGAGTTCTGCATACCTGTAGTTGGGTCAGCAACTAAATTATTGTGCATCTCCAAGTAAGGCTCCAGTCTCTGCACTGGCCTCAGCTTCTGCACACTCTGCCCTACTCAGGCGCTGAACTAGAACAGCTAACGTAAGAGTAGCAGGGAATTCCCATCTCCACAATATTTTAATCTGGAACCTCAGCACTGAAGCTATCAATAAAAGTGATATTAAAAGCCAGTTTGAAGGGCAGTTCCTTGTGCGTATGTAGAGGTCCGCACTGTGCTGACAAGCAACTGTTAACGTCTCCACAAAAGCAACTGAATTGTCAACCGATATTAATAATCTTCAGTCATTTGTGGCCTTTGCTAGATCTTTCTAGACAGGTAAATAGCGTGCTGGTGTAAACGGGCCTACCCCATTCTCAGAGGGGAACTCTGCTAATTTTCACCCCGAGAGAATATTGTTTAAAGGCAATTTCGAGGCAGCTGAGGAAAGAGGAGGGAAGGAGGGAGCAGCTTACTTCCGCCTTTGCCACTCTTCTCCATTCGGTACTGGTAGATGTGCAGGGTGAAGAGCATGTGCGAGTTGCGGTGATCCTCCTCATCGCAGTCTCGCTGGCTGCTGCGACGGGAGGCGATAGCTGCGTCAAGGAAGAAGGCAGCCTTCTCCGCAGTCGGGGCCCGGAGCTCACTCTGATTCTGAAGCTGCAGGTTAATACAGAGAAAAAATCACCTGGAAATCTTGGCAGAATTCAGCACTATCAGAAAACACATTGCTGTCAAAGCACACCATAGATACTGGTTTCTGGTGGGACTGAAAAGGAGGAAATGTGCTATCAAATCAGACTTGCTACTAATGCCTGCTGACACAGAAAGTGATGGTACCACGTCCTTCTGGAGCCCTACGAATGAATCCAGGCCTTTGAGGGTTCCTACTCGGGGTATCTCTAGTGGCAGCTGTCATGCATAAATCTAACAGCTGGAAACTGTCCTGGGGGCTGGACAGAGAGGCATAAATTTGCTCCTTCACTAGAATTTTAAGTCATTCACTGGAGCTTATTATTTTTGCTGCTGTTTTTGTTTGTTTGTTGGTTTTGCTGCACTGCCTGCTGTGGTAACCACTGTGTCCTTATGGTTGAGAGAGAGAAATAAATAATTGTGGAAGACATAAAACTCCCAGCCACACAGCTGGTGCAGGCAGGCAGGGGCAGGAGCATGTGTCACCCTTCAGAAAGCGTTAGGAGGGAGCACTCTGCAGATTAACCTGCAAAATAACAGGACTGAAGCTTGTGTTTAGCCTCCAGAGCATGTGGGGAGCAGCACAGAAGAGAAGGCATTTCCTTGCCCCTTCATTCCGTAAGCTCACGCACCTACTCATGAGACAGGGCAATCCATTAAGTGGAACAAGACAGGTAACGTACATACACTCACGTTTGCTGGACCTCAATCACAGTCACCAGCCTGCTCTTATCTCTCCAAAGTGATAGAGAGCATATGAGGGCAGATATTATTAACCCATGACAATGTTTGGTATGCATGTGTGCTTCATGTCACCTAAGATTAGTCTGCCTGCGGAAGGGACATGTGACGGCATAATCTGATGGCATTAGCTTTCAGCTTTGGCGGTACACGGAGCTGGCCCACAGCCCATAGGATAGACTTGTTTTGTCTGGCTCAAATTCAGTGAGGAATTCCCATTCTGGGGGGTTGTTTCTGTGCTATGTAATACAGCTAAAAATTAAGTTCTCCCTACAGAAGGCCGTGCTCCTGTCTTCTCCTCATGCTCATTAATCAGCTTGAGAAGGGATATTGCTGAGATTCTGCAATGAATCACACAATAAAACTAAAAGCTGTTTTCTTTAAAAGGAAAAGGGACAAATAAAGAGTTAAAAAAACAAGCAGAAAGCAGGCCAGTCTTTAGAGCGCTTTCACTAATGTAAGCAACAAGAAAATGTGCATACTTGGAAAGCCCAATGACAGACCAAATGGCATATGGTGATTACTCTTTGCTATACACACTGCTGATTTTGCATATTTGTATTGCTATAATATAATATCTTGCCTTTCACAGAACGTTTCATCTCAGGAATTTGAGAATTCCATTGTAGGACCTATGACTCTAGAATGTCACTATGTCTTGTACCTTTACATTTCTAAATAAAATAAACAAATAAAAAGGCCTTTTTGCTCCCACTTTCATTCAATTATATTGCAGAGAGACAGAGATCTCTCATGGAAGCTATTTTTTTCTGCACTGATCTAAAATGGTTCATTTGTATATGGTTGTTCTGTCTGTATGTATGTTAAAACAGACAACAACGGACTATTTTTTATTACAGCTATTGTGCTTAAGTATCTCAGTGAAGAATTAAGCTCTAAAGAGGAGATAGTTGTTACAGTTATGTAACATTGATACATATGTTAATCCAGATCATAACTGGCCCATGTATCTTCCCAGTGGAAACTGTGAAGACTTAAGCCTCTCCTATGCTCACTGAACTGCACTCATGACTGGATACCAGGGGGTGAGATCTGTAATGATACTGTAAGTATTTTGTAAAGCATTAACACCAAGAGTCAAACAAGAATGAGAGTCCTAATTGTTACTTAAAACCTAAAAGCAACTTTATAGTTCCTGGGTAGAACACAAAAGATTGAGACTACCATCTAAATATGTCCAAAGGCTTACAATACAAAGAGATAAAACACAACGTTTTTATTACTTGCTTTTCAAAATCTCATGATTCATGATTTGGGGGGATGTGAAACATGATTTCTAGATTCTCAGAGCTGGAAGTAGGGTACATCATCGCATAGGTCTGTTCCTTCCTCTCTCCTTTTCCCCATCCTTGGATAGGTAGAGCTCTACAGTTTCTGGATGAAAGCAGCCATGGCCTTTAAGGTTGAAGGAACGTGTCCAAACTCCACCATGCTAGTTTGCCCTCTCTTCATCTACTCATATAAAAACCAGACTCACTCTATCACAGACTGTTAAAGGAAAGAACAGACCTTTTGTACCCCCACATCAAGAGAAAAAAAAATTTAGGGCTGCTGAGACTTTCTGGTGTGGTTACCCAGGAAATACATGAGCCAGTTAGGCATTCTTGCTAAACCTCCAAACCTGAGGAGAGCTGTGAGTTATTCTTGGCTTGCCCAGCTCAGGAATTTATTTCTTGGCAGCAATTCATAAGTAGCGATTAATGCTTCCTACAACATTACTAATGCAAGTGCTATAAATAATGTAGTTTATAGAGAGATAAACAGCCATATAAACGGCCTTCAGCTATTTGTGCAGTACTGTAAATATTTTAGCTTGTTGTTTTACAAAAGAGAGATCACACTTCTTTTTTTTTTTGAAGGAGGTAGATTTTTGTTTGCACTGAATGTTTTCACGTTTTATTGCAAATACAGGCCCCTGCTCAACATCAGTTATACCAGAGGTACAAATATTTAGGCCAGGAGAGCAGATGGCCCTGCAGCTGCAGGTCATAAAGTTCTTGTATGTTTTAAAGTAAATACTTTCAAGTCTATAAACTTTATGCTCTGGGTAGTTCTTGAATTTGAACCATCTCAGTAGCTCAAAAAAAATTACATTGCTTGTTTCAATGTGCAAAATGTAAATGTAATCCTCAGAATCACCTGCATGCCGCAAATGGGGTCCTCACAAAGGTATACACCCGGGGACTGACCATCTTGCAGGCTGCCTGTAGCCACTTCTGACAGCAGGTCTCTCAGATTTTCTTCTTTCCCCCACACTTCTACTGCAGAAATTCGGACCGAGAAACGAGCTCCTGTCTTCTCTTTGCGCTCATTAATCAACTTGAAGAGCCAGGATATGGCACAAGGGATTATGCCGAGGTTCTGCATGGAATCATCCTTTCCAATCATGGTGTATGACTTCCCTGTCAGGAATGGGGAGGGGAGAAAAGATAACAACATCACTCCCAGGGCCTTCATAGTATTCTGCCAAGTGAGATTATCCTACATAGCTTCAGCAGAGTAACTCCTTTGCTACAATAAGAACAGTCAGAAAGAGAAGAAAGACAGCCAGGTAGACAAGGAAATAATACACAGATAACTGGTAGCATTTAAAACGCACAGATGACATCTTGAGCTGCATTAGAAACCTTCATTTCCTCACGCTGTTACTACATAAGGTGGAAAGTCCTATGATATCCTCAGCTCCCCAGGTAGAGTACTACAGGTTCTATGCTGTAACCTCTTGTGTAGGGGGAACAGCGGGATGAGCTGAACATAGCAAGAATGTCCAAGTCTCTAAAAATCCCTCCTTTAAATACTGTGGGTGTGGTATACTTTGGATACCATTTTACTTGAAAGAACTATATTGCACTGAATTTGGGACTGATGTTAATCTGGCCCCAAGATCATAGAGACGCAACTTCACTCAGGAAAAAAGGTCCAGGTAATTATTTGGCACAGATGTGGGTTGCAACGTGACATATTTTATCTATGTCAAAACCTTCCCATAGTTTGCTATTATTTGACTCCACAGTCATACTTCTGGCTTGTCTCTGCTGCAAAAGTTTGCTGATTAGGAGCAGATAGTGTCATTACACATAATGTACTTAGACAAGTTTTCCAAATCTGCCACATTTATAAACCAAATGATAAAGGTATATATAATTTTAGGCAAGTACTTCTAGGCTTTTCTACCTTGTGTCAGTTCATATATTGAATCTAAGTGGAAAAAGGTCAGCGAAGAAAATATTTTTACACAGGTGTCTATGACAATGTCTGGCTGTGTCTACAGATGGAGGAATGGTGTTGGTGGGGTTAATGAAGCAACTGCACAGAGACAGCTAATGCGCTGCAGCAAACCTCTATTTAGGCTGCCATCTCTAACACTTGTGAGATGCCATTATCTGGTGGCTTTGCCTGCCTTCTCATTTGCCATTCAGTGCTAGGCAGGTTGCAAGGGTTAAACATCTATGTGCTCATATAAGTGTCATTAGAGAGCAGTCCAGGAGAGCCTTATGGTTAGCCAGACATGTGGCTCTGCTCCATTTGCTGTACCAGAGCTAGCAGCACTTCAGCACTCAGTACTCCATAGCTTTCGCACCTTTAATTTGGGTTAACCATGGCCTGATACAGTCTGTCCTTTAGCGTGTGAAAAATAGAAGTATCCTTTAAAGTTGTGTGTGCACATCTGTGATTCTTTGAGGGAGAAAAGGATAGGTACCATTTCACACATACTTGCAGTGCAGCCCTTTTCATTAAAGAGCCAGTAGTTTCAAAATACTTCTACATAAGGATTAACAGAATATAAAATAACTCTAGAAATGCAGTTATTTCAAAAGAATAATGTGATGAGTGAGTCATCAGATGATGATGACTGTCCCTTTTATTGCCTTTCTATGAGCACCTGAAATGCTGTTGATGCAAGCATTTGAAAAAATAAAATTTGATCCATTGGTACCATTTAGTTAGTGATTAGAATAGTAGTTGTTGGATATAAGAATACTAAAGAGTTAGTAATGAGTGAACTGTCTGAAAAAGGAAGCAGAACATACATCATAGTACTTGAATTAACAGTCACAACACTCAAACAGTGGTATCACAAACATCATATGCTTGAGTGGATGCTCACACCTTTATACAGCTTGATAAAGTGTTATTCTGGCAAACAGTCTCCAATACAAAGCATATTTATAAAACTGTAGAACAGTATGGGATCATTCATTAACAGCTGAAGAAAATACTAAAAAATGCTTCGTAAACAGGGGACTGACCAAAGCAACAACTCAAAAACAGTCTCTGTTGCAAAGAACAGCTGTCCAAGATTTAAGTAGTATCCAAAACAAAGTGAATAGATGTCCAAATGAGAGGTGAAGGTGTAGTACAAGGTCATGCACACCATACCACTTTCAAATGTAATTACGATGCACAGACTGATGAAGCTTTGTCCTTCCTAATCTAAAGCATTAGCAATCTTGCTCCTCAAATAGAGAAATTTAACAATACCAACCAAGTTTGGCATGGCCAAAGCAGAACACACAGCCATCTGCCCCATTGACTACCGACTGGATCACCTCAGCCACAGTCCCAGCACATACTTCAGCCTGTCACAGGAAATTAAAAAAAAATACTGTTAACAATAATAAGAAAAATCAGCAGAGTATTTTCAATATGAATGGTCATGTCATTAGTGCTCCAGACAGAATTGATGAAGTATCAAAAAGCCTAATCTTGCTTGTCTCATTCATGTGACCTATCCTGTTGATAGTAATGACATTATTCGTAAAAATATATAAAGCAGGACTTTTGCCCTGCATCAAGGAAGTTTCATTTGCTGAAGCATCAGAATCTTTTGTGGGGTTAGACAAAATACACATACTGTAAGAGGATGTGGCTAATTTATTAGAACTACCTACTAAGGAAACTTTAAAAAAACCTTTTTTTTGGTTAAAAAGAATCAAATATGGAGAATTTTTAACACGCTCAACTACTTCTGAATTATGGATTGAATTCATTTCCACTAGCAGATGAGGAAGGAATGTAAGGAGAAAAAAAAGCACCTTATATATTATCTAAGTGACATTTCTTAATTTTTATCTATATTATTATGAATCTTAGCTTTTAGCAGTAGCAGGTGCCATCCTGGAGACTGTACCAGTATTTTAAAAGGTATGTCATACAAATTTACCCAGAGCATTCTTAGATTTAAGATTCAGGCATGCTGAACTGTATAGAGTGGTTCTGCATTAACAGCCTATCTGTACTGTGTGGAACTGAATCAGAATTAGCAGTGTTTAGGCTTTTATGTAAAGCAATTTGTATTTGATAATTAATCATGTAACTTCTCCAAGTTCATGGATACTTTTAAGCTTGGCTCTAATAGTAAACAAAATGGGTCAGAAAAAGGATTGTTCACAGGCCAACTAGTATGGCATGGCTCTTATTTATAATCTGAACTCTCTTACCTCCCCAAAACAGGGCCGTCCAGCAAAACAGCCTGTGGGTGACGGTCCTTATCCAACCTGCTCCTGATCTGTGTCCAGACGTTAGTCTGGCAGAGTGCTAGCTGCCTGGGCCAAAAGTGGGTCAGGGACTGAGCTAATGATTTGATGGCATGCCAATGCTTTGGCTGGCCCTGCGTCCTAGCTCTGTTTAGCTTATGAATACAGAAGCAGTCTTACAGTACTGTTTTGTAATTATATTTCGCAATGTTATTTTACTCTTGTATTGTCCTCCTCATCATATTTGGGTAACACAGTTCATCAAACCACGGAAGGAGTTTCATAAAAACAAGAGATCAGAACATATACATGTGAATAGGCACATATGGACTAAAATTCCCATCCTCCCATCATGAACTACACAAGAAAACTCTCTAGAAATAATTCTTGACTTCTTAATGAATGGAGGATTGTATTAAAGAACTGAAGTTGCGATCAGATCATCATAAATACCAAATAATAAATTTAAAAGATAGTGAGCTATTGATATCTAGGATTCACCTACTAGATGCCATTTATATCATTAGTACAATTTATTGCTCAGGCACTTTTAGGAGAAATTATTTACAGTAAATATTAAAGAAAGCAGAAACTCAGATATGATTTAATAAATTGGTTTCATTACCAATAATATTGGTAAACCAAATTCAACCTTGGTCTAATGCCACTGAAAGTAATGCTATTGTAGAAGAAATGAATTTGGCTCTGGAGTTTAGACAACTATTCTGATCACACTTTGCATACCTGTGATGCATCTTGGGGGAAAACGGCATCAAAAGCAAACATCTTGGGTGGAACCTGGTTGCCCCTTTTCTGGAAGGCATTCTGACCTCCACAGGTCAACGGGTCATACAGTGTGATTTGCTTCTTACGGGGATCAACCTTTAAGAAAGAGCTGGACTCCGATGTGTCTCTGGCAAGTGTGGAAGAAATGCGCACCATAACTTTGACCTGTCAGCAAACAAACAGAAATATGACCGCATTTGATTAGCATGTTGGATGTATTAGAGCCTGGTATACTCAATGAACTTTCCAATTACACTGAGCCAAATCTTAACCTGCTTTACCATAGCTAGTGGCTCAGCAGAAGCCAGCGAAGACACAGGAGTGATTATAGACAGATTTTGGCCTATAATGCACAGTGAACAGAGCCAGAATTCTTCTGTGTCTATTTCAACAAGCAACTTGTGTATTTATAATTACGAGGTACATCACTGTGTTTTAGTGCCCATGTTACCCAAGTGCAATGATGAGGTATTACATCACCTTGTCTTACCCTCGATATAAATTGAAAATTAACTGCACCCCAGTGGCCCAATTAAGAAAGCTGAAAGGTAATCTAGACTGCTAAACTACCAGAACTGCTGTGGTTTACATGAAGCAGCCTGATCAATAAGGCAAGCACATAAAAGCCAGATCTGTAATTTACACCTTTCCAATTCTAATTCAAATGCAAAGAGATGAAATACTCAGTTCTAAGTGTCATCATCAAAGAGTTGTGAAAAGAGTCCTGTTTTAATGGTTAGCTTTTGAAATGCTCGTCAAAGGAGTGGAATGTAATAAACGATAAAAGATTTGTTAAAACATGTTAACTCACAACTCATTAAATGGCTACATAATAAGGTGTTATTTCTAAGACTAAGATACATGTTTGGGGATTTAATAAGGTTATACTGCATCCTTAGCCCAGTTAGTAAGCAATTCAGATACAAGTAAAATTGAAGATTATCATTCTGGCTTTGGTTCTTTCCATAAATTTATTACCTGCGAATACCTGAGTTCCTGAACTTTACAGGGCAAACATCACTCCTCTGTCAACTCTCATCTGCTAGCCACAGCTGTACTTACTTTATCCTAGAGCAGATTGACTTTCATGACAGCAACCGATAGAGCTCACAGTAAAAGTCTCCTTAACCGTATGTCACTTGTATCAAACCCACACAAGTTTGGCATGGAGGTGACCAGGAAGGGTCACCTCACCACAGGGCAAGAGTTCAGCTGCTGTTGGATTGGCAGATTCATGCTGGTAGGAGGTTGTAGACCTAAAATTCAGACAAGGCTGCAGTTCCTGTCAGCCTTGTCAAGGCTTGTGCTCTTTGCAAGCAGGTCTCCTTTCATGCTTGCCTAAGCTCATCCAACATGAAAATGAATCAGCACCTTTGAGAGGTCAAACCTACACAAATTCATTTTTGACACAACTCCTCTGAAGTTGATGGAATGAGACCAGAAATTAAATGAGATTATTCAATATTTTTGTGATCTCTATATGCTTGTGAGTCAAAGTGGTAATTTGACTCCAAATATTTTAACCCAGGGAACAACGTTGTGTCATTAAACGGTGAAATGGTCAAGAATCTGCATACGTGATTCCAGTTACGTTTGTTTTATGCCATTAGTTGAGGGAAAGCAGAAAAACGCTGCTGGGAGGCGGAAGTTCTCAACTGTTCAACTCAGCTGTTTATGAAACCTAATCCCTGATCCCTAACTGAAAAAGTCACTTCCAACATTTTACCAAAAGCATTCTTCTAAGCCCAGCCTTAAGGAGAGGCTACTTCTGCTGCAGACAATGGCAGCAAGGCCCCCCAGTAAGTCTGTCAGATCTTGGCCCGGTTTGGCAGTTCACTGCAACTCCACATCTGCTGGCAGTGCAGAAGGGAGGCACTAGCCAAGTTAGCAGGGAAAGAAGGGAGCACAACACTGAGTCTTAGAGAAGTAAGAAAACAAAAAGTAAAATAAGTCTTGAACTGTTTTCTTATTTTCAACTTTGGATCCATTTTGCCTTTTCTACCATGTCTTACATTTTTAAACAGATGCCAATATCTGGAATATGCTGAAAAACAAAACAAATGTAATACTTCAAATAAAATATTTGCTCTGCTTTAGAAATGTATTTTTCCTAGACGTTTTTGTGTGGTTTTGGCTGCTATGAATCCATGTCCTGCAGACCCCTGATAATTGTGTGAGCAAAGCACAGTTAACTGAATACCCCAGGGCTAAGTGTCTTTAGGCTCTATATAAGGGAATGTGGGTGAAATTTAACAACCCATCATATACAGGCAGTCTAACAGTCCTTTCTGGCCTCAAGTTGTGTGGACATTAATGTTATCTTCAGCTACAGTTGCTTTGTACCAGTAAAACATCATTGTCTTTGTTCCTGATTTAAACCTGTACACACAAAATCAGAATAATACCTGTCACTTCTTATTGCTGAAGTAATACAGCAAATCCTTTTCACTTCTAACAGCTACAGTGGTAGAAGCTCTGGCATCAGCTTTCTCTTTCCCTGGAGTAAAAGACCAATAAAACCGAAATCCTAAAGATTTGCTAGCATCAAATAAACTGGATGAACCACTATAACAAAGAGTTAACTCAGAGTTCCAGGAGATGTCTAACAGCATAAACTTTAGGACCATTTGGCTCCTCAACTCAACACAGACATTTTTTAAGAAAAAATCCACTGTCACAACCATTTGTATTTCCTGTGCATTGGTGATTTATGTTTTGAAATTTAATGCTTTCTATTTATTACAGCTGAGGAATGTTATATTAATTATATGAGGCTACTCTGATAGGTGGACCACTTCTGGCTGAGGCTAGCTTGTTTGCAGCTAGTACGAAGATGTCTGTGCACTTTACCCCAGCTATATCATGGATGATTCCTCTCACCTCAGTTCAGACCAGTTGGCAGTAATGTCTCCATCAGAGCCTACTGTCTAACTCTCTTTGCAGGCAATATAGAGAACAAGGCCCTTTAGCACGTAATTCACACAACCTGGTTTATACACCTGTGTTCTGGATAAGATGAGTTGCCTTCCCAGAAGTGCTCCTTCCTCTCTCAATACTACTGCAGAAATCTGGATGCTTAGCTGAGGTGCAGGTATCTACACTGTAAGCTGCCTAAAGGTAGCAGAGAATTCCACACACTTTAAAAACTTTATTCTTTTTGCAGTAGGTATAATAAGACACCCAAAATGGATTGCAAGACATCTGAGCTAGAGGTACAGTCTGAGAAGACAAGCAGGCTTGAGGCAAAGGTTAGGTTTAGCTCAGTTGGTTAGAGCATGGTGCTAATAATGCCAAGGTCGTGGGTTCAATCCCTGTACAGGCCACTTGCTTGAGGGTTGGACTAGATGACCTCCAGCGGTCCCTTCCAACCTTACCAATTCTACAAGAAAGAATCAGATGGAGATTCAGGAGCTATGACCCTTCCTTGTGGATCCATTTCAGTTGCAGTACCTTTCTAACTAAAGTGATATAATCCCTCTCTTTCTTTCATATTCCCCATCTCTAAAACTGGTTGAGTCACAGCTTACTTCACCGCATGTGAAAGTACTGATACACTTAGCCATATTGTTAATGGGCTTTAAAGGACTGCCAGTTGCCATCAGATACCCAATTCATAATTAAATATTATTATGCATGTAACCTAAAAGGATTTCATGCAAAGCATTTCCCAACAGTGGTTATGAAAAGAGTAAATCAATTAAGCTATAGCAGTAGAAACGATGGGAGAACATGGCCTCTTATTCTCCCATTTCACAGCTTTTTATGCAATTTATGAATGGGGGTGGCAAGGGGAAGTTCAGAATCAGTGCTGGCCCCTGCAAACCACTCCATGGGGGAGGCACTGTGAAGACGGGAGAGTAGTAATTCACCCAGCTATGGGGATAGCACAGGAATTTAATGGACTTAGAAGACTTTAGTTCAATTTCAGGAACAGACAGGTTGAAGATCAGAGTGCTGCTCCAGGGAAATCAGAAATACAGTACAGTTAATTTGAAACTAACTGAACAGTGAAGTTGAAGAACTCTAATACTTTATGCTTGCAATTTATATTTAAATAAACTATAAATTGAACTTCTCCTTATAAAGAAGAAAACAGGTCTTATGCTTCAATTCCTATGTGTCATTACTCCTTTAGTTCAGTGCTACAATTCTCCACTAATCTCCTGTAATTGAAGGCTTTAAGAAATACTTGTGATTATGGGACCACTCAGTCTGCCAGAAATTCTTACTTGAATCTCACTGATCAGCTTTAGACGCAGCCTTAGACATACCTCTGACTGTTTTTACAGGAAAACATGAAAGCACACTCTTGAGGCATGTGCTGCTGGTAAAACAAACAAACTGGGCATAATTTTGATCTAATTTTACACTTATGCAAATCTGGCTGAACTCAGCAAGAATTACCCTATCTTAAGAGTGGAGAGAGCAAATAAAGGAAAAGGTCACTCGTTCTGCATCATTATTGCGCCTATTCTAGGACATAACTTCACCTCTCAATCTGCTCATGCTGGAAGTATTTTTTAATGTGTTTTCTCTTTTGAATTCTTAGGATTTGATTTGAGGACTATTCAGTCTAACGACACCCCTTTCATATACTTCTCTGGACTTTGGTTCCTACCTATCAGGATTTATTCTGTTCTTGAATGAGTTTACAGTCACTGACTTCTAGAATATTACTCCTAATAAGAAATAGGACAAATGAAAGTGGAATCAGAAGTATACTGTTTAGGATTTATCAACAGGGTTTCTTTTTTCTAATGAAAAATTTATGTGTCTATAGATATATGTATTTCACAATATTCTCTCTATATGGTAATTACTGGCACTAAAAACTCACTGTTCATTCATAGGTACCATTTAGTAGCATCAAGGGAACATATAGAGAAATTGCTGTAATATCACTGTACTTCTGTATGGTAAAAATACACACAGACCTTTTACTTGTCTCTACTGCAATTTCAGGTGCTGAACCATGCTTCCTGGCTTTCTGCTTCTTTACCTTCTGCATCCCTATAAAGACATCCACTATTTCTTGAAGAAAGAATTGGCTAACTGCAGCACTTTTCCCTGGTAAGCTCAGTTTGTGACCTGCCATGGCCCTTTTGCCAGGTTCTTACTCTGCAGAGAAGGACAAAGCTTCAGCAGGCTTGGGAAGCACAACTGGTGCCATCGAAAAGGAAAGAAACCACAGTCTGGCCCCAGCCACTGATGCTCCCATGACTCCTGTGCCTGCAGAGGTCTGTCTGGAGGATTGGGAGCGAAGGAAGCATGGAAGAGGGGAAGCTGCGCCAAATGCTAATAACCACGAGCAGAGGCTGGAATGAGGCGACACAAGCAATCAGAGATTGACGGCAGTGATATTATCACTTCCTTCGACTCTCGCCTGTAAGATTTCGTTTGGGGCTCATTTATCTAATTATTGCAGGGATGGGGCTCGACAGCTGTTGCTTTGGGCACTGTGCTTGCCTTTATGAGCCGCTTTTCTCATCAATCATTTCAGCACCTTCTGTCGGACGTGTGCTGTGTAGTGGTGGGAGGCAGGGAGTGCGCTGCATTCACGCGAGAGACAGGCCGGCCAGGGCTATTGAGCTGTATTAGCACTCCATCAATGTAATGGCAATCACTGGCTGCAGGAACAGCCTTATTGGAGGTTAATGAAGAGTGGGTTTTGTAATTTCTCACTGTTACAGTTGTAAATAATGGTGGCAGACATACATTTTTGTTGTAGTCAGCCACAAAACACTACGGTGCAAAACACTCTTTAGCCTCCCAATGCCTATGTGCATACATGCTTTCACATGATGGATGTAGAGCTAGAAGCTTTTCTACAGTGTCCACCCAGAGAATATGAAAACCCTCTGTTAAGCATTTTAAAGGATCTGTTTTCCAGATCATGAGAGATTTAACTGATAATACTAAAACAAAATTCTGGAGGGTCAGGATAAACAGACTGAACCAAAACGAGACAAATACAGAATATGTTTTAGTGCAAGTCTCCCCGTCACACTCAGCAAAAAAAACCCTAGGGAAATGTTGCTGGATTTAAATTGGTCAGTAAACTACGTGTAATTGGGCCTCATCCTCCTCTTTTTCCATTTTTCACAATTCTTGCAGGTTTCAGTGCTTCACACTAGCATAAACTGGAAAAGAATCAGGTCTCATCACTCACATTGTGTGGAAATGGCTTTTACTATTCCTATAAGTAGCAAAACACTATTTTTCAAAAGTAGTGAAAACAGTTTAAAAAAATACTCTGTTAAGGCTCACAGGTCTCCTCTTTTTTATAGCAGTCCCTCTTTCTTTCTGTGCAGTTGGTAAAAGGAGTAAGGAAACATTTCCTTTACTAGCTCATCACTCTCACCCTGCACAGCAGTAAAACTAATTTGCACTTCTGGCAATAATAGGAATTAGTATACGTGTACTGTAACCAAACGCCAGCAATATTATTCTAAGAACTTATCCTTATCAAGATTGTATCCTGTTTAATTAGATGATGTAATTTAATAAGCTCAGTAAAATGTGGTATGAAATACGCTCAGGTCACAGGGCACGGCTCAGTGAACTTTGTCTTGTTTGTGTCAGCAATAGCTTTGAGTTTTGTCATGGGCAAAAGCCCATGCTAGCTACTCATACTGTCTGACTCCAGCATGTACATCCACTCAGCTGTCACACAGCTGGTTCAGCATTTGTCAAGATTAATAAAGAGCACTGCAACTTTGGTCTGATCTGAAAAAAAAAAGGGGGAGGGGAGAAAAAAGACATGGGGATACCCCTGCCATGGGAACAATCTTTCCTTAAGTTTCCCAACATGCCACAAATGGATTTTATGTTCCTCATTTTCTCTTTGGTTCTTTCTGACCTCTTGAAGAGATGTCTGCACTTCAGACGTGCATGATGGGGCAATCTCTGTGTTGCACTTTCCAAAATCAAACAGGTATTCTGCTTCACTTCAGTGACCTATTAGAGCAGAGTTTCTCTTTTTCCTCCATCTAGTATTGAATGGGAAACTTCATGCTCCTTTTTCTGCACAGAATACAGCCTTTTCAAAAGTGTCTTTAGATACAGAGGTTACATGTATACTAATAAATTAAACATGGTCAAGACTGTTACCTAGCACAAAATGATCAGCATCCACACCATATAACTCTCATCCTCTGATACTGTGTGGCCACATCCAAGTAGTCTACTAGGACAGTCTTTCACCATGACAATTTTTCAATCACACTTGCAAATTGTTTGGGAGAGTAGTCCAGTGGCCCAACACCACACCAGGCACTATGTACAGATGATTGAATCTCAAGGCACAAGAACTACTCATGCTCCTGTTTTACAATCACAACCACAGAATACAGCACAGCGTGATCATATTCCCCTTGCTGTAAGTTAAATACAAGATGGTGTAGTACTGGCCTCTCGAGCCTTTCATGTGCCAACTGTTGTCGCTGTTCACATTGTAGCCAGGCTGGGAATCTCCATATCTGCGGACAGGTCAGCAAAACCGAGCACCACACACGTCCGTGACACCAACAAGGTCAGCCTTCCAAAGGGAACTTCTCTGCTCTTGAGATCCACTACAAGGCTGCCATCGCTCCTGCAGGCTGCAGTGGATCCCCATCAGCCCATCAGGAGCGAGGGCACCAGCCAGCAGGGAGTCACTTGGCTCTTTCTCACAGACCACACTTTTATCTGTTGCAGTGCAAAAAGACTTAAGAGAATTTTGCTCTACTGCATTCAACATTTCCACTTATAAACCTCCTCTTCCAGCAAAACAGAACTGTACTGATTCTGCTGGCACATGGACTTGGTGCTGGTGGAAAAGATCTTATTAATAGCAGCAACATCTCAAACACCCTCATTGATAATTACATTTAGTACATAATTTCTAGGAGCTGCAGTTTCCCTTTTTCTGAAGCTATGAGAAAGGTGCACAGGATGTGGCTTGGTAAGTTTAAGTAGGCAGGTTACTCCACCTCTAATCAGAGAAAAGGTGGTATCTAGGGCTTCGCATTACACAGTCTCAAGAGAGCAGGAACTCCCAGATGAACAAGACTGATTTTTGTCTAAGGAAACAACAATTTCAGTGAAAAGAATGAGAATAAAAGACAAAGTTTCTTTTACACATGCCTTTGAGATGTCTTTTCAGTGTTAGAAAGACAAAGGATACACAGGTATTGCACAGAAGATGTATAATCACAATTGTAAGCTTTTTCATTATTTATAAAGATGATCTCCATAACTGCATACAAAAGAAAATTCCCTAGTCTGCACATGACATTGTATGGCACAGTACCATAAATAATGAGCAGCAGTGCAATCAGATAAGAAGGATTTACATTATTTAAGCCAAGCTGGAAGAGGTGACAAATTGCAGTTTAATGTAGATAAGTGTGGAAAAAGATGTGCAGAGCCTTGGAGTGGCAGCTGGTAATGATAACCAGTAAATAAAAGGGACAGTTCATGGTACTGAGTAGAAGAAAGATTTGGGAATTCATGGGGAGAAAAAGAATCCCAAAGCTCTAGATCATCTATTAATGATGAAAGCAAGGGACCAGCGTTGCTACAGAGAGTCCATACCAATGGAATGAGATAGAATTACCATTTTAGGTGAGAGACCTAATATGTGTTTGGGTATACAGAGAAGAAATCTAGTCTCTAGAAAGGAAGTATAACTCTCCTTCAGTGCCAGTGGCATGAAACAATCAGCAGAGATTTCAAGGATTAGAGCAAGATGCTTTAGCAAGAAATTTAATACATTGCTTTCAAAGGAAAGAAACAGAAGTATCAGAAGTTAGGTTTAGGTTCTGGTCTAAAATGGCAGGTAATGTCCTTCTCCTACGCAAATAAAGAGGTCCTGGCCTCATTCACGCCCACACAATGTCCTGAGCGCATTTATGTTATTTTCCTCCTTGTTCATTGGTAGCTATTTTTGCTATGGTCAGAAGAGATTGGTGAAAAAACACCACAACTAAATGAGGCTTCAACTAGGGAGGATAGGATGGCAACAGAACAGATTACCAGTAAGGTTGTGGAGTCTTCTTCTCTGGAGATACTCAAAATCCACCTGGATGCAACCCTGTCTAACATGCTCTAGGTGACCTTGCTTGAGCAGGGAGGTCAGACTAGATGATCTCCAGAGGTCCCTTCCAACCTTACTGATTCTGTGATTCTGTGAATAAAAAGGCTAAGGGAGGAGGAGTATCCAGAACCTCAGCAGGAGGTTCTGAGGAAGCTGGAAGAGGCAGCCTGATGCACTCATTTAGTTGTGGTTTATTTCTGTTGTTGGAAAATGAGCATAATTTGTAAATGTAAATATATGTTACGGTCCTCAGAAGCCCTTGTAAAGCAGTCTAGGATCCTCAGGTAGAAGGTACAGAGAGGAACAATAGCTACAGAGCCCAAGCAGCCAGTCGCTTAGAATTAATGAGATCCATTTGTAATGCTATATATTGTTTATAATTAAAAATACATTTGTTGAGCTTTAACTGAAATCTCTGGAACAGATTTTTATGGTGGGCTTGATTCTGCATGCCTCTGAAACAAATGGGATTATTTACTGTGCCAGGGACAAATGAACAGAAGGTCCTACCAATGAATCTAAAGGTTCACTTACCTTGGTAGCAACCCATCCCCAACAGAGACCAGTCTGCTCTATGAGCCTCGCCAACCGTTACTCCTTCTGCACTGCTGTGGTAGCTGTGCTGACCCCCAGCTAGTGAGTGTCCTAGCTGTGCCATGCCAATGTCTGCATGGCTTACAGGCCACTTGGTCCACTTCCTTGACCCTGTGTCCCAGCTAGACACAAAAGGGAGAACTCATACTATTAAAGAGAGAGATGTGGCCTGATGGGCTAGTTTATTCTCTGAACCAAATCTGCAGTCCACCGGGGACATTACTGGGCTTGGGCATATTCACCGTGTCATCTGTGGGTTGTCTTTCCTTTGCAGGGGAGTGCCCCTGAAAAGTCTCCTCTGTTAGGGACCTCTCTGGAGATCATCTAGTCCAACCTCCCTGCTCAGCAGGGTCACCTACAGCATTTCAGACAGGGTTGCATCCAGGCAGGTTGTGAGTATCTCCAGAGAAGGAGACACCACAACCTCTCTGGACAACCTGTTCCAGTGCTCCGTCACTCTCACAGGGAAGAAATTCCCCCTCACGTTCAGGCAGAACTTCCTGTGCTTCAATTGCTGCCCATTGCCTCTTGTCTTGTCACATGGAACAACTGAAAAGAGTTTGTCCCTGTCCCCTTGACACCCTCCCTTCAGGTACTTGTACACATTGATAAGATCCCCCCTCAGGCTTCTCTTCCCTGGGCTGAAGAGGCCCAGCTCTTGCAGCCGTTCCTCACAGGGCAGATGCTCCAGCCCTCTGACCATCCTCGTAGCCCTATGCTGGACTCTCTCCAGTAGCTCCATGTCTCTTGTACTGGGGAGACCAGAACTGGACGCAGTACTCAAGATGAGGCCTCCCCAGGGCTGAGTAAAGGGGCAGGATCACCTCCCTCGACCTGCTGGCAACACTCTTCCTAATGCACCCCAGGAGACCATTGGCCTTCTTGGCCACAAGGGCTCACTGCTGGCTCATAGTCAACTTGTCATCCACCAGCACTCCCAGGTCCTTCTCTGCAGAGCTGCTCTCCAGAAGCTCAGCCCCCGGCTTGTACTGCTGCATGGAGTTATTCCTCCCTAAGTGCAAGACTCTGCACTTGCCCTTATTGAACCTCACGAGGTTCCTCTCTGCCCAGCTCTCCAGACTCTCCAGGTCTCTCTGAATGGCAGCACAGCCCTCTGCTGTATCAGCCACTCCTCCCAGCTTGGTATCATCAGCAAACTTGCTGAGGAGTCACTCCATCCCTTCATCCAGGTCATTGATGAAGAAGTTAAGCAGGATGGGATCCAGTAGTGAGCCCTTGGGGACACCACTAGCCACAGGACTCCAGCTAGACTCCACACCACTGATGACGACCCTCTGAGCTCTGTCTTTCAGCCAGTTCTCAATCCACCTCACTGTCCACTCATCTAACCCACGCTTCCTGAGCTTCTCTAGGAGGATGTTGTGGGAGACAGTGTCAAAAGCCTTGCTGAAGTCAAGGTACACAACGTCCACTGCTCTGCCCTCATCTACCCAGCCAGTCATTCCATCACAGAAGGCTATCAGATTGGTTCAGCAGGATTTCCCCTTGGGGAATCCATGCTGACTGCCCCTGATCACCTTCTTTCCCTCCATATGTCTGGAGATGACATTCAGGATGAGCTGTTCCATCACCTTCCCAGGGATGGAGGTGAGGCTGACGGGCCTATAGTTGCCTGGGTCCTCCTTCTTGCCCTTCTTGAAGACTGGAGTGACACTGGCTTTCTTCCAGTCCTCAGGCACCTCTCCAGTTCTCCAGGACCTTTCAGAGATGATGGAGAGTGGCCTGGCAACAGCATCTGCCAGCTCCCTCAGTACCCATGGGTGCATCCCATCCGGGCCCATGGATTTGTGGATGTCTAGCCTGCCCAGAAACTCTTTAATCCTTTCCTCCTCAACCAAAGGAAAGTCTTCCCTTCTCCAGACTTCCTCCCTCACGTCCAGGCAACGGCATTCATGGGGGCTGCCCTTAGCAGTGAAGACTGAAGCAAAGAAGACATTCAGTAATTCT
Source organism: Rhea pennata (assembly GCF_028389875.1). Lineage (NCBI taxonomy): Eukaryota > Metazoa > Chordata > Aves > Rheiformes > Rheidae > Rhea > Rhea pennata. The sequence goes on from NC_084665.1 coordinate 40,905,958, forward strand.
GCCTTCTCTGTATCCCTCGTCACCAGGGCCCCCGCCCCATTCAGTAGCAGGCCTACATTTTCCCTAGTCCTCCTCTTGCTGTTCTTAGTATCTTAGTATCTCCCCTTTTTCTACATTTTTTTACCCTTTAACCTTCTCTCCTCTTTTTTTTTTTTTTCATTTTTGTTCCCAATAATCATTTCTTTTCCCTCTTCCTCAGTTCTTCTTTATTCCCACCTACATCTGGGACATTTAGGTTGGGAAAAAAAAACAGTAAGAATAGTGGTTAATGACAGATATTGGGGAAGAACCTAACTAACAGAGCATGTCTGGAACGATATTACTTAAGAATATTCTCCCATCTGCCAGCAGTTTGCAACTCACAAACTTTTTAAGCCAGTCATCATCTCTGTATTTAATAGGCCTTAAAGAATTTTGCTTCCCTGAACACTCACCCAGTCACTTTAGATGCTTTTTGAACCTATGCAAGCTTTTAGCACCCACATTTTCTGGCAAGGATATCCATGCCTTACTTGCTTATTTCATAAAGAACCTCTTACTTTATTTTGTTCTGAGGCTGCTACCTGCTTATTCTATTTGATGATGCCTAGTATTTTCGGTCAGAAGTGATGATACCTACTTAATTTACTTCTCTAGGTCACTCCCAGTTGTACAGGACTCTGTCATGTCTCCTCTCAACTGCCCCTGTTCTAAGCCACGCCTGAGCTCTTCCTCATGTCTTTCATGTCTTTTGCTGTCTCTGCTGCTCCTCTCTGTCCTCTCTATTCTACTTTGCCCTTTTTGAGGTGATAACAGATGCTCATTAAATTACTAAATAATCAAGTAGCATAAAGAGCTTTTCTATTTTCTCCTTTATTTCTGTCTTCACTTCTAACCTATAACGAGTACTCAGCTGAAATTTTCAGTAGCCACTAGAAGGCAACACAACCTGATTCTTACCCCCAATGTCATGTTAATCCAAGGGACTCACATGCCAGAAAAAAATTGTTCATAATAGCTTAGGATCAACAAGCATGGCTTCTGATCCAAAGAGGCTCTTATATAGGACATATTAACTAGCCCTACACTGCTAATGCAAGTGATCTCTGCAGTGTATTCCACAGTATTGGTTCCTGGTCACACACCTGAGATGGCTATGGTGCAGCTCATTGCCACTGCATCCTGTGCTTCCCTGTAAAGAAGCAAGGAGAATGATAAGGTGTGCTTAGTGCCGATCCTGTGTGTGCGTGTAATAACAGAACCAAAACTTCAGGACTGTAAGGCTTTCCTTGTGGCACGGGCACAGTCAATGTGGTACCCAGCTAGCCTACTGACAAAAGGAACTGTGAAGAACTAGAAAACCCCACTTCGTTGAGTCTTGCAAACATGTTTTTTGTATTCAACTTAACTAGCAAGATAACAGAAGCAAAATGATATCCGATCAGAAAGGCGGGAAAACCAAAAAGACATGTAGAAAACTAAACAGAGATCCTGGGGGAGAACTAAAGAGAAACAGTACTTTGACAAATGGAACTTGCCTAATGTCACAGGGAGCCACTAACTTCTTTAACTCTCAGTTGTGGTTTACAGAGTAACGTTGCTACCGACTCTCCTGCTTGATGAATACAATCCTTGTAGCAAAGAGAAATAGTCAACAAAGTACCCATCTGCCTAGTGACTCTTACCACTAATGATTTCATACACTGCTTGCTGTCTTGTTAAATGCCGTAATAAACAATGCCAGGGTCTGCGAACGGAACGGGTAGCTAACCACTTGCCCTAGAATGAATATCCAGTGCTTGCTAGCATTCTTTCTATATGTCCTTAGCAGCAGTACTGCAATCCTAATTCAGGCAAAATTCCCATCGTCTTCAACCTTAGCTGCCATTTCCTGACTTTAGAGTGCTTAACCATGCAACTTTAACATTCCTTTAATGTAGCTGTTCTTCAATGGAATAATTCATTATGTTATTTGTAGGTTAGGGACTATGTAATACTTTCTAGCAGCAAGTAGCAGCCTTTAATGAATGGCACCTGATCAATAATGCAGAATTCAACATTTGAGAATAAAGAAAAAAGTCTTTTTTCATGAGGGGTGTCTGTAGGAAATGTCAGAACCATTTATCAAGGGTCCAGACTGATAGCCTGCAGCTGCTGTCCACAAGGACTATAAAACCCTAACTTTGCTGAGTCCTGCAAATATGTCTTTTGTATTGAGTATAATTAGCTTTTCCACATCCAAAACACAAAATAAGGACCTATTGAGTATGAATGCAATGGCATTACCAGAGCTTTTTTAAAGGAAAACTTTGCTATAATAGTACTTTGTCCCTAAGCTGCTAGTTATACAGGGTTATTTTATCTTGGTTTCCAGGCGTACCTTTAAAACAATTCTCTTTGTAACTGTAAATAGGCTGAGCTGTTTAATACAAATCAGTTTGCAAAATGCATTTATATTTGGATTTTAAAATCTCAGATTAACAAGTCAGTCGGAAAAACATTACAGACCAAGTGAATAGCATGAACTTTACCTCTTCCTGATATCTGGATGAATCATGTATAGAAGGATTAAGTAGATCTGATTGTGCTTTTATTTTTCTTAATACATGATCTGACACAGAAGTATATGGCAATTCCAGGTCCTTTATTGACATTTTGCATCCAATAATAAATAAAGAAAAAAAGTAGTCATCGTTAAGGACCATAATCAACATTGACAGATGTGAGCAAGATGATGAAAACAGAGGTTTAATGAAGAACTTCGGAAAACTTCATTGTAGGGGCCAAAGCGATCCTGTCTTGTCAAATCCTAAATCCAGTGTGATCAGTTTTCTAGACATTTTATTTATTTAAATAGTTAAGCCTGTAAACTCATTCTGGACACTCTACATCCAAGCAAGGTCCCTTCTACCACAGCTATCGCCAGAATGAGATCTGCATCAGCCATGCAAGCCTGTATTCTAAAGGTTATGCTCTTGGCTGCTTAAGGGTTGCTCAGGTAGCCTTTACCTTTAACTAGCCTGAACTACCCTGACAACTGGATTTCCTTTTCTGATGCAGCCTGAAAGAGCGATCTGGTTGTGGATAAGCATTTGGTGCATAATAATTACTGCAGTGACACCGCAACTCCACTAACACTACTGAAGATATCCTAACCACTGCACTAATGAATTTGCTTCTAAATCAACCTAAAGAGTTCTTTTTCACCTAATATGATAATTTCTATTGTAACACTACTATTTTTTCACATGTGGCACAGAATGCCAGAGAATAGTTATGAAAGTAGCAGTCAGTGCACAGGTTTCACAAATGATTGAAGCAACTTGCCTTCTCTTGAGCAATAAAAGGATCTTTCATTTTAATATAATTCATCTTCCACGTCTGTCACTACTGCAGCTTAGTATCAACGAAAAAAATGATTTTTGATGCCTGATAACTTTTTGTCACCCAGCAGAAAGTAAAAAGATTAATGAGGAGGGAAAAAAAAGTTGTTTTTAAGAAGCATATTCCCACAGTAGATTAGAGCACAGGTGGGACAAGTAATCAAGGTAATATATATCAGAAAGAGAAAAGAGAGAACAAGAAATAATACTTAGATGGTGATTTTTAATGTGTGAAACAGAATGAAGCTTGATGAAATCTTCAAACTTCAAATATAAATATGATCCTAAATAAGCACTGTGCAGTAGGACAAGGAGACAGCTCTACAACCTGCTTGTCTAATGAAGGATGGTTTTATATCCACAAAACCTGAACAAGGTATGTCCTGAAGTAAGGTGGGCTGCTTGAGTACAGACTGAGCATATACATCAGTATGAAATGTGAGAGGCACAGAAAAGAGTGTGGCCAGGGTTAGGACAGGATCCAAACGAGAGTCATGCCAACCACAACAATATTCAGATTTTCACCAGTGGAGCCAAAGCCAAAACTTGGATCAACTTGGTTTTTCCCCACTTCTTTCAGCACATAAAATCCTTCCAATCCTTCCAGTTCCTGGAACTGACAGTACCACATTTAAACAGAATGGACTACAGCTGGAAAGCCCCAGATATAGTCACAGACATGAAAGACAATTATTACACTGAAAAATTAACAATGTAGGTTTTTAATTGAACTTTTAAAGCTGCCTTTATTACTTGTTGTCCAGTACTACAGCTGTATATTAGTCCTTATTTTAAGAACTGTCATCACTGCAACACTCTGAGGCAAACTGTGCTTACTTTTTTTAATAGCCGACCATGACCATGTGGGAAACAAGTATCTTTCATTCTTATACAAGTATCTTTACTACACAAAGTAAAATTAAGATATAGACCTGGTTTTGGATAGTGTGTATTTCTACTTTATACTTAGATCTTGGATTTGGGGTTAATTCTAATTATTCATAGGTTATTCAGGTTACTTAGATTTCTTATGAAGCCTAATAAATGGTAATCTGTCATAGTTCACATGCAGCTTTGTCTATACGACTGCTCTTAGTGTACTTCTATCAAATCCTGCACATCCTACCTGACTGCATGTGAACATTCATTAGCTAATATTCAATACAAGTTACAATAAGGTGAATATTATATATTCACCGAAGTAAAGGAAATTCACCTTGTCATTAATTCCTACCATTTTGCCTACACACTCTCTGTCTAGACGCTTCAGGATATATCCCATTCACTGTATAGTAACAAGACAGAAGAGGGTACATTTCAAATGAAGTCACTAACTCTGGATGTCCCTGGATAGCATGGGACTCCGTAAACCTCTTAATACTATTTTAATTAAGCTGCTACAGTCTATCATGTCAATTCATAAAAATACAGATTATATAAAACTGCATTAGGGGACTTTATAAAAGCCCTGATTAATGGCCTGATAGGTTGTAAAATGAATCCGAACTGTAAATTTGTACTGAGGGCTTTTCTAAAATGTGAATTATTGATTTAACAGATTGTAATAACTCTTTTCTGAACTACACTGGTCTATGGTTCAAATCTTTTCTGTATAGCTCACTGACATGCCCAGTAAGTTTAATTTACTAGGTCTCCTGCTTCATGACTATCCACAAACTGCAGCATCCTCTAAAATGTATTCTGAAATAGTGTAAGTGACCAGCTAGACTAAGCTATGAGGAAGATATCATTTACCTATAATGACTTCCAGAAAAAAGTAACTCAAAATCCTTCCTACTAGCTTACCTGTTAGAATGATTTCTATTATTAGCAAGGTACATTGGATGCCTGAATATGACAGGTGGAATCTGCTTTATGCACCAGCTACCTTGTATCCCCAGTGATTTCCACTAAAGAAACACAGTTTATCTGCTATGCTTCAGTATACCATTATTTTTCCTTAGCCCTAACATAGGAGATATATCTAACACTTAGCTGATTACATCTAAACTGCTACATTAATACAAGTCTCAAAAAAACACAGAGCCCAAAGTTCTTATTTGGACATATTTCAATTATCTTTCATTACCTCTTTAGACTGGAACGAACCTCAGCTCATCAGGCAGGAGTGGGAGAAGAGTGCACTCTGGACCACACTGACCCAGCAGGCAGTACAGCTGTGACTGGCCCAAGCCACCCAGTTCTGGAAACAACACTGTTGCAAATAGCTAAAAACAGCATTAAAAATGTAGCCCCAGATAACAGAGAGCAGGGATGGAGCTCAAAGCCTATTTTACATACATCCTTGCAATGCAGCATATATTTCCCGAAGTAAAAATTCCAGTCTTGGATCTGACAGCAAATGTTGCAAAATGCATTCTCCTTCTATTGGTAGGAGAAACGTCCTCCCTTACACAGTCCTAAACTGACAATTTGTATCTTATTACAATATATGCATGAAGCTCTTCCGGTTACAACAAATCACATTTTAACAAGACAGTTTTCAATTGCATTTTTAAAAAAAACAAATACTTAGAATTTCTATTTTCTCAAGGCAAAAACTTCAATATTTCAGAATATTATTTTGTTCTTAGTAGAAATAAAAGTTCTCCAAACTGAAATTTTCTGTAAAATGCTGAAATCATTTAGGATGAATTAAAAATGTCTGTTCTGATAGAACAAAGTACTTTCTTCTCACTGATGCTAAAAATACATTCTAATGCATAATAGAAATGGTATTTTCATAAACAAAAGTTATTCTGAAATGAAAGTGAAAATATTCCATTCCTATGAAATACTGTAAACGCAGTTTTGTTTTCTGCAGAAAAATAAATTGAGTGAACATTTTCAGCTACCTCTAGCTCAATCATCAGTTCAACTTTAAATCAATTTTAACAGTTTTAAAATAAACAGATTAGATGAATATTGGAGACTAGAATGAAATCAGGCAGCATTTACCCTGAAACATAGCTACTAATACAAAAAATTACTTATGATTATGAAGCTATTGCTTTAGTAGAAGTAGACACACTAATTGAACATGTGTTATACCAAAGTACCAAAAGAGTTAAGCAAATCTCAATAGAAAAAATTATTTTTAAAGTCTTTACATAGGACTTCCTAAAATTGAGGAAAATAAGGCTGAGCAAACTGATATATATAAAAGGACTTCAAACCTCGTAATTATGCTATCTTTTTGAAGTTGTGTAAAATGTATTTTGTCGAGCTAATCTACACTTCATTACTCTCTCTAGAGATGCAGACTCAGAGCAAAGTATACATATATTCAACACATTTCCCCATTAAGCAAAATAATTTATCATCTTAAGATGAAGCTACATGAGTTAAAAAAAAAAAAAAAAAAAAAAAAAAGAGGAAAGAAAAGAGAAAGCCTACTCCCAAAATCCAGCCTAAAAGCCAACATATTTTTGTGCAGAAAATGAGTAGGAGCAGGCACATACAGCACAGTCACCATCTTGAACTTACACTCTCCAGTGAGTCTGCAAAGAAAAAGTAAGCATGCTTCTCATCTATAAACCTAGAAAAGCATGTAGAAATCTGTATCTTAAACCCTCTGTACATATACAGAATACAGTATGCAGTACACAGAACTATTCCCAAGAAAAATAATGTGTAGATATTTCAAATGCTGACTGGCCTATAGTTGCCTGGGTCCTCCTTCTTGCCCTTCTTGAAGACTGGAGTGACACTGGCTTTCTTCCAGTCCTCAGGCACCTCTCCAGTTCTCCAGGACCTTTCAGAGATGATGGAGAACGTCTTGGCAACAACATCTGCCAGCTCCCTCAGCACCCGTGGGTGCATCCCATCCGGGCCCATGGATTTGTGGATGTCTAGCCTGCCCAGAAACTCTTTAATCCTTTCCTCCTCAACCAAAGGAAAGTCTTCCCTTCTCCAGACTTCCTCCCTCACGTCCAGGCTGCAGGATTCCTGAGGCTGCCCTTAGCAGTGAAGACTGAAGCAAAGAAGGCATTCAGTAATTCTGCCTTCTCTGTATCCCTCGTCACCAGGGCCCCCGCCCCATTCAGTAGTGGGCCCACATTTTCCCTAGTCCTCCTCTTGCTGCTGATGTATTTGAAGAAGCCCTTCCTGGTGTCCTTGACATCCCTTGCCAGACTCAATTCCAGCTGGGCCTTAGCCTTCCTCGCTGCATCTCTATATACTCTGATATTTGTACACAGACATACCAAAATATAGAAGATGGAATCCCAGCCCACTGACTTAATCAATGAACTATTTATTAGACAGGCTGGGTAATCTTAGGACCTCAACTTGCTTCAGTCAGTCCAGTTCTTGAAGACCAACAGAAACTTTTTAGGCTGGAAAAAAAGTTTCACTAGAAATTCTGAACAAATATAAGAAAGGGAAATCGTGGGCAAAATATCACAAAAAGTGGGTCCTGCTCAACAGATTAAAATCTCAGAAGAGCAGTAGTATACAGCGGGGGGTCTACCAGCTGGACTTTGCCCGTGAACCTCCTCTGCCTCATCCATCATCTTTTGCTCAGGAGAGAGAGTATGGCTGGTTAGAGAGTGCTATTGCCTCAAGAGTGCAATATCTCCTCCAAGGCTTGCACACAGCCAATTGCTCATAAGCCCAGCTGATACCCTTGGGGAAGAGAAGGTAGAAAAGCCGATGCATGGCCAAACACTAGAACAAGTTCAGCACCAGTATGAGAAAGTTGGGCCTGTTTAGCCTGGAGAAGAGAAGACTAAGAGGGGATCTTATCAATGTATACAAATATCTGAAGGGAGGGTGTCAAGGGGATGAGGCCGGACTCTTTCCAGTGGTGCCTCGTGACAGAACAAGAGGCAACAGGCATAAACTGAAATACAGGAAGTTCCATCTGAATATGAGGAAGTTTCCTGTGAGGGTGACAGAGCACTGGAACAGGTTGCCCAGAGAGGTTGTGGAGTCTCCTTCTCTGTAGGTATTCAAAACCCATGTGGACACGATTCTGTGCAGCGTGCTCTAAGTGACCCTGCTTGAGCAGGGGGGCTGGACTAGATCATCTCCAGAAATCCCTTCCAACCTCAACCACTCTGTGATTCTGTATGATTCTATAATCAATATGGCCAGTAACATAATCCTTCCCAAATGGGATTTCACTCCCATAACTGTTGAGGTTCAGCTATCCTCCAAATACATTAGAAACTTTGCTGTTGAAATACTAGGAACTAGAATAAGGAAAAAGTTTATAAGTGACAGAGATGAAGCAGGCTTTTCTGGTTCTAATATCCCATGACATATGATTAAATAAAAATTCCATTTTGAATTCCCAAGCAGGGAATGATAATACTAACTCTAGGAATGATAATATTGAGCACTTCAATATGCAGTATTCATGACAGCGTAAGAGTATTAAGGTAAACACTGTAATTGGATTTTTTTTTTTATTATTATCTAGATGATGGTGTGACCTTAAAAAGATTTTTTTCTGCTGTTATGGTTCTAAGGGGATGATATGAATAATCTAACCTCCTGCTATGCTGCATTACCTAATCGTCCACAGGTGTTATGAAAAAAAATCCTTCCTCCTCTTCTCCCCAGTGAATGCTGTTGCACAGTTTGCAACTTAGCTTAGCATGTCCTCTGAATCGCCAGGCAATGGCCTTTGATAGAGGCAGCAGGAGACTGAACTGTACAGGTCACTGACCTGATCTTCGCCAGATACTCGTAGGCATGTTCATAAGTTAGGATGGATCTATTAGATGTCCTTGCATCTCAACCTTGACTAAAGGCCTTCAAGAGCAGGATTTCCCCTCATTCCCTTCACTTCATTATGTATTCACATACGACTCATTTTACACGTCCTGCTAGCATGACTTGTTAGCTGTATGCTATTAATCACTTTGTAAGGTATTCTACCATCTTGAGGAGAAAAGATCTGCTCACTGCCCTTAACGTTTGTCAATCAACAAATCCAACACCTAATCAGACTAACCACTACTCTCACCTGATGAATTCTATGGAATGACTTTTGTAAAACTAAGGTATTGCTCAAAATAAGCTCAGATTTCAAAATTAGCTCTTATATTACTCAGAAAGAAGTGTTAAGTAGTCCCAGAACTTGCAGAATCTCACTTTTCTTAATATACAGGGGAGGCACAAAGGTGCAGAACTATAACTTTGCTTGGAACAAACTGCACTGCAGTGAGTTTCCAAACAAGCACCAAATGTTGCGTGTGATTGATGGTATTTCTATTCATCCTCCACAGGCACAGTCTGAACAACTCTCTTGCAATTCTCTATCAACGCTCTTCATTTCTCACCTGGAAGAGCTCTGCTCTATTCCAGCCCTAAGCCTCTTCTGACTAGAGATGGAGATCTGCCAAAACATGCAGGAGTACTGTGAATGAGGTGCACTAAAGAGTCCTCTGGGACTACAACTCATTTTTACATAAGGTCTGCGCAAGGGTGTAAACCCAGATGTCTAGAGGTAGGCTATTGCATTAAACTACTGTGCCATTTTTCTGTATTTATAACAAACTCGAACTATACTTCATGTGAAAGGCTACACTTGCCTTCAGCCACACAGTGACAAAAGAAGTGCTGCAATACTAATCTGGACAAAATAACAAAAAAAAAGTTCCATATGGACCATCTTTTTCACTGACAGAGGATTCATCCTGTTCACCTGACACCTTAGGAACAGTCACCAGATGTCAAGGAAATTTTCAAAAGACTTTAGTGGCCTAATTAGGCTGCCCCTGAAGCCAGAGATAAAATTCCTATTGCCTTTAGAGGAGCAGGGGTAGGCCCACTGCTGTGCTCTTCCAAAAGTTCTGCTCTCTCAGCCATGTGGTATGCCACAGCTCAGACTACATTTTCCTCTGGTCATTTGGACCTGGGCCACATCCTGGACCTATACGTCATCTGTTTTGCCAGTTTGATTTAGAAGAGAAGATCACTGAAGCAGCATTGAACAAACTGACGGCAAATGTAAAAACAACAACAATAACTAAAGATCAATTTTGCACTGCATAATGGAATGGAAATCTGTCTCCTCTGGGAGCTGCGTAAAGATTTTTGAAATACTGTTCTATAAGAATATGAAGACTGGTTGTTGGTTGAGCATTCCTAGTTTGTGACCAACTGGTAAAAATATTTATCCAGTGAATTCATTGCCATGACCTTAAAAAGAAATAGACTCTTTTTTTCCCCCAATTTCAGCCCACGATAAATTCCTCTTTTCATTTTACTAGCTCTCTCACATTGTATTAGCAGAACTTTATGAAGTGTTTGCCAGGCGAGAGGCTAATCTAATTACATAGATTTTTCTGGATCAGCTCCATTTGTTATAGACTCAGTGACTTGGCTTCTGTCTGTGCATGTATTTGTCTACACAAAATGATAAAATCAATTTTATCTCCCCCAAGCTGTGAATTTTCAATACTTATATAAATAGCCTTCTCAAAATGTTCCAAATGTATTAAACAAAAGAGAAAAAAAGAAATGGGGAGATTATTTTCTAGCATGAGTTCATCTGAGATGATAATCATTTGTGCTGTAAAATTACCGTGTAGCTATTAAATAATTCCCCTCCCAGCAAAGTCCTTAAAATGCTTGTGTTCATTAAGACAGCTCTGTCAAATGTAACTTCTTTCTCTCTCCTTACTCTTCCTCCATCCTCTGATTCTTAGCTGCTTAAATCATTATTATTTTGAGATGGAGCCAAATTCATAACTGATGTACAGGACTAGCTTAAGTGCTGAAGAACTGTAAGTAAGTACTGAGAGAGTCAAGAGAAAACCTAAGTGGGTTTGGTACCTCTTGAGGGTGTAAAGTATCTATCAAGGGAGTCAAAAACAGATGTCGGGTTAGATTTAACTTTCTTCCACTCCAGTTCAAGAAACTCCACGTGCTGTGTCACATAACAGCATACACTGCTTTTGGGACAGCTGTGCATCCACTCGTGTGGTGCAAGAGCCCCAGAGCTAGTCCATGAAACGTGTTCTTCTCCAATTCTCTCTCTCCTACTCTTTGGCCCTATGCACCAGGCACAGCTAGCACATCTGTCAGCAAGTCAGAAAGTGAGAAGGAGGCTTCACTAGGCTTCAAAAGCAAGAGATGCAGCCCTGGCTACAGGGGATCATGCAATGAGCTTCAACTGCAGTCAGTCTCATACATATTGCATGAAACCCGACAAACTTGCTTCAATTCTCAATTTCAGACCCTAAACCCAGTTAAAATTGTTTGGCACATCTCTGGCAGTGTAACCATTTTAAAATGCTACCTGACTAGCTGTAGATCCCTAAATATGGGGAGAGTCTCTGGAATTGCTAAATAGGAACAAAGTTGGTAATGTAGGAAAACCAACCACCTTTGAAGCATTCAGCTAATCACAAACACTAAAATCCTCTCAATATCTATACTGACAAATCCAAACACTAACAACTTAAGGGTCATCTGTTGAGGTTCTTGAGACTATATTAGCCATTGGATGCCAAACATTTTCCCACACTCACTTACAACATAGACGTCTTTCAGCAATCCATGTTGATGAGCAGTTTTTTATTACAAGAAAATTTCAGCGCGCTAGTCTGCCTGTATTCTATCAAAGTAACATACTACTGCTTCTCTTGTTCCATTTCTCCCTCTCTCTCTTTTCCTCCATCCCCTAATTACTTTGCTATAAACTTGATGACCAAAAGGAAGAGAAGAGAACAAAGGTGCCATTACCAGAAAGTCAAGCAGTTGCTGGCTGAAGAACATAATGACATCTGGGGAAGGAGAAAAAGTGCTAAGACTGACAGAGAGCCCACCCTCCACTACTCTCACCTTTAATAACTTCCTTCTTGGATTTTGTTAAAACATGAAAATGAAACCATTCAACTCAGATGGCTGCTGCCGGTCTGTCTGCCTGTCAGTCTCGGAAAGCAGTCTGGCTTCTGTGTTTCTCTGCAGCAGCACAGCAAAGTCATTGAGCTGCTGAATCCAATCTTCACGGAACACCCACAATGTCAGGGGCTGCCTAGGCAGAGCAGCGTATCTGGGAAATCTTTGTATTCCCATTACACAGCCCCATAGGAGATCGCTGTGCCAAAAGTGTGTCATGGGCAGAGGAAATACGCCACTCCAGAGCTTCAGCAATGGCTCCTGGCAGGGTCACTGAAAGCACACGTGAGAGCAGCCCTGCGGCTGTTCAGCTCCGGCTGCAAGTGAGTACAAAAGATAATGCAAACACACGAGGAGGGTCAGGAACAGCCTCTAGCCCCTGTTATCCCTCACATTATTCCTGTTCGAGAGGCACCTAAGGGACTGAGAATGCGGCAGAGCACCTCACTTCTGCAAACTTGCAAGTCTAAGAAATGGAAAGGCGTAATCTGGTCATCTGGTTTCTTGCAACATCCAAACTACTTCTAACCCAACTTACGTCCCTAAGGACATACATCCAGTGAAAGCCCCACACAGATGTCCTCAGGCATCATTCAGGTGGTATATTTGAAAAGTTTACTTTGGATTCCATAAAGCTAAAAAGGGATTTCTGAGAAGCCACAGCACACAGAACAGAAACCAAAATGTTCTAATTAAAAGCCTTCTCCTGTTATCAGGGGATATTGGATTAGTACAAACCACATCAGAGGAAACTAGTTAATCCATGTTTGGTTGATTTGTACGCTGGGGAGGCCAACAGATTTTAGCAGTCAGTATTATTTACAGCAGCTATAACATCCTGTCAGTTTAATGACAGAAAATCCAGCATTACTTTTTTGGCTGCATGATGAGAGCTTTCTTATTAAAAAAAGTACACATTTCTAACTAGCTGACTTCTAAACCAATATTATAAATAGACTTTGATTTGTAATGTTAACTTCAGCAAAACCCATGACACATGAATTAACTGTGTTGATAACCTCCAGAGAGTTGCAAATATGAACATAACGTAACAGCCACGGTTAAGTGATTTCAGGAGTACTTTAATTCCACTTGACAACAGTTCTCTGGATGGAGGGTGGGTTGGAAGAGGCCAGGATTTTCATGGAATACTCTCTAGGATCACTATGAACACCCTCTTGGAACATCTACAGTTATGTTCAACCAGAAAAGCAAGAGCACTCAGTCATGTCACATTAAACAAAGATTTGTCCCACCATGGTTATAAGCCAAAACAGCCTATTCACCTTTTGCATTGCTTTCTGGATGAACATACTAATTAATAATCAGCATACTCCTAAACATAGTCTTTGTTAAAGTGAAAATGGGGGTCTTCATTTATGGTCCCAAAATCTCCACATTCCAGGTGGGTTGTTTCTGGTCTTTTTCTCCTAGGCATACTGTTTAGACAAAGAGGGGTTTGTGTGTTTCTCTAACCATCACATCCTATGAAGTCAAGGCCTGAACTTTTAGGCTAGGTGATATTTTTTCCCCTTTTCTAAATGAATGCCTTGTTGAACACTTTGTTGATACAAGGCTGAAGAGAGGTATATTATACCATAAGGGACCAGTTTGCATAGAGCAATACACTGATTTTTTTTTATTAATGCAATCCATCATTTACTCTACCCTCTCTGTGAACAAAACAAAAGGATCAAATTTATATGCAACTGCCCAGCACAGAGATTTTTGTAAGGCTTGTTTATGAAAAGAGAAACCAGTATAGGAGTAAAACATAATTCATAACATATAAATATATCCGAAAGGTACAATAAAGATCACAGCACCAGCAGAAATTAAAAAAAAAAAAAATCTTGGGGAGAAATGGGAGCAGATCATCATTTTAGAAGGCAGCAGAGACAGGCCAGGAAGGCAGGGCAATTAGGAGCAGGTAGCACCACTCCAGTCTGCACAGAATAACCAGCAACATCAGCTGAGCGGAAGGGCAGAGACTGTGAAACTGCTGTCCCTTACAAGGCTGTTAAAATGCTGTTCCTACTAGGGAACATCTAAAGTATGAGATAATACAGACATTTTTTATTGCATTAACAGCATCCAAATCAATTACGGTTCTTCTGCATGCCTTTTTTCTCATAACCAGACTGAAACCAAGTACTTATCTTACTTGTTCTATCTGTTTATAAAACAAGTAAGACTGAATGATGTAAGACCGAGATTCAAGCTCCTAAGATTTTATGTACCAGGTCTTCAGCATATCTAAATCAGTACTGATAGCCGATCTGCTCTCACTACCATCTGGAGCTCTGCCCTGATCTGCTTGATCATCATCTTCCACTATAGCACACAGATATTTTCTTCCTCTTTCATAATGAAGTAAGGTCAGTGGGACACGTGGGAAAGCTAGATGGGAGTGAAGACACTGTCTGCCTCCTGTAAGAGGAAAAGGTGAATTCATTGAGGTGAATGTGCGAGGGTGAAAAGGTGCCTTTGAAGATGATGAGATAGCTAGACAATGTTCTTGGAGACAAAGAGATGAGACAAGGAAAAACAAGCAGTAGTCAGGAGCTATATTCTGCAGAGTACAGTAATATGATCCAGAAAACTAGACACAGCCAGCAAAGAGGCTGAATAGAAGAGTTAAATATCACAATCATTAACAAACTGAAACTAGATTACAAATCCATTGGGAACTGTCACCCACTGCAGTAATGATCTGCTGCCCTTCCTCTTCATTTCACCACAGAGACTGTTTCTGCTTACAAGATTGTAAACAATTAGAACTAGAGTCCTCACCATCACAAAATATAGCAGAAGATACATAGATCTGATCAATATATCACAAACTATGTATTTGTGGTGCAGCCACTACAAAATATTTAAGAAATGCAAGAGGATATCATCTCTCTGGCAGCTGCACTTTGCTTACATTAGAAATAGGAAAGACAATAAGCCAGAAATCTAGAAGACAAGAGGCTGTAATTGCCACAGCTAAAGTTTCTTATTAGGAATGGAAAGGAAAGGAAAGGAAGATAGTGCTCTACTTCACTTAATCAGCAGGTGGTCACTTCTCTCACCGCTGGTATAACAGGAAGCAATCCTCCCTGTGAATGTCTGGTTCTGCTCAGTTTTCATATATTCTGGACGATCCTGTGAAAACAAGCCTTACAAGAAAATATGCCAAGAGTTTAGAAAAAAGCAGAACTTTTTACAGCAGCAGAAATAGCTATTGCCGTCCAGCTTTGTAGCACTGATGTATTGTGGGCTGGCAGCTTTCAGAAAGAGAAGCCTCTAGATCTGCGCTTTGTAAGCAATTTGCCACACTTGTCATCCTTGCTGTATAAAAGCCTTTCCCGGAGGATATTGTTCTAACAAAATTATCCACTGCAAAGGCCAGCAGCATGCTCATCGTGTCTCAATCAAGGCAGCATAAAGAGGAAAGTCAACCATGCATGTCTATCATTTGGACGATTAGCCTTTCTGACTGCAGACGCTATTCTAAAAGGCTAGTCCTCAGAAGCACCTAATTTCTCAGTTGGAAATTATTTCTCTTTGTCTGTCAAAGGCACATAGCAATGAATCTCCTCTGAGAACAACATTCAATGGCTTAAAGCAGAATCAATGCAAATACATCAGAAACATCCAGGTAACCTCTCTATGACCAAATGAGAAAACTTGGCTATCTGTGATATGGAACAGCTGAAAACAACAAAAACGAAAAAAAAAAAAAAAAAAAAAAAAAAAAAGATGAACACAGCACACTATTCCTTGTGCATCTCCACTTATGCTTTTGATACTGCTGCTGTCAGTCTTATTTGCTTACCAGTACTCCCTCTGGATATCATCAGCCATACCAACTATAATTACTTTTAAAGACAAAAAAAACACATGGCCAAAACCAAAAGGAATAATTCTTTCAAAGGAACCCTTCATAATCACAATGCATTGTTTTAATCTTCAATCTGTATTCTATATCTGCTCTATATTAAATTACACTACCTTTTATTGTCAGCTAGGTTCTTTATTATTCTCTTGTACTCTGCTTGTATTCCTCAATTATCCAAAGGAAAGAAAAGTTATGAATGATTTGCAAGTGATGTCCTTACATACCCACAAATATAAAGGCCTGATGAACGTAACTGATAAAGTAAAGCAATTTGCACAATAACATCAAAATTATTGCTTGGCCTGTGATAATGCTTTATCTGCTACCTTGTGTAGTTTCTGCTAAGGCAAAGAACTCATTCAGGCAAGGTCTACAAATCTTCAGTTCATTCTCAGTTCCCTTCCACCATTCTTTTGTGATGTTTTTTAACATCTATTCAAGAGAAATTCTTCAAAGGTATCAAACTTGAACCACGATGACAAGGCATGTCTAAATGGAGCTGGGAGTAAGACTGGGTTTTTTCTTTTAGTTGGAATTGAAAGGAACATTCACTTCTTTCTCTACCTGTCCTATCTCTAAAATCAGTAAAAAACAGACAATCGGGCTTTTCAATGATGTAAAAAGTACAAATAAAAGCAAAAACATTTTTATACTATGGGGCTGCAACATCCTTTATTTTCAACCTCAGCTAAATATCAGCAAATGCTAATTAACGTTTCAGTTAACACGAAGCTCTGCTTGCCAGACTATAATCCTCCCCATCCTTCCTCCTTCTCCCCTGTACTCTTGAACTTGATGTGGTCTCTGGCAGCTAGTTGGGTTGTATAAATTAGAAAGCACCACTGCATGACAGAGGTGTTTTTGTTTGACTTCTGCATGCACAGACTGGGTTTTGAACTGGAGGCATGATTGCTGTGGGACAGCCAGCCCAATATACATAAATCAAGATTTATTTCTGTAATTTTTTTTTACTGAAGTGAATTAAACACTACGGAAGACACCATGTTGACCATTTTAGATGCCAAAATCTTTCACTAAACAGAGCAGGTATTACATAAACTGTATTGAGATCAGTTTACTTATTAACATACCTCAGCACTATTTGGCTAAGGCCATTTCAAGCGGCAAGAGGATTGTTCAGTGTCTATGCCTGTTTAATCTTGGGCTCTCAGTCAAGACTGCTAATTCGCATGCTGGTTTTCCTGATCTATTTGTCTATTCACTGAGAGACCACCAACAGCCTTCCCTCTACTGCTCTGAATTTCCAACTGTCTGGATTTTCAAAATATCAGGTCTCAAAATTCTCCTATACTACTCTCCTCTTAAGAGAGTATCTTTCCTTCCCCCCCCCCCCCCGGCAGATACAGTATAATACACCAAAATAAAACATGTCCCCCTAGTTTCTTTAGAGAACTGATTTTCCAACATAAGATCTCTCTGAGCATGTAAAGAACAGAATTCCTGCATATGCCCACAGGTGAAAAGACAGCTGTCCAAGAGCCTCCTGCCCACCACTGGGTAGTTACCATTCTAAATAATCCTTAAACTCCAGTTAGCACACATGCTGCTGTTAGGCTTGATGGCACTGAGCGGATTCAAGGGGAGCAGATCTATTTGGTGGATAGTTTTCTATCTCACAGTAGTAAAGAATCAAAAAATAAAGGAAGAAAGTATTGAGCCATGAGAAAGCAAGTTAAAAAGAAGTGGAAGGGTGGCTGAGAGAAGGTAACTGTAATTTGCAGAAAAAAGGAAAGCTGGACTTTGTTCACAATCTGGTAAATTAGACCCACTCACTAGCTAGACTATGTCCTCTCTATGTACATTTCCACATGCTCTAGGAGTACCTTGTAGGAGAGAAAGTTTGATGTAAATAATTTTTTAACACACACACGCACACACAGAGAGAGAGAGAGCAAATCACACACAAAAACATCCAATGAAATGCAAAGGTTGCTTATGAAAACTTGAAAACAAATCTGGAATGTATTTTTACCTCTTAAAAATCTTCCTTGAAAAAGTGAAAAAATAATGCAAGGAAGGCACCCACCGTTTATTGACTGTCTAGACAATAACTTAGAAATCTTTAAGAAAATATTAATAGTCTGCCTTTGTAGTACTCTTTGCAGACATGTTTATTCCCCTGACCAAACTCCACAGTCCAGCTCTAAGAGATTGTGGATGCTGACAATGCCTTAAAACACGGCTTGTTCGATTAATCGTTGTTTTGTGATTGTTACCTGAGAATTTAGTGATGGGTAGTCCAGACACCCTAGAAGAGCAGTTTTAATGCATACACTTTAACTCTAGTTTTAGTAATGGTTGTACATCTTTTAACACACAACCCCCCCCCCCCCCAGATACAAGGGAAAAGGAAACCATTTACTGTTATGTAAGTAAATCACACTAAGGGGGAAAAAAAAGACTCCTAAAATGAGAAGATACATCGACATTTAGGGTGCAGTGCTCAGACTGGACCATAGGTAGAAGGATTGCAGATTCAGGAGAGCAGCCACCTAAGGGCAGTGATGGCCAGGACAGCATGCCAGCTAGTGGAGGTGCAACAGTGTAACTGAGATAGAAAGCAAAGGTCACTGACCATTGCAGAAATATGATGCATACCAGAAAAATTCATGGGCAGATAGAAAATATTTGTGAATCATTTCTGCAAAGGAAATGAAAGGAAGAGGACCTGGATATGGAACGATGGGCTTAATGGGATGAAAGCAGTTATTTTAACATGGATGCTTAATCTGTTCGCCAATGCCAGAAAAACGGCTGTGAACTCCGTAAGTTTCACCATCTGCGATAATTCATGTGCTTAGAGTATTTCAGACATCTAGTTCAAGAGAACAGACGTTCCACACAGTGGAACAGTGTCAAGAGCAAACACAGATAAATGGAGACTGCCCACTTCTCAGTTAACCAGTACAGATTTGAAGCACTTCCCACTGTTCCACCTGGAGCACCAAGCTGGTGAATTTGCTTTGACCTACATAATTTACATTACTGGCTGCACAATATGAATGATAAAGAGTGACCATCCACCAACATACCACCTCTGCTTCAGAAATTACCCATCAAACTTTGCTGAACAACTGTGAGTCCTAAAGGCATGTAAAGAAAGTTTAGGACCAGCATGCAGATAATACATCAAATCTTGTCCTCACTAGCTCTCAACTCTCTGCCCTCAAAAAGGACTTACTTGCTAACGACTATTTACTGTATGAGGAGTTTGACTTGAGCTAGCTAGCACTACGCAGCACCTTGGATGTGATAATCAGCTGAGAAGAGGAGATTCAGCTGCATGCTGGCTCTCAGGTGCAAAACAGAGAGAGATATAGGCAAGTCTTTGGCCTCACTATGCTCTGAGGATTGGAAGAAAGACCAAAGGCCTGCTGGAGGCACAGACAGGCAGTTTCTGCCACCATCTTCTCCCCTGCAAGGGTTCGTGTAGCCACCCTGAGGGCAGCCTTCTTCAGCCTTGAGCTGCCTTGGCCCCAAGGAGGCAGGACTGAAGGTTTGAGGGATACAGTCGCTCTGGGGCTAGGAGAGGCCAGTCCCAGTCCTCAGCCGCAGAGAGGATCTTCAGCATTTGGCATGGCTGCTCCGACTGTGCGTGCTGGGGCAGGGATCTGCGATACTGTGCGCTTTATCTCCCCTTACATTTTAGCTGCTGTTACTGAGGAAATTAACATTTAAGCAATAGTTTTCTCCACCCATTTAATTTGCAAATCATAGAGGATATTCCTGCGGCAACCAAGTGTAATGGACTATTCTGTAAGTAGATTAAATCCTATGGTAATAATAATACTACATGATGAAGCTCTTTGGTCTGCTAAAACCATGTTAAGAGCAGGACGACAAATGATTTACAGTGTTTGACACTGAGCTCCCATATTGCCAGTTTCACAAATGGTGCTGCATTCCAGAAAAATGGGGAGTATTAGGCATGCTGCAGCTCTTTGCTAAGCCTCCCCTCCATCACCGTATCAGGCACTCAATCAAACGGGCTTCCCTTGATAACCTTATCTCTCAGTGGGCCAGCGTTGCTTGGATCGAGCTGCGTGAAACGGCTGCACATTGCACTACGTCCATTATCTATTTCATTTAAAGCACGATCTAAGAAGGTCCTGAAACTGCTTAGCAAATAGGACACGCAACCAAGAAGATTGCAGTCCATGCCCTGAGTAAAGACACGTTTTGGTGACCAGAGAGTAGTTCTGTTGGAGTCTCTATCTTAATGCTATTGAAATCTACCATGCAGAGATTCAGCTACATCAGTTAAAGCCCTGCCAGGTCAGCGACAGACAGGCACCGGGCAAGCAAGAGAGGACTGGGTGAGAGCACAATAATCTGGTGCTGGGGAACCAGATGGACACACTCCTCTCTCTCCTGCACCACAAGAGATTTGAGGATTCTGGAGATTTCATACCACACTGAACCAAAAGCAGAGTTTACAAAGCTCCATGGAACAGCATGCTTAAATTTGCCTTAAAGCCTGAAAAGTTACCACTTGTAATGTTTTGTCTGGCTTTATATTGTGGGCTGGGAGTGGGAGGAGAAAATAGTAAGAGGTTTATGTAGAGAAAGGCTAATAATCAGAATACTATTCTTATCCAGTGTTATTAATCCCTACTGAATTAGATGGATCAGCAACAGATACTTCATTCCTTTGGAGATAAAAAGAAAAAAAAAAGTAGTCTAAAATTGTGAAGAAATATTGTACCTATTAGTCCCTATGTTAAAGCCCTAGAAATAATGCTCACAGAGATAAGATGACAAGCAAGAAAATAACAAAGGCAAAACAGCAAAGACAAATTTCCTTGTATGTGCTGCTCTGCAATTAACTGTTTGAAGCAATTCCCAATCCCCTTAATCTCAAAAACTCTGCTATCTGACCATCCAGTTATTTTTAATTTGTTCTTCTATTATTACTGCTGCATTATTAATACGCCTCGATAAGATAGGCAATAGCTTGGTGGTGCTCTGTTTCAGCAACGCCTCGCACAGCAGAACAGTCCTCGTGATGAATAACTGCCTCCCGTCTTCGGAGATTCATGATTCCCACCGCTTGCAGCACACAGGTCCCCGGGGGAATCCCATTTCCTCGGCTGGGCTGCGATTCGGTTTCCCAAAAGGCGCGGGGGCCTCCCTGCGTTTATCACATCTGCACCCGCTGTGATCAATCAGCGCGCATGCCTTCACCTTCTGTGTGGCCAGAGGACACCCCGTTCCCCGCCAGTGCCTCCGTCAGATCTCCTGCCAGCGCATACCTTAGCACAGCTCCTCGGCGCTCACAGAAACGCAAAGGCAAAAGTGCAATGTTTAAGGTATTTTCCTGGGGGGGTGCAGGGAAGCTTTTCTAGCCACGCTGCTCCCAGAATCAGGGCTCAGGTGCCGTGGCCAATCCAGCCAGGAACAATTTCTGTATTTGGGTAAACCTCCAGCAATACACAATGGTGGAAAGAAGGGGGCAAGAGATTAAAACAAAAATTTTGCTCACGCTGTGTGCAGTTTAAAATACGTATGTCATATTTCCTGTGGGAAAAGGGTGAAGGGAAGAAGTGATAGTTTTCCCACATCTATGTTTCTGTAATGGAGTACGTGCTGTTGCAAAGGTTAATGTACAGCTTTCTTCCTGCCATTCTAATAGGCACCACATTTTGACACCGTATCTTTTTCTAACTAAGCTTCTCCCCTTCAGTGCAAATATTATAAATTGAGCAGATCTGTGGAAAAATTCAGCAGCAATTAATATGAATGAGACCAACTGTGATCTACAGAAATGTAATAGCACCTCACAGATACCTAGAGAATTTAATGTAAAATGGTGCTATTTGTATGAGCATTTTCAGTCACCTCATAGGAGAATATAATGTTACGTGTAGGATGACTGAGCTGAGCAACAAGAAGGATATTATTTTTGATTAAATTCCACAAGATGTTACTGGAAATGTCTTAAGGGAATGTGGAATTCTTCCTCTTTTAAAAAAATGACTGGTTTATAAACAAAGGCAAGTCTATAGCTAGCTATCTTTTCAATTTTCCAGATAACTTGTTTGGCAACTCCACATATAGCTCTTTGCTATATATTCACACTGTACTGGGTGGCGGGGGAGATGAATGTATGTATACATATATGCAGATATACATATGTTTATAGATACATATGTACAGACTATACATATGCTGTGTATTCTACATACATATACCTACCCATCCACCCACCGCAGGTGCACTCATTCCATTTCTCAATTCTCAGTCCTACAAGAGAAGTTCTGTGGGTCACAGACCTTAAAAAACATATTAACCTACCTCCCGCTTTTGCAGGACTGGTCATGTCAATGATTTCAAACTTTGTTTTAACCTTTACCTTACAGAAAAAAAATCTATTTCAGAAAAAAACCTGTGAACATTAAAATATTGCTTTTTGTACCTGGCATTTCATATCTCACCATCCAAGGAAAATGCCTTTTAACTGTAAATCGCATCAGCAACAATATAGAAGAAAAGGCCTATTTATATGTGAAAAATTAAACAGCATTTGGATATCAGGAATCAGATGATTCCTAATGTTATGATCCCATCTTCCGCACCACAGTGCCTCATCAGTTTGTAGGTAGGAGTCCGCACTGGAAGCAGCTCAGTTCTGCTCACACAGCTATGACAACACTGGGGGATCTGAGGGCCAGCAGCTCTTGTGCAATGGGCATGCACATGGTGACTGCTTATACAGGCAGAAGCACACCTGAACATATGTCTTTAAATCAGTAAAGATTAGTTCAATCTTCCTTTGGTTCACGGAAGGCCAAATGTGTGGCAAGAAAGTGCAAAAGCCATTTGAGTCCTTTCCTTGAAGGACTTAGTTGTTTCACGCATAAATGGCAGAGCCTTTGCTGTCAATGAGCTGCCTCGAGCCAGGACTGGGAACATTATGGTGAGCCTGTGATGCTTCTTGGACAGGACAGTGGAGGATATAGATGTCCACCTGGAGGATGGCAATAACTACCTGGAACTTTCTACAAGCATTTTGTTATTACAGCTCCTGGTAGCTGGTTTATGTTACAGCTAAAGTTTCAGAGCAGAACACAAGAAAAGGCTATGTTGCTAGTCAGAGAGAGATTGATTTCACCTTACTTGTGCAGCCAAAACACACATATCTGATTCTAAGTTGGCTGTCTAGGTTGCCTTTGTAATCAACTGAAAAAGAAAAGAACTTCTGGTAGGCAATTCAGTCTGTCCTAATACAGGTAGCACTTCTCCCCACTGCGGATGGGAGGAATTCCAGCCCAGATCAGAAGGCCATCAGCTGGCTAGAGTCACCGACATGAATCCCAGCCTAACGAAGTGCAATAACGAGGCACTAAAGATTGAGGAAAAAGATGGAGAGATAATGACTCCAGAGCAGGGAGAGACCGGTTTCTCATAAAAGAAGCAAAAGAAAAATGGTTCAACGTCTCCAGAGAGATGTTCCCAAAAGATGAGTTTGATTCTTAACTGAAGAGGAGAAGAAGGGGAAGAAATAGGGAATGAGAAGGGCTTCATCTACATGGTGTTCTCAGTATTTAAATGCAGCTCACACACTGCTCAGCTGGGCTGGTTACCTATTTAAGTCAACATTGTATAGAGAAATGAGGTGAAGCCTAGACCTTTTGGATATTGGCAAGCAGAAAAATCTTGTAGCTGAATTAATAGGCTTAGCCCAGTCGTTAGTCTGTTGTTACAGCAGTGCTATACTGGAGCCACCTGGAGCATCCCCATCCTGTCTGTGCCAGAGCACTGCTCCTGGACACATGCTGAGAGGAGTCAAACACCAGGGGAAAGGGCTGGGAGAAGAGGAGCTTTCGGAATTTTTACCAAAAAAAAAAAAAAAAAAAAGTCTACAGTGAAGCCTACAGTTACGTGTTTAATGTACACTGCCCTCAATTTGAATAAGATCTCAGAAAACTTACCAAGATCCCAGGTTTAATAAACCATTCAGCATTAAAATTCCTTGCTCAACATTGTCCTAGAAAAAAAAGTTTCTTTCATGTTGACTTTCCAGATTTAGACTGACCTCTTCTTCAGGGATTTAAATGTGAATTTAATGGTTTGGGAAATCTGGACAGGGCAAGAGGAATAAGAAGACATTTCAAAAAGCAGTACCAAAAGTCTTAGAAGTTAAAGGAAAGTGATAAACTAGAGCTATCATAATGTCTGAAAATACAATATGCAATACGACTTACATTAAAAAGCAAAGGACATGAAAATAGAACAGCTCAGAAACAGTTTGAAGAAATCAGAGTGTTGAAAACAATGAGCTTTTATACTCTAGAAAAATCCCACTAATTTTCACTCAAATTGCATTAATTTTAAGAAATTTAGAAATGTGGTTCACTGTACTGTGATACCATTTCAACAACATAAAGATATGTTTAAAGTAAAAAAGCATACTTAGTGCGTGACCAGATATTAAAGATTTCTGTAGCATTTTTTTTATTATGTTGACTATACTGGAAGAGCTGCATTAATTGAGAAGTGTCTGTGTATCAAGGCTTCTAGTCAACTCGAAGTCTCCAAATTATGCTCATTCGCTCCACTAAGTTACCTCATACAAGAACACAGTGAAGTATCCTAAAAGCCACACATGAGTGGGCAAAATCAAACATCAGTGGCAATGTGGATGAAACTTTATAAATAAAGTCACTTAGGAATGTTAAAAACTTAGCAGCACCAGCTTGTAGTGATTTGAGTGAGCTAATTTGCCTTTGATCCTCAATATTTGAAGGAAAATTCAACAGAACAGCAATATGAAACTAGGCTTTACAGCTGTTTACCTGGGTGAAATCTATTATAAAAGAATCACCTAAAGGATTTACTCTTCTGACACAGAAGTAAGAAAAAATATTGTCAAAATGAGGTATAGTTTTTTCACATTTCCTCTGTCTAGTTCAACTCTACCTGAAAACTTCCTCTACTCATCTCTTTTGTTCTCAGGCTTATCCATAAGAACATGTAGGAAGATGTAATCGAGAAGAGGAAGATCATTTTTGAACCTTTTGAGTTAAGAAGAAATCTACCGAGCAACAGCCTGTTATCCATATTTGCTATCATCATCTCGTAGTTAGTGCCCATATTAGCAGTATTTTTGGAGAAGTCTATCAGTGTCAAACATGACCACACAAGTGCCCAGACGGACAGATCACTCTTTATGCCATAAAGCAAACTTGCTCCATTTTGTGGAGTCAGGTGTAAGGACAGCAAACATATTCTTATTCTGCCTTTGATTTCTGCTTTCCAGAAATACACCCATTGCTTGGTGTCTGCCTCTATTTACCTGCCTGCATCTGCAGTACTCTGGGAAACAACTGCACTAAAAGCCATTCACCCTCAGCCCCTCCTCCAGTTCCTCACCAGCTGACCTTGGGAATCATTTTACCAGGAGTGCCAACTCATCACACCAGTAACCATGGAGCCACCTCCTAAGCTTTTAACAACTTGCCAGTGGGCCAAAATGGACCTATTTCCCCTTGGTAGACTCATTAATACATATGGCTGAGACCCAATCTCCCCCTGCTGTGGCTGGCTACATTATATGGCTCAAATGCAGCCCTACTTTTCCTACGTGGGAATTCTGTCTAGTATGGTGTAGGATGGAGGTAATGAGCCAAGTTTTCCCTTGGCAGGCTTGGATGGTACTTATTACAAAGTTTCCATGAAGGAGCAGCTTCTGCGCTGAGAGAGAGACGGAAACGCAATTATGGCCATCCATTAAATTGTGGAAACATGAGTAGGTAAAAATTTCTTCCAAATATGTCTTTCCTTATAGCTCTCGGGCAACAAAAATGCAATCTAACCCTCTCCTCCAGCCAGGGAGGGCACTTACACAACCAGAATAGGCTTTAGCTCAGAGAAGGACAAACTGCGCATAGAAAATATGATAGAGGGATCCAGGACATTAACATTGTTTATAGCAATTTTTACACCTTTTGTGAATTTCACCTTTTTCTTAAAGCAGTTTGATGCATTAAAAGTCCTCCAAGAAAAGCACATTTAGCAGGACTCTAGCCAAAGTACATGAAGGCCTCAGCAGACCCAACCAATAACTTTGCTGAGGAAAATCCCAGTTATGAGCAACTCTGTAGGGAGGGCAAAAGGCCACCTGGATTTCATTCCAAGTGGAACTAATTATTTAATTTATAGAACAGTCACGTTGACAACAATGATGAACACATATGTCTCCTTTAAATGCCTCATGGATTAGTCCTTTTTTTTTCCATTTCAGTAACCATGATGACTTCATCAGGAAACAGCTTTGACCTTAGAAATTGTTTTCTGTGATAAAGGGTTTAAATCTGATTTGCCATCTAACAATTAACTTTATCTCCCTATATACCTGCCTGATGAAAAGCTTTAAGACGGGTGGCAGTGAAGTGAATAATACATACTTTGCAAGTTATGCTTGTTTTCTTTGCTGACTTTAACACGAGTTTTCATTAATATTTGCTAATGCATACAGTAATGATTCCCCTAGAATCCTCAGATCTGCAAATCAGAGTCAAAATGCAAACACTCAAAGGGGGGGTTCCTATGTCTTGTGGGCCTAATGCATGCATCAATTTTATTCCTCTCAAACCAGCTTTGCAAATCATGCAAGTCTAAGAACGTCTCTTCACTTTCCACTGATACGAAGCGGACACACTGACATACTTTCCACTGACACATACTCTTCACAGATGACACTGCTACTGAAGACATATTTGGACAAACACTATTCAGGTCGCAGGCAAAAGCCAAGAGAATACTTACTCATTGTTAACACATATTCCGTACTGTTATAGCTTGGATTAAAGCATGTCAAAGCCAGTGCTTATAATCACTGCCCTATCTTGTAAGAAGTCCAATAGACTATTTTAAGGTAGCAGATAGCTAAAATAGCGGTGTGCAAATGCAAAACTGGAATATACTTCCATTCCCCTAAAAGACATACAAGTCTACTCAGAAATCTGAACTACTTGGGCAGTAGGGGTTTGTTTACTGTTAGTTTTGGCAGAGATATATATAAATAAGAAACAGCTCAAGTGGACAGCAGGGACAGAAAAATCAAGACGGTCAAGAAAAACCTGGCACCTGAACCAACACTGGTATTGCAGAACACCTAAAACTGGAGAGGGAACAGGACATAAGGGTCTTGGCTGAACAGAGCTGGTATAGTAAGCAGGAAAACTGCTTTTGGTTGCTTTTCTCCATCTGCATTCAAGATTTTATATTTCCTCATAAAGGAATTGAATCGCATTAATAATACCTGATCCATTCCTTCACAGTTTCTTTCCCTACCTGGAAGTAATCTACAAAGCACTGCATGTTGACCAACCTCTTGGGTAGATTATACCATCAATGTATAAAGTGGGGTGGTATGACATAAGACCATCTTTTGATTTTTAAGAGCACAATAATGCTTTCTTTAGGCCAAGGAGGTAAGACCCTGCCAGCTAGTCATCAGTGGTACCCTGCCTCTGAGGACCTGCGGCCTCATTTGAGTGTCTCTGAAAATCCCCTGCCATTTTGGCAGAGGCAATTTCAAGTCAGACAAAATCTTTCTGACATTTCTAGATTGAGGTTTATGGTCATGAAGGTGATGATAAGGTAGGCTGTAGAGAATATAAAGTGAAGAGTAAATTTTAGGCTTATTTCAATCAAACAGTTTGTGTTTTAAAGTAAGATTAAATTACTGGAGCCTGGCACAGAAAATAAAAGACTTTTAACTGAATCTTTAGTATGTGGCACAGATACTTAAAGAAAAAGCTGTGTACCTCAGGAGTATCTGTCATTTTGGGGGGCACTGCTCAGCTCCTGCTCATGGCCTTTCCCAGCCAGGCCCCGTGCTCAGCCCCTGCCAGGGGACCCGCTCCTGCGTCCCTCACTCACATCCTAGATTATCAGAAACACCTCCTTTGTGCTGCTTCCTACCCTGCCGTACACACTCCCAAAGGGCTCCTCAAAAGCGTCTGCAATGTAACCTATTACTCCCCCTTCAAAGATTTTAATAATCTCCTCTTCTGCAACACCTACAAATCTTGACAAGGGGTATCTAATACTAGATTGCTGATGTGTTGAGGACACTGCTATCAAGATGACTGATAACGCTGCATTGTTTCTTCTGGTTTCCTGTCCCTCTGTCTGGTCCTCCTCCGTACACTTAGCCTGTAAGCGTTCTGGGACAGAAAGAGATCTTTTGGGCTGCATTTATACATCATCTAGCAAAATGGGACTAGGCTCTGCAGCAGGACTTCTGGTGCTACAGAAAAATAAAAAATAATCACAGTATCACAAAGTTTAGTTGGCTTTGCTACTGCTTTGAATTGAATTCCAGAAGAAAGTCCAGTGATGAGTTGCTTTTCCCTGGTGGAAACATTTTACATAGGGACGATTTTAAATGCACAAATATTGCTATATTATGTTAAGACTAATAACAGCCAAAAACAACAATTCACATCAAAATATAACATGCAAGTATAAAGCAATTTAACCTCTGCCCAAATACAACCAATATCTTTTGGTGACAGAAATCTATAAAGCTACATAGAGAAAAATAATAAATGAAAGAAAGCTCAGAGATCACATCCATTCATTCTAAGCCCTGTGTCATCTGAACACAACCTATTTATTAAGACTGGCAGAAAAATTTTATTTAAAGTTGGCTTTCATGAGAAATGTGGTGTTCAGCAAAACACCTTTCACAAAAGGAATGTCTCAGGCTTTCAACAAAAAGCAGTTTTTGTCCTGTTTCTGTTTGATGGAAAATGGGTGTGAAAAAGGAGGTAAGCAGGTTGGGGGGGGGAATCTACACAAATCTTACTAGAATGCCCTCACACTAGTTAATCTGAGCGAAGTCATGGAATAATTTGTTATTCCTGCACAGAAAGTCTTTTTTGCTCTGTTTCTTGGCTCATTGTCAGAAAGGACAAAACAGCCTGAAGGAGCATGTTCCAGAAAATGACGGGACTTGGTGAAACTGCACGTACAGTCATCCATGGTAGCTGCACTCTGCGTATATGTGTAAATCCAACCGGAGCAACCTGCCGCTCTCCTTTGGAGAATAGCTCAGAGTAGGAAGATGAAAAGGGAAAAACAAGGAGAGAAGGAAAAGTAACATGCAAGCTGTTGCAGCTTATGGAGCACAACTATCATTCATCTCGAAAGAAACCTCTCTGTTATCAGGAAACAACAGTGCAGGGTCAGCTTTTGCTAGGAAGAGCAAACCCAAAGCACGTGGGCACCTCACCTTTTACTTTACTTCAAGGAGAGTATTTTGGAAATGAGTCTAACACAGGGTTCAATCCTTTACTACTTCATTTTAGTTTGAGACTGCTGTATTTCTGCTAGGGTCAGTGACGTATCTAACATTAAAGTAAAATGGTGATTACATAGTCCCAGCATTTCATTATTAGCATTCTCCTCCTCCTTCTGCAAAGCTGAATGTTAGTGTTCACGTAATATTTCTTCCAAAATCCAGGTTGGTACAGTTTGGTTTGCAAGGCCTTGTGTGGGAAAAGGTATGAGGCACGCAGCCTGAACAAACCCTCTCTAATTCTCTTCTTTTGCCTGTTTAGATTCTTTGTTTGTACCCATACTAATTGAGCTGATAATTAACCTAGGAATATGTTGGTGATAGTCAAATCCTCCTAGTTTAACTTGTAAAAATTACATGCCTAGACATGACAGTTGACCATCGCTAAGAAAGTCTGGAATTGTCTCAATTGTCATCAATTTTGTAATGAAAAGCAGAATCCTTGAAATTTCCCGTGGAAGTGGAAATCTAAAATGGCAACTGTTTGGAGGCAAGTTTTTTTCTAGAAAACTTTGAAATTACATCGAGCCTCTAAGTCTAAGCTTTGAAGTTCCTAGCTTCCAGTCCTGCAGCTCCTGGATGCCCATGCACCCTGGCAAACTGTCAGGGAGCTGCGAAGCTATGGCTCAGCCAGTAACATAAAGCTTCTGTCCCGGGGCTCCCAGCTCCAAAGCAAAATCCATCACTTCTAGGAAGCGCAGAACAGCCTGTGCTGGGTAGTTAGTATGTGACGGTCCCCAGCGATCCTAGAAAGCCAGATGCCTTAGCAATTGCCAGCTTTTCAATTCTGACAAACTAGACTTTCAAAAAAACCAGACTCTCATGTTAGAAAATGCCAAGCCAATTCAAACCCAAAATTAACCAGATTTTTATCACACTGTGATTATTGGTAAAATGTTATTTCTATCCAAACCAGAGAAAATCCAGGTCACTGAAGATAAAAGTTTAGCTCTTCTGAACCATCTTCCTCCACACTGGCCCACATTTAATACATTTTAAGTCTTATAGAAAGTATTATATTAAAGAAAATGCTGGGAAAATTAGTATAACTTTTTGCATGGTCATATCAAAATATATGCCCACCAAACCAAACAGGATATATGTAAATAACAACACCAAAAATAAATTAAAAACAAGCAAGCTGAAAATTCCATTGCTTCATCTGAAGTTTTCCCAGTCTGACAGATAAATTACATTTTTATCCCGCAGTTACCCACTTATTATGCCTCACACCTATCTCTGACATATTAAAATGTAAATTATGCTACAGAGGTAAACTGATAGAAAGAGTTCAATGAAAGTATATGAGCTTTAGGTCATAATTATAGGGTGATGCCTAGAAGAAACAGAAGAGGAAAGAAATGGAACTGAATTCCTCAAACTGCAGGCTATACATATTTTTGCTAATGGAAATATTGTAGAAAAAAAGAATTTTCCCTATTTTGATTATATGAATCAATCTGATTTGGTTCTCCTACTTTGGAGTAGCATGTGTTAAAAATATTTTTTAAAATCTCTTAGCTATCTTTTACATACTCTGGTAACTACTAGATGGTAAATCTATTAAAAAAAATAAGTATCTTCTTGACAGTAATGATTAAGCTTCAAACTCCTTCCCAATGTTTCCACCTCAAGTTATTGACATCAAGTCACAACTGGGGTGAATTTGTCAGTATATGTAAATGTGATCCGACAGCACACAGGATGAATGCAATACATCTTTTTATTTCTGCAGACTCTATTCTGTGCTTGAATTAAAGTGCAGGTTGCAAAACCGGCCCAAGGCATACACAAAGTGGGAAACTGTCTCCAGCAGCCCAGTCCCACTTCAGTAACAACAGAACCACGCAAATCCCTGCTGCCTCTCCAAAGGGAACAGCGATGGTGTGAGGGGCAGTATATCCTCCCAGCAGCAACAGGGACTGATGCCATCCTCACTGTTACCTTGGCACGGGCAGAATTGTCCTTCAGGATTTCCCCAGCAGGTCTCTGTTCTAGCTGTCTTAGCCCTTCCCCGCTGCAGAAGTGGGCTGGCCTTGACCTGGCTGCCAGTTGTACCTCTTTATCTGCTGGGCTGCAAAATTTCTGTTTTACTTAGACAGCTGGAAAGCCTAGAACCTGCTCTAGCATATGGTGTTGATGGAGAAGCAAACCATAGCTCTGTCTGCTGCCTAAGCCCTGCCCATCGGAAATCCATAATCAGAGGAGCAAGAGACGTTCAGGTCAGATCTGCAATGTTTTGACACTGTGTGTGTGTGTGTGTGTGTGTGTGTGTGAGAGAGAGAGAGAGAGAGAGAGAGATGGAGAACTTTCTCACAAGTCAGAAAAGACAATTAGGTCCTTGTTTCCATGAACACATCCTTCATTATTACTCAATGGATTTTTTTTCCCCAGATATAAGCAGTCTCAAGCACAGAAATGTAAGAAACCTTAGTGCAGAGCTTCTGCTGTAAATATTTGCCATAGCAGATGCCTAGAACAACTAACAGGTACAAGTTTACTCTCTCTCCCACTGAAATCAGTGTGCGCATCTGTACTAACTTTTGCAAAACCCTGACAGATTTGTACTTTCCTTCCCACCTATCAGTTCAGAGGAAAGGAAGGGAGTCTGGGGCAGAGGGAATCCTGTGAGCCCTTTCCAGTGGACATAAACTACCTATGGAAGTAACACCTTGGTTCTTTGAAAGAACTGAAACTGTGCGATTTCCCAAAGTGAGTATCTAAAACCAGCAACAGAAATAACGAAGCACGTCCTGTGCCCAGTGCTCCTAGACAACACAATGTGATTTCTCTCCTAAACAGAAGGACTTTCAACAAATTCATTGTCTCCGCTTAGTATTCAATGAATATGAAAAAGCAGAGCACACAGATGCTTGCATAAGAAACTACTTTGATTAAAGCAAACTACTATCTTTGGCAAGTGCCTGCATGTATTCCTAGATGTCATGTGCCAGGCTCTCCATCTGTGACAGAGAGAAATGAAGGGCTTAAGCCTCACACAGGCAAACAGCAAAGCAACAAACTATACAGCCACCTTCTCTACTGCCTCAACCAGTTGCCCTTATAAGTACATACCCAAAGAGTATTTTAGATGTATACCTGAACAGTATTTTAAGAGGGTTTGATCATGGAGAATGGGAGGAAATACCCTAACCGAAGGAAAAAGGATCAATTCACCATTATCAACATAGTAAGTAATTTTGTCAAGCTTTTGAATGCATGCTTGGGGGCAAATTTCAGTAAAGCCAACCAAGAAGTACAATGGTCTTCCTTAATGTTTATCATGGAAAAAAAATTTCCTCCCAAAGAAAACAACTGTTTTAATGATACTCGCAAGGCCTACCTTGCCTACACCAGGAGTGTCCTTCACTTTGCTGACTGCTCTCAACAAACATGGTGGTGCAGGGGGTGGAGAGGTCTGAAGGATACTGCTGAAGCTGGTGGAGAAGAGAGGAGATTCAGGAACAGTAGATGCAGAAGGCCTATGCTTCTTCTTTTTGGAAGACAGGTTCAATTTCTGAGCAGCTCTGTAGGAAAAATGACAAGGGTAAGCTAAAAAAAGCCCCCAAACCAACATTAGAAGCAGTCAAGAATAAAAGACTGTATTTATGAGGTTCCCTTTTACGTAGGATCTCAGTTTTGCCCTCACTGACCCCAACAGCTTTATAATTCTGGTTCTTTACTCCTTATTACTGGTTTAATTTCATTGACTTTACAGAGTTTCTCCAAATTTAACCAGTCTGCATGAAGCAGGGTCAGAATCAGGCCTCTTTCACTATCTCATCTACTGAAACAATTCAGGGTGCAAGAAGGCAACCAAATCTGCAATTAAATTAATGAGCTATACAGCAATTTTTGTTATAAAATTAAGCTCAGTCACTGAATGGTTCACGAAGAATTGTTCGTCATTCATAAGCCTTTGATTAGAAAACGAATACCTGCGCAATGTTTGGAAGTAAGCAGCCACTGTTATGGTAATTAGTATTAAATCCTCACGTGAATCTGCTGAGCTGTGAGTAGCCTTGCACTCACTATTTTGATATTTTATCACCTGTTAAAGTATAAGGTAGTGTAAAAACTGAACAAACAGTGACCAAAGGGAATTTTGCAGCCTGCAGTGAGATGGGGACAATCGCATCAACTACAGCTGTATTAACCACTAAGCAGGGAAAATAAATTAAGATTTAGTTTTATTAATACAATACACTTGGATAAGAATGCTGAAGTTTGTATGAACATCAGATAAAAAGACAAACTTTTATGGAACAGAACTGTTCAGTACTTTTGTTTTGCAAAACATTCTTTTTTATTTTCTTGGAGAGATAATTCAACATTCAGCCTTTGTTGTAGCTGTTTTATTTCAATACATACGCACATTCTGCTTTGCCCAGTGATAATGTTGATATTAATCATACCATCCCAGAGCTTTTTTTTCCGTAAAATGGTCACTTTAAACAGAGCCAGACCAACGGGGTAAAGGAGCATCTCAAAGTAGAGATGGATACAACAGTTTGGGAGGTTGCTTTAATGTTGTTTGCTTTGGCAGACAAATTGTGACTTAAGATCAGTAAAAAAGCAGTCTGTGTTGATAGTAGCTCTCCTTACCTTGCTGAAGTGTGACAAGCAAGACTAATAATTCTAAATCCTCCTAAGTTTTATGAAACTCTGGCTCCACTGCACTGGTATTAATGCACGTTACCCAACTCTGAACTTCCAAAAGTGATTAAATTAATTTAACTGAAGGTGTTAGGGAAAAAAAGTTGAATAAATAAACTTTTATACATATATACAACACTCATTTCAATATTATGTATCTTGTGTTTGTATTAGACGTCTCAGACACATGAACAAGTTACCACTAGGCATGAAGTTGCCATATGTCAGCTGATTGTGGGTGCACTGTGCACATTGCCAATGTGTATTCGTTTAGCCTGTGGCAAATGAAAAACTGTTCCAGACAGATTAGTTTTTAATAAACGAAAAACATTAGGAGATTTTAATTGACTTGACACAGAATTATGATTCAGAAGTTTCTGTACCACCTCTTTGTTCTTATCCTTCCCCTTCCCTCTGGCCTACAAACTGCAGTTCATAACCTAGCCCTCTGTTTTAAGATGCCCTGCTTTTTTTTTCTTTTGAAAACACAATCAAAACGTGTTGGCCAAAACCACAGCAAAAAGTATCATTTCCTCCTTTTCCTCACAACACTTCAGTGCCTTGAAAGGGTTTAGCGATTTCAGCCTTCACGTTGTCCATCACTAATGCTTTGACAAAGTTGTCCTCTCTGAATGAAAGTCTTCAGTATGCAGTAGCTGCACTACAACATCATTTTAAGCAAAATCTTGTACTGTGTGTAATAACTGAAAATACAAACGCTGGCCAAACACACTCAAAAACATACCACTGCATTTATATGGTCAGGCTCAGTAGTCCATGGCTCTACCCACTTAGGCCTTACATTTTGTCTCATTAACTCACCTTGGGTGAAAATACAACTCCTACAAAATATCTTCTAAGTTGCCGGAGCCATCATCTCTCTTGTCACTATACGCTTTCCTAACATTATGCTGTTCCTGTTTCTGAGCTGATAGTGTAATACAAACCACTTCTTGAACCAACCAAGTCTATAGCTGACATTTTTCTTAAAGAAAAAAAATTGTTGGAGGATATCTGGCCTTTTCAAAACCTTGGAACTATATTCTAGTTTGACAGTTATAACCTTTGAGATAACATTCAAATAGAAGAACATGAATTTTATTTTATATGTTGGGCCTGCAACTAGCAAAATACACGGAAAAAACAATGAACTACATCTTACAGCTTCATGGGGTTTTGTTTTTCCCTAAGGACAGAAAATCAATGGATGGAGGGCTAGAAAACCATTTATGAACCTATCAGACTTCACTGAATTTCAAAGGGGATCAAAAAAGGCAGTAGCCTCAGGTAGTTCCCAGGGCATTTGATTGATAAGAGGAGGATATTTTAACCAGCTGTGGGCTGCAAGATGACACAAACCTGCACAGAGTGGCTTTTTGTGAGCACATTTCCATGAGTTTAAAGTCATTTAGCCTGGGTAGCTAGCATTGCTCTGAAATCAGTTGATCATGCAAGTTGACACTCATTTGGCCCCATGATCACAGCAAAGGAAGGTAGAAATTCTCACATTTGATTTTTTCCAGGCAAGTTATGGGTCTGCATGCTCTCCCATGGGGATTCTCTGGACAACCCGACTGCGCAGGCAGGAGTTTTGGAGACCTGATTATTGCTCCAACTCGCTGCTCATCCAGCTCAGCCAGCATCTGACTCTGCTCTATGTACAGGAGAAGCTAATTAGTTTTTGTTTAATATCTAGTATAATAGGACTTTGATTTCCACTTGAGACTGTGCAAACTACTGCAGTAATCGCAATGGCAATGATGGCAGCATGGTTTTACGTACTGGCGAGAAGCTGCTCACTCGCAGAGTTACATCGCGTCTGTCTGAAGCCAAGCGATGGCAGTTACAGCCTGAGCAAGGGTGTGCAACAGGCTCCCGTTCGAGGCAAACCACGCCGGGGCTGCGTGGAGCACAGCTGCGGCAGGGATCATCTCCACAGAGGCACACCGGAAACCTGAGCCAAATTCAGCTTTCGCAGTGGGTAATTTGTGCTGTGTCAGGCCTCCGTGTGGACACACTCCTTCACAATTTAAGTGCCTTTAATTTGATTTAAGTTAATTCACGTCCAGATTTAATGCAGTTTAGCTAATACACTTTGGATTCACACCTTTAGTTAATTTGGATTATGTTCCCTGAGAGTTTCTATGTAAACAAGCTGCTAGAGACACTGTGAAAGCTTAAAAGATTTGTGGCAGAGGAAATAATTTCAAGATAAAGGTTTGAGACTGCAGATTGGGTGTTAGAAAGCTGATTAAAGTTCAATCCAAACAGAACAGATGGATCGCTGGCAGGAATGGAGAAATGCTTTGAATACACCGCTGATTGGTAGCTAACACTGAGTCCACTAGTTGCAGAAACATGTTTTTTAGGTTTTGCTTTTTAGAACAGAAGTTTAATAAGGTGCAATGCTGGGCAGTCAGAACGCTTTGCACCTCCCACGTATTCAGAAATGGTGATAGATTTTGTACTCTTAAAACTCCATGGACAGGCTGCGATTTTCAAAAACATTCACTGCAGAGCTAACTTTGCTCCAAATTATCATTGATAGGAACTTTCTGAAAGCCTAGGACCCTCTATAGAATTTACGAAAGAAATGAAAATAAACCAGCTTAGAAGCAATTCCGAGAAGTTAGCGGCAAACCACACTTTTTGGAAACTTATCTGGAAAGATCAATGGATAGAAATGGATTAAATAATACATTTTTAACACAGAACAAGGTGAGTGCTAGAGTGCTTTACTGATCTCTGCTAAGAAAGCTATTCTTACTAGTTATAAGCAACCCATGAATGAACCATGAAGCTGACAAAACTCTAGACAAAATAAAAGGCATTACGGAAAACTGTAGAAATACCTAACTCAGGTAATGGGGCAAACAGTTAAAGTACAGTGACACATGCAAGCAAACACAGAGGAAGGCACAGTTTGAACATTCATGGCTTCTAAATTAGCTTCAGCTGCTCACAGAAACTCTGAGGACAACTCAATAAAAACCAGGCCCACTTGCTGCGTAGCAATAGTCAGGGGGAAAAAAAGAACAAAACTGTTGGTGTGTTACACTACTTAAAAGCCCAATAAAGCCTCCCTGCAATAAATAATGGTCGTGTATCTCCAGCACAAACAGAGTGGACTGGGACCTCATTTGGCATAAATCCATGTAAGATCATGTATTTCAGGAAGCCCAGGTATGCCAGCTTGTAGAATATTTACTTCTTCTCATTTAAGTAAGAAAACAGGGACTGTTAATCAAATTCAAGGGCCACCTATTTAAGCTGCTAAAAATATGTATTTTTTAACATGTCATCCAAAGCATAGCTAAAACTTTGGGACTCACTGCCAAAACAGAGATCAGTAGGATCAGAAAGTTTGTTAGATTCAGAAGGCAATTAGACATTTATATGAATAATAAAAATATCACTTGCACTTGTGTTAGCAAAGATAATTGCTGATAAGAACACTGACTCTTATGCTTCAGTACCTGATACAGCCCTTCACCACTGACATCTGGAAAAATTTCCTTAGGTGTGTATCTTTGTAAAATTATTCATTATTGGAGTTTTGTATTACACTCTGATGCATGAAGTACTTCTCAGCCTTGGAAACAGAAATCCAGATTACGGAGGTAATTGAGCTGATATACTATTTTTTCCTGACAAAATAAAAATTGAAATAAGCTCACTTTCAAATTCTATTTTATACTGAAGAAATGGCTCTCAAGCTGTGGAGGCTAAACTATCATGCACTAGCTAACTTTAAATTCTGTCTTTGCAATGTTCATTAAAACTTAATATCTATTTGTTATCTAATAATTATATTGGTATCTATCTTCATTATTTGGAAGCATAAATTTCATTTTGTAACACAAATGCCTCTCTGCTAGGTGCATTTTTCAAGGAATAAGATATGTACACTTCCTGTGTGCAAGTGATGTCTAACCAGAGGACAGGCTGACTTTACAAGCTCAGGAATTAAAGCCTAGTAATCAAAACTCTAACTTCACTTATCCAGAACTGCCTTGCCTGTCGTATCCTCATGCTGGCTTGGAAAATGGACAAAAGTCTCCTGAAGAAATTTCTTAAATATATTTGTCCAGATATGTAACTAGTTGAAAAATATACTTACATATCTGACCAGCAGTGTTGGTTACCCAGCCACTGAATGAAACACTGATATATGATAGTTCCTACAGTCTCAGGTTGGGCACCTAAAGCATAAGACACCATTCCCCAGCCTCTTCCTCAACACAAAAAGGCCTAATCATGGTACAGATTTTGGGGGGTCTTTTGTTTGTTTGTTTTGGTTTTAATCTGGACCATAACTCTTTCCTGTAGCAAAAGGAGAAATCATCATCTGTCACGTAGTACAGAAGCTGTAACCTGCAAAGTATTCTTGTATACCTTTATTTGACATTACATCAATTAACTGGAAGCCTGCCATTAGTTTTGATTTTTTCCAACTGAAATGTTTGCAAATACGGGTTCATGGTGTATTTTCTGTTTGGGATAAATGTGTTTGTTTAAACTGAGTCATCATATCACACAGGTCCTCATGTAGCTGGAGTTCAGATAAGAGCCAACAGTATACATTAAAACTATAAACATTCAGGCTTCATGTTTCTCCTTTTTTGAGTGCTTAGACAAAGATGAGCTTCTTCTTCTTCTACCATTATTATTCGTATTACTGCCATTTCTAACTGTTACAATTAAGAGTAAGTAATTCAGAATAAGCACTCTTTCTGTCAGGTGCAGTAGGAAGTGGGTTCCTTTAAGTCATATATTCTGCTGGCAGTTTGAATGGCTTTGCAGGCTGGCAGTTTCTCCAAGTGGCTAAAATTAAGGGTATACAAAACCCAGGACAAAATATTAACCTTTCACCTACACAAAATACATTTTTTTCCATAATAAAATGACAGTTTTGATTTTTAGGCACACAGGATCACTCAACACTTGCTTCTTCTCCAGGGTTTTTAGATACCAAATGGTATCAGTTACATGCAGCCTATGCAAACTGTAAAGAGGACACTAATGAAGGTGTTTACAACACCTAATTTTAGGGATCTAACCTAGCAGCTTTGAATGATGATCTAAAGTGATTCAGCCAATCATCTATACTAGTCATGTTGGATCACTAAGGTGACATTACAGCTGAGTTGACCTATAAGGTACTACCACTGAAAGGGGAGATCTCATATCTGCCTTTGTCCTGTCTACATATTTCCCTCCTCTCCCTCACTCCCTTCCTCACATTTTGGTTTTTTTTCTGGCTTGGGTGCTACTGCTTTAACCTGCTGATCTTACTCATGCCGCAGGGTGCTCTACCTCACATTTACTTGATGTGATGATGATTCAGGCTGATACATCTGAATTAGTAGGACAAGCACTTCCCCTACCTTAAAACCTGAGGCAGATGGCACTAAACACAGTTTCAGGCCTGACCTCATCTTTCTGTTCAGAGCGCAGTGACCCGGGGGTGGGAGCCTTCCTTTGCACTATGCCTTTCTTTGCCTCTGCTAAAGCAAAGGGAATAGAGATGTTTTACAGCATGTTTAACCAGCAAGTGGACAGCAGCCAGAGCCCAAGGGGCTAGACTGCCTCTCCACCATCTGCTGCAAATAGAGGCTGTCACCTGCTCCACCCGCTGCAAGGAGGACTCCATGGGCTTATTCTCACACCTTTACATCGAACAGTATTTCTCATTCAGACTGAGAGGGAGAAGACAGAGGTACAACACTGTGCGGTTGGCTAGCCATATCCCTTCCCGGTCCATCTTCCTTGCCTTCCGACAGGACTGATGAGCTAGGAAAGAGAATCGGGGCAACTTCACTCCTCTGCTTTAATTCTCTGTGTTGCCAAACCCAGAGCTGCGGTACTGCAGCCTAGTGAGACATGTAAAGAATGAAATCAGAATCCTCAGAGGAACATTTCCTGGATTTGTAGTTCCAGTAAGATTCTTAATATTTGTGTTTAATTATTTTACAATGCCTTTAAAATCTGGAGATAATTTGAGCTTTCTGCTTATGCTGTAGAAGGTATAATAAGTATCTCTCTAATGCCCAGTAAACACTTGCCCCTTATTGTTCTCTTTATTTTTATGTGTGCATTCAATTTCATAGCAACAATAAAATTATCCCAGGCTGCAATCTTTTACTTCTTGGGTGGTTAATGCAGTCGCTTTGGCCATAGTGCTTTAGTGAATGGGCTCTCCCCTGGAGCTGTGTTATAACTGCCCAGAAATTCATTATTTTTAACTTATTATTTAATTTTAACTCACAGTAAAAATAGGGCTTCAATCTTCATTCTGCACATGTCTTACAAAGCCTGAGGCTTGTTGGACGCAGGCAATCTTAGTGGAATTAACAGCTCAGACCTGTTCTTATATCAAGTTCAAATTTGGGTAAATTCACTGACAACAGGAGCTGATCTTGAGTTGCAACAAGATGAGGAAGATCAGTAAGATGCTTAGTAAGAAGCTCATAGTCCTACACAAGCACATATTGCAGGACAGAGGGCTTCCAGTCTACACTGCTGTTACTTGAGTGAAACTCCCAATTTTGGATAAGGATCTGACAAGATACCAAACAAACCACTTCACATGCCATTACTGTTTGATCCATAAGATTCTTTTCACCAGGTCTTACTGTACTGCAGCGAAAATCTTTTCACCTAACCTAAAAGTTCCTGAAAAACACTGATTCAGTGACAAGACTTCCTTCCATCTTTGGCAACAAGATCATTAATTAGCTGTCATGCACAGAGAGGAGTTGCCCCAAAATAGTAAGAAATCAAATAATCTATCACATTTGAAATTTTTACAGGAATCTTTACTCTTGTCCTTAAGAAGTATCTATCAAGAAAACTACACCTTGATTCAATAGCTTGATACATTTACTAGGAAAAAAGATCATTTCTACTTTCTTCCATTGCTTCCTATTTCTTTTTCTCCTCCTCTTTCTCTTCTCAATACTATTCCTAAATTTCCAGCATTGCTGACCCAGCTTACCACACAAACTATAAAAATGACCATAGTATCCTTTCCTGATGTGTTACTGACTGCAAATGCACATAAGCTACCTGCATTCCTAGAGCAAAGAGTGATTTGGGTGACCAACAGAAGATCCAGAAGGATCCAACACTAAGAAGATGTTCAGCACCCATACGCAGAAGACAAATCACTAGTCACTTAATTTTTTTTAACAACTGGGGAAATATATCATTTATAATTAATTTAGCTTATTTTCTCTCTGAAAATTTTTTTAAAGGTAGTCACACAGATTGCAGTGCTCAGCACTGTTTTGTTCTTGGAAAGCTTTGTAGATGAGCTGGATAAGTGTCATTGCATGCTTAATACATGAAGCAAGTTGAACCATTGCACTTGGATAAAATAAAATCAGATGTTTAGCACTAGTTTAATATGGGAAGAAAAACAGCTACATTTACTGTAAATCAAACTAATTCAGATGTAAGCACATACCAATTACTTCCATCGTTACTTGGCAATGCATCTTCAAGTCACATGGGAAAACTTCTGAGCCCGGAGCCTGACCACCACACATCAGAGTAGCCTCAGTTTCTACTGCCCCGAGCTGAGGGCAAAGGCACTAGCATTTTTCAAGGAAAAGTTACAAACAAGCTCTGTCCTGCCTAGGCTTCAGATGTTAAGAAGTATTTTTATCTACTTAAAATTTATATCATAAGACTCCAGCACTGTCATTAAATAGTAAGGCAGAAGACACACACTGTTTTATATTTGCACTGTTATTGTGTAAAACAGGAAACATGCACAGAACTGTCACTCTTCAAGTGTTAGCTGGAAAATATTTAGGCACACGGGTGTACAGTTACACTGTTGTCTCCTGGAAGTACCACCAGGGATGACTGGCGAACAGATATTCTCAGTATCTAAGAAAATCTGGCGAGCCTCAGACCGTGGGAAAGGACTCCTGGTTAGCCAGCCCATAGCTGGTTCTCTTCATATTGGGAAGTTATCACAGTGGTGACAACTCAAAGATGTGAGTAACCCAAGCTCTGCAATGAGAGGCCCACAAACAACTGGCCATTTAATAACCAGTCCTTAAAATCACATAAAGCAATTTTTTTATTTGTAAGTTTTATGGGGCTTATAAGATTGAGGTTATTCCATTACCTTGGATGCTAAAGTCTGACCACACACTGTGCAGAAAGCTATTTTGCTTCATCTCTGGCCTATTCAGCAAAAACCTTTCATAACATCAGGAGGAAAAACAGCCAGAACACTGATTCTCAGTCCATTTTGCCATTGTTTAACTCTCTGGTTGGCAGGAAAATAAAGCAGATACAGAAGACCACAAGGGCAGGTAAGCTTTACATTTTCCTTGCATCATCAATATTTTTCAGGCCATTGCATTTGAAATAACACCAGCATGCATATGGTAAATTATTCTGACAAAATGGATACACTGAAATTCGATGCACTTACCACCTCAGATGGGCAAGCTCCTGACATAGTAAATTTAAAAATATTTCTTCTAACAGCTCCTGAAAGTCTTGCCTTAAACCTATCTAAATCACCACTATGAGACAGTGATAATTTTTTGAGACTTGGGTTCTGGGTTCTTGGGTGGTGGTTTAAAATAGTCACTATGCTAGGAGACTATTTTAAAATGTACCATATTACAATCATTGATTTTGTTTTTTCTCTAACATGTATCCAAGACTCTACATCTTGCATTTGTCCTCAGGATTCTCTTTTCAAATTCACTCTTCTTCTGCTGACCACAGCAGAAACATATTGGAAAGAAATAAACTGCTCAGGGATGAATAAAGCAAACGGCTTCAAGGAGAACAAAGCTTAAAGCATAACCTACCTTTCACAATATATGATTTGTTTCTAATAGATTATAATCTATTTAAAAGAAGCTCCAGATGGGTAAGAAAAAGGCTTCCCAAAGTACAGCTTCCCAAAGTAATTTAGCTCTTCAAGCACTGGACACTATCACCATCACTGTGTATATGTTAAGGTCCAAGACTATGGTTGCTATTTTAATAGCTTGCACACATGCTAAAATCAGTCCAGCGACAACAGTTCATAAACAAGTCAGACAAAACAGAAGAAAGAAGTGTTATGATCCCGCCATCATGGAGAAATGCTGGAGCACACAGAAATTCACGGACTCGTTCCAAAGACAAATAGTGATTTATGCTAGATTTCCTGAGCAGAATCATGCAAATAGTTAGTGTGGTATTGGGGGAACCTAACAGCAGCCCCCGGTACCTCCGCGGAGTGTGTGGAGAAGAACAGAGCCAGGTTCTCCACAGCACTGCGTGGTAGAGGGACAGGGGACAACAGGCATAAGTTGAAATGAGAGAGATCCAGGGGAGGTATAAGGAAAAGCTTTTTCACCGAGAGGACGGCCAGGCAGCGGAACAGGCTGCCAAGAGAGGTTGTGCAGTCACCTCCTTGCAGGGTTTCAAGACTTGACTGGATAAAATCCAGAGCTGACCCTGTTTTAAGCAGAGGGTCAAAGAGGTCCCTCCTAGTTGTGTGATCCTAATAGACTATAAAATAAATGTTACTGTAGTTCTGAGAACAATAGAAATATTATTTGGGTTTCTTTTCTTTCAAGGTATCTTTTCTCTGAAAAGTATCAACAAATAGCTTAGGATCAGTCTGAGCATTTTAGTCATTTTAAAATGAAATATCCTATTTTTAGAACAT
Organism: Rhea pennata; assembly: GCF_028389875.1. Taxonomy (NCBI): domain Eukaryota; kingdom Metazoa; phylum Chordata; class Aves; order Rheiformes; family Rheidae; genus Rhea; species Rhea pennata. The sequence goes on from NC_084665.1 coordinate 40,949,736, forward strand.
TAATTTAAAAGTAACTATAGTGAAATAAACTTAAAACGACAATTTCAAATGGAATAGATTAGAACTACTTCTTTTTGCAAGTGTTTAACCAAGCCACATTTAAAGAATTCTTTGTTCTTGTTTTCTTTCCAATAGAAAACAAACTAAATCACCACAAGGTGATGAAGTGATCTATTTGACCAAAATCTACATTTCTTGATGGGGAAAAAAATGGACAGCGATTTCACCCCAGTCACCTCAGAGCTTTGTTACAGGACCTTCTTGCTCTGTCTGCTGAAGACTGAGGAAACAATTCTACAAGGCACTGAAAGTGCTTATGTCCAACCGACTGCAGTGGAAATTGTATGTGCCCAGCCTCTTGCAAGAATGCTCAGCATTCTGCTAGCTCAGGCTTCGCTTCCTTTGGGAGCTGACCTTAACGTTTAGCCTGTTTTAATCATGCTGCAGATTGAATTATTGAGAAAAATCATGAAACTGGGAAGCACTATTACTGCTGGCATTTATTGTTATTATTTAAACAAATCTTTTCTTGTTGTTTTTCTATTTCTGTGCAAGTAAAATGAAAAATAACATGAAATTAAATACATCCCACTAAGTAGTAAGTCATTGCTGGAAAGCAGTGAGACATAGAAAGGTGTGACATGGACACCAACAGGCAGAATTTGTAAGAATTTGTATAAAGCCTTTCATCTGCAGCTTTTTGTTTATTACCTGTACAAAGTTTTATGAAAAATAATTAATTTTCAGTTCTGACGGCACTTCTCATAGAGTTGGTATGTTGATAATTTACAAAGGTATTTGACAAATATTTTTGTTTCATAAGTAATTTAAAAAAAATCTAAAAAAAAGAAAAAATAAGTTTGTTACAATGGTTCAAAATTTTAGGTCAAAAGCCTTCCTTTAAATGCATCTTGTCACATGTAAAAGACTACCCAGAAATGGTTTTGCTGTTTGATATGACTCAGAATTCAACTTCAACTGATCTATTGATAATATCCATATTCATCCATATAATTTCCTCTGGCCCACCCGAATAAAGTGTCAGTAACTTGTGTTCAATATTGATAAAATACAGCTGAAATTGATGGGAAAGGGGAGGGGGAGATCAGAAGAATTAGGAAGGAGTAGGTCTGCTCTTTCAGATCTTCAAAGTCACTGCACTCTCTGGATCCTACTGGGTCCCTTCATTGACATGACAAATCCAAGCAGCTATAGTAGCAAGAAAAATCTCCATTTTAAGATGAATTGAAAACTGATTATCTTCTTTCTTTTTAGACTCAGAATTTGCTGTGGCTATACATTTTTGTTATCTGTAGGCTGGAATATTGCAGTTTGCTCTAACAAGAACTAGGTCTGTACGTTTCAGTTGGTACAGCCTGAACGAAAGCTCACTTCACAACCAGAAAGATTCAGACATTCTGTCATTTCTTCTTGCCGTTCTATGGTCTTTCTCCACCATTCTCATTTCAAGGCTTAGGTGCATGATAAACTTTCTGTTCTTTGTCGTTCATAAGCTAAATCATGCTCAGTAAACAGTAAATACCCCAAGCTTTCCCAAGATGTCTGCACTAGAAGATTTTCCTCCTTGAAAACTGCATCTCTCTGCCACATGCCTCCCTCTCCTAGGACCCATAGGTTCCTGACCCACAACACCTACTGTTTGGTGCAATTCTATCAAAAGGCGCATCTCTCACATTGCTGGATCTTGGTACAAAACATATTCTTCTAAAAATCTTGAGCCTCATCCTCAAAGCAACCAGTAGGCTAAAAATTACCCCTCCTTCGTTTTTGTTGTCCACAACCGGACGGCAGATGACAACTGAAAGAATGCTTGGAAAACCAATAACAAGATTACTCTGGCAAGAGACCCCTTACTTAGTAACGACGTTCTCTAATACAGGAGATCAGGCCGTTGCATTGCCTTGATTAGAGCAGAATTGTTTCTTTCTGAAGGTCCTTCTTTGATGAAAAGGTGTGTAAAATAAGTTCATAAATATCCCATAGACATGAAATCAGTATGTCAGGTTAGGAATCTTATGCACAGTGTTTTCTATTGGACTTGGAAATATTTCTAGTAATTTTTTCTTTGGGCATCTACCTCAGAAATTCCTAGTAAGACCAAATAGAATAGTTGTCAAAGTACAAGTATACATTCTACAGTACATTTTATGCTGTTCTCCCATTTGCTGTATAGGAAAATCTTTTGAGCAGTGGAAGTAAGATGCAGGACAGCCTGCAGTCAGACCCTACCATCTCCATTCTCTGTATCACTGTAATGAACAACTGCAATCTGCCCTTGATCATCTATCACCCTAAGTATAATAAAAAGTAGTGTTTTTACTACAAATTACTTTTATACCAGGCAGAGGAGAGAAGAAGGAGAACACAAGAAAGGCAACACCTGGGACAATCAGCACTGTGATACTCTTGTTTTACAACTGTAAATCTTTCTTTCTTTGAATGGAATTACATCAGCAGCAACCTGGAATTCAGTGGAGGTAAATCATGCCCTCTGCAATTAAGAGAGCAAAGTGATTCATTCTGTAAATGTCAGCCCCTGAAATAGAAGATAAAAATGTATAGGCAATAAAAGCAAGACAGAGACAGGGGGAAACATATCACCTATAAAGGTGCAGATAAGAAAATAACATTTCTGTGGTGTCACAGCTAGAAACATGTTAGGTAAGTTTTTGTAAATTAGTGGTTGACCCTTGCTTCTTCCATTAGTAAGCACACAGCTGGACATTGGTTAGGCATCTCATTAAAGGCCCTTGATCAAATACTGTAACTCAACTTCAAACTGTTGTCAAGTGTTGTTTAATATAATGAGATACAATTCCAAATCTGACGGATGTCTTTGTGCACTACCGCAACACAATAAAGCAACACCTTGGTCATACTAGGGATAGTATGAACTGCCTCAGAGCAGAGAAACATGGGAGAAAGTCAGCAAATAGCTTGTGCGTCATGTCAGTTCCTAATGAGTGACATGGATGAAGGACAGTGGACAGTGTCCAAAGGAAAGTCATCTTATCATTTACTGTGCTTCCACAGCACACAAGGGCTTATAGTTTCGTCACATCTCTTCCAGTTTTGAATAAGGAAGTTACTGATCAAAGATCTGCATCCCATTATAGGGTGGCTGATGTGGCAGCGTACTCTTGAGAAATCTACCACTAAAGATGTTATGATTCAAATAGTGTAACACTTTTATAAGATTATCTCAAAAAGTCAATTTGATTTTGCAAAAATTGTGTTACTGTTGACCTTTAGACGTGAAGCATTTTTTTTCCTTCCTATTTACACAGAGCAGATGGATGCTATTTTCTTTCAGAGTTGCTCATCTTCTAAGCCCTGGTTGCCTTATCTTTGCATGGATAGGACTTCCTAGTCAATCTTCTTTCATCACATTTCCTATCAGGAATGTAGGTTCACCTTTTTAGAGCATTATTCAGAAAAACAGTTTCATGAAAGAAGGTCTGGTAAATACTGTACAAGGAATCAGTGTGGCCTTGGGGAGGGACCCCCAAACCCATCACCTAGTACTAGAATTGTTATCCATATAATATGACATTTCCCATTTCATATGAGTAAATTATACTTCTTGGATGAAAAGTATATGTAATAGGTCTTCTCCTGTACCACTGAGAAAAGTGATTTTGTATCTTAACACCCTGCAGCCTGGGTGCCTGGCTTGCTGAGTGTCTGGAAAAAGCAAATTCTGCACGCAACCAAACTGTGGGTATACTTTGCTTTCCAGATCAGGAGGTTAACAGAGAGATAGAAGTCTTCCCTTTTGCTGTATTGCAGCAATCTGTAGTCCTAGTACTCCCTCATCTTGTCCTTTACTGCAAAAGAAGCCTTTGTTTTCCATTCTGAAAATGTGATCACACCCAAGACATCTGACGTATCAGTGATTTCAAACCACTATAAACCCTTTACACAATGTTTAGCCAGAAAATAAAACTTGGAATTCAATTTCCCATATCACAAGATTCCATACTCACTTCAAATACTTTTATTTGATTTAAACAAAAGAGGTCTGAAACCTTATTGAGTGGGTAGCCTAGTTAAAGTGAAGGAATCCAGCTGTGATCTGGCACCTCTGGGGCTACCTCCTTGCATTAAGGAACTGTCCATTTCATCTAGAGTAAAATATTCTCCTGCTGAAGCTTCAGATCAGAATGAAAACTTCATTCTACCTGTAAGGTATTGATCCATTCGAGACTTATCGAAGCTGCCTAGCTTTATCAGTTTAGGCCTTCTGGGCTCAAAACAAAGCCATGCAGTTCCCTCTGAGGAGCTCCTGGCAGTCTCTCCCTTCATCTTCCCACCTTGATTTTCCCATGTTCAAATGCTTAACAAATTCGGACTGCAATCAGCCCTTCCTAAAAGACTGCACATACCAGCATATTATAGCACTTTCCCTCCTCATCACCAGAGAAAGCACTCTGCACCCTCCCACAGAGCCACCTTTAAAACCAGGCATTTGGCTTTCAGAGGACACAACAGATTTGCAATGAAGAGGGAGGCTAACAGGGCAGCGTGGGGAACTTGCATGAACAGCTTTGCACACAGCCATACGGCCTCCCAGGCTCTCGGGACCACATTTATTTTTAGTAAATCTTCCTTCCATTTTGTCCACTTACAACATCACCACAAACTGGGGGCATTATATAACTCACTAAAGTAGCCTCACTCAAATAGTCCTTCAAGAATGAATATTTTTAACTCAGTAAGTTATACATATACAGTAAGTTATAAATATGGGAGGAGAAGTACTTTCGCTTTAAGTAGCTAATAACACAACCTTTTGACCCCACAAGAAATATTTCATCAGATTTTTAAATATAAATTTGACTATTCTTTATGACATGGCGCTTAGGTGTAAAAGCAGTTACTGTAGCAAAACCACTGTAAAGTTGATACAGAGAGACAGCCTGAAATTATGCTTATGCCATATAAATATGTATTTTTTGTCCCTGTCTAAATGTAAGTGTTATACCACTGTAATTTCAGCAGCATCGCTAAGGCAAATAACCTTTTTAGTGTAAAGGTATCTATCCTGGTACAGTTTCTTCTCAAATAGCAAGGGGAATAGCATATACCAATATAAAGTACCACTTACTGGTAAAACTGCAATTGCACAAGAGCAACTGTACCGATATAATTGCTTTAGTAAGAAGAGATAATGCCTTCAACAAAAAGGGCTGTATTATACATATCTGAATAAACACCTACACATGCAACATACAGCCAGCTCTCACTTTTCCCCTGGACAGCTCAACATCGCACCAATTCTGCATGCAAAAACCAAGGGACAGAAATGTAATGAAGCCCCGGAGAAGGGCCAGGAGTGAGCTTGCGCAAATGCGACTCCAGACCTGAGCTGCAACAGCACAGCACTGTGACACACAAAGCTACCAGCTCACAGATCTCTCTTCTTCACTGTCATCAGTATCACTGACTTCTTTTTTCTTTCATCATATGCTCTTGCAATATGCTGTTGATCTTTGGCACACGTCATGCTACCTACTTTTTGCTTTCTTCGGTTACTCTCTTATTAACTCATTTAATCAAATAATAGTAGAAACATAGCATGTAGATTAAATGCACTAAGTTCATCACTAACCCACTGACGGCCATTCAGGGGTGATACAGTCCTTAGTCTATTATTAGCTCCTACCCACCGTACTACGTTAGACTTTCATTTGCCATCTTGCTCCAGGCTAGAGTGCATTTATATCCCCTGCTGAATTTGTTTTCTACTCTAGATAACTACCTCTGAAAATGAAGATATGTAAAGAAAAGCCATGGATTACATGACACACAATTAGACAGCATTTTGTACCAGGAGAAGCAGTGTATCAGTAGGACCTTTTTCTGTGGTTATATTTCACATCTCTAACACTGCATGGGGACACACTCTGATCACATTAAATGCAAATCAATAATGTTAGGAGCAATTTCAATGAATCTCAGGAGATAAGATCGTGCTCTGAAGCTCACAGAGGCCAATCTAAGAATTAATTGTTTCTGAATGTATGCTAAATTTGCTGTGCAAGCTCAGCTGTGCAAGGATCTATGCCCCCTCCTGTGATGTGTGCTGAATGCCTTTAGCTTCCCTCAGACCAATGGCACCTTAAGGGGCTGAACAACTTGCAGGAAGAGGCACTTTTTGAGTTACTAAAGTGATTCCTCTCTGTGGACCTGATCGCACACAATGACACATACTCTCTGTTGCTGCTGAAGGAAGTAGAAGCAGAAAATACTCAACACCCTGGAGCAGAAGACTGCAGAAAGCCCTTACGTTAGAACAGAAGACAACCAGCTGGTGAACTACGCTGGTGAAAAGACGGAGCTGTTATGGGGCTCCCGGGAAACCTGACTGGTTGGACATGCAGCCCAACTGAGGGTACCACTCTGTATGTCAAGAAGGCAAGACAGGGCTACGCTATCATAATCTACTAAGCTAGATGCATATTTTTTCCAGCATGGCTGAACTGCAGCAACCCTTGAAGACCTGGCTGGGGGTAAAAACAGCTCTCCAGCACACAGATGCTGCCCATCTCTGCCACAGAAAAACTACTGCCAGGAGAACTCTGAGAACAACATATTTTGGAATTAAAGGAGTATAAAAACAGGGTATATGACTGTGCCATCTCGCTCTCTCTACATGATGCCACAAGAAAAGGTAGAATTACAAAAACAAAGTTTATTTTCATGTTCTTTTTCACCAAGCATAAATAAGATTACTGCCTAAGCAGAAGGGCAGTCACACTGGCTTGGATGATGACCGTACTGTGATACTCTGAAGCTGGACGGGAAAGAAAAAGCAACAACAAAATCTCTCTCAGTAGTCTATTTTAAGGAGTCATCTTACATAACAGGAAGCAAGCACAGTTATTCTGGATACTCGAACACCGTCTGTCACATTGCCATGAGCAAAGGAGGTATAAATAAGTATGTGTGACCATTTGAAGATTATTCATTTTAATTAGTCTGTAACAATATTGGTTACATAAATTCTTGCAGGTTGAATTAGAGGAAGAAAGTGGCAAAGAGATTAAGCCTACATAGTGTCTAAATTGTTCCAAAGCTAATGGGAAAAATGGGTCTTTCCTCATAAATGGCAAGCTTGGAGGTGAGAACAGCTGTGTGCAGCACTATCCACTAACACTGGTCTGAATTTCTGGGGGGCAGGAGGATACACTTTCAGGGATGCAGGAGACATGTGACTAATCCTTGAAAAAGGAGCACTTTTCTGCCCCAAAGCTAACATGCAAACATTAGCAATGTATGTACAATTTTAGCTGAAGACTCTCCTAAGGTTGTGGTGGACCAAGTGGCTCATAAGCCACCACCCCAGCTTAGCTACAGGGCTACCCAGAGCTGCTGGTGCAGACGGCTAACGTGCTCCCCCCATCCTGTCTCTCTACTAACACAGACAGGTAACATGGTCCTTGATTTCTTAGGCTTTTAGCTCACGAGTTCTTTTATTTCACTTACTGTGTTGATTTGATTTGTTTTTACTTCTAAGTCAACAACTGGAAACTTGAAACTTATGAGCACAAGACATTTGCCAAAGGAGCTGGAATATTTTCACAGTTTGGACAAATAACTAGCCAAGCAAAACGGAATTTGGCTAATAGCTTTGGTCACAGAAAATGTGAAGAAGGACCAGCTGCACTAGAATTTTGAAAAGTCCAGGGAAACATTTCAGTGCCTTAAAATCACATATACATCATTTCTTTAAGCTTTAGCATACATGGAAAGAGAAATGAAACCTTTTGCATCAGATGGAAAAGAATGATTTAACTCAAAACAGAATTTTGATATTTTCAGTTCTACTGCCAAACCAGAAAGAAAAATTGTTTATATAGCTATAGTTACTAAACCTAATCAGAATTAACTAAAGAATTCTATGAGCATTAACCAGGTGCGGGGAGCTTTACCCTAATAACCACTGTCTGCTTCTCTCAAGGCTGCTCAGGTGTGCAGGCAGGAAGGCCTATTGTATCCAGAAATGTCACGTCACAGAAACATTTTGCAAACTTTAGAAAAAAAAATCATATTTTAGACACTAACATATAACCATGCGCAATACAGCTGTGGCAAATTTTCAGCAAAATTAATTTGATGTCCCTTCACATACTGTTGTCTGATTTCACACCAGCTGCCTCATGGAAAGCTTGGAATTTGTCCCATTCTTTATCCTGAATTAATATGAAATTCGCTCCTTAGATATGAAACTAAAAACCTACTAATCAACCAATGACTTTTAAAAAATGACCAAAAACAGATAAAAAGATGAAGATTAGAACAGCTAATTAAAATAAAAATAAATATAGCAAATTAAAATAACAGTGATTATTAAGAAAAACTAATGTAATGTTTTACTGGTTTTGATCCATTCAGTTCTCACTATGCCTGATTCAAAAAGAGAAGGACCCATTTAGACACATTTTTCACATGTATTACTAAGTCCTCCCTTCATGAAAAACCATCTGCATATCTCAATAGTAGGAACTTCTCATAGTATAATGTATAAATACTATACTAATGTATAAACCAAGGAAACATATTGTTTGGATTATACTTTAAAAATGGGAATATTGAAAGTTGTAAAAGAAGCAAAAAAGCAGTAAAACTCCTCTGATTCATCATTCAAATAACTATAATCACATTAGTTATGTTGCCTTCCAATCTGTCATTATCATTACTGCGTTAGAGCTAGATAATCAAATGCAAGAAACCTTTCTTCATGTCTGATAATAAAATGTTTTGCCCAGATGTTCCTGGCAGAGCTGCAGCTTTATTACAGAAGTGCAAAGCTATGGAGGTGAAGAAAGACAGCCAGAAAAGTCCACAAATCCACAGGGATGGTGCAAGCCCCGAGGGAAGGGGAGAGCCACGGCTCCCCAGGCACACTAACACTGCAAACTGACTTCATCCCAAGCAGGCAGCTCGACTGAACGCCATGCTAGCTTCACAGCCCCTACAGTACCTGCTCAAGCAGTACGTTTCTCATCTACAACAGGTTTTGAACAGCCTGTGGCAAGCTCGTCACTGCAGCTTTCTGAGAGAAGCTGCATCCATTTCTTTCTTCTCTGCTCTCCACCAGTGTGTGAGTGCGGCTGTGAAAGAGCGAGACAGATAGCATGGGGGCAACTTGGAGAGGAGAGAAAGAGATGGACACACTTTCTGGGACCACACCTAACCTGGAGCTCAGGAATTCCCTTGCAGAGCTGCTGAAGAGGTTAAATATTTAAAGCATACACTGTCTTCATATGTACTCAGGCACTCAATGTACTTTTTACTTCTGTAACAAAATTTGCTAAGCAGAATCTACATAGCAAAGCACGCACAAACATAGATGGCTGTGGCACACATTTAGCTTGCAAACATGAAAACCTGAGCTGCTGGAAGGGCTGATGGAAAAGGCAGGTCCAATTCCTTTGGTGCAAATGCCAAGGCTCACACCTAAGAGCAAAGCTCAATCACAATCACCCCTCTGCTGCCCAGCTGGTAGCAGCTTGTCTAGTCCTGACAGTGTTACTGTGTGTGCAGCCATTCCGTAGAGAGGATCCCTAGAAGCACACCCCAGAAGAGCCGTCTTTTTAGCCCACCGGTGATCCAGTTCACAGCACAGGCCCACAGTTATATCACCATAACATGGGGAACAAAGAGGAAGAGTTAGTGAACTGTGATATGAAATCAGGAACATGTAGCCAGAGGTGGGGTGAAAGGGTGACCCTGTGATTTTAGAATCACCGTTGCACGCTTCCTCCTTAACCAAATCACGACGATATCTGCTCAGGGTTGATGATATACTGTAGAGGGCTGATGACTTGAGGCCCTATTTATCCCTACCTTGCAACCGCGTTAATTATTTACAACTACATAAAATTCAAGTGTAAAAGTATTTTATTCTCACTGCAGAAGATGCAGAACATCAGGGCAACCTAAGGATGATTTGCCACCAGCAAAAAGACATGAAGCAACACTGCAGCACCTTACTGCATAGGTGAAGGAATCTACAGTCACGGCATTTGTGCAAGCTCCCAGTAGTATCACACCACATGCTGCGCAGATGGCAAGCACACCACAGTCCACTTAGAAGAAATGCATTGCCAGCAGCATCACCAGCACGAAGAGGACACAGGTGAAAGCAGGGTCACGAACTTGTCCTTCAGGGAAAATCACGACAGTCTCTTCCAAAGACATAAGCCACACACTCCTCAGAAGCAACTGTGGCTTATACAAGCAGAACCATCTCAAGGATTTGATGCTGCTTATAATTTCTTTGAGGCTCCCTTCTTCTCCAGGAAAAAAAAAAAAAAAAAAAAAAGTATTACACAGGTTCTGTTCAAAGTAAGAATGTGAAGACCTAATCAACAGAAGAAAAGACACTATTACTGTATATATTGCTAGGTGTGCAGGCTGCTGGTAATACTAACCAGTACTTAGAAAAACAATAATGCCTTTCATCTTCCTGAGCTTGTTCATCATCTCATACTTTTTTGTAAGACAAACATGAAAAAAAACATTCTAATCAAAACTATTGAAGGTTCTCTGACATGTATTACAGGCTCTGAGCAAAACTAGACCTAAACTGTACAGGGTAATTCACAGCCTCTCTGGGCTGCCCGTTCCACTGCCTGGCCATCCTCTGGGTGGAAAAGCTTTTCCTTATACCTCATCTGGATCTCTTTCATTTCAACTTATGCCTGTTGTCCCTTGTCCTCCTGCCATGCAGTGCTGTGAAGACCCTGGCTCCATCTTGATGACCTCTTCCTAGGGATGGGCAGGCTGCTGTTAGGACTCACCAACCCTTCTCCAGGCAGATCAAGCCCAGCTACTCCAGCCTTTCCTCAGCACAGGGCAAGTGCTCCAGCCCCCAACCATCTTGATGCCCCCATGCTGAACCCACTCCAGTTAATAAAAGTCTTTCTTGTGATACAGTATCTAGATGTGGTCTAACATGGGTTGACTGGAGGGGGATAATCACTTCTCTCCATCTGCTGGCTACTCTCCTCTCCAAAAGCCTAGGATGCTTTTGTCCTTCTTTGCTGCCAGGGCATGCCCAGCTCCCTGGCCTACATGATCCCAGGTCCTTCCCCACAGAGCTGCCTCAGCATTCAGCCCCCAGCCTGTCTTGGTGCAAGAGGTTTGTCCTTCCTGGGTCAGCAACATCTGTATGTGTATAGCTGCTGATGTACTGTGAAATTTTAACTGATTACTCAGTTGGAGTCTAGTTGGAGGCCTGTAGCCAGTGGTGTCCCCCAAGGGTGCAGTACTAGGTCCCATCCTGCTCAACTTATTCATCAGTGACCTGGATGAGGGGACAGAGTGCCTCCTCAGCAAGTTTGCCGATTATACCAAGCTGGGAGGAGTGGCTGATACAGCAGAGGGCTGTGCTGCCATTCAGAGAGACCTGGAGAGGCTGGAGAGTTGGGCAGAAAGGAACCTCGTGAGGTTCAACAAGGGCAAGTGCAGGGTCCTGCACCTAGGGAGAAATAACCCTAAGCACCAGTACAAGCTGGGGGATGACCTGGAGCGCAGCTCTGCAGAGAAGGACCTGGGAGTGCTGGTGGATGACAAGTTGACTGTGAGCCAGCAGTGAGCCCTTGTGGCCAAGAAGGCCAATGGTCTCCTGGGGTGCATTAGGAAGAGTGTTGCCAGCAGGTCGAGGGAGGTGATCCTGCCCCTCTTCTCAGCCGTAGTGAGTCCTCATCTCGAGTACTGCATCTAGTTCTGGTCTCCCCAGGACAAGAGAGACATGGAGCTACTGGAGACAGAGTCCAGTGTAGGGCTACAAAGATGATCAGAGGGCTGGAGCATCTGCCCTATGAGGAACGGCTGCGAGAGCTGGGCCTCTTCAGCCTGGGGAAGAGAAGACTGAGGGGGGATCTTATCAATGTGTATAAGTATCTTAAGGGAGGGTGTCAAGGGGACAGGGACAAACTCTTTTCAGTTGTCTCATGTGACAGCATAAGAAACAATGGGCAGAAATTGAAGCACAGGAAGTTCTGCCTGAACGTGAGGGGGAATTTCTTTCCTGTGAGAGTGACGGAGCCCTGGAACAGGTTGCCCAGAGAGGTTGTGGAGTCTCCTTCTCTGCAGAAGCAACCCTGTCTACCATGCTCTGGGTGACCCTGCCGAGTAGGGTGGTTGGACTAGATGATCTCCAGAGGCCCCTTCCAACCTTACTGATTCTATGATTCTCAGCAAAAAATCTAAGACATCAGGGGAGAAAAAACAGGTCCAGGAATGTTTTATACCTTCAGAGAATCTAGGAGTGGTAGGCCAACAGTGATGCCACCTACTCTCTTCTCTCTTGGTAAGATTAAGATTTTTTCTTGTTGTTCATTTCTGGTATTTTCTCACACAAGTGTTGAATACACTGAGAAGTCAGGCTCCCACACTTTTTTGGTGCAATTATTCCATGGGGTAATAGCACTACTCTCTTTCAAGAAATCATTCCCAATATTCAGATTAAGTTTTTATTTTATTTTCTCCACTTATTGACAGCTCCAACTCATCCTTTATACCAAATAATAATTTTTATCTCCCTCTTTGAGGGAGTTACAGCCCTTAAATATTTGCGGGCTGTTCTATCCCTCAGGCCATATTAGTCACCACTTAGCCAAATGATAGATATTTAGCCCTTTTCTTAGCACTTACTAATTATTCTTAATCCTCTCTTCTGAACTCCCTCAGTTCTCAGTCTTTCTCACAATAATGGAGCTAGTATTCCCATATTCTTGCATAATAACACTAGAGTGAGGAACTCCCCTTCCTATATTCCAGTGTTTCTGCAGTGGCTAATTTAGCTGTTGCATACTGCCTCTCTCTGTCCCTATGCCTTCTTCAGCATTACTGCTTCCCAGTGCCAAAGTCTGCTTCCCTTATCCACATGGCTAGCCCAACTGGAGCCAAGCCCACAAACAGGATTAAGAGCTGGCTTTCTCTCTCCCTCTGAATCTATGTTTACTTCTCTATGTCTTTTTTCTTTTAATTCATTGCTCTGTCTTTCAAGGTTTAGTTCAATATGTATTTTCATAGTAATAAAAGAGTCTGATTTTGAATGGTTTCTACATGATTTCAGTAGCATCTAAAGCTACTGAATGTTAAGCATCTAAATACCTAGAAATCTGTGTTAAATACTATTAATAATGTATTGTGCTCAAGCCAAGCAAAGCAAATATATCTGAGACAATTCATAGGCTGATATTTAGGAATCAATTTTCTTTCCAATTATTGTATTTTCAGAGCTGTATACTTCAGCTCCAAAAACAAGGTAGCCATCTCTCACTACTATCCTACCTTATTTTTAGAAAGGCAACCTGTTATATCCACAATGGGAGCTTTCTGTAAGTGCTGACTGAAAAAAACAACCTGACTTAAAAAAGAAAAAAAGAAACGGCAAATACTAATGCTTTTAATAATCAATTAGTATTAAAAAAATACTGATTTTGAGTATTCTACAATTAGTGTGGCGCTGTCTCACTGATACAATAGATGATATTCACACAGAATCACAGAACAGATGAGTTTGGAAGGGACCTCTGGAGATCATCTAGTCCAACCTCCCTGCTCAAGCAGGGAGCACCTAGAGCACCTTGCATGGCATTGCATCCAGGCAGGTTTTGAGTATCTCCAGAGAAGGAGACGCCACAACCTCTCTGGACAACCTGTTCCAGGGCTCCGTCACTCTCACAGGAAAGAAATTCCCCCTCACGTTCAGGCAGAACTTCCTGTGGTTCAGTTTGTGCCTGTTGCCTCTTGTCCCGTCGCTGCGCACCACTGAAAAGAGTCCGGCCCCATCCTCTTGACACCTTCCTTTCAGGTACTTACACATTGATCAGATCCCCCCTCAGTCTTCTCTTCCCCAGGCTGAAGAGGCCCAGCTCTCGCAGCCGTTCCTCACAGGGCAGGTGCTCCAGCCCTCTGATCATCTTTGTAGCCCTGCACTGGACTCTCTCCAGTAGCTCCATGTCTCTCTTGTACTGGGGAGCCCAGAACTGGATGCAGTGAACTAGACACAGAACTGGACGTAGGACCAGTTGCTGTCGGTGTGAGTGGTTTTGGCTCATAACATTAAAAGCTCTGAAATGCTATGCAGATGCAGAGGCTCTGAATCCCACTAACCTAGGAAGCAAGTGCAAAGGTAAGGACTGGGGAGCATAAGCATCATGTTTCATGGGGTACATCTTATCTCCCACAGAATCAATCCTTCCCAGTGGGCTGCAGTACATATAAAGAGAGTGAGTGAAGAGCCTATCTTCATCCCTTTCTCCACCCATCGGGATGCCTTGTACCCCCTGGAGAGATCAAGAGGGAGCAGAGAATGTGTTCTTCTACTGTTTGAGTCTATGAAGGCAAAGCAGCAGTTATGTCTCATTGCTCCCCAGATGCCTCACTACACAGATGCCTAAATGAGGCCGAAGCACAGACCTATTCAACCTAAGCAGCAAAAGAAGACATGGCACAAGCCTGGAAAGACAAGGGAAGTGACAAAAATACTCATCTTCTGCACAGCTCTAGTGATTATTGGAAAGTGTTTATCAGAAAAAACAACCCCACAATCCTATAGAGTATCTTTGACTAAGCTGCACATTGCGACTAAGCTGTATCTGAGAGTTGTATCTTGTTCACAGATGTCAGTAGCTACTAAAGTCTCTGGCAAGGATGAGATGATGTAGTAGTATCTAAGGACAAATTCAGTACTTCAACAGCTCTAAATTCACTGCCAGATCAACATATCCCTTCTCAGGTGCTATGATAGCAGAGCATGCCAGACACACGATACAGTTCAGAGGAGCTGTGATTCCTCTGTCAGTGAAGGACCTTATTTTCAAATGACACTCTTACCATTTTAATCACTGTTTAATAGTGGGTCCAAAGATCATCCAAAAAATCCTTTTCTACTAGCTTTCTTTCTCTAGAAGAAATCTAACTGTTTTGGCCATTTATATTACAAAGTTCAAACGCTAGCCACATATTCTGTGTTCACTGACTAACCTGACTTACCTTGTGATACACTCCACATTTTAACTTTCACGGGCTGTCTCTCTGCTAGTCTCTGCTTCTGTAAAAAATCTCCCAAGGTTTTTTGAGATCACATCATTCACATCTATATTTATTTTCTCCAGTTTGAGTAGAGCTGTCTACACCTGTGGTGTGGCAGACTGTAACACATATTGTTGATACAGTCCAGAATTCATTGAAACATTGTTTTAATCTTACAACTGGCTACAGCTGCAGACCTCCTTCACACAAAGGGTCTGGGGCTTAATTTTTGTTTAATTTTTTTTCCCAAAATCTTTTGCTCCACCAAACATTTACAGCTTTTTCCCAGCATTTTTATCAAAACTGTTGCTAATCTCTTTACTGAAAATCCAGTGTCAACTAGAATACTGAACGATGAAGGTTAAACCATAAGAAAAGAGAAGGAGGAGGGTAGTCTGGAAGGTATTTAAGTCCTGAAATTTCACAGCTTAACATGTCCTCTAACGTTGTGCAGCTAAAATGCCACATCTTGGTCTTAAATCCAGACAGTAAATGTCATCTCAGCTTCACCAAGGTCTCACATACAAAATACTTCCTTTATTTCTGCAGGGTATTTTTCTTTCCTTGCCATGGCCTATTGGACAACAGTCACAGCATGTAACCAGGTTTCAGTCATGAAGACATTGTATACTGCTTGATGGGCCCAGCTGATGTACTGCTTGCTTTTTACTCAAAAATCCCATATAAAATGAAATAAACAGTTCCGTACTAGGAGTCAGAAGATCTTCTGATGTCTGGCCCCCACAGAACTTCCTGCACTTCCTCAGAAGCTGCAAGCTGCCGGTTACAAACAGGACATTGAACTAGAAGGAGCATGAACTAGATCCAGAAGTTATCTTTGTTTTGCAACTACTGCTGCTTAATGCACCGACGCATCTCCAGGTGGTCGTGTGCCAACACACTTCCTGTTGTACAATAATTGTTAGTATTTGATACAGCTTTGGCTCTGCCTAGTGCAATGATGTGGTCTTTGCTTTGTTAGCAGATGCAATTTTTGCCTCCTAAGAGCCTGGCTCTGATTTGGAGTGCATCCAGTATGTCATAACTATGCCATGACGGTGTGGCTACCACTTGGCTACTTAGAAACGCTGTTCTAAGACACTATTTGTAGAGGACCTATGACTTTTTATCATATTGCGTGGGAAATAGGCAGTATTTCATGTTCACCAATCAGGCCAGATTAAAGCTGACATGTAAGGATCTTGATCTTTTAGTGAAAGGTGCTGTTACACACCTTCTCCTCAATAACATGACCAGGATGTGGTTTGGAAAACTCTAGGGCCAGAAATGTGTCAGCCAGAAATACCAACGGGAACCTATTAAAGAGCTTTGTAGTAAGAAAGGCATTCTACAGAAAGAACACAATCCATTAATAATTAGATTAAAATTTTTTGCTGACAAACCCCCTGAAAGATGAAAGAGGAGAAAACAAAGAGGAATGTGAATTTGTATTCAAAAGAAATCAGAAAAATAAACAGAAGTTCAACCTAAGGCAGTGCAACATACCTGACTGTCACTTGCAAAACAGTTTCTTCTAAATTGACAGAATATGAGGCAAACAATTATAATAACCTAAATTAATTTACATTCTGAAAAGAGCATAGGAAAAGAAAAAAGCATTTATATAATGATTAATGTAGCAGCAGGCAGAGAAGACACTGTTTAGAGGCAATTACTCTAACTACAAATCGTAAAGAATATTATTTAAGAGAGTTTTCATCGAAATTGATAACATGTTGGTTTGAGCATGCATTAGATCTGAAACGCAATTACAACATATTACTAGGTAGGCCTAGCAACTACTTGAATGTCACTCTTTTGGTGAATTCCTGAGCTCCACAATTCACTAGAGCATCCGAATACAAAAGGGTAAAAGTACTGTTTGGGCCAGGGCTGCATATATAACTAGAGGAGGGCCCCGGGCCTGGACAAACATGCTCTAAGCCACAAAGGAGCCCAAAAGCAAAAGTCACATTTAGGCTCCTTTTAGAAGAACAGTTCTGACAGCAGTAACTAATAATTCAAGTGGCAAATACTGAATCAGTAACTTTCTTCTCTTTTCCCAGACCTGCATATAAATTCACATTTATGTCATTTCCAGTGAAAGGAAGTGCACAGAAAACAATTGGGATTATATGTAATGCCATACTACAGGAACCTTATCTATTTGTCCACAAAAACAGTAACCCTAGCTTCTTATACAGTTGATGGAGGGGTAGAGGCTCCTCTAAAATATAATTGAGAGCAGCTATATTAGGTTCCTATTCTAAGCTGATCCCCGCAGGAGTTCAGCTTCTCTGTATTTTGAGAACTTCAGAAGCTGGGTATGAACATCACATACAAAATAGTTTAATGCTACAGTACACAACAGACATGCTTCTCTGGAAACTTGCAGAAAATCACAAGGCTTTCACTTATGATCTTAGCTGCATATCCAGGTTTTCTCTAGGTCCTGAACTTGAGAGGCACCTCTAAGTATCTGCTGCCTTTTAAAATCACTTTTCCGAAAATTTACCTTCCAAGACTCAAAAACAAATTTCTTCCATATTGGCTTCTTTACCAAACATATCACATCTCAAAAAGTAAAATATTTAGTTTTCATAATTAGACAACTAAATATTTATTTGTCAGTGCACCCATCAGGAACAGAAACACATGTAATCACTAATTTTTATGCTATTAAGTATTCCTGCTCCTGAGACACTGACAATTAACCGGGGAACTTTCAAGTGAGCTCTCTAGGACTTGAAGTGTCAGAACAAACTATGCTGGTCTCCTTCCTCTTCGGCATGTCTTTCTGCAGCCTGACCCAGTGCAGCCGAGCTTTGGGCTGTGGGATTCTAGTGCTGGAATCATGGCTCCTGAACATATTCAGGGGAAACACTGGGAGAGGGGGTAACGTTGTGGCATCTCGGACACTAGTGACAGGAGGCCTACTACACAGGGACCAGGGAAAAGGAATAAAGGCAAGGGGAAAACAACAGCATATGAACAGAATGACACTAGACGTGTGGTGACACAAATTGTAAATTGTGGAGGAGGCAACCAAAGGTGGCTGATTGAAAAAGAACTCAAGAAGGAGCACTGCAAATATGTCAAAATGCAATTCATACATAAACACCTTGCTGTTCACTGGAACTGCCATTACCTTCCTGATCCAGGATGATTTATCTGCTGAAATTGTGATGTATATTGCATTCACAGTGAATTCACTGTTAGAAGACACTTCTGATGCAGAGCTTTCCCAAAACAGAAAGAAATAGAGCAGCGCCTCTGTAGAAACTCCTTCACACAGAAATCTTTCATCATAAACTCCCTTTGCAGATGGAAAAGCCTTTAGCAGCAAAATCCACTCACAGTGAATGAACGGATTTGCCAAAAGTTTGCAGAAAATTCCATTTCAAATTATCTGTATCACTTAAATCATTCTGTGTCGACAGCCATAGTGTAAAACTACTCAAAGCTAAATAAAAATTGTAATAATGTTATTTTCAAGCACAGGTTTCCCTCAATTACAGCCTCATATTCCAGTCACTTCACTACATGAATAACAGTTTCAGTTTCTGTGGATAGAACCTATCTATTTATTCTGTATAGTGAACACATGAACCAAAAAATTTGGATCTTCTCTGTATCAACACATCCTAAGTTTCCTGATCACAGCTGACCATACCCATACCTACGCCATTTCTGAATGATGTCTGTCTACTCTGCTCTTAGAGAGAGCCTGTGATGACAACTCTACAACTTTCTTAAGGAATCTATTCCATTGCTCTATTATCCTTATTCTTAGGAAGTTTTCCAAATATCTTATCTGAAATATCCTTGCTATAATTTGTCCTATTCATCACAAACATGGAGAAAATACTCTCTTCTTTTTACTTATTTCAAGACCATCACCAAACTCCTCCTCAATGTTCTCTTTAAACAGCCCAGTTTCTTTCAGTCTTTCCTTCGAGATCACGTTTTCTAGATCCAGTCCTTCAAACGGCTCTTATCCCCACTGGCCCACTTCTTGCTGGAAGCAAAGAGCCCAGACACAAGAGTGCTCTTACCATGGCCAGAGGTTTGGTTGTTACTATTCATTTTTTTCTGCTGCACTAGCAAGGAGGAAATCCCTATCATGCACCCTGTTGTACTGACTGTATAAGCAAAGAAAGAAAACACAACAATCCTCTTCAAATTTGCAAGAGAGAGAAAGTAGTTGGTACTAAGTATGGATGCCACGGTTTTTCTTTTTTTTCTCTAAAAATGCTTAAGCAGGCAAGGCACACTTGTACTCATTTTTATTCTGCTTTGTTAGGTACTTAAATCTTTACAAATCCAGTCCTTATCTTTTAAGCAAAGCTCTCTTTCAGCCAAAGCATTGTTTCATCTGTTTTGCTGAACATCAGCAGTTGCTAATGATCAGTATGCTTATCCCATACCTGACTATTGAAGAACACCTTGAAATTCATTTGGAATTTTTTAAAAAATCCTCTACTAACAGACATGACAGATGAGGGTGTTATTTTCAGCTTTTGGTTGTGGTCCAATTTTGCTTCCACAACAAGGATAAAAAGAATTTCATCAGTGACTTCAGCAAGAGTCAAATCAGCCCAGGACTGTCTGATCAGTTCCAAACCAAAGGACGTCTCCTGTGGCACATGAGAAAGGTGCGTCAGAATAAGACTTGCAGTGTCACATATCAGTGACCAACTGAAACCTAAGGCTATGGCTATCCTCACAATAAAATGGGCCAGGAATCGTCTTGTAGCCTCAAGGCTGTATGATACAGCATACAGTTAAATGCTCTCATCCTCCAAAACAGCTTGTCTGTACCAGAACACTGTCTCTGCTCCATGCTAACCTGTGAAGTGTACCTAGGCGTTCTCCAGGAGAGTGCTAGTTGGCCTGGGCCAAAAGACCTCACTAACTATCGAACAGCACAGGCAATCGGTTACCACTGCCAGGCCCTGTGTCTGTTTATTTTATAGTCAGGAGGTCCAGGAGGAACAACAGGCACCGGGAGATAGTGGTAACAGCAAGTTTTAAGCATTTGCTAATGTACACGTAAGAACAGAAAGACAGACAATGCTTTAAAGCAGGTGAAAATATAACTATTTTCGGTTCAAACCAATTGAGCCTGATCCCAGCTGCTTGCCCACAGAGAGTGACAGAAAGGGAACATCTGCTGCAGCTCTGCATGCTGCCTCCTCTACCCCAAAAGTAGGAAAGCTGCTCCTTCCGGGAGGGCTAGGGAAGGACAGGGAGGAACAGGGGGTGGTAGCTGCCAGCAAAGTCACCCACAGCACCAGCACCCAGTTGCGTGCCCCTGCGCTGGGAAGCTGGGCTCACCACCAGTGGGCACAGGAGGCCAGAGGAGCCTCAGCGCAGGGCAGAGGAAGTTTATACCCCCCTATCAGTCCTTAGTCTTCAAATAACACTGAGCAAAAACCCTAATGCCTTATTTTTTCCATGCTGATTTTTTTTTCTGTACTTTTCTTCTTGCTCCCACTTCTGAGGTGTTATCTTACTCTTTCAAGCCAGACGTTTTAACTCGGGAAATACTACCTACACTGTCCAGCACTTTAAGGCAGTAATTCTTAGAAGCAGAGCACAGTTGCTGCTATTAAGATTGAAAAGACCTCTGTATCTTTTCCCTCGATAACGTGTCTATAAAGCAGGCATGGTGAGCTTAAACTGCTGCATGACCTACTACGGTAAACTCTCAGTGTTACCTCCATGGATTACATATTGTTTCATGTTTCAAATAAGTCATGACACCACATTTTCGAATTTTTTTTAACATTTGTAAACAGAGAGCCCATTCGTTCTTATGACCTGTAAGTTGGCACTCAGCAGTCCTTGAGTAAGTTGTGAGCCAAGTCAGAAAGCCTTTACATTCAATTAGTAGCTTTACTTTTCCTCTTCGATTTGTAACTGTAGAAGCCAATTTAGGATGAGAATGAGCAGAATCCTGGGGCTGTCACTTGTGCAGCTGCGAGCTAGGCAGAACTCCACTTGACATAAACCACACAAGGAAAATAAATCCTGAACTTGCTTCCCCTTTCTTGGCTCTCCCAGGCACCTTTGCACTCAGTGTTCACAGGATTCCTCTTTGTTTCCAATTTCTCATCTTCTCATATCAGCCCTGTCCTCATGCTTGATGGACAGCATAATCAACTGCATTGTAGGAAGGGAACTAACTGGAGGTATGACTATTACCATCATCATCTTGATCATTTTTCTTATATACTTTTCGTGAAACAATTGTCTGTGCTTTGTTAACTTTGAATTGCAATCTCTCTGAAGCAGGTCAACCTCTATTTCGTATGCTAAGTACGTGTGGGTCTACATCAGTACAGACTCAGAGCTCACAGACTATGTGCCCTGGTAACAACAGAAAGAAAGGAAAGAAAATAAAAGCTGTTTGGATTACCCTTTTAATTTTTCAAAGTTTAAAATACTCTCTTTGGTTTATGTTTATGGTATTGATGAAGTAGTAATACAAGCATTTTGGGGAATCTTTAGCCGTAAGTCTGAGAAGATGTTTTCTGTCTCAGACGGAAATATAATAAGGAAGGCCTACGTCGGTATTAATTTTTATCAAGCAGTCAATCTAGCCACTTACAGAATCTATCATATTAGGCCTTGGTGTTCTAATCCTACCAGTATCTAAATTACATTACCTCTAAATGGAATAGCCAATAAAACATATCATTTTGCTCTGGTTATTTTTGAGGATAACACTAATTCATGTTTTCAGAATTCCAATTACATCACTAGATCTCAATTAACTAATGAATGATCCATAACATGCAGATGGATAAATGATCTGAAACACCTTCATTTCAGGCCAAATTGCAGCCTTGTTCCTCTGAACAGTACTGGTAGGATCCTCAGCAGTTATCACTGAGTGGAAGCTCTCCAGAACAGCGTGCTTGTGCAGGGAATATCCAAAGAATCAAGGACTGCCAAGGACCTAACAAACCTCTGAAGTTCTCAGAAGATCCTAAAGACAGAGCTCCTTACTCCTACCCCTTTCCTGCAATGATGAACTATTTGGTACGGAGCTTTCATCTTTCCTTGCAATTAAGGAATGCTACAGTTGGAAATTGTTCTTAAGTGGACCCAGAATTATTTCTGTGTTTTCACGAGGACGGCTGTTTAAAACCAACTGCTATGGAAGGCATCTAATAGAAAGTTTTATTTTAACAAAATGGAAATGGATGGGGACTTTTACTTGACATCTTTCCTTCACAGAAGGGACAAACAGTATTGTACTATCAGTGTCACCTAGCCTGCGAAGAAGCTTAGGAGGAGAAGGGAGAAGTTAAGTAAGTTTCTAAAGAAGCTATATTCAAGAAGAGATTTGTTGGTATTAAGGTCAAAAGCATCATTCTGCAATCCTGTCTGACCTTCTGCATTAGACAGGCCACAAACTCACTCAGTAAGTACTATACTCAGCCCACGCCTTCTGTTGAGATATCATATACCTTTTAAACACGAGAGAAAAGATTTCATTCACTGCAGTCGTCTCTTGAGTCCTCTAAGGCAGACTGCTCTAAGCCTCTTTCTTTCTACTCTGCGCAGCTACTCATAACATTTATGGGGTACATACATTACCAGGTAACTAATTAGCATGTATAAAAGCTAAACTAGTAACAATATGACACTCCTAAGAAACACAAGTACTACCTACTGCACTTCGGAAGGTGACTGTAAAATTCAATTTTGCTGTTCACGAACTGTAACATGCACTATACATCTATTTAAACACGCTCAAATATTTGCCTAACATATTTTATATGAAGAAATTCCATAATTTCAACAATAAAGTGTTTATGTCCAAATAAAACTTAAGGGCCATCTATATATGGTCCGTAACAAAATATACTGAATACATTTATGCATAGAATGTTTTCTTCTCCACATATGGGATCTTTTACATTAAATGGAAAAACTCAAAAACTTGCCAATAGGAAGGGAAGAGTTTAATTTAAAGTCTCATTAAAGACATAATTTTCATAGCTAAGAGCAGGGAAATTGGCCCGTAGTCACAGCTGTGTACGTACCATGCAGCATGCAGTAACAAAAAAAAAAAAAAAGAAAAAGAAAAAGAAGAAAAGGACATGCCAGTGAAGCTGATGTTCCTGGCATCCACTGGACACACTCTTAGAGAGAACGAAGGAATTACCTTCTCTTTCACTTGGAGCTAGAGCACCCTTCATGAGCTCATGAATGCTTGAGAACATAATATTTTAGCTTTTCTAACTCAGTATTATCCCAAAGCTGGACAGGAGCCAGTCTCTGCAATGATGGAGTTTGAGGACAACATAAGGCTCAACACACTCTTGGAGATTTTCTGAGGGTTCTAAAAAAAAAAATCAAGTCAGCTTTGACAAGCTGCTGGCAATAATTCCAAAAAGCACCGCCAACTTGCTCAAGGCTTTCAATATGTTAACAGGTAGTAGACCAGATGCTATTCACATTATTTCTGTCCAACTTGGCTTTCATGTTATTAGGAGTTCAGCAAAAAATATTCTCCAGTCATCATTATAATCATCCCACCACCATCATCAATCCAGAAAGTTCAAAAAGCCTCAGAAAGAAATGATTCCCAAAGTAACAGCACGCATCCCCCCACAGACCACAGGCAAGGTCCAGGCTGTCAAGACAATTCAGCCCACCTACAGATCGTTCCCTGCCACCCTTTTTCCTGAGGGGCTTCAGCCTTGGACAGGGAGTGGGCTGCAGGAAGACAAATTGTTCTGGCATCATCAGTCAACTCCTGGTCATGCTCTTCCCCAACGGCTTTGCCACCTCTCCCTGACATGTTGCCTGAGGCACATCCATTACGCGAACAAGATGCAGATCTGCACTGCAAAATGATGGATGCAACCTACCAACTGATCTTGTGACAGACTCATGTTCAGTCATGCAAGGAGGGATGCTGCACCAGGACCCAGGTAGTGCCAGAAGGTGCTCTGCAGCCCACCCCCACTGGAGGAAGAGCATCGCTGCTGTACAGACACCAGTATCACATGAGCTCCATGCTTCTGCTTTCAGGATTAAAGCTTGCCTGCTTGGTACAGAGCTGTTTTTCTCAGACTTCCTCAAGCTGGTGCAAAGGAAGGGATCACAGAATCTCTCTGCAGATTAACAGACTTTAGCTAATATTCATGAGATGTTTGTAATCAAAGCTGTCTCTGGAAACAGAGACATACTTCTTCATGAAACTAGTAAGTTCAACTGCTTTAATCAATTAGTGGGAAGAAAAACTGTAATTTCTGATCTCTCCAGCTTTAAGTATAATCAACTTTTCTGCACTGGGGCTAAATAAAGGTAATCTCCAAACAGGGCTTGGAGATGCATAACCACTTATTTTGGGCAATATTACTTAATAGTAATCTCAGTGTTACAAGTGCAAACAAAAGACTGATTTTGGAGATAAGGAATAAAGAATGAGTGGGGTTATTACTTCTTATACTGCCTAGCACAATGCAATTGTCCAATGTCTACTCATCATAACCTTGCCACCAGGCCTCTGTTCACCTGTACTGCTCCATGCAGAAGAAAAAACATCTTACCCCCTCTATTTTGGTATGTATAAAAATGCTCCCATTAAAGACAGTAGCTGCTTTAGCATTAGAAGTGAACTGAATTTGGATATCCAAATCAGATACCCAGCCCCGGCTACTTAGGATTTTGAAAAGGCATTTCCTGTGTATTCAGAATTGCTTCATTATCTAACAGTCTGTGCTAAAGGAAAATGTGAATCTCCTGCAGATGCTAACGTACACCAGAAATCTGCCATAGCTAAAAGCCAGTGAGAACTGTTCCGGCAGCCTCTTTTGCATCCACTGGCTAGTGATTCTAATTAAAATCTGCCTCTTTACCCACAAATCTCCCTCTCCCCATCCAAGCCATTACAGCTTTCTTAGTGATTGCTCTTTACCTGTCTGTTAGCTCTATTTAAATAAGTTATCTGATGTAAAAGCATTGGAGTAAATCAGCAGCTGAGGGTGAAAATGCAAATGCTGCGGTTATCAGAACTACCAGAGCCAGCCTGTCTGCCAGCCTTTGCACGCACCTCGCAACGACTTGCTCACTGAGGCTTCGGAAGGCTCTGCCACTTCAGGCCCCAACACGCTGGGTTTCTACAGCCTCACAACAGTGAGGAGCGCAATTGAAGCTCAGGATGTTTTTTAAAGGTGATATGAACACACCTGAATGGGTAAGATAGAATTTTTGGTCCCCTAGTTGCCAACGACGAACACAGCACGGTGGAAGTTGAGAAGCTGCATTGTAAAACAAGGGCTTTGAAGTGTCTTAGCACCCTTGTAGTGAGGAAAATTGCCCAACCTCATCCATAGTCTGTAAATACAGAAAAGTGTTCATCTTGATACTAGATCTCACTGTTTGCAGTTAGACACTGGCTCTGCAGTGCACTCTCTGGTTTCTGGTTGGTCTTTAAATTCTTTGTTTTAATGAAAAAACAACTGTTAGCAGCAAAAAAGCATAATGGCTTGAAAACCATTCCTTCCTCCCTGCCACCCCATAAACGGCTAGTTTCAACAGCTCCACAGAAATAGCAACTTAAAATTCAGTATTTCTTTCACCCAGTGCATTGCCAGCCACAGCATTTCTCTCTCCTCACTCTTTCCAGTGGTTGCCCCAGATAAACAGGCCTTAGTTATGGTTCACAGACTCCCGTTTGCCACATGCTCCTCTTCATCACAGTTTCATTTCTAATGCAGGTTTTGACATTAGTTGAGTAAATGATAATCTGCTACTCAACTTCTAATTAAGCATGCAGAGCTGATAGTGATAACCTTAGCATCTCTAGCTGACTTTTCACTTTCGAGGCCCTTGAGGTTTCCAATTCAATTTCTAGTTTCTCCGATCACACAAGAATAATTAGATTGAAAATGCAAGTAGTGCACTAGAGCACACGTTCTCAGCTGCACTGCAGTACTGGCTGTAAACCTTAGGTGGCAGGAGCAAAATGCTGTCAAAGGAGAATGCCTTTGACGAAAGGACAAAGGTGCTTTTGACAAAAACTTCAGTCAAGAAAGATTCGGAGGCATTTTGATTTTAGTCTCCCACTTGAACCATACTAAAATATCAGAAGGCATCGCTACCTTTCCCTTTGTCCAAAGACCTTATTTTCCATTAGAGAAAGTGTGCAAATCATACTGCTGATCTTTCTCTGCTTGGTTGCTCTGTACTGGCTCGAAACAGTACTTTACAGTTTTACCATCTTACGTGTTTAAAAGTCTCCATATTCTCCTGTAGATTCTTTAAAGTTTTATGATGCTAAAACAGCTGTAAACATTTTTTTCCCTCCAAGATTAATTGGCCACAAAGCCGAACACTGTTATCTGAAGTGACTGCGACGTACGCGAGAACACCATCTCCGCGCTGTATGAAGAACTGTGTTGAGAAACACGGGGTCTGGAGTCTCAACATAAACAGAAAGCACAGGGAGGAAATGTAATGTTTGTGGCTTTCCCTCTACTACATACGCTTCTATAATCATAAAACTGCTGAGCGCCCTGCCAACTCTAAGCAATCTCGATGATGAGCATGATAACCTCCAGTGCTCAGGTTTGTATTTGCAAATTCTAAATTTAATCGGGGAATGCCATACTTACCCAGTTCAAAACAGTTAGGATGTGTATATTCAACTTGACTTCAACACACAGGGACAGCCAAACGGTTGGCTTTGAACCATAGCCAAGATGTAAATAAAATTAAAGCAACTTTTGATAAGTTCCCTTGAAAAGAAAGCAAAACAAACAAAAACCCCT
This sequence comes from Rhea pennata, assembly GCF_028389875.1. Classification (NCBI taxonomy): domain Eukaryota; kingdom Metazoa; phylum Chordata; class Aves; order Rheiformes; family Rheidae; genus Rhea; species Rhea pennata. Next base: position 40,976,606 of record NC_084665.1, read on the forward strand.
TTTGTCTGGGCTTCTATAATAGCAGTATATAAAATATGACTGTAACATCCTATATCAATGGAAAACACCAACTATTGCACTGCAGATATCCCTGGCTGGGATGAGTCAATATATGTGAAAGATTTTAATAGAAAACACTGACTTTCGCAGCTTGCAGCTCCAGAGACCTAGTTTGGTCATACGTTACCTGAATGTACAGCAAAGGCCCATTTTAAGTCACCAGGACAGGCAGGACAAAGTATATTTGTATCAGGGGGCTGCAGGGAAATATGATAAAATTCTTCTTTTTCACTCTCCATCTATAATCCAAAGCTCATACTAAATTTGAAGAGTCAGTAACAGCTACAAACCGGAGAGGAGAATAAAGGCTGTGCTTTTAGAATTTTAGAGGAAATTGCAAAGATTTTTGCTTTTGGAAACAACAGTCTCTAGATCTACATTTATATTGAAATGTATAGTAAACAATAAGTGATATTAAGGGTATAGTGCTAAGATCTGTGCTGTTATCCTGCCTTTCACTTACTCTGAAATCATGTTCTATTTTACAAAGTACATTTTGATTGTACTGTGGCACATTTAATACCATGATGCAAATTTGAAGTTCAGGAAGTAAAGGAGAATAGCGCAGGCACCTCAGTACAACAATATGGATTTTTTTGTTTAAAAGGTTTTCGCTCAATAATACAGTAAGTGTTTTATAATTTAAAAAACATTGGTAATTTCACATTTTTTCCAAATACAGTTTAAGCCAAAGAGAGCACAGGCAGATACATCAATTTATTATGTTACCAATTAAGGATACAGTTCTGTATTTCTTCTAAAAAGAATGTATACAACTAGAGGGTTTTTTTTTTAGGTCATACTTCATTTTTTCCCCCTCTTCTCATGGGAAATTCTCATCAAATATAATAAGGATGAAACCAATAAAAGTTTAAAAGAAATTAAACAAACTCTACAGAAATTTCTCTAAACACCAAATGGGTCATAGGAGAGTTCAAAAAATATTTATGTAACTAATTGAATTACTCTTTTAAATCCTGTGGGCTGCTCTAAGAAGCCTATGAATGGAAGATAGCTCTCTACCAAATTCTACAGGACGTTTTAATCAATAAAGCAGGCAACTCCAGCTCTTCTTGGTAGCAATTTAAAAGAAGCACGCATGCGTGAGTTTTCAGAAAAAGAACTCATTTTAGCTGTCTATAGTAGGTTCTAATAAACAGGGGGGAAAATGAAGGCAGGAGGGAAGCAGGGCAGAATAACAATTATGAAAGTGCGCTTTTTACACCCTGGTTCATGATAGGAAATCGTGAAGTACATAGCAAATGAATGAATAATTTAAAATATTCTTACTATAATAAGCCACAGGATGGAAAAAGATCATCAAAAAGGAGGACATAATGAGGTATGTGGTATATTTGCATAAGAATATAGTGAAATAGCAAAAAACAGAGGCATTAACGCTCACCCTCCTATGTTTCTCAATTAGATAAAACTGTTAGGGAAAAATCAACAGGTTTGGTTAACGGTTTGTGTTTAGGCAGGGAGGGAAAGGGGGATGGGAAGTTCATTTTTTAGTTTGTTTTTTAATTGAAAAAAATATGATTGGCCATCCACTGATGTACTGATGATCAATACAACCAAAAGGATATTTGAAGTCAATTAGTGAAAGACACCAGGAAGATAACTAATGCAGAAGTGGAGCTGTTTGAATGAACATTTCTAAAGGCTTCCTTTAAAATGCAAAGCGCTTGTCTTGGAAATGATAAATTGAGACAATACTTTCAGGCTCCTTGGTGCCCTTACACCCAGTCTTACGGGTGCCGTTTCTTTGATTTCTATTCCAAGACTTCATCATGTCTTGTGCAATTTCCCACCAAAAAGAAATCAGAAGGGAATAACTCAGTTAGTATACATATTTTTCTGCATCTACATCTCTGATCCATATATATTAACAATTGACGTGCTCATATAAGCTGACATAATGATCAAGCATTCTCATTTTAGCCTCTGAATTTGAAAATCAAACTGCAGTCTTTTTTTAAGTTATACTTTAAATAAACTGTGAGTAAAATTACTACAACCAGAAACACAAAAAAACCCTCATCTGATAATTTTGGTTCTTCAGTGACCTCTCTGTGAAATTCTGACTTAGCCAACACAAGCTGTCTATGCTGAACTTGGAAGGCTGAGTACCAGGAAATCTGCATGGTAATACAGGTACTTTCTCCTATCTTTATTCAGAATTAATTTTACCTACTACAGGGCTCCTGAGTCAAGAAGCCACTGGGAATAATCAGAAGTAGAGAACTCTGTAAGGTGAGGTCTGACGGCAATACAAGTCTCACTACTATGGTATCATCATTCTCTTTCCTCTGGATAACTCTCAGAAATGCATTTGAACAGATCCCTTACCCATTTTCCACTAAATATGCTTCCTGCTTGAATACTTCATTGCCTCTTGCATCCACAAGGCAGTTTTGTATTGTGAAAAAGGAACTGTGCTATCCATCTTCAAAGCTTTTGCTGCATTTTTCAAAATCCAGTGAAGAAAATATTACAAAGGAAAAAATGTAAAGCAAGAACACTGTGCTAACCACCAACACAGTAGGGCTGCAATTCAGAGCAGATTACGAATTCTTCAATGCTGCCTTTGCAACCCCTGTGTCTTACAGAGTATTAGGGTAACTGTTCTGAAACCATCACAGTCAAAAGCAGACATTATCCTGGAAGTAAAATGCAAGTCATTTAACAGCTGAGCTCCCCAGTACAAAGGTTCACTCTTTACCAAGGGGGGGGGGGAACCCTCATATATCTTCACTCAGTTTTTGCCTAACTGTATGTCTCAGTGTGTATTGATTGTTCTGCTTTTCCATTCTAACATCCTATCAATTCTGCACAGCAGCTTCCACATACACAGTTCTCTTTTACCAGGACTTATAAAGCACTCCTACTATGATAGCAGCAGACCATGACCCACACCAAAGAAAAAACACAACGGTGTGAAAGCTCATAATGTCAGCAAATATCCGTAATGGTATTGGTTTTCTCACCTTTTTTTCAGTCAAGCTTCACAGATGCTTCCTCATCCCACAAGAGTCAGCCTGCTGATTCATCAGCATCCTTTTACCCGTGCATTCCTCCTGCTGCCTCTAACCATGCCAGTGGAGAGCCCATATAAAAGCCTGACAGATTCCTTAGTCTGGGCTTTGCTACATTCCCAGCATCTTGTGTTAGTGTGTACTACCAGGATAGCATGCAACCCCAGCTGGCAACAGGTGAACAACAGAGAGGTTTAAGCCAACTCATCAGAGATTTGTTTAAGACCTATGTCATAACTGAGCCTCTGTGTTTTCCTACTCCAGCAGTCATGGTTCCACAACCATTACTACCCGATCTGTTTATTCCCAACTTACCCAGCTGTACAAATTTTGGTCTGACTGGGAGAAAAGCATTCAAATGCATTTTTTCTTGAACTAGCTAAAGCACTAGATACAGCGCTTATGCTGGCACTTCCGCAAACTGTGGAACAAATGATGTTTGATTGAATTGAAAAAGCCTGCAAGGGCAAAATTAGCCCTTCACATATCTTAAATAAACATGAACTGGCAGAGTGGCTCGGCATCATTTCAATAATTTACACCATCTATCTAGGGTTTTTGATCCAGTTCGGGCAGTCTCCAAACAAATTTACCATTTTGTAAAACCATGGCCTGAGTTACATTTCCATTTGATGGTCCCTCTTGAGAAATATGCCACTGATGTTAAAAGAGCCTCGTTCAGAAATCACTGAGGCCCATACCCAACATTTCTGAGTCCAAATACAAACTCCAAGTGCTTAGTATAAGTACATGCTTTAGTACTTTTATTAAATAAGGTTATTTTCATGACTTGCAGCCTGAGGTATAAAAAATAAGTAGTGCCTTACTGACTGATGCAGAGACTGCTTCACTTCAGAAAATACTGTAAGAACAACGAGCTTTTATTCACCTACCTCTCATATATGCTTATGCTAAGTAGAGAACGGGGAAACCAGGAATGTAGATACTTCAGTGTGAAACTACTATAGAGCCACAAGGTAAGACAGCTGCAAAGGCAGTGTACATGTATCCCTGTTTTCATCCGAACATGAGCACATATAGAGAGAAGTTCAAGTATTTTAGCTCAATTCCAGCAATATAACACAGACCCAAAGCACCGTCTTGTGTTTGCATTTGTCATCCCTGTTCCATTAACAGGGAATCCTATGGACAGCTGTCACTGAGAGAGGTACCGAATATATATTACTGTACATTTTATTAAAAAAATATAAAAAAAGAAATCTACATCAAAAAAGTGCATTATTATAGGAAACATTCCTCTCCACAACTTTCCCATGGAAAATAAGGGTGAGAAATCTTAGTTTGCAAATCAGTTTTATACTGTAAGTAGATTGAGATGGTAACATATTTGACTCTACAAAATTAAATCAGGGGAAGCTGTAAGGCAGAAGAAACAGGAGAGAAAACAGAGGTGAGATACTAGCAGAAGGAACATCAGGTTGTTTAAGAAAACAGAAGTGGAGCCGTTCTGCTTGGATTCAGGCTCTTTTCTCTGACAAACCCAAAATGTAGGATGCCAAAGCATGAAATCCCTCAAGCCAGACAGAGCTACAGACAAACAGAAGCAATTGCCCAAGCAAGAGCCTAAAATCGTTATATGGAGAGCACAGCAGCTTGTAGTTCTGGGTGTCCCGTGAGCACTAGGACAAGCTGAGTGGAACTCTGAAAGACAAACAAGGAAAAGGGAAGGCTTCAGTATGAACACAGACAGATATCTTTTGCTGTTTTCCTCCTTTCTTCCTATATACCTCTGAGTGAATGAGCAATACACTTGTTCAACAGATGCCTTTGGATCACAGTCAATCCATGCTCTCAGACATAAGATGGTTGACAGGTGTCAAAAACATCCCTCTATCACACTCAGCAGCAGCTGGGCTCCAGCCCAAGGAGCCCCTCCAAGAGGAATTGAAGCGTAGGATCCCATCTGAATACAGGCTAACAAAGCCATGTTTGTCACCAGACTTATGAGGTACCCATCTCCGGATATTTCTTAACAAGAGTATGTTTAACAGTGTTCAACTCTGTGTTCCTCTTGCTATTTTAAGTATTACTTTCTTCAGGATTTTGCACTGCCTTATTTCAAAGAGAAAGAATTAAGGGTGGGATAGGGGGAGGATATTCAATCACTCGGAGCCAACTAACTGTTCAACATAGTAACTTTTTAAAGGACATTTTGAAGGCCAAACATCACAGGAACCTGAACAAAAGTATTGCTGAAGTGGGGCTACACCAGGGCAGCACCATGTTGGTGTCACACTAGTGGCAGTGCTGCTAGCGCCCGGTGCTGAAGGAGATCTGACTGCTGCAGTCCTGCCTTTCCTCCCACCCTAGCTTTGCAGTCCCTCCCCTTCTCTTTCACCCCCTTTAGAGCTTGTTTGACTCACGCACACAAGCAGACCTAACTAAACCATGGCAACAGTTTTCTGCTGACATGGCTCAATGCTAGGACAGAAGCCATTAGAAACAGAAACGATCACAGTACTTCATACTTCCAACCTCAACAATTCAGTGATTCCATGAATCCCAACAATCTTTAAAAGGCTCAATAGCCTGAAACATTTTTTTTTTAATGGCCTGAACCTTCACAGATTTGTGGGGTTTGAGTATACATCTGAAACTAATCTTCAGGCACCTTCTGCCCGTAGAGAAGAAGATTCTTTCCAACCCATCACCTGACACTGAATCAAATGCTGAATTTGATTACTTCAGTAGTGGCTGAAATAATATACATGTTGGTCTGCCAATACTGGCACATCAAAGAAGTATTCTACACTGTCTGGTGGATAGAAAAGAGTACAAAGTACAGCATGTTTGAATTTTTTCTACTTTATACATACAAGTGATCCAGAGTGTCTCAGGCTCCGTTAGTTTTCTCTGCACGTCAGAGAGACTGGTAAATCCTAAACCCTCCAACTGTTTCCCCCTTGAAATGTTGGTAAAAGTGGCAGCATGAGGGTCTCTTTTTTACTGTCTTTCAACTATCCTGAGCAAATTAACTCTGCTTCCAAATTCACAAGATCTTTCTTCTCCTATTGCCAGCCTAGAACATTCAAGCTGAAACGAAACTGTGTCCTTCCTGGCTTACACATTCAGCCCCAAAGAGAGCTTTGGCACAGGGGGCTTCCCTGTGCCTCCAGCCCTCACGTAGAGGAGGCCCATGCCGCCCACACCTTCTGGAAGAAAAGAGCCCGTAACTGCACTGCACTTGACAGTAGCGTTAGTAATGCATGGGCCAAAGAAATTCTCCCCCACATTGCTTTATAGGTTCAATAATGCTAATGGGAATTTAAAGCAGTAAAAGCCTATTTCCACCTTTACAGCTAATGGCTCTGATCCGAAGAACACTCAAAGAGCAGAACTGTGCAATAAGTAAGAAAATCCTGTTTTCCTCAGTGACTTTTCCGCACCTTCTGTCAAACCTCTAGATAAACCAAAGAAGGAAATCTCAGATTAATAATTAAGTTTATAGAAACAATCACAGCAAGTAGATTCAGGACACAATATTTCCTTTTCTAACTATATATTATTTCCCCATCTTCCTTGCAATTCAGTAACATGATGAAATAGAAGATTCTTGGAAGACAGACTGGATGGCTTCTCTCCACCTTGTTTATATGCTATATTCTTCTGCACTTTCAGGATCCTTTCCATCCTATAAAATTTTTGTAGATGACAAGTAAAGGAGAGGTGAGTAAGAACAGACAAGCTCTCTTTGCCAAATGCAGGAGAACCCAGTTGAAGAAGGAACTGATGTCAAGAATGTACCTTATCTAGGCAGCAACAGTCATAGTCTCAGTTCACTTGACTGGGCTAGGAAGCAAGTGTCCTGGTTATGAATCTGTCTTCCCCATCCCTCCCCCTAGACTAATTGCCTAGACTTAGGATGGATCAATATCCGGTAAACACTCAACTGGTTTTAGCCACTTTTAGGCCAAAAGCAGAAGGAGCAGGAAGTGTCCAGGATGAAGGCCTCCCATATTTTCTGGAAGATGCAGTGCATTTTTAGCAGCTGAGGCTCTGATCCATCATCTTCCTTCATTAAAATCTCCTCTTCCAAACCACTAACTCATGTTATGGCATCAAAGTACCTGTCAGTGCTACTGTATTCAGCTAACAAGTATCTGGCTGCAGTTTGCCTGGCAGTTTATGGCACTTGCCCACATATTCCCACAATAGGTGGCAGCCACAGGAAATGAAAAACAAAGGTCAACGTAGAGGGCAAAATTTGATACTGTATATCAAATTCAAATCACAGAACAACAGAAGGTGGAGACCACTGATTTATAAAAATAAAAAGATTACAGTTTAATTGGCCAAACATTGAAGAAGTCCATCAAGAATAACATTTATTGAGGTATAAGGACAATATACCTTATTAACATAGGTGGGAAAATCAGATTCTTGTTATCTTACATGATAAATCTATTGATCATGTTTTTCAGGAGTGTCAATCACATACGGAAAACAACAGTATTCTCTGTTTGTCACTCACAATCACTGCGTGAATATGAAATTTGTAGCTTGACGTAACCTATGATGTTTTAAGGTCATTAAAAACTACAGGCTCTAGAATTGCAAGAAAATATTGTATATTTGTAAATCGACATAGGATCCAAACAGCTCTTTTGTATAGTGGTCTCAAATTTGATCACTTGCAAGCCTGCTGATTCTGGGTGGAAAATGACCCCTAAAATAATAAGTCATCTGCCCAAATTCTGATACTTTGCATTAATTTCCACTTCAGTTGACTGAACAGCCAGAAATTGGTCCACAAAACTGGATATGAGTGCCCAATTCAGCAGAAGACTGCTCATAGTTTTAGTCTTAATTGCAAGACACTGCATTTGAAAGTAACCAGCTATTCAGCTGCTCCAGATTTAATTCGGTAAACCCTGTTTTGTTATTCCAACCCTGCCATCGTTTCCTGCTGCTCAGTAAGTCACCTCCCAGCTGCAAAGGAGCTCTGCTGAAAGCCTGGCTGATAGACATAGCGCTGGCTAGAGCGGCCTGCAGAAAGCACTACAGAAGGTAGGTAGGGGTCTATCAGTTAGTAGAGCAATGATGCACAATTAATGTATCAACAAGGGTAGAACTATATAATCATATGCAAATAGCACTCCATTTACTATACTCTAGCCCCTGGGCAGACAGACAGCAATAAATCCATAACATTTTTCAGATCTTATCTGCATAACTAGAATGCGTACATGGAAGCCCCAGACACCCAGCGTAGAGCCATGAACTGGTAGAATTTCACATTTCAGCAATAAAACGATGAATAAATAAACAGCAAATTGATAAGATGCCACACAAGCAAAATGTTACACAAAGCAGTATTTGTATTTAAATACATAAATGTTCTTTTTTTCAGAGCAGAAAAAACCCTAGGGATGCTGGGACTGAGATTCTTCAAAGCTTAGCTGATGCTAAAACCAGAAGGAAATTAAGAATGACCTTGTACAAGTGAACCAGCAGATGATGCTCATTAACAACCAGCCCTAGTAAGGCAATGTTGGAGGTAACTTAACGTACTGTGAGTGAGGGTTACCATGGCCACTGGTTCAGGGACATTTAGGAGGAGTGTAAGAACAGTAAAGGGAATTGTCTCAACAGCATTAAATATACGTGATGAAAATCACGCATTAAGAAAACACTGAGCTAACATTAATTTAACACTGCTCTCCACTAATGTTATTCCAAAGTGCTTTGTGCATAGAAGCATTGATTTGATACTATTGCTTAGATAACTCCTTCATCTCCAGTTGTCAATAAAGATCATAACACAAAGGTTTTGTATACAAATGGTGCCAGAACACTCTTGTGGCAGATTGATTTTCTCTCTTTCTTACTGACAGATTACGTCAACTGAAATACCTCTTAATAATTTTAATTAGTTTCTTTCCTTTTTTAGGTCAATTGAAATTTAATTAAAATTATCTCCATAAAGGAGCAGGACTTGCCTAATAGTGTTCAGCATCATTTATTCAGAGTAAGCTACACTCAGATGACTGTCCAGTGGCCCATGACATGTGTACAATTTATAATCCAAATGCCAAGAGAAAAAGAGAGAGAGAAAATAAATTTGATTTTAATAGGAATATGTAGTTAATGAGTATGAATTCTTCTTATGTTATTATCTAAACTACCTTGTCTGGCATCTGGTTAATTATCAGCTATAGCCTGAACAGAGAGAGCTCTTTTACAAGATTTCTGTAAAGCTAAAGCCTTCTTTCTCTATAAATTAAAAAAAAAAGACTTACTGTATGTAGGTTAAAACAGAAAATGAAAGAAGATGAAGCCCTGAGCTAAGAGGTTACCTCTGAGGTTAAAAAAGGCCACAAAAACTCTTCATACTAGATAGTTCAGAAGAGTTAGCAGATGGTTATAGAAATGATACCATCTCACAAACACACTGTCCTTTTTCTGACACAAATACAAGAATGAGCCCTTCTATGTCAAGTTATAGAAGCTCCAAAAGGTTGAGAAATGGAGCAGCACAAGAAATCCAGTTCAAGATCTCTTCACTTCAACTATCCCAGGGACAGAGATGGAAAGGAATGCAAGAGTCCCTTTCACTACTAAGCAATTCCTTTCAAAGCAGAGCCACCTCCTTGGCCCAGGTATACTGACTTTGCAATCAGATCGTCTTGGCAGTGCAATACAAAGCAGTACAATGGCAACAAATGAGAAGACATGGCCAAAATTGTATGTGAAGGACTGATAATTTAGCAAAACAACTACTTGGTCTGTGATAGTTCACCACTGCCAAAAGCCAGACTGACTTCTATATTCTTTTATATAGCTTTCATATACTTTATACAGCACAGCAGACATTATATGTGCCTTTATTACCAGAGGTATTCATGAGGACTGTAATGCCCATTTCCTTGGCATGAGAAAGGCTCTACTCCGCCAGTCCCAGTTATCACACACAGACAAGATGGACAATCTGTATAGAGAAATACCAGATGGCAACACCTGCAATATTTCTGACTAGCTTGTAGTTTTGTTCTCTTTCATACAGAATCATAGAATTGGTAAGGTTGGAAGGGACCTCTGGAGATCATCTAGTCCAACCCTCAAGCAAGTGGCCCATACAGGGATCAAACCCACGACCTTGGTATTATTAGCACCATACTCTAACAAACTGAGCTAAACCTCTTTGTTCATTCCTTGAACTGGTTGCCCACTGCTTCCTGTCCATTACAAAAAAAAAGTCTCTATATGACTAAATACATGTCTTAAAAAAACCCAGTATGGAACAGGAATTCCTTTGTGTTCTTTGCCAGCACAAAACTGGTTTGTTCTGATACTGAGGTGTGAGCACTGCATTTGAATACAAGTCATCCCGTGAATCATGATTCACAAACTTTGGAGATAGTTAGATTTTTAAAATATCTTCTTTATCTGAGCCTATTCGAAAGTGTATTTTTACATGTGTACCCTAAATTACTGAAAACTACTGGTTGCTTTGATTTTTTTGACAAAAAAAGAACTGACTAGTGACTTCTTGTCCGACTTCCAAACACATAAGGAAGGTTTCCAAGATATCTACTTCTGTAGTAAACACATACGGGAACAGACACTCTTGTTTTTGTGAACAGTTTTGCAGACAAATTCTGTACAAATATTTATCACAGCAAGTTAAAGTAGCTTCAACTAGTATTGAAGCAAATTTGCCAAAGAAATGCAGTATCTGTTCAATTTAACTTAAACTGATAAATATCACCAAATGGTTACCAGATAACTTGCAAAGATCTTAATCCAGCTTCCATCAATTTAAAGACTCTTACTGGCTTCCGTGGGAACTGGATCAGCCTCTAATACTGGTACATGTACTGCCAGAAATAATCTGTGATATTCATTCCATTAAAAACTCTAAATTTTCCTAAATAAATAGAACAACATTTATTCACTTTCCACACAGGAAAAATGCATAATGTCTGTGTTCATATTAATATGCCATGCAAACAGAAATGAAGTAGTTGTAATTAGTGGTGAGGTCAATGATAAAGAAAATGTCACCAGTTACACCACCCAGAGAGTTGGTTCAAATCTTGTCCTAGTTATTTAGTTATCCAGATACCAGATGTCTAGGTTCTGCACATTCTTGGAGTGATTAAAAACCTTCAAATAAAAATAACAATAATCAAACAAAAATACTAAACCCAGTCATTTTTTTCCTGCAGAGATAAAACGTTCTTGTGCTACAGTGCCCTAGATAAACAGTTATTTATGAAAACTAACTGAAATGTACTTTTTGTTAAACTTCAGCATTTTTCTATTTTTTAGAAGACTGCAGCTGAATCAGCTGTCAAGAATGCCTCTATATGCATATGCTACTGAGAGATTAAAAGAAATAGGTTTCTAAGGGCTACATGGCTTATTTACTTTTTCAGGTTGAGACTAGAGTCTAATATAAATTTTTATAGAAACTCTTGATGTGCAGAGCCCCAATGGAACATTTCTGCTCCTTTTTCTTATGGAGGTAAGTGCAGAATACCTTTGGACAAACTGCTACCTGCACATATGCTTGCCGTTTTTGTCCACAGCTCTATATGAAAGAGAGAGAGAGAGCTTATCTTAATCTTCTTAGCTTTACTTGGGAAACTCCTGGAAGAAAGATTTAAGATGGATACCGTGTCCAAGTTTGAGTTGATTATTGATGTTTTAATTCATTCAGTTGAAGAAGGGACAGATACCGTGAAAGTACCTGGGGAGCAGGAAAAATAACTGAAAACATCTCAAAACTGATCTGACTAATTGCCTACATTTCACCTCCTCCTAAGCTTAAAAAAACTGTCTTTACAGGAGATCTTCTGAATCATAAGCATCAAATGGCAGGGAAATGACAGCAGTAATACAGGACCAGTATACAAGGCAATTTGGCACGCGAACTGAGGTAGTACCTAAGAAGGACTTAATCCTTCCATTGACTCCTCATTGATTCCAGCAGGAGAGCCCCTAGTGGAACAAATGAGCTGCAGTGATAAAACCCATTTTAGTTTTGCAGATCATCTTTCCACTGATAGATCCCAGCATCATTACTCACCTTGTTCAGCCAGGTGCCTTTTCATTACAATCAGTATAACTGTTTGTAGATTAAGGAATGAAAGCACGGGATTTGGCCCCCTCTAAGGTTAAAACTTGGCCAGTGAAGCTGATGGCAAAACTCCCACTGATTTCAAAGAGGGACAAGATTTTACCTCTTAATTGTCATTATTACTAATAATCTGAATTACTAATAATCTGAAGTTGATGCTGGCCTTGGCCTCTATTCTGCATATGCACAGTAAGAGATGGAGTTGGCTTTCGGGCTCTGCTATAGGCTCTGGAGTACACTACCGCACTTCTGCTAAGGTGCCTGCAGAAGGCCCTCTGCCACCCGTAAGGCAGGGCACCACCAGCAGCAGGGCAAAGGGGTGCAATATTTGGGTACATGAGAGGAGCAGGAGGGCCTTCCTAAGGCTTAATATTTCCCAGGAACTTCAGTCTGGCAAAGTTATTATAACCAATAATGAAGAAAGGTTTGGTGCCATTTCTGGGTTCAAACCTGACCTAATGAAAGCTGTTTCATAGGCCCACAGCTGAGTGAGCCTTTGAATGAAGTTGCTTGTATTACTAAAAACCATGTTTGTTATCACAGTGGGGAAGATAACCCACCAAAAAGAAGAAGAAGAAGAAGAAGAAAGAAGTGCCCAGAAGAAGAAGAAGAAGAAGAAGAAGAAGAAGAAGAAGAAAGAAGTGCTCAGGTGGAATGTATGACACTGAAGTGCTGAACTTGTTAAAATGGCAAACATACAGTAAAGTATGCACAGCTGACATCCTCCCCTCAAAAATCTGAGTAAAAAAAAAGTAAAAGGCAATCACACTGAGTAAAACAACACAACCATCCTATCAATTTGCATTTTTAAACATCACAGTTTGCCTTCAGATTCTTCTTGACACAGTAAGACAGTCTGCAATTTTTATAGTTTCCAGGCAGCACACACAGATTATGCCAGGTTTGCTCCTGGCAAGTCATCTATATGGCCTCACAGTCATGCAAAACAGGATTTGATAACAGAAACTTCTCCTGTTGGGAAAACTTCACTCTTTTTTTTCTTTCTTTTTTTTCTTTTTCTTTTCTTTTTAATATTGGTATTTTCATCAGAGCTGACCCTCTTGCATCTGAGCAGTTGGGCAAGGACTAGATAGGGAGAGAGAAAAGGTTATTTCCTTGACTACTCATCCCTTGCGTGTCAGTCAGTGCAATTGAAATGCTTAACGGATGTTAAAACGAGACGTTGGAAGTTAGTCGGAAGGAAATTACAAGCTTCTAAATCTAACCTAGAATAAGGGTGTAGAAAGGAAGGAATTGTGCCTGAAAGCAATCTCTGTGCCCCTCCCAAGCTCAATTCTGCTCAAGCTTATCCTAAGGCAAAACACTTCTTATAACTATTCTTGAGCTGATGAAGCTTGAATACCATTCCTTACTCAGACTGATGTCTTTCCACATACTTAAAAGGTTCATCAGTAGTGAAAGGTACTACTTATTGTAAATAAAAAGTAGCAGCAGCCAAATACTTAGGCCTGTGATTTTTCTTTTCTTTAGTTCAACTGGTATGTCCCTTGTTCATGTTCAACAGAACCTTTTTATAAAAGGGGATCACTCAAAAAGAAAAAAAGGAGGTTAAATGATTAAACAACAAGCACTATGCATCATGAGAACATGTGGAAGAATGAGACTCATTATTTTGCAACTGATAATTTGTGTATTACCAGGTATTTATGAAAAAGATGTAACGATTGTATATTTCATAAATTTTAACATAAATGCCTATGCATTCAAAAGCATATACCCAATCTATAATTGATCAAGTAAGGTAAAGACCTAAAATCTATGTGAAGGTATTCTTCTGTTTGTCAGTGTGTACACCAATGTTTGAAACACACACACACAAACACAGAGTGTGGCTGAATCCACAATGGTTGAATGCATCCATCTAATGAATTCCAGCACTTCAGAGAGGTCTACTGACTCTGAGGGGAAGAAAAGAAAACCAAAAGCCTGATAACTGTGTCCTAGTAATCACCAGAATCTTTCTAAAACTCCTAAATATACAGCTAGCTTCTCAAACATTTACAATTTTTACCAGTAATTTTTAGCACACTTCCTTCTCCTGCAGCCCTGGATTATAATCCACAACTGTTCTTTCTCTGAAGAACCATTCAGCTGTGGGGAGAAAAGGGGGATCCTGAGACAGGGATATGCTGCTTGAAAAGAGTTTGGAAAGGGTTGAGGGTGATGCTACGGGGAAAGGAGGCACAGCAATGGAAATGCTTTGCGTGGCTCTAAGGAGGTGGAGGAGTTAGTGCAGTGACCTGGGGCAGGGGGAGTTCACAGCTGCGGGAGCCAGTCAGCCTCTCAGGCTAGCTCTCAGGCTTGCTGGGAGAACATCTGAGAAGGACTCCTACAGCTCCTAGAAACCAACCCTTCTTCTGCTCTCCGTATTTCCCACCTTTCCTTCTAGTGCCCACCATCTCGGGTCAGCAGGCCCCATCCCTGACTCACAACTACTTTGCTGATTCTCCCATAAGGCGCATCGACCGTCCTCCTCCCCCAGCCTTCAGTCAGTGCCTCCCCACCTTGAGATCTCCCGGTTTATACACCCAGGAAACAGCATCATGATCACCAGGTTTGCTATTCTGTATAACAGGCCACCTATATGCATTGTACATCATTTTTAGAAATCACCATTTATAAGCTTCTACTACACTTCAGTTTGTAATGCTTAACTGTCTTCATATTGCACCTCATTTCAGCTCTGAGCTTCTCTGTCTTCATTTCCTAGCCATCACATCTTTTTACACACACAGCATACTGAAGTCCTCCACTACCAAATTTCACATCAATGCAATTATATTTAATCAACTCCACTTGATATTTCTTTTTGATGAGATTACAAGTCATTTTGACAAGAGCTACTTTCCATAAATTCATGTTGATTGGCATTAATTATATTGCCTTATTTTAATTCTTTATTAATTAATCTTTATTAATCTCAATATGCTGCTTTGTCTTAGATGGTGTATAACTGGAACTGCATAAGCAATAATGTGTTTTCAAAATACTAGAGAAGTTTGAAAAAACAGCCAAAGACTGTTCTGTAGTACCTGCAGGTAGGTGGTCAAAACCAAACATGAGGTGGGTGAATCCTTTCCAGCCCACACTAAGCTTGAAGCACACTGATGGTCCCTGGGGGCTCAGGAGGACAAATCTGTCCCCCTTACCACATCCCTGCAGCAAGCAACTCCAGCAAGGTGCTGAGCATGTGCACAATATGACCCAAAGGTCTGTGATGGCATATACATGACAATCATGACCTTTTTATAAGGCTTTGCCATTGCTGGCTAGTACCCTGCTGGATTTTGGGAGTGAGGGGAATCAGGAAGGAACTAACTGCTGGTGCTAAAAGACAGGAAATTTGAAGCTGTAGAGCACTTGATGCCACTCTAAACACCTCCTGTAGCTATCTAGGCATATCACATAAATCATTTAAAATATTGCCTTTTTTTAGCAACAATTAGGGTAACATTGTATTGATTGATGTATTAAAAAATCCTCTACATTTACCATATACACAGTTTGTAGTGACTAATTCAATAAGGTCTGTGAAAGTATATACAGAAGTACCAGCTTGCTCTTCTCTCTCACCACTCATCATTTAGGGACCTGTTTACACTTTGTTATTTGCACACATTTAGAAACCATAAATTTTAACAAGCCCACAAAAATTTGCATGGGAGTCAAAGCACCAGTTTCCAAACTTTATTGCTCCTGGTGGCCTGCAAATTCTTTGGAACAAATAGAGCCAAGGTAGCCTTTTTTTGCAAATATACAAATTATCGGGCATTGTGGAATTCAAATTTGAGTTACTTTGTGATCTACACAAGCCCAAATACTAAATTGGAGATTGGCTAACACACTTTTGATGCAGCTCGTGTCAACAGTTTAAGCAGCTGAGTGATTTTCACTTCACTTTAGTACTTAAATGAGTAGTATTTCTGTTTTGAGACATACAAATGCCTGCTCAAATGTTTGTTTTCCTTTTACAAAACAGACAACATCATATGTTTTGGCATATGGTACCTCTTGGTCTTCATGCCTTAAAAGGTACAACACTGTAACTCAATGTATAGTTACAGATAATATGCCCTCTTCTTTCTCACATGCTTCTCCTTTCCCCCCTGCTGCAGCCTCCTGCCCCTCTTAGTTGTGCTGAAATAACTGTTCGTGGGAGTGCTGTCAATCAGATCACTGAATGACTCAGATTAAAAATACTAAATGTTGCTGAAGAGCTATTCTTAACTTTGGCCATTCAACAGCATGCAGGCCAGGGCTGCAGTTTCATCAGCACAATCGACGGGATTATGTAGAGCCACACCACCGCAAGAATAAGCATCTGGGAAAGATGAGGGATAGCAAATCCTTAACTTGGTTTCACCCACAAAAATTGATTCTGAGTGTCCAAAAGTTCATGAACTAAGAGCCACGTAGAGGCAAATGCCAATGGGGGAATGAGCCAAGGAATGATAATATGAGAGCAGTAATAAGTAGTTAGATGAGCTGGGAGACAACTGGGGATGACCGGAGACAGGAAGCCTTCAGAGGTAGGAATTCCAGGAGCTAGATTTATGTAATGGGAGTATCATACAAATCAGAAAAGATCAAACTATTGCACACCTGTATTGGGCTCTACCAAAATATTGCTGCCCACATCCCTCACAAAAGTCATTTAGGAGCATGACAGAACACTGTGAACTCCAAATCAATGTTTTCAAAGTAGTGCAGAAACATCAAGGCAAAAAAGTCATTCTCTGCCTACCAAAGCATAGAGAAAGGAGTTGGAGACCAAAGAGCTCTTTTGTCCTCGAATCTCCAGAACACAGCTTTTACAGAACTCTAGGTCTAGGATAATGTAAAAGTCCACATCCTCTGATTGCTCCTCAGGATTTTTAAACCTCTCCTTTACTTCATCATGCTTTGCTTTTCTTTAAAATACAGGGAATATCATGGCCAGAAGACGACTTATTTCGCAGGAGCTGTATCCTACATGGAGAGAAGGGGAGTGAGAAGCAGAACACCCTCGGCACATTTCCCAGGGAACACGTGCATTACAGGATACGAGACTCTAGGCCTTGCACAGCTCCTCTGTTGATTCACCCTGACAGCCACGCTGGGTGGCTCTTTCTAACCCTCGTTCGCCTCTCCAGACCCTCTGTGCCATCATCCAGACCAGCAGCCTGACAAGAGCACTCTGTGCTCTCTTACTCCCATCGAGGACACCAGGACCTGGGGAAGAGACGGTGCTGGCCAGGTCTCACCGCCACACGTACAACTTCATGCTCCAACATCAACTTTGAAAGTAGACTGGAGGAGGAGGAGAATTTTTTTTCCCTTTAGGGAGAAATTCTAAATAATATTATCCTCATTATTATCCAGAATCAAATTCCAGTTAAAGGTAGGGCACTGTCTAAAGATTCGTGCATTCATAAAGATGTAAAAGCAAGTTACAGAAGACGGCAGCCTGCCTGAACTGGGGAGGAAGAGAACCCAGGCTGAGCACAGACACTCTGCAGGCACCTCAAGAAATCAGCATTTGTTTTCCTGTACTTCCCAGGTCAGAAGCATAGAGCTGGGCAGATCCAGCTGGTCAAAGCGACTCATTGAGCAAGCTAACCAATTTCCTATTCTTATATTTGCCTTTCAGAGGAAAATCTGAAATCAATCTATAAACAAGTATTTGCATGATCCAGTATCCTCTTTGTGTCTCCAACTATGTGGGTGTGAAAGGAATTTGCCATTTGCAAACAGACACATGAAGAGGAAATGCTCAACTTAAAACCTGTAATTAGCACTTGCTGCTGTTCTTCTGTGGCTTGTGTGCAAAATGAAATGTGTCTGGGCTGAATTTCCTGACTTTTCTCCATCCTCCCCTTTCACCAATATCTCAAGCCATAAGGAAACTAGGACAGTGCTAGTTAGCTCCCAACACATTAAGGTTACTGCAGATTAATGTCACTACTGTATTTATCTCTGCTGACCCTCCACAGTGAGAGTCAAAAAGTTGGAAATTCTACCAGTTTCAATGTAAAAATAAAGAGTGCTAAGCAAATTAAGCATTCCAGTGTAAAATACAGTTCAGACAGGTCCAACTATATAGCTTTTATATATTTATATATATATTTATACAGACACATACACACTACAGAAACAGAATTGAGATTTGCTCTGAGAAGCTGAAAGATGTTTATACTCCGGTAATTTTGCAGGCAACATAGCAACTCCTCTCTTCCCCTGCATCCCTAGCCAGAAAAATTTCTATGGAAATAAGTGAGGCAGAAATTCAGGGGAGAAATCTTGTTCTGCAGGGCCTTTCCCACCCCCATACCAGCTGCAGGTGTAGGTTTTTTCTTCCTCCTAAAGCTAAAGACAGGCATTAGTCTCTACTGACCCCTCACCCCCCAGCCACATAAACAAGCTCAAAGGACATATCTTTCTGCAGCTGCTATTAATCCCCATGCCAGCTACAGCTCTGGGCATTCTTCCTCTCTTAACCCGAACCCTTAGGCTGGCTCACCCTTTTCCCCCAGATCCCATGCAAAGGCCTACATGAAAAAATTCTGGAGAAAAATCTTTTTGCAGCCTGCACCATCCTCTGGCAGTCCCTTTGCAACCCTACATTACCTGGAGCTCATGCCTTTGTCCTTCTCTTAACACTACCCCTAGCCCTCAGCTGAAAATAAAATCCAAGGCCCACTGGAAAAAGCTCTCTGGGGAGAAATCTCTTTCCAAAATACACCATCCTTTTGCAGCCCCTTTTCAGCCCCATACCAGCTGCAGCCTTGGGCTTTCTGCTCCTAATCCTAACTTCAGGCCTCAGCTGACCCTTAGCTCCCCCAGTATCCTTTGGCAATTCCTTTGCAGTCTCACATCACCTGGAGCTCATTGTTTTGTCCTTCTCTTAACCCTAACTCTGGGCCTTAGCTGTGCATTAAACCAAAGAGTCCCAGCATTAGACCACAGGAATAAGCTCTCCAGGGAGAACTCTCTTTCTACCCCACTCTATTGCTTTGCAGCCCCTAGCCAAGTACAACACTGGGCTTTCTCCTGACTTTGACCTGTAACTCCACAGACCCGCAGCCAACAGTCCCCATGAACAAGCTCTCAGAGGAGAAACCATTTTGCACCCCTCACTGTTGTTTTACACTCCCTTTTCAGCTCCACACTCACTGCAGCTCTAGGCCTTGTCCTTCTTCTTACCCTAAGCTTAGACCCAGTTCTAGGCCTGTCAGGGCCATGAGGGCACTATTAGGCCTTTGTGGCCCTCAGCAGCCTCACCTGAGGGTTGGAGCTTCATCTCCAACCGAACACCTGGCCCATAAGGAGCTCCAATTTCAGCTCAGCCTGGGGCAGTCAATCCCTGCCCCAGTGATGCTGCAGTGGTACCGGTTTGCACTGTACTTGCCTCAGCTGTGCCCCTGCCTTGCCACTGACCCAGTTGATCTGGACCCTGACCTGTGGGCTGATTGTCCAGTCTGGCCTTGGCCCAGTCCTGTCACCACAGCCCTGCCCAGCCATCACAGGGCTGTCTCTGACCCTGATTACCATCACTGGACCTGATCCTGACCTGCAGATTGACTTCCTGGCTTGGCTTCAGACATACCTCATCATCATCCATCAACCTGCCTGAGGACCTAGACTCTTAGCTGAACCATCCCTAAGTCTGTTCTGCTCATCTTGCTCAGGTACTGCAAGACAAGCCCTAGCTGGCAAGGACCCTGCCATGCCAGTCTTGACACCACCTTTGGCTCCTGGCTTCCCACTCCTTTAGGAGTGGAGAGCCCTTGCTGCTCTCTGGCAACACTTCGGCTTTGGCTGAGCCTTCACCCTCCTTGACTCACAGCAACAGCCCCCTTGAAAAAGCTCTCCAGCAAAAAAGCCTTCCACAGCCCACACAATAATATGTTATCCAAATCAGCAGAGTTTGTGATAACAGTTTTTTCCCTGAAATATCAATGTCTAATGATTCCCAAGCACATAAGCAGAGGTTTGAGTTGCCAACATTGTTTGACTCTCAGACAAAGGCTTTGCAAGGCAACACAAATGAACTGCTGTGGGTGTTCCACAGTATTACTCATATTCGCACTGAGAAGAGCACAGAAGATACTAGTTGTAGAAACAACTACTCTTAACACCTGAAATCCTGCATCTTCTGAGCAAACTTACAATCAGTTCAGTCTCACCTGTCTATGTATTGTTCAGGGGAAAGCAATGACAAATATATTCAGTTTCAGAGATAGAAATCTGGATCTTAAAGTTCAGGTTTGGAATGTGATCTCTAAGACAAGTCTCGGCCTAAGTCCGAGTTGCACCATAGTCAGATTTCCAAGATAACAGGTCAAACATCGTCAAACTGAAAGCTGATCTCCACATTACGTCCAGAAAGACAGTTATTGCCTTGTCCACTGAAATAAACATTTTAATGTTTATTTTAATAAACTGGGTTTATTTAACATTAGAAGAGAAGGTGAAGAGAAGATCTTAGTGAAGTCTACAACTATCTAATGGTAGCATTTAGAGAAGACAAGGGCAAACTTTTTCTTGGAGATACACAGCGAGACGACAAGAGGCAACAAGACCACTGTAATACGCAATTACCACAGATATAAAGAAAGTTTTTCACCATGAGCACGGTCAATCACTGTAATAGGGATCCAACAAAGTTGCAGAATCTCTTATCTGTGAAGATACTCAAAACTCCATCAGAAACTGCCCTGAGCAACCTGATATGATGGAGCCTGCTTTAAGCAGGCTGTTGACTAGGTGACCTCCAGGGGTCCTTTCTGACCTGAATTATTCTGTGATTTTATAAAAATTAGATTTTAAAAGGCATGCAGAATACCACTGTAGAACATTTGAATATAAGGCTTTAAACATTTATGTGTTTGACAAACACAGAGCCAGCAAGGAATAAAAACAGATTCTGCTATAAATTAAAGAGGAATTTTGTTTCCATGAACATCTGGGATATATGTGTGGAACCACTGTACTGCTAAACAAAGAGCTGGCATGACGAAAAAGAAAAGGATCTGTTTTCATTTAGAATATTGTCGCTTGGAGCTAACATACTGTATAATGTGTTTGGGGTTTAAGTGTAGTTATTTGTTAAGAATTCAAAATAAACGTAATTTTCAAAATACAAGAATAGTGCTTTATGACAGAACCAGGTATAAATCAGAATCAGAACACAGATGTAAAATTTGCCTCCTGGAAGCACTGAAAATGCTGCATTCACTTCACAAGTAAAATTTTCAATAGTTATGTAGACCAGCAGAGACCTAAATTTCAGTGATACTGACTGTGACTTAAGCTCATAAATGCTTGAATAATTTTTGAAAATGGGACCAAGGCTCCTGAATCACTCCCACTCAAGGTACCTATAAGCATCTTAGTGCTCTTGGAAACCTACTCTCTTCAGCAATTTTGAAAATGTTATCTCAGGAACTCACAGTTCACAATGTACTTGTTATTTGTAATACAAATTATGGCTGAAATTCTGAGTTTGAACACATTCTTTTCATATTCAGGTGTAAACTTCAGCCTAGATCCATAGGTACTGACTCTAGCAATGGAAAACTCAGAACCTCACATTGGGGACTTAAATTCTATACACTTAATAGGAAGATTCAGGCATTTGATTCAGCAAACCCCAGCCTGGCATGCCACAGACAAATAAGCTCACCCATAGGAAATGCCCAAGAATGCCACATTTCTGAAACCACATCTCCCTTCTAGAACCCACGGCACCTTTGCAGCACTGAACTAGGACCAAATGAAGCCAAATCACAGATCAAAATTTATTTCTGGATTTAGCAGCCTAAATCACAAAGTCCTACATAATGGATGGCTTCTCTCCTTTCTTTTTGGTGCAGCTGTGGCTGCTGGAGGAGAAGAGCAGTGGCTATAGCACGTGCCCCAGGAGAAGGGAACAGAAGCACTGGACTCCACTTCCCAGACCTCGGAAGGAGCTCTCCCGCTCTCCCAGCTGCCCTGTGGATCCTATTCCCTTTTCTACACCATGGAACATCCTCAGGTGACATTGCTGGAGTGAAGCCCTCTTCCTCTCTTGCTTATGGTTTTGTGGTTTAAGGTATTCTTTTGGGTAGCAGGAGCTGTGGGGTTTGATTCCTTTCAGGTCCAGGGGACCCTAAAATCCAGCTCTCCAGTTTCTTGAGCAGATTTACTAAGCCCAAGGTTACCATACCAAAGGCAAGGATGATCATACTGTAAGATGCTGGCTACAGTGGTGGTTCTTTGGGGCATACAGGGTATCTGCTATCATCTGTTCTGTATGTATGTGCATAGGCAGGTGTCCTGGGATGAAGGTAAGCTTCTACTTAGGTGCACTTTGAATTTGACTCTTATTAAGACTGAGCCCATCTCCAGCCATAAGAGAAGCAAAATATTCACAGATCCTTTCTCTAGCATATTATTTGTTAACCAACAATAATATGCTGAGCGTGACGTAAGCCACAAAATCAGTGCTGTGTCTGTATCCATGGCATTATGAAGTTCTTGCTTTCTGTGACACCCGATGTCAATACTGTGTAACAAACCCTTACCACACTGCAATATTTCACATAAGCTAATATGACTACTTCTTACACACAAATCTCATTTACAAAATGGATAAAGAACTACCTCCAGAGGTCCCTTCCAACCTTACCATTCTATGATTCTATGTCATTA
Source organism: Rhea pennata (assembly GCF_028389875.1). Classification (NCBI taxonomy): domain Eukaryota; kingdom Metazoa; phylum Chordata; class Aves; order Rheiformes; family Rheidae; genus Rhea; species Rhea pennata. The sequence goes on from NC_084665.1 coordinate 40,999,499, forward strand.
GAACGATGAATGTGCTAAAACCAGAAATAACTGGCAAATTCTGCATTCCTTCATCATTCAACAGTAAATAAAGCCAACGTGATTACTCATAAAAGTAACATTTGGCCCTTTGCATTTTCTGTTCATCTTTGTTGACAATTAGTTCATCAAACCTATTGTTTGAACTCTCTGTGAAGGATACAGCAACATTTTAAAGCCTCTGTGAAAACCGACTGACTCCTCTTGGCTTAGGTATGCCTTGCTTACCTTCTTGACTGATTAATCCTATTGACTCAGGTGTTGCTGGCTTATCAGTCCACTCTTCACACAGGTGAACAAAGGAAATCCTATGCAAGGACTGCTCCTGTTGCTTATGTTAATCAAACTGTATTGATTCAGATTTCACCTCCTCCTAGCAAACACCCACATCTTTCTAGCTTGCAGACAATTACATTACGCCCTGAACACTTGTCTGAAGCATGTATCTGTGCTGTAGAGCTTCTCTGCAGCAGACAGCATGCTGGTGCCTGTGGAGTCTCTGAATTCCCAGAGATGGGAACCAGATGCTACCACAACTACCCATACAAAAATAGTGTCTTACTATAAAAAAGCCCTTGAAGGACTTTATTCAGGTTTTATGAGCCATCAAGTGGAACAGCTGTATATATACATATATATATATTTATATATTTTTTTTTTGCCTTGGTTTCATCCCAGTAATTTTAAAGTACCAGACATTTGCCCCAAAGCCTTTGCCTTCAGCTACAGTATGCTCTTTATTTTAACTCAGGCTGCCAACTTCTCTTCTTAATTTATATGTCAAGAGATTAGGATACTCTTTTCCAGCTCATATGATTTTACTGATCTACTTACGACAGTGACAAACAACTATCACCTAGGCTGACTGGCATCCTCAATCTGAGACAAAGGAAGAAGTAAAGGATTTATAACTTCAGGAAGTTATAATATATGCTGATGTACTTTCCATTTCTTGACTGTTTTAGAATCCTCCCCAAAAAAGCAGCCAAAAAAAACCCCACAGGAAAACAATGCACCACTTAAGCAGATGCATGCCCTGAGGAGCCAGGAAAAGAGCAAAAGGATTCCCACATCTTGCTGCATAGCAAGGTAAAAATGGAAGTTCCAGAAACTGGCAGATGAAAAAAAAAATCCCTCTGAAGTTCATCTATCAAAAAAATACATCAATTAAATGGTATTGATCAATCACTCCTACCTAAGTTAATTAAGAAAAATATATAGTTCATTCCTTTCTTTATGACAATATAGTTTATGTTTTGTTAGATCACTTCTGGCAGAAAGAGAACCAGAAATAGTATTCCTAATTACTGTATCTTTGTACATAAATGAGTAAGTCCTCCCAGATTGTAAAATGAGGCTATTATGACCATCTCATTAAGTTCCTGCACAGCAAATACCATGGGTTTTTCCTATGTTAAATCTCTTAAAGCCCCCAAAGGGTGGTTAATAACAGCCTTTTCTGTTCAAATATAAATTTTATTTTTAAAAACATGCATTAAAAGAGAAGCCACCACTACTCCTGTACATTTCAACAGGTCATTGCCCTTACTTAAATACACACATTTCATTAAGATTCTGAGCTTGTCTAGATTCAACTTCCTGCCATTAGATCTTGAAATGCTTTTGTCTGCTAGACTGAAGAGTCCTCTAGTATCACGTTTCTGTTCCCTGCAGAGGTTCCCTGCACATTGTCAACACATCTCTCTCTAAATCTGTTTGATAAACTAAAGAAGTCAAGCTGTCAGAAAGCATGTTTCCCAAACTTTTAATCATTTTAATGTCTCTTCTCTAGGGCTTCTCCATACTTCTCCATAGCTTTCTTGAACTGCAGACGCCAGGACTAGTTAAATATTCTAGCAGTGGCCATGTCTGTTCCAAAGACAGAGTTAAGTACTTCCCAAATTCTCTCTCAGTAAGTTGTTATTCTTACAGATATCCAAACGTTGCAGTAGCCCTCCTGGCCACAGTGTCCCACTGTGAACTCACATGCAACTAATTACACACCATGACACACAGATCCTTTCCAGCAAGCGCTTCTCAGTACCTAAGCCTGTATTCTGCAAGCATGATCTACAGTCTTTATTCCTCAATTTATGATGTTACATTTGACAGTGATGTAACAGATAATGTTGGTCCAGATGACTAAGCAATCTGTGAATAAGTCTTCCCACCACCATCATTTCAGCATCACCAGAAAGGTTTAATAATGCTTTTTTCAGTTAATACCCTAGAGAATAAGAAACCACCTCTGCAGAATCCCAGCAGAAGCACAGTCATTAAACAAAATACAGACTTTCACCAAATTTAGTCTATTTAATGCATTCCCAATTTGTTTTGCAGTGCTCTAGAGCATTAATCAAAAATTTCACGACTTAGTGAAAAACTTTTATTTCCTTTGCAAAGTTTTATTTTATTTCTCTTCCATCTAATCTTATTCTTATGCATAGCTTCATGCAAAAGATATACTTATTCCTCACTCCTGTCGATTCTCAATATTATTTCATGAGTTCAGTCATACACGATGTTTCTTAGACTTGTGCAATCACATAATTACTGTATCTCAGCTTTCATTAGGCAAGTATGCTTCTGACCCTCATGCATACAGAGAGGGAAAAAAAGCAAAATCTTGAGCTGCTGAAACATAAAGGCTCTTAAGCAGCAGAGAGGTGATCTTTTGGATTAATTTATGATGATTTGCATCTCACTCATGGCAGGTAATAGTCAACGCCTACATAAATACTAGCTTTGGAGCGTGCACTGTACTCTGGAGTGTCCTGAAGAGATATCCAAGATGAATTAGAATAAGCAAGCTCCAAATGGGAAACTCCTACGTTAATTAAGCATCTTGACCTTAAAGGCCACAAGGCCCTTGGACTACCCTGGACTCTCTGCACAGTCCTATACTGTGCATTTTAGAAGCATGTAGCTGGACATAGTTCGGGCATCTTTCACCTTGCACAACCAGTCAGATATTTCTACAAAGTTGCATAGCTGATTTAAACTGGTCCTGTCTCAATAAAGGGTTGCTGCTGCTGTGTAAACAAAATAAAGAGGCAAACTTCGTAGAAGAGAGTTGGAATAGGAATAGCTGTTGTACTGAGAAAGCTTAGATTCATATTAAATTCATATTCATTTGTACTTATTTCAGTAACAAAAAACAAAAGCAGAAATAGCAACTGTGACCTTTCGTACAGCGTCATTACGCTCTGTTCAGGACTTAGCCTGCGTGTAGACGGCTTGAACAAGAGATACAATGCTGTTGAATTTCTCTCCATGTACCTTTTCTTTTCTAGTGAAAGACTGTCAGATTTCTCCCTATATTTGCATACAAAGATGTACTCAGAAAAGAAATGGGAATAAATAATTTCTGCTAGTACTGTCTTTTCAGTCTTTGCCTGTTTGGTTTTTTGTTTTTTTTTTTTTTTTTTTTTTTTTTTTGTTTTTGTTTGTTTTTTTTTTGTTTGTTTGTTTTTTTTGGTTCAAAGAGATTATTGCTCTAACTCTTGCAATAAAATAACTAGCTTAGTTAGTATCTTTCCCTTACGATGGCTGGGGTAATAAAGCCAAGGATTACCTCACTACTAGGAGCAGTAGTTTTTAGCCTAGTTTTTCAAAGAAATGGGAATGACTAATACACAATCTAAGTGAATTTCTCTGTCTATACCTACAATGACATTTGAATCCATTGGCCAGTTTTAACCAGAGGAAGAGAGCTCTTAAAAGAAATTGAGTTTCTATAGATTTTCTGAAAACAAGCAGCTGAGGAGAAGCAGCAGACCCCGTCAACACCTTGACTAAGGGAATGGCTGCAGTGTGACACAACTCCTTATTAAACAACAGAAAAAAAAACACTTGAGAAAAAGCCCCTCAAAATTCCCCAATCACATGAAAACCTCTAAAGCTAGACCTCAGAGGAAAGAAATCTCAAGGAACGGATCCGCAGGGATAGCAGTCTTCGTTAATGGCAGTGCTCCCATAATTGTTTGCTCCTTAAATGGATGCATTAATTTCTTATTTTCTCCTTTAACAGGTCTCTCTCCCAAAAGGTATTGAAAAGAGCCAATCACATATGCCTGGTAGAAAACTCAGGAGCCACTATCCTGCTCTTACACATGTAATCCTGAATTTGACTTCCTCAGAAGAGACCAAAGCAATATTTTGGTTGAAATATGCCAGGAGATAGCAGCTGTAAAATGGCCATCATGTTAGTTGACCAAAGAGCTGAGGTTCTCTATTTGCAACAATCCACCTAGCCCTGTAAACTGATGTACTCGCGTCTTCTTGCATTTTATAGCCACACCACAGAGATGGACATAGTCAAGCCCAGGCATCACTTGTCTACCTAATGTTAAATTCTTTAGCGATAAACAAATATTTCAACATTTCAAACAGCTTCCCTGTTGGAGTTTTTATTCTATGAGCAAAGAAAATAAAAACCATCTGTATTCCTCAGTAATTGTAAGGAAAAGTCATTCAGCTGTTGAATAAATTGTTCTCTTAAGGTTAGGAAAACATTGACTCTCTAAGCAGGCAGGCAGGAGGACTGTGCAGACAGGGTAAATCACAGCTGGAATTTCAAGGCTGCTGGGGTAGCACTGTAACAGTCCTTCTTGTAACACGAAAGCAGTAATGTGAATAAAAGGTTTGCCACCCTGAACTTCCAGGTGTTTAGGAAAAGGTCTTGTTACTTTGGATTTACGATCTGAGTGAAGGTTAGTTTGGTGGTGTTAAAAACAGAGGGAAAAACAACAGGCACTGTGTATAATTTTCTGCTACAGATAGTACAAATACATCAATTCACCTTATTCTCTTTGCAAGCCAAGATAGAGACTCTATAAATCAGATCTCCTATGTCAAGGTTTAAAGGAAGCAAGAAATATGCAAAACAGTAAATCAACAAGAGGTTGCCTATACTATAGTTGGCAGTCATGACTATACTAGAAGTCAGAAGATTAATGCTGTCCATTTTTATTTCCACTGGCCTAAGAGTAAAAGTCGAGATTAAGCACCAGGAGTCTTCTGTAACAGGTGCCGAGGGATTACTGCATATGTTGCTAGCCATTTTTCTCAATATACATGTCAGGCGCAGGGAAAAGCAGAGTTGGGGGGAATGGTGAGGGAAGGAAATAGCCTTATTTCCTTTTACATTTTCCCCAAATCAGCAGGGAGTGAGTGTTCATGCAGCAAATATGGTACTCCAAAAGCCCTCTTAAAAATCAGAAAGCCAAACCCGTCCTCAGTTAGCCTGAGGGGCATCTCCTTGCTTAGCAAACCACAAAAAGAATCGGGGATTCAGAAACATATCATCAGCATCCAGTCTCCTTCCCTGCATCACAAACCATTTATCAGTCCGTGTCATCAAAGACACAGAAGTTGCAGCATAAAGAGGCGCCAGCACCAACATTTACAGCCTTGGAGCTTCTCACCTGTAACAGCAGCAATCAGCGACGCACAGAGAGAGTAAACTTTAACCTAAGGTAACGCCTCAGAAACACGAGGCAAAGGCCATTGCTAGCTACAGAAGCCAGAAGGTATTTTGGTTACTTCTTCTGCCTTGACAGGGAATACATAATACTTAGAGCTTCTACAAAGCATGTACAATGCATAAAGTAGATTAAGTAGGTTTGCATTATTGCCCCTTTTCATGCGATATAATCAGTTACTGACTCTAGGATCTGAGGGAGATGAGCAGTGTTTGCTTAATAGCTAACGGAGTCCCTGGTTACCATAGATTTTCACTGCATTGTACTTGAGAAAATAAGCAGACAAAAAAAAAATAAGGGGGGAAATTATTTAAATGTATTGTATTCCCAAGTGCATTTTGTAAATTTAAGACAAGAACATCATTGATCATATTAAAATTAATTTAACAAATGAACTCGATGCAAGTCCACAGACTTATATACAATTAAAACTAACAAAGGGAAAACTGAAAGAAATCATGCAAAGCACTTATATATGCACAGAAAAAAAGCTGCGGTTAAACACCACAGATTCCTACAGGGATCAGAAGAAAGTTAAGACGTGCTGTTTTTCAGGCAATATACATTAGAAACAATGAATATAATAATAATACATAGGAGACAAGACATCCATTTTAAGAAAATCTCTTAATAAGAGAACTTTCATGGTATATGTATCCTTTGCTTTATAGAACCAGATATTCATAAAATGAAACTGTGGATTGCACCACAGAGAAGCAACATGATGTCCAAAGATTCTCCAAAGAAAAAGACAGGAATCAGGAGCTTTACTCAGAACATTACTATGAAGATTCCTCAGGGCTGTGAAAGGCTAGTTACCCAAGAAATTCCAATTCATGGTGACCATTTCTGTAACAACATTATTCAGTAACAACTTTATCATCAATAAAAACACATCAGATGTGGGGCGAGCACAGTTCAGAAAATACATTCCCCATGGGTTGTATACAAAAGCAGGGCAGGTGCAACGTAACATCAGAGCACCATACCTTTCATGGCCAGAAGTTTTAATTTCTCTATTCAACAGTCAGTAAATTGTTCCTAGATAAGTGCCTTCTACTTATGAATCAGTTCTGAAGAGTTATTTTTAAAACATGCTCAGTCCAGAAAACTAGATTTATTAAATTAAGGTGAAGCCCCCTGTACTTCTGAAGCGTATTACTTCGATACCAGGAACATAAGGTAGCTTTACATCCTTTTCATGAGTTGCGTACTTTGAGGACAAACACGGCAAATCCCTGCAAGTACAGCATTCTGTGATAATCCAGGGGTAATTTTAGCATATGTCTTTCTATAGTCACGCACACCTACTCCCAAAATCCTGTCTAATAAGCAAGGTCCATTATCAGTATTTTAATCTGTGAAAAGTATCTATTTACCTGCAGTCAATATAGTGTGGATCTATTTGGAATGAAGTTTCAAATTATTTATCTACATTTATTGCACAATGCAAATTAAATTTATCACAACTAGATTTCCAAGCCAAAGTTAATTTTGCATACATTTTCTTAAGTTTTTGTTTAAATAGCGATGACGTGTGAGTAATGATGCAGCCACTGAAATTTTGGACACCTACCTTACATACTTCCTCTTAGAAACAGAGGCGGTCTGAAATCTTTTTATTAAACTTTTCTTTAATCAAAAGATATGAACTGATCCAAACAAAAGTACCATGGGGAATGTGTTAGCTTTGACAAGACTACCACTGGAAATGGTTTTGGATCCAAGATAGAACTTCCTGCAAAATTAGAGATCATGCAAACACCTTTGCTTTCCCTGATCCGAATGTAGCACTTAACCCCTATTTTTTTTCTGCATACCAGTTCATTGCCCTGACTACTACAACACTGGCTGTTCTTGCACATAACACATACAGCTTTCCCGCAGGCACATTTTTATTTTGCTTACATTGAAGCTGAAAAAGAGAGAGAGAGTATTCTGTATGCCCCAACCACTAGTCTTGCATGGCTTTGGAAGAGTCAAGATTCTCTTTCATTTGATATTTACTTTATAACATTGAATAACATAAATAACAAGATGACCCATATCCAGGTAGAAACAGCCTGTTTGTTAGGGCTGTCACAGCAACGGGGAGCAAAGAAAAGCTGATTATGAATGTGGATCTCCCACATTTCTGAGGAGTGCTCAGCAAGTAAGAAAAATCAGACTCTAAAGTTGTACACTCAAATTTAGGTGCCAGTTTTAAATATTTGGTTCATGGACTTTCAGGCTGACTGAGATCACTGTGACTGAAGTTTCCCCTACTCAGCCCAAGACAGACTTTGAAGGTAGTAATATCTGTGAAAATGATTTACAGATGTTTAAAAACTTGCTGCCAGCATTCCTACTGAAAGACAGTTTATGGATCTTTAATCTTAACATTCTTCATTTAAGGTATTTCATATGCAGTTTATTACGAGGATGAGGGAAAAAGAGCACAAGCTGATCAGATTGGTTAATACGTGTTTTTTCAAAATATGTGGGAAACTGACCACAATTTAACCGTTAAATTTAGTTTGTTCAGCTAATGAAAGAAAATTCTGTTAGTTTCTGCATAGTCTGGTCAGCAAGAAACCAAAATATGTTTTCACGTAAGTCTCAGAAAATAATTTTCTCTCAAGGATGCTGAAGTCAGCACTTTTGACATCTAGGACACTTCAAGCACTGCTGAACCAGGGAACTGCCACATGGCTTAAAAGAGCAGTGGGGCTTCAGCAGGAGGAAGCACTGACACTCTGAATCACACTCACTGCACCCAGACCCTTTCAAAACATTCAAAAGTTTAACAGGACACTTCAAAAATGGACTCGGGAACGGGACAAGCAGCTTTTGCCTTCTGACCAACTTCCCAGACTCTTTCCTGCAAGGCATCTCCGGTCAAGGATCACCACCCCACAGCACGTGCCCGCACAACCCGCTGGCACCAGCGCAGGCTCCTGCAGGACCAGGAAGGGATTCTTCAGCTGGCTCCACACTAGGTGGTGGCAACCTGCATGAGCACAGACCCTAAGTCAGCTTTGTGCAGCACCTCAGTTAGAGCAGACACAGCCAGACAGGCCATTGATACAAATCTAATGTTTCTCTCATGGAGCTACCCAGCCAAAGCTGGGCTCTGTGATATAGGAATAACCACTCTCACCTTTTTCCTTCTCCACTAGCTGCTGCCTTTGTTTGTTGCATACGTCTACTTTTACTGCACATGTCCAGACAAATGCTCTGTTGCAATGCCAAAATAAGTCCATTTTTTTTGAATTTCCCCCAGATCTCCAAAAAATGCAAGCCAAAACTTAAAATCACATTAAAAAAAAAAGAAAAAGAAAAAAAAAGAAAAGAAAAAGGAGAGAGAGAGAAATAAGACCCAAAACGCCACAATCTTTAAGGAAAAGAAAAGCCCTTGGACTCTAAGCCTTTGGGCTTCAAAGCTTTTCCCACAAGTGGACAGATTGTGCAGGCTTGCTTCCTATTTTACATTTCAACAAAAGTTACAGAACTATTGCACCTATAAGGAAAAACACCAAACATCAAAAGCCGTGTGATAAGCTGGCTCTTTGTCATATGTGGAAAAAACATGGGCTTGAGATTCAAAATTCTGGGGCCTCTGGGGTAGCTAGATCAGCGAAATAACACAGCAGCTTTAACAAGAGGGACTACAAATACTGTCCTCGTGTAAGCTTTGTACTCCATGCGATATGGACTAGAATTTCATGAATTTGATCACTGAACGATTTCAAAGGGATTCTCGGCAGTGGAAGGGAGATCAGTGGAGTGTTCACTTCAGCGCAGCAGCAGCTGAAACCCCACGCTCGCAATACTGTGTCCCGGTCCAGCACTGCCTCAACCACCAAACCACACGCGGATGGGCAGCCAGCATGAAAAGGATCACCAATGGTTTTTCCGAGAATCGGGAGAACTGTAACTAGAGCTTACTCCCATGTTGAGTAGCTGCATGTCAGTTATATATGAAGCTAAGGACTTTTATTATTATTTCTTCTCAAAATAACTAGTATTTCAAAAATCTGGACACTTCTGTGTCTGAACTGAAAAACACGCTTTGCTTCATGTACAACAGCAGTATTGTGTGGTCCTGCCTGGTGTTTAAACAGTATAAAGACATGGAAAATGACCCCCAGAACAGATTTTTTCAGACTACTTTCAAGATTATCTATATTCCCATCAAGTTCAAATAATCCAAACATGATTATACCGGCTTTCAGACTGAGGTGGGTTTTTGTTTCAGGACACACTGTTACACTTTCTGACCAATGACAGGAAACAATTTTCAAAACTACTGTTTAAAAATATCTTCTTCTCAAAATTTTTTTCTTTTTTCAAGGTCCAAAGAGAAACAGGCATTTCTGTTTTCCCCTTCTCCTGAAGCAACGGAAGCTCTCCCTCTGCCCAAAAGCAAGTTTACTGTGGCAGGGCAAACAAGGAGCTGTACCAACATCCCAACGGGTTACTGTAAGGACAACTGAAAGACTCTGGTCCAGCTCAGAGCTCCAGCCTGTGCTCTCACGCTTTGAGAGACTACCGAGATACTCTGCAGCTTGGATCACAACTCACAATTTTTCCTCAGAAACTAATGACAGAAGGCCTCTCTTTCAGTTCTTTGGCAGCATCAGCACTGGCATCCTTCAGTTGGGGTGACACACTCCTACGCTGTGCTTGGAGGAAACAAGGCAAGAGTACGTCTTAACCTGCCATGGCCTAAAGAAGTAATGCATCTTATGATAAAGATCCAAACAGAGGCCAAAATTAACTAGTGTACAAATCCTAAAATGCTCTGGGAATATTATTTTTTTGTGTAAATGTCTCTTAGTATTACTTCAGTTTCACTAAATGAGTTATTTTTGTCACATATATTATTAGTAAGAAGCAAGATGATGCTAAATTAGCACAGAGTGGAGGGTACTTGAGACTAGAATGAGTGATAGCCTCTAACAGGAAGACAGATTTGCTGTTTCTAATTAAAAGTGTGATCAACTGAATTTGGTTTCTATGTCAAATTCACTATCTGAAATTCATTATTCATACCTGTATCATCTAATATTCATAAGCTTGCCAGCACAGTACTTTGGACAATTTTCACTGTTTGTTCCTTTAAAATATTCACATACTGTCCCACGGGAATTCTGACGTATCGTAAGTTCTCTTGCAGCAATATCCCGGCAAATGACAATTCACAGAAGTTGCAGCCCTTTTAACAGGCTCGGAAATCTGTCAGGCATAGATCACGAAACATGACAGTTATGTATTGAGATAACTGATAGGTCTCCTGGCTTTTCAGAGGATTGAGAGTCACTGTGGCCTTCAGACGTTTCTCCACAGCTCGCTGCCAGCTGCAGGCTGGTCAGTGAGTATCACTGTTGGACTAGGACCGCCTGAGAACAGAAAAATTATGAGTTCCCAGCTCTTAATCCAGTCTGCTCCTGCCGCTTCTCAAGTAATTACAGCCAGAAGTTCCTGTGGAGGCCTTGACAGTTCCTCCATACTAGCACATTTTAGTTAATTGGGTTTTTTCCTGACAATGGGTGACTTACATGTCTCATCTGCAGTTTGCTTTGCTTGTTAGGAAACTCAGTTACAAACTTACAGAGTGAAATACAGTGGTATATTATTCAAATTTTAGAAGAGTATTTTCCACAATTCTACTTTGAACCTCAGCCTCAAATTAGCAAATTTTCCTGGATATTTGATAATTTCTTATTTGTTGTTCATGAAAATATCTTAAGTGATATGTTCAAAAAACCAAGCTAGCTGGTAGTCACCACTCCATGTGCCACTTATGACTGGAAAACTAAAACTTTAGAATTCACATGCCTGGTATGAATGACTGTTTCGTACTGTAACAGAGCACCATGTTAGCAGATCTGATAACCACTACCTTCTACTTTGTAATTTTATAATGTCAGGTACACAACATATGGGTTACTTGGGGTTCTTACCTGAACTTTACAAAAATGCAAATAAGCATATAGGATGCAAAACAGAAAGAAATAAGAGTTCTGCATTTTGAAAACAAGTAGTGAATTTTCTTTTTGAAGGTCAAGCAGCAAATGACTGACTTGTATTTGCTGGTTTAACTACCATCAGATGATAGATATAATTGGAAGTCCAGAACAAAACTGATTTGTATAAGTGATATTATCTAATTATGCAATTCTCCAAGTGAAACCAGTCATTTTTGTCTTGCAAAGTACAGTTTAAAAATAAACAGCTTAAACATATGGGAACTCTCTGTTGGGACAAACATACCCAAGAATTCATACCATTCGCTAGAAACTAACAGAGTTCTACTTAAACTGCTGTGATTTACACTAGGGATTTTGAGTAAATTTAATTAGTTTCCTGCATATCAGCAGAGTATATTAAGAGAAAATGAATTTTCTCAGCATAAAACAGTGAAACAATGAAGAGCAAATGAGCTAAGCCATCTTCATAAATCAATTTATGCAAGTCATGCTAAAATATGTGCTAATCCTAATCTGTACTCTAGTCCGACATTACCATACGAGTACATTCAGCAATTTTAATTTAAATAGCCTGTAGTTAAACAGAAAAGGGCAGCAAATCAGGACCTCTGTCATCATCAATATTTGCTGTAGTAGCATCACATTATAAGGAAAAAATGATTTTTTTCCCAATTCCCAATTGGGAATCTGGGAGCTTTCCCAATTCAGAGGTAAACAATATGCACTGGCTCCTCTGAAATGCTACTCTTAATCCTTTTAAATGCAGCATGATATTGGTTGAACCTATACAGTCCTCATGGTGGAGAGGAACAACCAGGAGAGTAAAATCTTTCTTCCAGATTTATCGTTTTCAAAGTTCAGCAACCTTGTATGTTTTCCATTTTCCTTTAGAACGAAATAAAATCACGTGGAATTACTAATAGCTGGCTCACTAAAGGGTAGGGAGGTTAATCTGGATATGCCTGAGGTGTTCACTCAAAAGTTCACTCAATGTTTTGAGATTCAAATATCTCAATAGATTGAACTGGAAGTTCTGAGAAAATAGCTTATTCTCATGTTATTTCATTGCTTCCACAAGTATTCCCAAGTCAATTCCTGAATTATTGGGGTTGCATTAAAAGAAAAGGATTATTTTAACTTCTTCAGTTACATCATATTTCAAGCAGGCCAAAAAGATTATGTTCTGCAAACAGCATATTTTTGCACAGAAAAACTTTCCCTTTGTTAGCGGAGGATCTTTCCACTTACTAGCTGCTATGCCCATTTAATTTTGGCCAACAAATTAATAGAGATAGATGTAAGATTTTTTATGAAACTTTAACTTCTTAGGTTTGTGGAAACATTGACTCAATATTTAACATAAAGGAGGTTCTGAGGCTGAGTTTGGATGCTGAAATCAAATCAACAGCCTGACAGGAACAGAGACTCAAATAGTAAACCTTAACTTTTCAGGCTGGAGGTAGAAATAATGATAATTTACCTCCATGGAAATAAAAATCACTAAGAAAACCAGAAGGCTGCCTGCCAAACAGAACTGTTCACCTCCAGCTAGTTCTACAGTTAATTGCTTACCTCAGAAATGCACTTAGATAGGCCCTTCTCATTCAGAGAACTACCTCTAAAATCTCAGCAAGTCAGGTATTACTCTGGAATTACAATCACATTTTAATCCAAATCAAGAGTTATTTCACAGATGAGGCTGGAAGCATCATCCCCATCTTACAGACAAAGGCACGCAGGTAGACTAAACAATGTATTCACCAAAATTCAGCCAGCTTCTGGTAGCCCTACATCTATAGCTATGTCTTTCAACCACAATATGCGCACTGTAGTTTGTCTACCACACTACAGAATCATCTCATTTTGGAAGAAATTCTGTTTCCTGATAAAGGAAATCCGAGAAGTCTCTCTTACCTGGCAAAAAATGATGCTGCCACCGAGGTGCCTGTGGATACATCACTAGCAACATATGTGCTCTGGGAACCTGGGAAGCTGTACAAAGAGGGTTTATCTGCATTGTAGCGGTTCAACGCTGCTTCAGTCAGTCCCTCTCGACTAGTCTCTGTCATAAGCTGAGAGATCTGAAGACAAAAAAAAGAGAGATCAGTGTCACCAGATAAATCCCACTAGCTCGCCTCTCCTCAGCCAGAAGTGCTTTTGGGTTGCAGACGGAGTAGGAGGGCGTTCCAATCACCACATCTTTGCAGCTCTGTGAACAAGGTTATTGCTTCTGTCATGCTACAGCACTTGGGCTCAGACCTAACCTTGTTTGCATTAAAACTAATAGGATAAATTCACCCCATCACTAGAAACATCAATAATGTCAGTGTCTTCCCCTTCATACGGAAGGGGAAGTGTAAACTATAATCCTTGCTCAATTTCACCTTAGCTGACAAAAGAGATGGCTTGGAAGTGTGTAAGGTATTTATTTTTATCTCAGAAAAAAACACCTTTCTTTGCTTTTGTAAAATAACACAGCACTAGGGTATTAAGTATTTTTGCTGACCTTTCTTCAGAAAAGCCAACACAGAGAATAACAAGTTGTCCCCTGGGGTCCCAGACTATTTATCATCTCTCTGGAAATCAAGATTATTACTATCCATTTTCATTGGCTTTCTTACAGGGTTTTAAATATCCCATGATTTCGTTCTTCTCATGGCCCATTTAGCACTTTTTCCGCATTAGGAAGCCACATCCCAGCATTTAGTTGTCAGGAAGAACAAATGCAGTTCAACCAGGACTGCACCCAGGTCTCCTCAAATCAACTGAAAGAGTCTTACTGACTTCAGGGAAAGCTAGGTCAGCCCTTTTTAAAGCACCTCTGCAAAACTTTGATTTCATTTTCTGGAATTCTCCTTTTGCATTAATCTACCATGGCATGATAAGTCATCTATTGTACTTCATTCAGCTCTTAACAACTTCCCTTTCCTCTTTCCCTCATCTCAACCACAAATTAGCTTTTGTTCACCTGTGTGCATCAAAAAATTGCCACATATTGCTATAAAGAACTCTCCCAAATTATGGCTAGCCATCTTTCAGCGCATAACTTCTTCCTCCCGGCAAACAGTCCACTAGAACTAGCCTGTCATCCATTTGACTTCAGTTCTCATGCCTATCCTTATCACCACAATAGCAAGAGTATCTTTGTGAAGCATATCAAGTGAAATATTTATCTCTGTCCTATAGTTCTATTTTTTTTTCTGGATAGGCTTGCTTTACTTCAGCTGTGGTATGTGTTTCAGTTACTAAATACAAAGTTGAGGAACTATGTTCTGCCCTTCAGAGGGAAGAACTGATAAGATGTGGAGATGTTTCTTCTGTTCCGCAGAAGATTAGTCCATAATCTTTGTCAGCCAACCACCAGGCCACCTCTGTTGCTTGTATGGGAAGTTTTACCCTTTCTAATTTAGTCAAGAAGATAATCTAAGAGTTTATCCTTATTTTAGGCATTTTGGAAACTATCAGCTGTAATACCTTGAGGTCACGCATGCTAAATTAGCTACTGTATTCTATAAGGAATGAGCAAAATTGTTGAAAGTACCCTGATCATCTTAGTCATGTATTCAGCCTTTCTGGTTTACTGATTTACTACATTGCAAAGCAGTGCTCTCAGAAGGCTATTGCTGAAATCCTGGACTTAAATCATCTAATACTACTTTTAACACTCACTATTTTAGTTTGGCTGCCAGGATACCTCCCTACATTTCCACCATGTGGGCAACCAGACATTTTTTCCCCTTCAGTGTTCTCCTAACCAGCATATATCCACTTGGGCTATCCAATACACTTGAATTCAACAAACAATATTTTCCTCGAGTTCTTCACAACCTTGCTAAATCAGCCATTTGTATTTGCAATGAATGAACTGGATCAAGATTCTGCCCTGTTACCTCAAAGTATCCTGAAACCAATCTCATCAACTACCACAACAGGAAGTACTGAACAAGCAAAGATTTATGAAGCTCTTCCTTCAAAGCAGAGTGCACACATGGACGTAACCTCATCTTAGTCCATCCACTTCATATACCTGATGGTCCATCCCTGAGGTCATTAATCAACTGCCAGCACTGACAGCATCACCAGGGAGTGACCCTCACTTCCACGGCTACTTGATGGCAATTAAGAAGCCAGTCAGTTGACTTATCTCAAGGCAATCTTTTGTAATCATAACTTCTCCATCTACTGCCAAATGAAGGTTCACTGCTTCATTTTCAAAGCCAATGTAGCACATTTCCATTAGCGTCGGCATATCCTCTGAAGCTACAGGATGATGAGGCTTGAAAGAAGCATATCAACCAACTGCATAAAAGGAAAGGATTTGTTTGCCTTGGTGTTCAGGATACCCCCAAAGTATCTATAATGCCATAGGTATAAAAGGAGTCAATACACAGTTTCTGTAATTATGGAGACTTTCAGGTGATCCACACTCATATCCACAAGTGCTGTGGATGTGAACAAGCACAGATCAAACATGAGAAATGCAGTCTCAAACTGGTTGAAGATATTTCTTGAAAGGTTTTACCTTTGAGCTTCCTCAAAATCTGATTAGACACTTGGTTTAGGAGCTTTTGAATAAGTTCTTAAATACAAGCACTCCAAATTAATCATACAGTCACTCACCAAGAAGGCACGAGATTCTTTTGGGAAGATATGAAAATAGACCATTCCCCGTCACCTACGCACTCAAACAGAAAAAGACATTAGTCAGCAAGTGGAATGTTCATTTTTTAATAGATGGAAATTAAAATCTTAAACAGCTTGCACTTACATCACATTTTCCTATATGAAGAACTCAAAGGAACTGAATAAGAAGCTGGAAATAATCTAATGTATTTACAAATCCTGTATTTGTGGAATACCACTCTAATCACACAACAGAGAAAAAAAACAGAAGAGATAAATAATATTCATATCCTATAGACAAATGCAGAAGAGGCTTGTTTCTATCTAAATGTAGGATTTTCGGTAATACTGCTATTCTATAGCATGTCCTGTACAACAGCCCAAGTGCTACAAAGATAATCAGCTGCTTAAACTTCAAGCTGTGCAACATCTGTATGGTACTGACCACCAGATCCTGATGGAGTGGCAGCAGCTCTTCCCTGCTCTTGTTCCTGTTAATTCACACAGTTTGCTTTGTTGCAGAAAACAGGAAGCTACTGCTGACATTGATATTGATGTATTATCTGTGAAAAACAGCATTCTAGTGTAAACAGCCATCTCAGAGCGCCTTCCCAGAGCTCCCCAAGCCCAACATACATAATGCAGCACATTGGGACTTGGTAAGTCCTGAGGGTCCAGCACTACTGCCCATTTTCCTTATCCATGCTCGCACACTTCCTGGGCAAAAACCTGTCTCTCCAAGTGAACTCTATCAGAACTAAGTTCCCATATGCATGTACTCTCTGTCCCTGACCTCCCTCAATTTATTGTTTGCTTCAGCAGGGACACTTCTTAGTTGACAGCATTTAGCAAGGACTCCAAGACCCAAACAATCTTTGTTTTACCTAGCACAAGATATACATAAATTAAGACAAAATAAGAAATAGCTTAACCTAGAATCCAATATCTCCTAATCTAGGAATGGTTTCTTCTCCAAGTTTTAAAGTCTGCTCGTTTTCTGTGGCTGCTCTCCCTTTTCTGAGTTTCTAATTAGACCAGACACAACTCTTACGCTTTTAACAAATTTTTAATTTCTAAAGCAGTATTTTGAACAGTGGAATGTCTCCAGAAGCAATGCAAGATGAAGTATTTCCCTAAATTTCAGACATCTTCTTGTTCCTTATCTGGGAAATATGCAACACTACTTGATGTTATACAGGTATAAACAAATGGAAGTACACAGTGATACAGCAACATCACAGAATCATAGAATCGGTAAGGTTGGAAGGGACCTCTGGAGATCATCTATTCCAAACCCCCTGCTCAAGCTGGGTCACCTAGAGCATAATCTGAAGCAAAACTCATCAGGTTTTGCTTGAATGGGTTCCTCAAGTTACTGTGCTGCTATCTTTTCCTTATACTAAGCAAGAGCAGAGAGCAAATTAAAACTTGACACTTGATACTGGAATTGTCCCTTTGAATATATAGCCAAGAGAGAAGAAGGACAAAGATGGTGCTAAGCCAAATTCTGTGCCTGGCTTGGAGCCTTTTTTGTCTCCAGTACATATTATCACTTATACTGCCCAAACTTGCGCTTTTGGGTCAATCCATGGGCTGAGCACCTCACTTGACACCTAGACACATACCCACAATATTTGACCACTAAATCTTCATTTATTCCCTGAGTTTAATACATATGCATGAAGTGGCAGGGAGAGAGAAGTCTAAGGAATTCATATAGAAGTACCTAGAAACTACTGATTTAAAATCCATTCTGCTGCATTTCTTTCATTTGCCTCATAGGTTGGAGTATGTAGAAATCATTTAAATTATCGTATCAAACTGAAGAGCAGGCTGGAGAGATATCTTACCATCCCATTTTCTTTACTCTTCAGTCACACTATCAAATTATCTCTTTCTGCTCTTGATACTTCTCACTGAAGGTAATACAAAAACAGACAAGTAAAATAAACATTTTTCACTGGAATGCACCAAGGATACATCATGCTTTTAAAGAAAAATACTCATAGAGCAAGCACCACCAAAGCGCTTACAGAATTTCTCCCTTTCCCATCCCAGTTCAAAAGCCCCAGTTGAAAATTGTGCTTTGAACATTAACAAACTCAGACTTTCTACAGAATAAGGTAAGTGGAAAGTACGCTTCACATAAATTCGTCTCTTCAGCATGGCTGTCTCTCTATTTACTGACTTTCTTCATTTAAGCGGGAAAAGAATAGACCATTCCATTTTCTCTCCCTTCTCTTCTTCAAGTGCCAACATACCATATACATGAGGTTTAACATAGGTTAATAAGATGTATTTTGAGAAATTCCTTTATTGAACTGTTGGCAGCACATCACTGCCTGGATAAGCAACAAAAAGACAAAGCATGGAACAATGCAACCCTTCATGCCTCAGAAAAACCTTTTAAGTGCACATGGAACAAGACAGATGTCCCTCGCAAGGCCCCATTTTTTCTCCTGTCTCATAAAAGCTAGGCACCCATTAACCTCCTCTTTCACTGCTTTCTGACAGCATACAGCAAGAGCTGGAGATACATCATGATTTAAATTCCCTGCTTCACAGGAAAAAAGATGGCCCTGCAGTAAAACCACAAGTGTCAGTCAGCCCAGATTCTCTTACTATACCAATTAAGAGTCACTCCGTGCATATGACCTGCCATCTACAGTATGAGGTTAATGATATTTGCGTAAGGGCATTTTAAGGACATGAGCCAAGTTCATTAATGTTTCTGAAGTTCTTAACAGAGGATTCCAACTGGAAGTACTATAGAAATGGAAGTTAACATTTAGGGTAGACGTGTAACATCCTTTGCTCTGGAGAAAGCGAAGCATTCAGGAACACCCTCAAAATACAGTTAACTTCATTGACTGATAAATGAAGTAGACACACAGACATGTATGAAATGCATCCACATCTGAAGCTAAGCTCTAAGTAAGAATCTGTGTCCGAATTCTCTCTGAAGCAGTCCTCAGTGTCCAGAGATCCTGATGTTGGGAGACAGGTTCACTAGCAAGAAGAAACTGATAGTAGAAATCTTTTTCATAAACACACAGACTCATCCATGACTTCTTCGGCAGAGTATTCTTGATTTGGAGCAGCACAGAATTTTCTGCCCAATAAATACTGAAGAAATTACTTTGTGGCTTATTTTACCTACATTATTCCACCCTCTCCCCAGAAAAAAATCTTCTTCTCTAAGGCTTCCCTCTCAAAGACAATGCTTTAATGAGGGAAAAATCTAAAGCCCCAAAACTGTAGCACACTAAAAACATCATAAATTCATCATAAATCTGCTGAGAACACAAGTTGAGCTTCATTTCAATGTTTCCGTTCCCGTAGCGTTTCACAAAAATGATGAAATCATACACTAGTAAGAATTACTAAAGTTTAAGCATTACATGCAATCAGGTGTTCTGGCTCTTCTGAAATATTGATATTTTATCTTCTGTCCAACTCCTTTTGACTCATCAGAATTTACTCTCACCCCTAAGAATATAAAGTTATTCTTCCTGCTTGGCTGAAAAAGCCTAGCTTCTGGTCTATGGGAGCAATGAGAAAGAAACTGGAGAGGCATTTCACAGTGTATTATTCTCTTGTTCAAGCAATAACAAGTAATTCCAATTCTATTAAGTTAAAACTGAGATATTTTAATTTCATTAAATAAAAAATGAACAAAAACAGTACTTTACCTAATTTCATGATTTTAATTATTAAGGAGGACATTAAGAGCTAAATCAGCACTGATAGCTTACGATTCAACTCAGCAATATTTTTATAGTGGCATTGGACAAATCAAGGCCATCAAGGCAAGTAAAGCAAGTTAAACATGCTGGAGAAGGACTTCTGGAAATACTGACTTCATCCCTTTTGCCTGACATGTAAATTTAGC
The DNA here is from genome assembly GCF_028389875.1 of Rhea pennata. Lineage (NCBI taxonomy): Eukaryota > Metazoa > Chordata > Aves > Rheiformes > Rheidae > Rhea > Rhea pennata. The sequence goes on from NC_084665.1 coordinate 41,019,487, forward strand.
ATTGCACAAGTACACTGCAATAGCAAAAAAAAAAATGCAGCAAAAATTTACACCATGGTAGCACTCAAAGCACAAGGTAACAGTTGGGATCCACTGTGCTCAGCATTACAAAGAAGAAAAAAGAAAAATGTGGAAAAGTTGCTGTTTACTTCATTTCATTTTTGTAATTTTGGAGTGTTTGTTAAGAGAGGTGATCATGTGAAAAAAAGGAAAGGGAAATATTTAACAGACAGTTTCAAGCATCATTGTTAAACACAGTTTCAAGTACTTTGAAATAAATCTGGTAGCAGGTTTTTAGATGTAACTTGTAGATGCAGAGAAATAATCCAAAAACCCCCCAACTGAAGGGGAGTTTGGGGGTGAGTGAGCAAAGGGAAAGAGGACTCTTGTGCTTCCTACACAACTTTCTAATGAATTTTAAACACATCCTTCTCAGGGTAAAAAGGAACAACGACACTATTCAATCAGAGCAACTTGAAAGTGGTGGGGATTTCCTAGGTCAGTTATCTTTAATATGCAACAGAGAACTGAGGACATACTCTGCATCTGTCACAAACCACATAATATAATAAAGGTGACAATTCAGGAGTTATTCAGGACAACACCTACCAGCAGAAGAAATAATTTTTGGAATGGTAACAAGTCCCTGTAGCTAAGAGCACTGGCATAGTTTTATAGCATCCCACCATTCACTTACCATAGCAGAATATTAAGCTGCTATAGCACATGATCATTGTAACCACTGATACAGAGAGCGAGTGAGCAAGAGCACGACAGCAATTCCTGATAGTCCTTTACTGTCAAAAGAATGTGTTCTACGAGGAACAGGCTAAAAAAAGGACATGCATAATATCTGCTGAATTCAGTCTCTTTCTTGACTACATGATGTAGACAGACTGCTTACTGGTTAGCAAAGGCAATTATTCATTCAAAAAACTGAAACTCTAAAGAGGGTACATGGGCATGCTTTCCTTCTGGCTTTACTCAAATTTTCACAAAAAGCTTAAAACACTGATCTAGCAGAAGGGGCTACACAAAACAGTGTACCTTTAAGAAGAGTGAAATTTTTCAAAGAGGGATCACTAGGATGGCAAGAATGCTGATTATACTTACCTTCTAATGAACGAGAGATGGAATGTATTCAGCACATAGTATTTTTCCTTATACATTACTTATGCACCATGACAGCACCTAGAGCTTAATTACAGCCTCCAGCTCACTGCTGTCCAAAAGAAAGATGACCTTTGACTGTTGCAGCCATATCCCATGTCCCTCTATAAATACAACAGCTATTTGACACAAATCTAACGTATTCTGCAGCACAGATGAAATCATGATTTCTGTGGACATGGTATATCTACCCATCAAAACCGCTATGATATAATTTGTTCTGTTTCACATTCAAGAGCCCACACCATTACATAAAATATTTTACAACAAATCACTGCACTTCAGGTCAGCTGCTCAGAAGCAGAATTAGTTGGTTTCACTGCTATTGTAAGATATTCTCCTCTGATTTCTGTTCCTAAGAATAATATCATAGGAAGCAGTAGTTTTGAAATGTTATTATTGTTATTATTATTAAAAGTTATTTCTATTTTTTCCATGATTCCACTGCTAAAGGTAAACAATGAAGCCATTTGCTCAGCCAGCATCTCTCCCTCTTACTTTCACACGTTCACTCAACAGTGAATGAACTGAAAACAAACAACAATAAAACCACAACCATATAGGGCAATGGCACTGCCTGAAAATCTGTGAGTTAATACTTAAGAATACTCTGTTCAAAAACAATACCAAATAAGAATTGCATGTTTTTTTCTGGCAAAGATGAAAGCTTTATGGCAAACAGGAAATCTGCTCTATTAAGCCTGTAGCAATGGTTCATTCCCTTGATCAGCAAATTTCCATACAGAATATAGCTTGGTAAACATAAGCTGAGGCATGTTCCCAAGCAACCTCCACCACTGAGACATGCGGTATATAGGCACATTTTGATTTTGCTTAGCAATGAATTCACTTCTCTCAGTTTGCCAGTGAGATTTCTCCTGAACTAAGAAATCTATGGACAGAATAGTTAGTACTCCAAAACTACCTCAAAAGGAATTGGTATACTGAGACCACACATGGCAATCTGTGGGACAGCTGAGGCTGCCCTCAGCTTTCAGAATTTTTTAAAAATCTACTTTATTAAAGTTAATTCTCTTAATTACCTACAAATTCTCCTGCTGCATTTTAAAGCTGTGCAACTTGAAATTAATTGGACTTTTTTCTACTGTGAGTTTTATTTGCTATCAGATTCGTGCCTCATTACAAGAGAAAAGGACTGACTTTTGTTTGGTTCAGTTAAAGTGGATTTCATACAGCCAGATTCAGCAATTACACTGTAATCCTTTGCTGCATCAGATACCTTTGGAGACCTCCGTAGGTAGGCTAGCTGAGCTAAAGTAACACAGACAGCAACGTAAAGCGGGGGCAGACCCGTGGCAGGGGGCTATGAAAGCCAAGCCCACGCCTGCCTCTCTGCACGCACAAGGTAGCAAAGGGAAGAGCTGAGGAGCTGGAGCTGAAGCACAAGGCTTAGAAGTTCACTGTGTGCAGGAGCAAGACAGCTGTTATGAACACAAACTTCCAGTTCTCTGTTACTATCCTGCCAGCAACGTCAAAACGCCGCGGAAGTTCAAATCTTACCGTAGGTGTTTCCCTATCACAAACAGGGATCTGTAAACCACTGACCTTTCATTTGCCTCTTGACAAGAACAGCTCTAGAAGCTGCCAGTGTGTCAGCATGGGGGCTTAACTTAAATGGCACGACTGACCCGGAAAGCAACCTCCTTCTCTAGCTAGGAAGAGAGTAAACAATAAAAAATACCTCTTTTTCCACATATAGATATGTGAACTGAATCATTAGTCTTTATTTAAAAGACAAATAGCAGGATCAAATCCTGCTATTAAAACATTGAAAGAAAACTACTTCATTTCCAGTGTGAAAAAAAATCTGACAGAATTAAGAGATTCCTGTAATGATTACCACATAAAAACATAACCTAACACAAATTCAGCCCACGCTTATTAGCGCCTCGAGATCTCACCTTTGGGGGAGGGTGGGGAGTAAGATCAGTACATGGCTCACGTGCCTCTTAACCAGCTGCTCGCAGGAGGCTGAATGGGTTTGGCCCCAAGGGATCTAGCAAATGTCTTGAACCTATTTAGAACTTGGTACCATTCCACCGGCTTCCTCATGGCAGAGAAACGATGGATGTCAGCTTTTCCGTCAACTGCTGCCAAAGGTTGAACTGGAGCCGTGCTGGCAGATAACACAACAACACGAGTTGTTTTCGCTGTGTGCTAGATCACATGGCTACCAGCACGGGAATCAGCGGGCTGATGAATCTTGCATCTGATGTACGAGCTTTTGAATAAACACAGAATAAATTTTCTCATTTCATCTTTTCTCAAATCATCTTTTCTTAGCAGCATTTTTTTCAGATCAAATTAATGTTGGATAATAGTTTTCAAAGCAGTAAGTGATTTAGGAGCATAATTCCCACTGATTCTCAAATAAGTCTCAGGTGAGGTTAGCTGATGTAAGTCAAACTGTCCTAGTTAGAAAGCAACAGCTCTAGAAGTTCTTTTGCCTTATCCTAACAGCAGTGAAATTATCCCTAAATGAAAGCACAACAAGTTTAGCTTGGATTTCTTTAGAAAATGAATAAAATCATTTTGAGAAGTCCGTCATGAAGACCCAAACCTTGTCAGGAGACTTTCTATCTCTCTCCAATTTTGTAGAAACTTCAGCCCATGATGGGGAACGTAAAATATTTGTGACCATTCAAGAGAGGAGTTCGCTGATTTAGCAGCCAGGTATATTTTGGGCCAAGTAATACCCAAGTATAGGAATTTAAAGTTGAAGAGAGACCAGGAAATCATTTTTGATCTATCAAATATTCTAAGTTAGAAGATTTATTCTGTAGTATTCTCTTCCAAACACTTTTCCAACTTATCTTCACATAGAAGCACATATTTAAAAACTGATTAAATACGAGTTAACCTCTGACACAAGTGATAATTAAAACTGCTTATGCAGCTATCTCTTTTGCTGCCTCTATGAAATATCTGAAAGGATGCTGAGGAGAGCCTTGTATATCCTTACCCATCCTTAAGTGGAATTAAATTTAAAGTGCACATTTTAATGCTTTGTTAAATTGGCATCCTTGTCCTAAATTGGCACATTTAAGGACAGGTGCGAGGCTCCAAGTGCTCTCAACTCCTTTGATTCATTGAAAACTGAAAGCAGCAAAGAAAGCTTTAAAAAGAAATGTTGTACTGAGATCTTGTGTCTGGGCATTATGTTGACGTGTTCCTTCCCTCCATTTGACTTTAGCTTAACCAATCTTCCAGCGTGTTACCTGCATTCCACCAAGATCTTTCCTTTTCTTAAAATGAATTTCTGTCATTCCTGAAGTAAGCATCCTCCCTCCCTTCCCTGTTCATTTAGTCTTAGTCCTACAGAAAACATTTAGAACTGTGAAGTATCTGGTCTTTTTTTCCTGGATGAAATTTGTATCTTAAAAATGTTATCAACATAAGTGCTCACAGTGTGATTAACATTGCTGAAGTTGCACACATCCAGGTGACCCATTCAATTCATCATTTGTAATACAGACTGGCTGTTATTTAGACCAAAAGTGCACTGAAGATGTGGCAAAGTGGAAAGAGAAGTGCCAACGGTGTGGTGCTGTGTAAAAGGCTGAGGCTGCCCTTTAGGGGGCAGAATTTCCAGGCAGAAAAGGCTGAGAACTGTGAGCCATGCATGTGCCTGCAGTGAGCTGGTCCTATTTCATTCCCTGAGTCTGGATGTTGACATATTCTTCGTAAGTCAACATTTCCTTCCAATGCAAACAAATTGCAAGACCTTAATACCCACCAACTGCTTGACTAAAAAAGCATGGCAATATTGTGTTTCTTGCCTGTAGAGAAACAGCATTTAGCCCCAACTTCCATGCCAAAAACTTCCATCTTTCAGTGAATTGCATGAACTACGAACTGATCCACTGTCCCTCTATGTGACAGTCATGCTAAATTACATTGCCCTTCGGCTTTGTATAATTGCCTCCTCTTTTCTGTCCCTGCTATTAATAGACCATTGCAGGTGTTCCTTCTTTCGTGGTACCAACACAGAGTTGGTAGTAGCTAATTTCACAGTTATCAGTGCTAATAGGAGCTGCCATGAAATTGTCTCATTTCCAGATGAGCTGCTAAAAAAAGTCAGTTCTGCAGAAGCTATTTATCAGCAAGAGTGACCTCTCTATAAATTTAACAAGGCTGGCCCTTCTATTCTGTCACAATACATGAACACCTGTCTGACTTTGATGTTAATAATAAAAATGTCCTGTTGAGTTTTTAAAATTATTTTATGACAGTAGCAACCATCAATTTTAACAGTAATACATGAAAAGAATTCAAAGGGTGCCAAAAGGGCATTGAAATGAGACCACTAGCAGGACAGAAACAGTTCCTTCCTGGCCCTGAAGGTGAATGCCTTGAGTCATAAGACTTGATTGCCTTATTACTTCAGTTTGCATAGCTACTGCTGTTATTAGTAGTCATAAAAATTACTCAGCCATAAGCATTTGACTTGGTGGCCTCTTCCTGTAGTGAATTCTATAGGTTGACTAGGTGCTGAGTTATGCTATATTCTCTCCTCTTCGCTCTAGATTTACTGCCTTCTCAACTAATGAATGCAAAAGGAGGAGAAGGAGCAGATCCTCAAATGAACACCAAATTAAGCACTCCCTGTAAACCGTTAGGGACTGGGACTCTCTCTGTTCTGGTCCCCTTCCAGCAGGGAAACCAACAAGTCAACTTGTGAGCTCCAGACTACACATTTGCTACAGTGCTCTGCCAAATGGGATGGATCTTTCTTATAGAGAGCCTAACATAATCTCAGCATCTTACATCTATTTCTTGTTCACGTCTATGTTTTCCAAGCTAATTGTATTTTTGCATCCTCTCATTTCATACAAGCTTTGTCATATTTTCCACCACAATTGTCTCAGTTGACCAGTTTCATTTTGCAGCTCTCTTTCTTAAAGGTATCAAAGTTGATCATGGTTTTCCCAGAGCTAGCTGAATATTAGCAGAAGCTGATCTAATATTCAATTTAAATGCAAACTATGATCTTTTCCCATTATATATAATCCACATTTTGGTTTGCACAAACCATCACAATCCATTCTCAAAGTTTTATAGGAAGAAACTCACACTCCCACTTTGCCTCTTAAGGTTCTTGTACATTGGGAACTGTAAGCGTGCTGATGATCCATACTCAGCTGGGATTTAGTGCACATTCATTTGAAGACTGAGTAATCAATACCAATCATCATCTTTCCTGACCAGCTAAATGCAATCAGATGAAGAAGAAAATTTTCTCCTTGACACTGACTTTAGATACCTCTGTTTTTTAAGCAATGCTTTGATACACCTAGCTCCTTCACTTTCTGCAGGAGGCCCTCAAAAATCAGTAACAATTTTAGAAGACTTTAAGTACAGACATATATATTTTAAAATCTGTGCAGTTCTGCAAAGTGAATAACACAAGGGAAAGGAATGCAGCTTGTAGCTACAATGAATGTAGCTTGGCTGTGTTCTACAGCACTTTCTGAAAAGGCAGGAAAAGGAACAGTTGCAAATTTATGAATTTATGAAATGAAACCTGCAATGCTAACAAATAGTGTACATTCCTGAAAGAAAATATTCTTTTAAAACTCAGTCAGTATAGCCTCTTATGAAAATTTTGAATGGACAAGTAATAACTGCTTAATCCATCAATTACATTGCAATTAGATCAAGGATTACTTTCCAGTATAACAGAACGCAGGACTATCCAAAGGTAGACTCCATATAGCTTTAATGACTTCTTATCAGCGATTTTCTGACTAGAAGAGCTTTAGAAGACAAGCAAATGACAGAGTCATGCGCAAAATCTTATGCATTTAACTTTGGAATGCAATGTGCCCAGTAAATACTGCAAATTTTGTCTTTCATTTGAAGGTACGCTTTGCTTTGCCTTTCACAGCAAAGCTGATTCACAGTATACAGACAGCATGTTCTTCCAGTTCTTATGAATTATTTTTGTTGGTCTTCGAAGGAAATTGATCTCAGGTAGACCCTTACTTTGTGAATAATCTAAGTCCCTCATGATTTGCTTAATTTCTGCCTCATTGTAGGTTTACTATTTCCTATTTTTACCATTATCATCTGCTTATTTTTATTCTTGCTCCTTTACATACCCTAGTCATTTTTCCTGTTGGCAGCCTAAAATACAGGAGAGAATAACAAATAAATCACTTGGAAAAATTTAGAAGATCTTAGCAGTCAAAAGGCAGAAGCTTAAGACAAGATAGCAGCCTAAGAAAACTATCTGGGAATATACAATCAAGTCTTACAGTGACATTTATTTCTCATAAAAGTCAGAATACAGGATCTTCAAGAGGCCATTTCTCTCTCTTTTTTACATGAGAACAGTGAATATATGCTTTCTTCTAAATAAGACACAGAGACAAAAAGTCATGGCCCCAAAGAGTTTGCACAGTAAAATAAACTGACAAAACACACTCCACTAAGATCTAAAAATAAATAGTGATTAAAATTAGTGCAGAAACTGTTAGTTGATATTTCTTATAAGCAAACAGCAAGATTACATTAACTGGCCCACTGGGTATAAAACAGATTTACAACAGATTTAATTAAATGCACTTTAATGAAGTCCAAATATAACAACAACAAATAGGTTCATCATATGAAATGGTGCCTATATTCTAGTAAACTGGTCTGAACTGTAATGAACACTTTATGGTTATCTTCAGTTTTCATTTTGGCTTTCTGCACTCCACAAAGAATTTTTATTTGCTCATGAACCATTCTGGATTTTTCTCCTTCAACTTGTTTACTCAGTTTTGTGAAGTTTCAGAAGTTACTTTTATATCAGTTTTTGAAAGGAAGTCTCTGTTTTACTTTAATTAATTTTTAATTGAGCTTCATGGGCTGAGTTTCTGCTCCACAATGACATGCCAAAAAAGGATCACTGCCTAGAGGTCAGTGAAAGTGCAGTGACATAGTCTAATATAAATGAGGAAAAAAAAAGTCTCACACTTGTCTCCTCAGAAGGTGCCTTGTAGGCATTTACTAAGTCATTTTGCTCTAGGACAAAGGGCATCAAGATGGGCATGAACTAGTTCCAAATGGTAGAGGACCATACCATATGCAGCATAACAAAGAACCAAGCTTAAAACATTGTCCTAGAAATGCTGCTTAATATGCGTTCTTAAGAGGGAGGCCGGAACACTCCTTTACTATAATACTAGCTTTCAGAACTCAGTGTACTCAGATTCTTAGTTTCTTAATGTCAGCAGCATGCCACTAGAAGGAAAAGGCATGATGCTGGTCTGTCACACCACTGGAATGAACCTGACTTCAAATTGATTTCAGATCAGAATCTATCCAAAAGTTTATCTGCAATTCTCTTTGGAAGAATAGCAAACGAAGCTTTCCTAGAAGAAAAAAATGAGGAAGAAAAAGATGTATATGTGTATGTATGCACATATTTGTGTAAAAAAACACCATGTGTGCACACACGAAGAAATCAGATTAAAGGATGCCCAAAAGATCAGAAGTAGCATGTATTTATGCATTAAAGCAAAAATTCAGGAGATTATTGAATACTTCTCCGAACACTTTTTACCACCAAGCTGCTTTGCTAATGATGGCTGTAGTTATAGAAGCCATGGAAAATGGCTGAAGCGCCTCTCTATGACTTTCACACAGGATTAGACCTGTGAAATATTCTTTTTTGCACAGTGTCCCTTGCAAAACATGGGTTTCATGCACACAGGGTCCAGTCCTATCTGACAAAGATTTCTGACAAAGACTTTGAATATGAAAGATCAAGAAAAAAAGTTTATAGTGTCAAAGCTTGATTTGTAAACAGATTAGCAGAATGGGATATGCCCTATGAGCAAACAGAGCAATGTATATAGGATGACAGAATTTCAGCACTTGCTGGAACTACTTCGTATTATGAGTTAAGGTAGAGCAAACAGCAAAGGAGATACACCCTCAGCTCAGGTACTTGTTGAAAGTATAAGATTCAGTGATGCTAAAGTTAAAAAATTTCATAGGTCAACTTAAAACTTCCAGTCTTTTTCTTTCCAAAGGGCGTGCTTTCAAGAGACACTCTCTAAAACAAAGCCCTTGTTTTTAAGTTTTTTCCTTTACAGAAAGCATAATAGCAGCTTGTTCTAAGTGGTAAAGTGTATGGATTGTGCAATTGATAAAAATTCTAGCTCAAGCCATATTTCAAGACAAAAAGTAATCAACTTCAGCTTCAAGAAGCTGACTCTGCAAGATATTTTTTTGGCCAGTCTCTTCTGTCTCTAAAGACTTTTCCAAGATTCTGTGAATTATTGTAATTTCTCTGTTTCATAATCCACTCTAATGTTAGACTCTTCCAGGTAGTCACAGAAAAGTCTGACTTTCACAAACAAAATGATGAGCTGGCCCTGTTACATTTTGTTCTGAATGCAGGTAACAGAAAGAAAGGTTATTTTCTCAACTCTTCGCAAACTGCAGAGCACCATCTCAGGCACATTATTCCATTTCCCTGTACATCTGCTTCTTCACATGTCAAGCATAGGAAAAAAAAATACTTGCTTCCTTCAAATGTATTATAAGCTTCAGTTTTGATCCTGAAAATACTTCAAGTCCTTTTACAGGAATGGACTGTAACATATGCAAAAATGTTACATAATTACTGCTCCAGCTCTTTCTCAGCCTAGTTTATATTATATACTTTCTAGTAGTGTTTCATTACATTGGCATTACATTACATGAATGTACATTACATTACATTGGCATTATATTACATTAAACAGTGTAATGTTTAGAAAAGAAAATCTTGGAAACAAATTCTGGAATCAGGTAAGCACAAACCATTCTCTGATTGTAGAGTTACAGATACTGACAGGTCCTTTGGTTTTCTGTAGCAGCATCTAAGAATTCTCCAAGAAATTACAAAGAGGCATTTCCACTAAATGCATTCAAATTAGGCACAAAGATACTGCAGCAATAATATAAAGGTATTAAGCATAATCTTTTCTCCTCTCAGACGACATTATGAGGTCCATCAGATAAAGTGGAAGTCCAAACAGGCGCTCTCTCTCACTCACACACAAATGGAAACCTAGCTATAACAAGCCTCCAGTGTCACAGTTCAAAACATCTTTACTGAAGTGCATACCATACCAGGGATAAGGCGCTATATTATTTATACTCATTATATCACAAAATGCCCAGAGGCCCCAGAATTAATGGTTCCCTTACACAATGCAGACAGTCCCTGCTTCAAAGACAAAGCATTGAGGGGACAATAAGAAGAGTCACAATATACGATTAAAGTCCATCCGCAGCATATTGAAGAGCATTGAGCTTCAACGATCTCATAACCTATACAGCTTGCATATATATAGCCCCTCTCCCAAGTCCTTTTATACAAATCTTGATCTTGCCGTACCTGTCATCAGGCCAGGTGTATACATCTCCCCTACTTTTATTTAAATAGGAATAAATCTTGTTAAGCTGATCTCTGGCAGTGTTTAAAGGGATCTTTACATGAGCTCTGAAGTACAAGACAACACTCAGGATCACTACTAAGTCCTGGCTGCAAATGACACTTCCAGACATTTAGGATTACAGAGATGAAGTCGTTTGTGCTGACTGACTAGGTAAGAGAATAATGAAACTGGTAACACAAGAATAGGTTTTTCTCTTCAGAGCATGAACTCACACAAAAATAACTTAACTGTAGCACTTACATCTTAAAAAGAATAAAAAATAAAAAAGGTTAGTTTTAGAACACTGATGTTTTCATAATTTGTCACAGAGGCCTGGTAGTCAGGAACCCTTAGCTGTACTGTTCTCTTAAGTCAGCTGAATAGTAACTGGTTATACTTTTTGCTGAACAGGACAAATGATGATAGTTTTGGTTTACATTATTTCAAAGCAAAAACATAAACAAACAAAAAACTCCCCCAAATCTTGCAGAGTAGGCCCCAATTCAACTTGCATAACATCGCAAAGGTCTTCACAATGCCTTTCGTAGAAGCTGGGCTAAAACACAGACACAGCTTTATGGGTACATTTGCCTTCTGAGTCCTGTGATTGCTGCCATGATATACCCGAATGTGATGTAATCCTCAGTTGTACCATACACCTTTTACTTCCTGCACATTGACAGTGAAACTTTGAGAAAATCTTCAGCTATCAGAGAAGAATGGATGATATCTCACTGTTACACATTTTCTTTTGATGTATTCTGTGTAGCCTCTTTTCATAATGCTTGAGTTAATTTCCATCTTCTTTGCCACACTGCAGTAATCAAAATATACAGGAATAAAACACCTAGGGCTATTTGTGCTCATAGTTTGTGTTTAAATTCTGCAACACTACCCAGCTCTAGTGGCCTAAGACAGGTCAAGAAGAAAGAAAAGCAATTAAAAAAAAAAACTTGAAATTTTCCTTCTTAGTGCTGCTTGTATCTTGAAACTACTGCATAGATGGAAAAGTTGAATACTTCCCTCCGCAAAAGGCACAGTAGCCAACAGCCACTCCCCGTACTTTTGATGGCATCATACTGCCCTCTGACACAACTGAATATTAGCTTTGCTGGCATTCATCCAAACCATTTGCCCTGCTACCCACAACTGTACGCACTGCTCTGACCAAAAGTATCTCAGTGAGGCCAGAAAGGAAAGTAAGATAGGAAGACATCAACAGTGATTCTTTTATCAAAATGGAGGATTTACTTTTCTCTAATTCTTGAGGAAATACGTTAGAGGAAAAAGAAAATGAGTCTCAAACTGGCCTATATTTTTCTATACATCTATTGGCTAAATTCCTTTCTCTTATGGAGAGGACAGTATCACTCCATATGCTTTAAAATAGAGATCTCTTTTGCAAAATGTAGCCTAACTCAGCTTTTATTAATAGCCTTGACCTTCTCAAGAACTGAGAGTGCAACAAAAGGTGTAAAGGAATTGCAGAATTCACATTGCAGCAGTATAATTATCCAATGAGGAACCAAAATGCACTCAGTTGAGATTACCGGGGCCACAGTGAAGTCAGAGGAGCAGAAGAGAGTATATAGGAACATCAAGTATTCTAAACTTTTAATTCTTTTTCCATTTTTCTTGTTAGCCAAAATGTGCATATATTTAGCCAAATATTGAATATATGAACATGCCACGTTCACAAATTCAAAAAAAATTTTGAAATAGAGGTTAGCTACAATAGACAAATGTATTTGATTCAAAGCACTGTCACAACAAAAACATTTCACTTCACAATCCTATCTACACAACTGATACCATGCACTGATTGCAGATCAGTCACTGGACACTCACATCTATCAGTCAGATACGAGACATTTTTGTCCTGTAAAGCCAAGGACCTCAGATAACATCAGAATGAGTGATGGTGACTAGTAGGCTCCCTTACAAGGGAGTTACAGAGGTTCCTGCTGAGATTTCCTATTGATGTTAAGCCCAAGAGGTTGGTTTGTGCTTCTTGGAAGAGTAGAGCTCATGACCCTCCATTCCCTTTGAACTTTTGGAGCAGTTTAAGTTCAGTTAGAGCAGTTAGTGGGTCTGAAAGGTGAACTAATAGTCTCATTCTTCCTCAGAACAGACTGAATTTTAAGAAATGGTTTAATTAACTGGAAGTGACTTTTTCTCACCTCAAGACATGTGCAACCCTTCCTTACTCTATAGGAAATACATCTAAGCAGGTCCAAGGCTCAAAAACTGCTGGACAATCAGCCTTCTGCTTTCATTTGTCAAGAGATGGACCTCCAGCACACTCTTCAACTATGGGTGTGCAGAAAAAGCCAGCCTCTCCCTCTGCTAGCCCAAAGGGAAGTTGACCCCCACCAAGTGCAACACACCGGATTCATTCCCATCACCACAGCTGTTCTCACACTCCGGTTGATCAGATATCACAGGGTTGATCTCCATCTCATTTTTATTTGTTTTACACTGTTCTAACCATGCTAACTGCAAGGCAATTATCCTGGTGCAAGAGAGAAAAGTCTGCTGCTGAACGAAGCTCCTCTGACAACACCCATCTCTCAAGTGGAACACAAAGAAACAACCGAACATTTTAACTCAAATCCACTGAATTAAGAAGAGAGCTTTCCCAGTAGAGAATTTGATACTCCATTTCTGAAGCAATTTCAGAAACATTTTACAGAAAAGAAAATGATGGTTTTACATGATTCTGTTGAATCACATTTCCAAGTTACATCGGCCTCTAGCTATTTATTCTTTACTTCCCAAAAGCATAGCATAGCATCCATGAAAAAGGATTTGTCAGTTTATTTTTTGCTTAGTAACATTATTCCTCATATTTTAAAGCCTCGCTCTTCTTTTAAGCAAAATCACAGGGTAGGATAGCATTTCACTAAAAGAAAGCAACATATATTATAGATAATCTTCCTAAATCTAATCTTATTTCTAAGACTCATTTATGTAAAACAATGTGAAAAATCAAAACACCTCAGTCAAGGTGACAACACATTGATTTCTGTCTTGAGTGGTACTTTTTGGGAATCGAAAGCAAAAATCCTGAAAATTTGCTTTCTCATTCTTTTCCTCCCTTCCTCCCTTCCACACCTCAGTTAGAATGTGTTACCTTTGATTCTGCACAAACACATCTATCTTCTCTCTTCTTGCAACACATGTGAAAAATAGCAAGATGCAGAAGGAGTATCCGCCACAGGACTGAAACTTTATGAAGCTTTAAAGATGAATATGTTGCTCACATAGATGAAACAACCCAAGAAAGTTTTTAAAGGCCATGGTTCTTCACATATTTGAATAAGAAATTGGGGGGGGGTCTGAAACGTGCAATAGTTTTGTCGAGCTCAGGCAACGCTGCTGAAACCCTGTTGTAAAAGTACTCAGCACTAATCTGTTTATTACAGGCCCTCATCCAAAATACAACACTAGTCATCTGGTGTTTATCTTTCACCAGGTTCAGTCGTTTAATCCAGGCTCTCTTTCCAGCTGCCACTCAAGGGCCAGAACAGAGGGACAAACAGTCTAAGGGCTGACAAAGTACATCAATCCCCTTCTTCCAGTCACCCAGGTTCACTTGTACTGGAACACTTCAGTGGCAGTTTCAGGAATTCTAGTCCTTACCTATATATTGCATTATTAAAGGAAGTCTTCTCCATAGAATATCAGTTACCAACTGCCTTACACCATGCAGTAATTTATCCCTTTTTTTTAATCCTACGTAATATCAGAAAGAAGGTATCTTATTTCCCACATAAACACCTAATCCTTTTATGATTTTTTCTAAGCTCTTTGCCTCAATACTATTCCCATGGTAAGGGGTTCCACAGAACTGTACATTGCATGAAAAGTATATTCCCTCTTCTCACTTTTAAACCGGTTGTCCTAGCTTTTGAATCCCTATGTTCTTGAATTATGAAATACAGCATAAATAGAAGCTGATTTGTTTTCTCCCTGATTTTCTGCCACTTTATTTACAATGTGGAAAACAAAAGAGAAAATTTCCAGTTGATGTATCAGTTTGTTCTCTCCCTCCCTCCATTTCATCTCTCCATAATTTTTCACACTGTTAAATCATACCACTTTCTCTCAGTTTATACTTCGATGATGCAAGCATTCAGTGTAGCTATTACTTCAGAAAAGAAATTGGTCTCACAATTGGACAAAATCCTTAAGCTACAGAGCAGAGGAGGAAACCAAGACTCCAAATCCTCACTAATTGTGATCTTTTGGCTTTTGCTAATTTAGAGGATTAACTCACTCCACTAATAGTCCACAGATTTCTTCTTCACATCACAGCTGAGTCATGGGGTTTTCATACTCACAGGATAAGCCTACTTAGCTCTTTTCAATCTTTTCAATCCATGGGATACCCTTTACCTCTTACTTCCCTTGGTCATCCTAGTACCATGAAGTGGAAAAATAATGGTTATTAAGCCATGCATAAAAATGCCGTAAGAGATCAAATCACACCAGAAAAATGCACCCCCCCAAAACATAAAAAGCTCTCCTACAGTTAGTGTGGACTTCTATTTCCTCTCTTGATGGTATCACAGAATCAGTATACAACTATACTGTCACTTGAGGGGGTGGAAGGAAGAACAAAATACAAACAGCCAGCTCCTATAATACATGAATTGAGTGATTGAATGACCAATGTAAAATGTCAGTCGATGACATTCAGTGACTTTAGCAGGGTCATATCTAATTATTAGAGATGTGGTTTAAAAAAGCTTTTAGTCAGAGGAAAGCTATTTCAGAAATAACAGAAAATGTGTGAGGGATATGGGCAAGAAAAATAATTAGGTGGGAATATTAGTCTCAGTGCTAACAAATTTGTTTGACACACTGTTCCTTGTTCTGGTCAGACAAAATCAAAAAGTAAAATTCTTGTACTTTCAGTCTATGCTCTCAATGTAGAGTTAAAATCAGAACGAAGAAATAATCAGTGCAGGAATTTGCACACATTTGTTCAGCACGATCATTTATGAGCTTGCAGTAATGGGAACCAGTAACGTTTTCACTTTGTTCAGGGACCCATCATACTCCAGTTTAGATGTCAGGTGTTCAGACACTACACTGCTATTAAAACACATGAGCCATACAAAAAATTCTGGACTAAACCCTAATGGCATACAAGTATTTTGACTGCATTAGGTATCTTATACTGACTCCTATGTGGTCACACAAGAATATGGTACTGAAAGAGACAGTATGCAAATCTCCTTTTCCCTGGCTGCCAAGATCCTTTAGCAAAATAGGTCTGGCTCTAGGAAGCATGCAATATTTATAGAAGACACCTGTTAGTCTGCAGATGGAGCAACTAACATGATTTTTGTACCTTGCATTATATGCTTTAGAAGCTACTTAAATTACCCTGGCACTGTTGTAGCCATCATTAACATTTCAGCTTTATCTTCCTGAACACTTTAAGAAGCAACAGCAGCAAACGGAATAGAAATAAATTAGAAAGCAGAGACCTGGAAAAAACTTGGAATCCTGGATGCGAATATCCCACACACAGGCTTTGTCTATGTATCTGAACTCTCCATCTTGTGCCCAACTCTAATCATTACCAGTTTCTTTTAAAAAGGCTATGCCTGAAAGAACTGATGTGTTATGAGACAGCTGTGACCTAAGTAAACTCCAAACAAACCATTCATCATTGCAAAGCTCCAGAACAAGCTGGTACTTTCTCAGGGAACAGTGTTCTTCTAAACACACGTTATAAATAAAGAGGAAACAAAGTACATACTGTAGGCTTTCATCAATTATATACAAAGCCTTTGATAAGTCTTTGAATAAGTTTGGGATCATTATGCCTGGGGCCAAAGGGCTCTTAGTAGTTTAAGATCTCCTTTTCTAAACTTCTAGTCAGAGAGATCTTTTCAAGCATCATGGAGAACAGAATACTTTTTCCCTCACTAGCATTATGATCACAATACCTTTACTCAAATCCTTTCATGCACTGTATTTTCAGCATGAAATTTAAACTTCACAACCTCAGGGCATGTGAGGACAGTACTCATCCTGCCCACCGCTAGAGCCACACTTGCCATTACTCATCTCTCCCTTTCATGGCCCATCTTTTGCCTGCAAGAGCTGGTCTTCTCTCTCTTTCTTGTTTTCTCCCACCTTTCTGGCACTCAAATATACCAAGTTGAACTATCACGCTGCATTGATCTCTTAAATAATCTACTTAAAATATAAAGTCATGGAAAGATTCTTCTGCAGATCCAGGAAGGGAACTAGAGGTGGGTCCACAGCCCAAGAAAATGTCCTCCATTTAAGTTCTGCAGTTCACATCACAATGCAGTTAGTGATACGCTTTTCCTTTTGAGGCACACTAGCGAGGGAGAACTATTCATAGTTAATTTATATTGGAGTGGGTCAATTCTAAGGAGGAACAACTATGCCTAAAAAAAATGGAATGCTCTTATTCCAGAATAAGTTTTTAGTGCAAACAGCTTAATCCAGTCACCTATTTTCAACTCATTTCTCTTTGAAAGTAGACTCTAAATCAATCTGAGCTAATAACGACTCAAATCTTTCTCATTCTTTAATATGATGCTTTTGTTTCAACTACTTTGGCAGCTTTGTATAATAAAAGTAATAAAAACGTTATGCACTCAATTTAGTATCACATTCTTCATAAAAAATGAGAAAAAGCAATTATTTTATCAAGATATCTGGATTTTGCAGCTCCTACATTAGTACTCCAGGTCTAAAAGTTTCTTGTTCTTTAGAAGTATTACGTGACAATTGGTAAGCAACAGAAATGTACTTAACACTGTGGTATGCTTTAAGGTATATTAACAGCTGTACAAATAACTAGAGCCCTTCTCATGTAAAACCTCACCTATTTCACTCGGTTTTCTCCTGAGCAGCAAAGGAGTGAAATTCCTCTGAGTGGACAAGAGATCAGTGAAAGCTTTTACAAATGTTAAAACAAAAGTTATATCCTCAGGGAATACAAATGCTACCTGCTAGTGACTGAAAGAACACATTTCGCAGGCTTGCATCAAATTCTGCTGGATTTTGGCTGGTATTTTCCTACATACATTCAACAGAAATCTATCACTTTTTCCCCAACCAAGTAACCATTGCAGCACTTGAATGCTGGGAAGAGAGTTTTAATGGGGTATGCTTTTCTCCTTTAAAAAAGAAAAAAATAATTAAAAAAGCTTAATCAACCCAGTTCCCTTTCCCTGCCTCTGATTCCTCATTCTGTAAGAGACCATTTACTCTAGAAAAACTAGAGATATCAACATTCAATCAGGATTTTTGATTCAGCCCTTTACAGAAAACAAGGTCAGCTGTTCATTTGTGAACCAGACCTTAGGGAGATCACAGGTTTTTGGATCCAAATCTTTTTCTTCTTCCTAATCAATGGGGGCCGATCAGGGAATCCATGAAAACAGAGCTGTGATGGAGACTGATTGAGTTATCCAGTCCATCTCCTCACCTCAAGGCAGGACCAGTTGTGCCTAAACAGTTCTTAGCAGTTATTTCTCTGCTTTATTTATAGAAGGCTTCAGTGATGAGTTCCCATAACATCTGCAGGTAGTTTAGGTCAGCGTGGACTGTCCATAGCAATAGAAAAGTTCTTTTATGTCTGACATGCATCTCCAGTTAAAGACATTATTACTTTTTCTAACTTTTAGGCTGTAAGCATACCCTAAACTACTAAGTCTAGTAGCACACAAATTTACTGTTGTTTTAGTTACTTCTAGCAGCAATTGTTTACTCTTTCTGCAAAGAACAGTAGACTAATAAGATCTCATTTTAGATTCAGCCTGCACTACTGCAGCAACAAAACATCACAACAGTCATTTTGTATCTATTTATTTTCATCAGAACTGAAACACAAGCAGCAATTCATTCCCCATAACAAGGCTCTGGATTTAGGCAGTCTGAAGGGGAAGAGTTTAAGGGAGCACCATCCTAGAAATGAAGGATATTTCTTGGTGCCTAAAATGGCTGAGAGTCAATTCTGAGCCACAGAATGGTGCTTCCCAGCTAGTGTTTTCTCTTTTTGGTAATATTTCTGGAAGAAAACACAGTCACTTTTCATCCATTTCTGTCAAGTTATCTAGACTGTCTAACAAAAGCTAATTTACAATGAGAGGGCTCCACAACAGGCTCCATTAAGTCTAGAGCCATGAGACTGACTTTTCCCTGGACATAAATTCGAAAAATTATGATGTAGAAGGGCACTGTACCTCTGTTGTGAAATGTAATGCTTTTTATTTCAAGATTTTTTTTTTCTATTCCTGTTAGCTAATGCATAGGGAGGCTTTTCTGATCACTATTCTTAAAGAAAAGCAAGAAAATTTAATTAATATATAGACATTTGCAAGCCAATAGCCAGCACCTTTTCTTATTTTTTTTTTTAATTAACCTTCAAGTTAAGAAAAATAGGGTTCAATTAAGCCAGAATAACTGATACATTCTCCTAGTGCTCTTTCCCAACAGCATTTTGTAACTGTAAATGCATAATGAGAAATATATTTGTATGAGGGAGAGAGAGATCTAAAATGTTCTGAAAATATGTAGTAAGAAAGATTTGTTTTCTGCACACAAAAGCAGAAAAAGGAATGCTTGCATTTCCCTACTATTTCAAAATACAAAGAAATGACTTTTCAAAGTTATTCTTAACTGATTAATTCTCAGTCTGATTCAGATACAATATAACCAAATGCTAAAATCCCTTCAATGTGTTAGAAGACAAAAGCTACCACTACTATCCCGATTGGATGATTAAACATGACCTTTGATTAAAGTGAGAATTTCAAAATTTAAAGGTTATTCTTAAAGTAAATATAAAATTTATTATCAACAAACAGTCCACCACAGACCAGGGTTCTCAAATTTTTTTTTTTTTTTTTTTTTTTTGGGGGGGGGGAGGGAGGGAAGGGATTATTTTGTTTTGACTCTGCTAGTAGATTCCAACTACCATCTCTTCTATTACAAGGTTATTGAAAGGGGAGGAAAAGGGTACGTAACAGTCCTTAAGCTAACTGGAGCCAACTTAAGCTAACTGGAGCAGAGAAAAAAGTTTTGAATATTAGATTTAGCTTAGTGAATATTTTTAAGCTTAACTGAACCATCCAGGAACTATCAACATTATTAAAAAGTAAACTAAACATATTTTCATGGAAGATGAGACAAAGGATTGCGAATGCAATACAACTAAAATAATTTTCCTAATACAAATACTAATTATTCTGTTCTTTTTAAATGTGCATTCTTTGTTAAGGTTTCTTCTGAGATAAAACTTAGATCAGATGTTTTTTTCTTACATCAAACTGAGACCACATACTGACCTGCACAAATGGGATTCAGGTTCAATAGAGCATAGATCCCACAAAACCAGACTCACATATTTTCCAGGTAAAATAACCATAATTCACTTTTTATTTTAGCTAGTCTTCTTTGGTGCATGACAGTGTCTTAATGCATATGAATAACCTTGCTTTTTTTCTGGCTGTAATTTTAGTTGCTCTTATACCAATAAATGTTTAATACTAATTTAGGAACCTATCTGGCAAACTGTTTATAACCTGGCAGAAAGACTGACTTCCAAAGATATTTATGTGCCTTAGGAAGCCAACACAGATGCTAGGAGAACTTGAAAAGAATAGATTTGTTTTGCAATCTTTGTGTGCTCGGGCATTCTGAAAATCTCACCATCTGCAAGTAAGTGCCTTGGAAAGCCCACCTCCTGTCATAAAAACCCTTCTCTGTGAGTTGGTCTGAAAGGATTCTGTTATGGGTGTGGATGCAAAGAGTTACCAGGAAACAGCAGGGAAAAGCAGTATATGAAAGACTCCAAAAAACTGGTAAGCTCTGAAGACTAATGGTCCAGTTGAATCCACGAGAACTGATAAAATCAGAACACCAGGAGGCAGGTGAATTGGCAGAAGGCCACTAGCACAAACTAGCATCCACGAGAGGGTAAGTAACTTGGACCACATCCAAGTAGGTTATGTTAGTCTATGTTAGTAGACATAGACTGTAAGATTACTTATGCACTTGATGAAGCGAAGGACCCTCTGGGTACTTCCTGAATATCTACCTAGAAGCTGCTACTGCACCAGTACAACCTTCCACTTTGTAGTAAAAAGCTACAATTCCCTCCAAGCTGTTGCTCCAACCAGGTATTAGGAGTGAGAGTGTGCACGTGTGTGTGTGTGTGAACTGTGCAAGGGAGAACATATTATGTTTTTAGTAACATCTGCTTTTAATAACAGCAACTCAATTCGATGATCAATAATGGGTGAATTAATAAAAGGTGCTCTAATAAATATTGGTTGTGATCTGTGCCCCCATCCCCAACTTGTTCCTCTATCAGGAAAAAGGGAATTTACAGTAGTCCTTGTCCTCTTGCTCACTATGCGAATGGTTCTATTTCTCACCAACAGCAGCAAACTGTGTTAACTCACCCTTCAAGCTTCTAAGGGAATAAGGAGGAGCATGGCTTTTGTTTTTAAATTACTCACTTGGTAGGGATATAGAGTGACGCCATTCGTTCTTGACAAAGACCAGGTGCCGTCAAGGTATTGATGAGCCTGGATAGCCACAGAGTTGAGAACATTACCATTGCTTGGGCTGGTGGCCATTTGAAAGCTGACCTTGGCTTGGTGTCCAGGAGAGCCATTTTTCTTCTCCACCCCATTAACAATTCCCAGACTGCTGGGTTTCCCACTGTGCTTGTTGGCCACAAAGCCTGTATAATTAGACGTAGCATAAGGAGCAGGCACGTATGCCCAGTCCCTGGGCTGCAGGCTGCCCATGTGCCGGGAGCCCACTAAAGTGGGGATATTGGAGAGTGGTGGAGGGGAGCCTGGAGAAGCATCGTAATGTTCAGAGTTGGCAGCGTGCTCTAAGGTCAGCACCATCTGAATGGCCTCTTGCTTCAGCTGATTCAGGTGGGTGGCACAAACATCACATCTGTTGTCCTTCTCATTCCATGCCTTCCGAATGGTATTGGGAACCTGGAGTTTGTCATGAATCACCGAGGAGAAGCCTGGGTCCTAAAAATCAAACAGAGAAGGGAGGGGAACAGGAGAGAAATATTTAACCACGGTCACTGCAGTGAAACATAACTACTGCTGATCGTGCATTTCAAAAGTCAATTTATGAGATAAGCTTAGAATGCAAACAAAGGCCATTAGATACAGTCAATGTATGCCAGCAACAGAGTTAAATGAAAATGAGAAACTAGATTGTGATGGGAAGAAAAACTTCTTTTACTTTTACTGATAAATGGCAAATATTATAATTCCACTGCAAGCTTCAACGCATGGCAGAGAGAATGAATTAACCTGCTTCACCCCAGTGCACCTAATTTCTGGCTTGAATGAAATTACTCTTAGTTACACAGTGAGATCAAGAGCAGCTTCACTAAACTCAGTGTGCTGGTAGCAAGGTTCACAATCTATCTACTCATCAGTACCAGCCTTTGGTACCAAGAAAACCCAGGATATACTCAGCAACAAAAAAGCAAAATTTTAAAGTCTGCTTATAATGAAAAATGAAAAACAAGAATATCACCACCCTCCCCAAATTTTTTTCAGAACTCAAAACAGGTGGGTATTTGATAACATTTTTAAAAGCTTTTCAGCATTTCATTTACAATGTTTTGCAGCCAGAAAACAACCATTTCTTTAATGGAATATTCTACCTCTCTTTTGGGTATTTACTAATAGCATAAAATAAAATTATAATTTTATTTAGAAAATGCAACTCGTAAAGGATCAGCAATTTATAACGAACAATTTTGTGTCTTGATGACATGATGAGATTTAAAACCTCCTGTCTCACGTAGAATTACCCTACCATAAACCTAACTTACCTCACGGGCAGATATTTCAATGTCTGTGGTGCTCTACATAGAGAAAAATACCACCCAGTCTGACTACAGTCACTCAACACTGGCCCTAATTGCACAGTGCTTCGGGAAGCTGCGAAGCCTAATAGCAGCTTTAGCAGGGGCTTATCACCAAACTTGCCCAGTTCTTCCAACGCCAGAAATTCTACAAATGCACAGCAAAAATATTTGTGTCACACACAGCAAACCATTACAGCTACGTGATGGAAACTAATATTTCCTATGTAGCAGTCTGAGATCCTCCCTTTCTATGCAAAGACAGAGGTTTTAGATTTGCAAGGCTAAAAAGCATTGTGTATGGTAGTCTATGGAAGGAGGAATACAGAGATAGACAGATAGGGGTGGGTGTGCGTCACACACACATGCATACACATGCTTCCTTAGGGTAGGTAAGCATATGCAAAGAAACAGTCACACACAATTCACTGGTAACGGAAATTTCAAAGACAGACCAGGCAGGGTTTTAGGCTTTTACAGGCCTGCATGTGCGGGCTTCGCCTTCCCCTCCTAAGGTTTTGAATACTTACTGGTAGCTTTCATGTTATGACTACTCAAATATAATCTATGCTCAATAGTACCAACTGAGTAGTACCAACTTTATTTATTTTTTTCTTCTTCGGGGCTTTACCAGCTTCATAACCAAAGTCATATCAGACTGGAAGAGCAGAAAAATCACACAAATGGAGACCACCTTTATCACGTAATTTGATGAACCCCATGCCAAGACAGACAAATACCATGTTTTGATATTATGGCTGTGCTGGGAAAGAATGAGTAGGGAGTATAATATAAGGAGGGAGACAATTCAAGGGAGAGAATTCACTGGTAGAGGGTCATATTCATTACGATCCGTCTTTATTATATACTCAAGCATTTTATTTTCACTGTTTAACTACCCTGAACAGCTCCTCAGCATGCAGTGATTAATTGATTCATAAATCATGGTGCCTCTTTATGCACAGCAGCAAAAGAACAGTTGTAGCCCCAGAAGCCCAGGAGAGCCGTATAAGCTGATGGGAAACAACAGGAGGCCAAGATTTGATCAAGCCGCAAGCTGGTCATTCCTATTGCAGGCACCCAGGGGGGCAGAGCGGCACAGCGTGTCCGGAAGGCAGGAACCGGATTCGGCATCAATGCTCCCCCCTGTAACCTTGGGGAAAGAGATGGGGGGAGCCAGGGGGGAATTAACAAGAGGCAAAAGACGTCAAATCTTATTTTCCATCCGAGACCGTAACTAGGTCAGCAGATCACATCAGATACTGGCGCCCCATCCACGACGGCAGGTACGCAGGGGGAGGACGCTCTACCTTTCCCACAGTGCACTACACAAAAGCTGTCTGTATGGCTGAAGCGAGGTGCGAGACTTATTTCCAAGCTGCTCCACGTCAGTCCAGGAAAAATCCTTGCCAGCTCTTCCTTCAGCTAGCTAATGCCACAGAGCTGGTGGTTGTTCCTTGAAAGCTAACTTTCTTAGGCGACTGGGCTTGAACCCAGGTAATTATACAGAACATCCAGATCCAGCAGCAATTCAATGTGGAAATTCCTGGATACTATGATAAATATTCCAAGGAAATAAAGCCTTTCCTAAAGTAAGCAAATGTCAGCATGATATAAATATTCAAGTAGCACACCAGCTTTAAGGAGTGCTGGACAGCAGTGAATTCAGCTTCATCTCGGTGTTAAAACAAACATCAGATCATTCTCTGATACAACAATAAACAGAGAGAGAGGGGAAGGAAGACTGGTCCTACTCAGAGGTAGGAAAGAGGAAAACAGACACAACCTGAATTGATTACTCCTACGAATGGCCGTGCTAATCCATCAGACTCCACTAGATGGATAGTTCAACACTGCATCCAAGTCTGGAGAATGAAACAGAAAAGGCTACAGGACAGCAAATAAATTAGAAGAAACCTCAGGCCACAGAAACATTAGTCACACTTTGTTCTTAAAACAAATCTATCTTTAAACTGATAGAGCCCAAAAGAGAATTTCCTTTGTTATCTTGCACTGGGCAGCTCCACTATGATTTCATAGATGAATTGGCTGACAGACTTTCAACACATCTAGCAGGAAGGAGGCCAAAGCTGGACAGTCGCAATACCCTCGTTTGAATAGCAGGGAAATGCAGTCACATGACAATTTAGTATTTTATCTGCAAGCAATCAAAGCAAACATCTGCACATCTTCCCCTGAGAAATGCTTATCAGTTCAATAAACAGTATGTTGTCCCATAGGTCTATATGAAATAGTGATGGGGAAAGCTCCATGGATAAGCAGTTTGTGCTAGCTGCACTAAGCAGCAGGACTTGGAAAGGTTATACTTACTACTGAAACTTGTGAGGTCTAAGAGACTTCACATTAAATCTCATGAGAATAGATTTGCTTGTGAAATTTGAGGTTGACACTGGAAATACCATTTGTATTTTGGCACTCATTTCCAGCCCTGACAGAACAAAGTACAGTAATACTAAAAACTGAAACAGAACTTTGAAAATAACAAAAGAGTTTGGTTCGAGTTCAGGGCAAAGGTTCACAGTGGTTTCTCTTGTTGCTGTAATGGTTCACGCATCTTTAGTATAAGCACCATTACTATAAACTCCTATTCCTAAAATAAACAAGGGAAGGCATGTGAGAGGTCTGAAAGCTTCAGGAGATCACTCGCAAGACTAGCGCAAATGAGCGAGGCAGGCAGTGAACTACACCGAGTGCCCACCGAGCTTCCCTGTGAGGAGCATTTTCATACCACCTTTGAGTTTTCAAGCTCCAGTAAATACTAATTCCAGCTGTTTGCGTATTCATCTTATCCACTACGATATGCTATTAATTAAACCCTATAGTGCTCAGACCTGAGCTAAAACAGAGAAGAGGGAAGGAAGCATTGCTTTTTAGCAGACCCTTCACAGACAGAGCTGTCAGGGACGCTGAGGAATTCTTATTTTACGCAGTAAGAACGCACCCAGCAACCAAGCACTGATGAACTGCCTCTGCAGCTCAGTCAGCTGCGCAAGGGCAAAGGCAGTTCTGACTTCATGGAGTGGGGGTGGCTACGCAACTGTGTGATCACCTAAAATAACGCAGAAGCATCCTCTTTCATTTAGCTCCCCTTCGCTCCTTGCTATATAGTTTTGGTGATGTTTTAATTCCATCACTAAGAAAGCAGCCCACAAGCAGAATAATCCTTTCCTTCCTGCTACCCAGATTTACACCTGTCTCCCTCAATAGCGAGAGCAAGAGCAGCTTTCAACACGAAGCACACGGTTGCACTTGTGCACTTGCACAAAGCTCACAAGGAGACATGATGCAGGCAGACAGAACTCCACAGGTAGAGAGAAGGACGGGCAAAAAACACGACGAGCTACTTGCACTATCACTTAAGTTATGTGGAACCTAGCTGATCATAGGTTCATAAACACATACCTCATACGCATCCCTACTTTTTGCACCTATATAGCAGGCAGACACTAATATAGGACATGCAGCTGTGCAGAAAATCTTTAGAAGTATTTGATCCAGTCAACAACAGTCTACAAGTTAGACACTGTAATCTTACGTCATTATGTTACTTCATAGAAAACTCAAGTTTACAGTGAATCCAAAAACCTTCCACCAAGTTGTGTTCTTCACTGCTCTACAGGGAAAAATGAAGCAGTCAGCACTCGTTAGATCACAGAGGTCAGCTTCTGCTTGCAGATGCTCTCAGAAGTCTCATGGACTTCTTTTGTTTCCGAAAGGGTCCAGGCAGCAACGACTGCTGGTATGTAATCCATCACACAAGGTGATAGGAGAAGGAGAGAAAAGCAATGATCAGTTCTGCCCTGAAGAAATGCGTTTTCCAGACTCCTGATCTCCACAGGCAGGGAGTAGAAGAACTAATTAAGAAACATTAGTGGGAGGGAAGCTTTTACCCTGATAAAAAGCACATGTTTTTCATGACTGTGCAAACACCTCTGCTCTAAACATGATCCTGCTAGTCTATCGTTGGTCCCTGTTCAAAATATGTCATCTCTTCTGTTCACTCTTCTCTCTTGAGAATGTACTTTCTAGCCTAATAAAAAAGTTATACTCGTAAATTTACTTTCCAGAGGCACTTGAGCTACTTTCCAAATGTCTCTGCACCCTAACTTAAACATATTGCATCTTCTAAGGCTATATTTCAGAGATTTGCCGGTTTTAGTATTCCAGAGTCCCAACAGTTGAAAAACAGCTCCTCACTTTACAATGGCACCACTTCTGTTAAAGCCAAAGAATGTTCAAATAAACTGAAATCAGTGGGAGTTTTTTCCTCAAATAAGCACGATAGGATTTAGACACTGTGACTAAAAGTTAGCAGCGCTGTACCATCAAACTGTTCAGAAGGCCTTTGGATAAAAATCAGTTGCTTTTGCTAAGCAAAAGACTGAATCAGCTCAATATTCTCAAGCGGCAGGATCTCCAATAGCACAAGGTGTGTGATGGTAAGTAAAAAGCAGAAGCTGCACAGGAGTGAGACTAACAGGACGGTGAGCTGGGCCTCCCTTTTTCTATTGCTCCACACACAGGGACTGACACCTTATCTGTGCAACACCACACTGCCTTACCTTCTCTGTCATAGAAGACTTCCCTAACATCCAACACTTCTTCACATAAGTCACCCTTTACCACTCCCAGCTCAGCAAATGAAACCAACTCAACTCCTGTGCTAGAAAGGGAGAACATCCTTCCCTCTTGTCCTTCTGGAAAACCTCTCCTTTCCGCAGCAGGAATTCCCCTTCATAAGCACCACTAGTGCACACTGGGGTAAGAAGAAACACAGATAGACAGGGAGAATCCTGGACTGGAGAGCTGTAGCAGGGAACTAATGTAAAGGGAGAGATGAAGGTCATGAGAAAAGCACAACAGAACAAGGAGGAGGCTTTTTATATTAGCCTGCTTTCAGTAAGCCCATGCAAAGGGACCATCTCACTCACTGCAGTAAAAACCTCCACAAAGTTATCATATCCCATCTCTTTAGCAATTACCACTTCTGTTCCTCAAGCTTGAAGAACTGCTTTCCACTGCTGACTTGAACCTTCACTTTCACAAAGCCGTGACAGTGATCCCTTTCCCACAGTCAATGCAGTATGTCCACAACAAGTCTGTGGGACCTAGGAGCAATTCTTTTTAGAGAGATGAGAAAAAAAAGAAAAATCAGATCCTAATCCTTTCTAGGGTAACCTTCACAACATTGCTCATTTTCAAGGTATATTTCTTGAGCTGGCGCATATTACTGACATTTGGACTTCTGTAATTTAATGTTTGTCAGTATAAACTAGCCACCCTGCAGAGAGAAAATGTGCTCCTTTGGTTTAGACTCTCCATCTTCTTATCGGAAAGACACAGATAAAGTCTCGGCAAGGCTTACGTCACAAACCTGCAGCAGCAAGCAAGAAAGAGAAAAACATGGAAAGATAGGAGGATTAAAAGAAAAAGGTGAAGGGTAGAGAAGGGACAGAAGAAAGAGAAAAAAACAAAAATTGTTTTTTAATTGCCTCATGCATTGGCTTATAACTCTAAAGATGGATCAGCACTGACAGACTTGCAGCTGTACACATCTGGTACACAGGTGTTTGTGTTAGCATTTAATAGCTAGATAGCAGCCAGATTTTTAATTGGGTTCTGAACAGGAGATGGAATAGCAGCAGGAAAACCTAAATATACATTCAAAGGTACAAATCGAAGTCTTGCCCAATGAGCTCTGCTATGCAGTTGTCCGGAGCTCTGCTCTGCAGCCCACACTGAATCTGCAGCCACAGCAAGCATAGGGTATCCTGGCGGGAAGCTTCTTTTACAGCTATGTGGTGGACAAACTAAACGCTTGCCAAAGGGGCAGAATTTGCCAGCACCTTTTTTATAGCACAAAGAATAGAAACAAACACAAACTCCCAGAAGCAACCTCATTTGTGCAGGAAAAGCAGCAACTCTATTCTCTCGTCCTTGCTTGGCGTTTTCCTGCCTGCATGTCAAAGGACTGCATTTGCTGTCTTAGCCACCAGGGCACACTATGAGCTTGTGTTCAACTGATCAACCACCTTGAACCCTCAATATTTTTCTGCATCACTGCTACAAGCAGTCCAGTGTCACACATGACACCTAGATATACCGCAGGCACACCTGGCTCAAGTCTCCAGGCACTCCACAAAGCTCACTTGGTATTGTAGCCTCTTCACTAGACTAGGGGTCAGCTACAAATTTACCTAACTATTGTTAGTATGAGATGCTTTCAAGAGCTTATGAACTATTCACTTTATCAACAAAATATTTAATCTCGCTCTTCACCAAAGCAGCGTACAAATGTGATGACACTCATTTTTCATAAAGTCTTTCTGATTGCCATTCATAAGGCCACTGTTATTTATTCTTGGTATCTTGTAACTGCCTTTTCAAACCCATCTGGGAGAAGCACAAAGCTTGACTGACTTAGCTATAATTATATGGAACAGACCTGTTAAAATACTGGAATAACATTAGTTTTTCTTTGATCTTTTCAAACTTCCCTATTATTCCAAGCTTTGATAAGCATCAAATCAACAGATCATTTGAACCACTTTGAGTAGCAGTTACAAGTTACAGTTACAGTCGTAATTACTCCTATGACATACTTCCACATTTTCAAAGTTTAGCTTGCTTTTCCTGTAAAAGCATTATAGTTCTCTGATGAATGCCAGCACTGAGCTACTATTGACACTGTAACCAGTGATTTCTCAAAGAGCTGTCATACCTAAAGAATAGTAACTAAACATCACAAGTGTGAAGGTCAAGATAGTATTTGTGACACATATAGACTTACTGTTCTCCTGATTTTTAAAGGGATTTGTAGCAAGCTGAAACCTCTTGTAACTTGTTTAAACACCAGAATCATATCCCTTTTAAGTAAACAAACATTAGGAAAAATGTTCTTTTTATTTCACAACTTTCTCTTCTCAAGGTAACTATTCAGTATATGACTTTTTTAAATCAAATCTATTCAGTTTAGCAAATCTACAGTTGACATGCATCCAAGAATCCAAAATGCTGTGTCCTATTCAGCTTATCTGGTTTTTTTTAAGACATTCTCACATGTTCAGTTTATGCTTTTCTCTCCACACAGAAACATCAGCATCCTTAAGGTGCATATGAATTAGTGGCTAGATCACTGTTTTGGGGAAGAAAAAATTAACAATAGATTGATACATGCTATTGGTGACTTTTACAAAGGATGAAGAGTTTTGCCCACACATTTGATCTTCTTTCTTCCACTTGGTTTTCTTTTCATTCATTCAGCTTTTGGAAACAATTTTACCAATTCCTCTGCTTCACAAAGAGTTTCCAAGGTGATTTCATTCACATTCATTCATCTTGGATATGCTTCTAGAAACTCTCTGATCAAGGTCTTTTCTTTAGTTTCTTTTCTGCCACTGTCAGATTTCTACCCTTCTTCCCAACTTGACTGGTGAGGAGCTGGAAAGGTCAAGGATAAGGATTGACTAGAAGCAGTACACTACAAATTAGTATAGCACTAATTAAGGTCAATTAAATTCTGAAGGGCCCATCTATGTAGAGTTTTACTGCAGTTTTAACAAAGTCATTTGAAATTCACACTTTAATTTAAATTGACTTTCTTTTGGGTCCTTGAATAATAAAATTCTGGACAATCCAAGTAGTCCTAATCTTAGTGAAATCACAAGTATAAGTAAAATCCTGCCCACTTTAGTCAAATCATATGGAGCTTATCTGCAGGCCATCTGCAAAAACAGAAAATGAATTGTGTTTCTAACCGTTAGAAAGTATATCACAAAGACAACAGTCACTTCCACAGAAATAATGAAATCTCTCATGTACATTCACTGTCAGAGGCACATAAAAAATTGAAATATATTTGCCTCTTCTCCATTTTCATTTTGCACTATCTAGATATATGTTAAAAACATGTAATTTGGAAATAGGAACGAGTCTGATTCTCAAATCTTTGTATACTTGGAGTATTCCAACTGCACAGAGACCTACTCTTATCACTCAGCATTAGTCATATCTCACACGAGAACTGACTGGAGATTTCCACCAGCTTTTTAACCCAACTGAACTAAAAAGCATGCAACTCAACATCTGCAGAGTTGTTACATGCCTTCTGTAGAAGGTATTTCCTTGATGTGAATGCACCCTGCATCAAGTGGACAGTGTGAAAGCTGGAGGTTAGCTAAGACCACACAGAACAAATGCAGATCACCATCCAACCCTCAGCTTTCTACACATGAAGAATAAAACAATTTAACTGAACACAGACCAAGCAACAGTACTACCACTGTGCAACCAAACATACAAATAACCTCACATTGGATTGAAGTAATGGGCTGACACTTTGTTCCCTGTCTCTCAGAAATAACTACATACTGCAGAAGCCAAGAAACGGGGGAAATGTCAGTGAATGAGCCCTGAAATATTTTTTTCTTCACTAATTTCTGTTACAAATAATTTGAAGATTTGAAGTCTTGTCCAGCTCATGGGTTCAGCAAAGATTTAGAACTGCTGACCTAAAAGAAGGAACACAGTATCTCTGTTACCATGTTGTAGCCCACCCTGCTTTCCCAAAAGGCTTTATGGTGCATCTCAGGTGAAAAAAAAAATGCATAAAAACATCCTGTGGTGACTTCCGAAGTTTAATAGCACCTCTTTGAAATGTCCTCCTTGACACGTACCAGGCTTGGAGTGGGCTACTGCTACATACAGTAGCCACATACCAGGTAGCGACAGACGCTTGCTTCACAGGCAGCTTGTGTCCCCTTCTGCCTACCTGCCCAGGCTCTTACAGTCTCACTTCCATCTGCTAAGTCTCTTCCCTTCAGTAACGTTTGGCCTTTTATCGTTCACCACCCCCTTCCCACCCCAAGCTATTCACCCACAAACAGGCTGCCCTGCTCAGTCCTG
Organism: Rhea pennata; assembly: GCF_028389875.1. Taxonomy (NCBI): domain Eukaryota; kingdom Metazoa; phylum Chordata; class Aves; order Rheiformes; family Rheidae; genus Rhea; species Rhea pennata. The sequence continues at coordinate 41,050,930 of NC_084665.1, forward strand.
GCTCAGGATTCTTCACCAGCTCCCATCAGATCAAACTATGCATCAGTGACTTTGTCTGGGATATCCCCCGTTTTTTAGAGGGAGGAAACGCCATTACCCTGCTCTCTTCCTCACAGCAACGCAATACCCACGCTGCCTCCCCTGGCCTGCACTGCTCTTTACAGTCCTGCCTCAGGCTACCTAGGCCTACCAGGTGCACAGATCCCAAACCAGCCAGATACCCTCTGACCCTGCTCTTGCCCCTCAGCCGTGAGGCATCTGCTTCGCTCTTAGCGCTAATCCCAGGTTCAGGGTAATTAATATCGTACCTACCACTTTGGACACGCACGGCATTATTCACTGTTGTTATTAGCACTGGTATTGTTTTTACAAATAATGTGAACTGAGCAAGAAAAATCCCAGTGCGACATGCTGAAAATTTATCCTAACACTTTAAATCATCCCTGGATGGGTCACACTCGCATTTGAAAGCTGCTCATCTTTGATGCGATACCAGAAAGTAACCAGATACAGATTGTAGCTGCTTCTATTAACACAATTACATTAAGAGCTTGTTAATGATCCCATTATCAAATTGTCTAATTACATTTTTGCTTGATTTCTTTTGTGTGCACGGAATAAATTGTAATTATTGCCTGTGATCCCTGGAACCCCTAAAGTAAGATGTGACATATCAAAGACATTTTTCTTCAGAAGCAAAATTTTTGTATGTAAATACACTTCTCTCTCTCCCTCCCACTTTACATTTTTATCACTTCTGATGCCTCCAGCAAATCAAAGAGATTCCCATATTCTACACATTTCTCACATGAAATGTTTTAAATAGGTAGTATTTTTCCTGCTTGGAGAAAAATTACAGACATATGAAAACAAACTAAAAACAACAGAAATAAGCACACAAGTTACAATCTTTATCCTAAAGGGTGCCGAGTGCTTTCAACACCTGGGCAGTCAAAGTAATCTAAAGGCATTAGAGTAGTCATGAAAGAGTATTTATTCTACCTACTATGCAAGGCAGGAAAAGCAAGAGTGCACCTCCATCTTTCAGCTGGGAATAATTTCAGGGGCAAAGTTGTTTGCAGGTTTCCATTCCAGTTGCAAGATCAGCTTATGTTTGGTTAGTACTGTATAATTATTTGGGGTATGCAAAGGAAGAAAACATAAAGTCCCCCCAAAAAGAAAAAAGTAACAAGAATCTGCAGGTTCTCAGGGGGATCAGAATTACACTTTCTTGACCATTTCACATACTGTAAAAGAATAAACTGTATTGCAGGGAAACCTTTATATCGGGAAAAGCTGTGTTCTCGAGCCTTAGGGCACTTGTACTATTTAATATGCCAGCATAATTGAAGTGGCAGAATGTGCGTTATGACAAGCCTTTAACACACTGCCTTTTTCTTTTAAGTCTCATTAAAAATGTGCGTGCATGTGTGTGTGTGTGTGAGAGAGAGAGAGAGCAAGAGAGAGCGTGCACAAGTGTGCAAGAGAGCGAGCGTGCGCACACAAGAGCACACTCCTATATGGACTATAAGCGAATTTACACTTCAGCTCCAGTTCAGCAGACTCGGTCCCCATCTGCAGAGGCAGGTTCAGGGTAGGGTTGCACAGGCCAAGGGTAGGTGAGACTTGGGCTGAGAGACTGGTAAATGCTGGAAGATGCAGAGTGCAGATAGGAAGCTGTGGTCAGGATGGGAGCTGTCAGGCTGTGGAGCGCAGCACCGCGTGGAGCAAGAAGAACGGAGTCCAGCTCCGGTCACCGTGCCTTTTGCAGATGTCACAGGACCCACCTCTGGCTGCTCCACTGCAGCACGATCTGGAAGGCACCTACCACACCAGCACTAACGCATGCTGATCCATCTGCAGGGTGCAAGGAAACTCTGAGGGAAGGTTCTGGCTTGGGTCCAGAAGCAATTGGTCACTTGGCAGCTGATGACATGGGTATAGCACAAACATTCATGGGTCTGAAGCCAACTGAAAAAGCAACTATGTGGACAGAGCAGTCAAGGACAAGAAAGTGTCATATAAGTTAAGTAATCTTTATTAGCCATTGGTACCATTTCTGGCACCTTCCACTGAAGCAGGACGTGGCCCTTTGAATTACTAGCATTTTGCAGCCATGTTTTTGGGGGTGGGGAGAAAAGGAGAGAACGTTAGAAACGCCTTATTCAAAAAGATCCCTAGGCCTTCCCGCAATCATTTTGTAACCCATCCATACTGCTATTACATGGTATACAGTGCAATAAGATTCTGTGGCCCTTGATCGGCCCACTGGGAACACTGCTGCTTCCGCAGACTTACAGTTGGGAGTAAGCAACATGGACAAACTACTACTGCACTCCGCATTGGTACATGTTCTGTTTCAATACATACCTTTATAGTCACAGATTTGTGATATTTGGAGTTTTGGAGTATTTGAATACCATCTTTTGATTTTACTGATTAAAAAAACACCCTCAAAAATTAAACACCACATCAGTTCAGCACTGATATGTTTGTTTGAAAGTACTCACTTTGGCGGTAAGGACCCCAAGCTACCACAGCCTGTATCCCATCCTCCGCACCCTCATAAAATCCCAAGCAGTTCAAATGGTGAAGGATGTGAAGGGGCTCGGTTGGAAAGTGCTCTCTCATCAGGGTCTCAATGAAGGCATTCAGAGCTGAAGGAGACCAAGCACTTTCCTCCACTCCCCTTCCCTCCCCTCCCACATTCACACAGAACAGAAGCCTCCAGCCTCGGTTGCAGGACAACAGGGGACAGACATATAATGAGTCCTCCCTGCCAAACAGCACGGTGTTGCTGGCCCCCCGTGACACCGATCTACAAGTGTGGGCTAAAAACATACCTCCCCCACTCTCACCACAGCTCATGTTCTGTCCTGAATAAGCTGACTGCTGACAAGCCCAAGAGGGGATCGGCCTCTTGACTTGTGTGGTCTGATGAAGGCTAAGATTACAAATCTTTTTCCAAATAGTCCCCAAGTGAGCCACGCTACAGAAAAGAAAGGGGGAAGGGGGGAGAAAAAGCTTCCAGTAGAGCCTGGTAACATTAGCCAGCCTCAAATCCAAATACACTGTTCCTTGGGTTACAGTGTCAGCTGAAAAGCTGGCTAACCAGCGGGGAGGAGATGGACTTCCAACCTTTGTAAAGATTAAAGACACCGATCATGACTTCAGACTAATACAGGGCTGCACAGCCACAGCATAATCCATGGGGAAATGGGAATGGCATCTGAAAGGAAGAAGCTGTTAGTGGCAGGGCTAGCTCCTGGCACTGCGGCACTGTCCCCAAATACACGGCTTGCAGGTTCCCCCTCCTACCTCCCCTCCTGCGATCAATCCATCAGCTGGAGGCAGCAGCCCTCCAAACTCCAGGTTCTGCTTTACTGATTCAGCTCTATAGATTCAGAAATGAAACATGGCACACACCACCCGATGGAAGGAAACTGAGACGTACCTCCTTCAACAAAAATGATTTGTGATCAGTGAAGTAAACCAGTGGCCTCCTGAAACACCTTATAAGAATGCCAGCTGCCATCAAAGAGTAATCGTATGTTATAGAAGCTTACATACCTGCAGAATGTATACATCCTGAAAGAAAATGTTTTGTTTTTTATTGACAGACAAGCTGACAGCTGCATTTGGATCCCAAAAGGAAAAAGAAAAAAAAAATCAGAAAAGTGTCAACACCACCCTGGAGAAACCTTCAAGGAACAACAGTGTGGGGAGGAGAAAAAACAAGGAGTTGTTATTGTATTGGCTTAAATTTCTTATCACTGAAAGTTAGATATCCAGAAAGAAAACAGTAAAGAAATTCAGCTTCATTTGTGAGAAAGCAAGCTTTCCAGCTACTGCATTATCTGCCTTACGCTTTCATTTCCAAAGTGTAGGTCACCTGAATTAATATAATATATTAGTCTCTATTTACCTCTCCTGCATATCTTAGCTCCTTCTCATTCACTCAGACCTGGACAGTTCTCCCAGAATTATTTTCTTTTGCAACAGATTGCTTTGCTCTTCTCTGAAGCAGACAGAAAAGGACTAAGGAATTCAGCGGACTGGAATTAGGACCAAACCTCGTTATTTCTAGCGCTGTAGCAGAAGAGCTGCACTGAACTGGGGAGGGAGTGACTGCCGGCAAGGAGAAGGGCTCTGAGCAGAGCAGCAGAGGCGAAAGGGGCCCCTACAGCTTTCAGCAGCATTCACAAAGTGGCAATGTTAACCACCGTGCTTGGCCTTTGCTGCTAGCTCCCACAGCAGTATCTGAAACCTGGAGTTTGGTGCCTGAACCCCTTCATAAGCCATGAGAAGTAATGCAGGCACTTCCAAAAAAAAAAAAAAATCATTCATTATATTTTATTTACTCTTTTTTATGAACGCAGCAACACAGGCACAATAGCCCGAGGACACTGCATGTTGTGAGCTAACTACCCAAGTTTGCACGAGCACTATCTGTGTTTCGTAACAAAAATAATCCGCACTTAAAAACTGGGAGCTGTACGTTTTACCCATGCAAGGACCTGATTTCTACATGTCAAAAGGCCATTTTGCAAGCATACTCCAAATCCACATAACACGTTTAACTGGAGGTTTTTGTTTTACCACACTTTCATTTACAGATGGAAACAAAGTTGCAATGCAAAATCGAATCTCTCATGAGATTTTTAATTAATCACTTTAGCTATTTTTCCAAGCATTTGTATAGTTTAATATTAGTAATCAGATCTATGGCTCCAGCTAACAGCCTGTATCCAAAATTATTGCACATGGTTTATCAGTTCTATACAAGCTATGAATAAGGTCTTTGAGACTTTTCCAGGAGAGATACTAAAACATTAGGATCTTTTTGTTTTATTAACATTTACAGAGTCTGCCTTGAGGTCTCCACTGATTACCATAGGGACCAACAGGCTAGAGTTACTGGGAAGCCTGACTCTCCCTACCTCCCCTTCTTCCCCAATTTTAAACGTTTTTGGTTCTCTCAGCTAAACCATACATTTAGTGTTGTAATTTAACTCACTCTTCCGTGTTCCCATCCATAGAATATTTTCTAGGATGTTCACAAAACTCCACCAGAGACCTTTTTTAGCATCCGCTTCTGTAGCATTTCGCCAATTTATTATCTTGCAAAACTTAAGGGACGTGAAAAGAGACACCACTTGGAATTCACTGCAAATATAACTGTTATGAAGTTCAATGTGTGCATACACATTTAGAGTTTTATAGCTTCTCTTTTAAATTAAATATTGACTACACTACTACGTATTAAGGTTTTTCTTTCAGGAGAGAGTTAAACTTGCACAGCTAGAACACTGCACACCATCTTCTGCAGTAAATGTGAATCTCCAATTCCTCTCTTCACCTCTTGCCCCTTTTCCCAGACAGGCTTTACACGCAGTTGTTTTCACATTTATTCTTGGTAGCAACAATATCGGCCATGTCAAATGTGTAAGGTGTTCTGAGCACTCTAACACAGAAATAAGCACAGAACGTCTCTGTCCTGAACTCTATGTTACAGTTAGCGCCCTCACATTGACATCAGCAGTCAAAAAGACTGACACAGAAGATCTCCTATGCTGCCTCATAACATACAAAGTCAGCTTTCAGAAGACAATACAAAAATAAATCCCAAAGGTTGGAATACAGTGCAAGTTATTCCTTTTAATCACGCTTAGAATTGTTTAACCTAAATAACAGAACTTGTAGTTCAATGAAGAATAATTCTGCCTCCTTCCTGTCAACATGAAACCAAACCGAAAATGCAAAAACATGCATTTCCTTTATTCGCCTTGCCAGAGTCCCTAAGCCTGACAGGGCCAGGGAGTGTTTGGTAGAAAGCAAGCGAGGGAAGCAAAGTAATGCTTTTTCTCATTTCTTCTGGAGCAATCCAGACCCTCGCACTGGCTTACAGTACCTGGCAGAACAGCCTCGGCAAACTGGGCAGGGTACCAAACCTCCATCTGGGAGGCACCAGAGACCCTTCTTTAGGCACACTCACTATGCTGGCACCTAGGAAGCCAATGTGAAGAATCAACACAGCAAGCAAGATTTCTAAAAGTCACTCTTCCTCCCTTCCCCAGAAAAGGAAATCTTCTCACTTCCTTTACAGTGACAGAGCAGAAAAAACCTACTGCACAAGTATCAGCTGGGCACAGAACAGTGATGCTTTCTGTGAAAGGCACAGAGGCATACTCCGTTGGAGGAGCAAATGTGGGAAAAGGTGCAGCACAGCCTTTTGGCAGATACTCTGCCTGGGTGGGAAGTAGCCATAGTTCTGTTGAAGATCCCAGTAGATCTGGGACAACACCTTAAAGGTTTTTAATCTATATCTTGATTCAACACATTGAAATGCCTTTAGGTCTCATCCCAGTAAGTGATTCTTTGGTTACATTTCATTTGCAGCTTTTAGTACCTTACTCAGGAGATGAGTCCAGAGAAGAGGCTGACTAGGCATTGCTAGGAGCAATGTCTAAAACAGAAAGAACTTTTAAGGGTAAAGCAAAGAGTCCACCGTCTGATGGCTCCTGATGCAGCACATACAAGGCTGCAAAGCACTTCCATAGGAAAGGAGGTATTTCACTTGTAATGGTTTATAACATGCAGTAACCTACAGAAATAGTGTCCCTTTGCCTTCTGCAAAGGTGTCTTATTTCATGTTAAAAAGATCCGCACAAACAAGAGCAAATAGAACAAGAAATGACAAAGATGATTTTGTCAGTGGTGTCACAGCCATTTTGGGTGTGGAAAATCCCACAGGAAAGACGTGGCAGTCACACCTGCCACTGAGCCATGGAAAGGCCCAGCTGACAGGCACCCTGCCCCAGTGCCCTTGTTGCAGCCCCTCTACATCCCCTTCGCCGCTGCGGAGCTCCCTGAACGGCACCAGAGAGGGTCCGACTGAGCCTCCACACCGACGCAACATTCAGTTTTCACATGTTAGCTACTATGCTATTCTACCAATTCAGCTCTCGTGCAAGCCTATGGAGGCACCATGCGGGCAAACAGGGTGCTGAGCCTCCTCTCCCCCGGCAGCATCCGAGCTCCCTGTAGGGCACTCTCCTTCCTTCCTAAGCTCCCCAAGGATCTAAGCGACCAGCTCAAGATACCACTGTAGTATGTAAGCTACATTAAAAAAAAAAAAAAAAAAAAAAAAAATGTAGATCATTCTCACATGGGTTGGATGGGAGAGACGGGGGAAAATAATAGCATAATAGCAAATCCAGATATTATGTGACTTGCCCCACACATCTTTTTTTGATTATGCTTATTAGCAAGCTCCTACTCAAAACTTCAAATTACCTTAATTTGAAACACATTAGTGTCTTTTTTTTTTCAATATAAAATACTGACCCAAAGAAACCAAAGCTTGCAAGAACAAGTTCATTTTTTTTTTTGCCTCTAAGCATAAACAACTCGCATTGCAGTCAGGCAATAAGAGAAGGTTTTTAGGTGTTTAAATTGTTCAACATCTTTTTAAATGCTCAAGGTCTGGTCCTGCTGACACCAATTCCACTAGGACCAAGTTCCAAGACTGCCTTTCTTTCAGCTTTTCCCCCTCACAAACTCCCCAAGTTTGTCTCTATGCCTTCACTCTTGAAGAAGTACTATACAAATACACCTCAAGTTTACTGTATTCTAGCTTTTTGTGATTTTAAAAAACCTCCCATCAAACATGGCATCGCTTGGTAGATGGCACTTCAGACTATTATCAACAAACGTAGTGCATGGCCACCACTAAGGAGATGCTAGAAGATCACTGCACGCTGCGACTTAACTCCCTTTCCCCTGCAAAGGGGAAAAAATCAGGTTCTAATTCAAAATTACATCCTTCTCTTTTAGTAGGCTCTTCTTCCATAAGCAACCTTTGATAAGGTATCCAAGCAAATTAATACTATCCAGTTAGTTATCTGTTTCTCCCTTCCTCAGTATCTGCTTCTTCAAAACAACTCATGTCTATCAGCCTCACAACTGAGGCATAGCTTGAAAGTCTCTAGGACTTTGAAAGCGCTGGCTGCTGAAGATTTTGAAAGTTTTACTAATGGAACTTCTAACCAACCTACTATCAGCTGTGAGTACAATAAAGATTTTAACAGATAATTTTTTGACATTATGGAGGAGAAGCTTGACCATTAACAGACGGAGAGTATTAATCTAAGCAAAATGTGAACACTAGTGAGAAGCCATTATGAAAGTGGGTATTTTGTTCTGCAGAAGTTTTACTAAATCACAACAGCTGTATGCAAGCATCTTCCAGTTGTGAACTAAATGCTGTTAGTTTCTGTCTTCTGACAGATGGAGAAGCACATGAAATAGAGCATCAGCATTTATTTTGATAGACCAGGTATTTACATCAACAGAAGTCAACCACAAATTTACCTGTTAGAGGAAAAACAAGTCAAAGAAATGACTCTGCATGTGGAGCAGGAAACAAGGAGTCTTGCAATGACTATTACTGCAACTCACTCAAGTTGGCCGCACAAGGGCTCCGTCTTCCTCAAAAACGAGCAGTTTTTGTAGTTTCATTCTGAACAATAAGCTTGTAGCTTCAGCTTTTATGCTAGAATTTTCATCAGTCTTTTCGTTATGCTAAGCCCAAGCATGGAGCTACTCAGGCTTGATTGCATATTTCATCCGCAGTCAGAGGCGGGAGGACAGGCTGCATTGCCGAGGAGCTGCCTGTGCTCCAGCATCCTGCAAGTGGGGAAACGCTTCTATCAAGCTGAAGGCTTTGCGCACTGCGCTCCCTCTGCGCATATCAATTTCACCTTTTAATCCGAGGCAAATCAAGCCGATATATGCCTTAACGCTTTAAGACATGTATAAATAATGAAAGATACAGATTCCTGCCTCCCAAGGTATTTTCCATACAGTACGGACTAGCTAAGAGATAGCCGTCAAATTCTGCCATTTCCTCTACTGGATGAACACTCTTCAATAAAATACATCAATAAATAAAGTTTTAGTTCTCTGCTTTGATCTCACATAACGTTAAATGCATTACAAATCTACAGACTAGCAAGTGTGCATGCCAAGTTCTCCCCTCTCATGTTACCATACAGATCATCGCTACATTTGACAAGCCACTGGACTCCAGACTGCATCAGCAAACAGGGACTGAGACCATACAAAACACGAAACTAGAAAATCTAGCCCAAATACTCTGAAGCAATTATGCTTCACCAGAAAACCAAATCCACTGCTACCAGCTGGCAAGTCACATCCCACTCATGTGTGGAGTGCATTTTTTTCCCTGCCAAGATTCCCTACATGAACTGAAAAGATATCCACTTTTCTCCATCCAGAGTGAGAGTTATAGTGTCTTATGAAGCAGTTAACATAAGACCAGAAACACAGCAAGGGAGAAAAAAAATAAATATGCAAGAGTGAACAAAATGGATGCAAGAAGTTGAAATAAATGGAAAAGAAAATCAAAACAGTCAGCAAGGTGAAGCTTTTATTGATGAAGGGGAGGTTCATCCATTACATAAAAAGTTCAGCATAGAAAATACTAGTGTTGCTGACCTGGAACTTTGTCACAAGCACCTTCACTTAGTGATCCCTCAATGACAAATCTATCTATTTGGGGATATGATTTTATTTTATCAGTGTAAGTGCTACTAAAATGCAAATACTTGGGACTGGCTTTTCCTAGTGCAAGCACACGCTAAAAAGAATCAACACTGAGTCTATAACAACCACATCTTCACATCATGGCAGCCCACATGCTTAGCCAGCTTTGGGGCACACTCACAAGCCATCAAGTTGAATGATTTAGTGACATTTCTAGTTCTGCTGCCACAGTTTTCACCTCTCCAGGAGGGCTGCCAGCTACACACATCCTCAAAAAGACACAACAAACAGTATTAGCAGTTCCTCAGTGACACAGCTGTATAACCAAGAGCCTCACACTTGTAACGTTAGGCATTAAAAGAGTAGATATGATCCAAAAACTTTCATGTCAATTCATACCTGAATGGCATTTGGACAGCATCATAAGGTCATGAAAACAGAGGATATACAAAGATGGGGCACTACATAGTCACTTGAGCCTGGTAGGCTCACATTATAGATAGAGGAGGAAAATGGGTTACTTTTAAGAGCACATCTGAGCTTGTAGTTTACCTCCTGCTTTGAATCACCTTTGGAAGATTGTGTATTTCTCTGCTGGGTATCAAAATATCCTAAAATTATCAAACGGTTTGAATGAACATAATACTGCAACTAATTTTTGAATATAGAATAACTAAAATACTGGAAAACAGTCTAAGCCATTTGCCACAGAGAAAAAACAAAACGGAACATCAGGAACTGCCACTGGTGGTTCATTTGCATGCATTCCCAGCGCAAATCCCTATGTCTGGAAATCCTGGAGCGCACAGAGCATAGCGAAAGCAGAATGACCTTGTTCTGACCGACTGCTTACACCACCCCAGAAGTAGGACCACTGTACATGATTTCTAGTGATACCTATGCAGAGGCAGTGTCAAAGGTGATACAAGAAAAAATAAGAAAAAAAAATTAGTCATTTTATTTCACACGGAAATGCTCTACAAAATAACAGTATAGAAAAAAATACTATGCCTTTTTCTTCCAGAGGTGATTTTAAAGAAGCTTGGATAAAACTTTAAGCATCAGCCTAGCACCTAATAAAGTCAATGGACTATGCCAATTTATTTCTGTTCAGACTCTGATCCTCCAGTTCTTAGGCCATTTTTCACTTTGAAAAACAACCCAAGACAACAGGGCTCTTGAGATCACCTCTGCTACACAGATATTTGTACTGTGAAGGACCTTGCAGTTCTGTGAAATACAAATCACAGAGGCAAACACCTGACTGAGTTTATGTATAAAAGCAATATGTGGTTTCCACCTGCTAGCTCTCATTCTCTGAACCAGCTTTGGCAGTAAGCATAACTCCGCCTAACACACAGTAAAAAAAAAAAGGCTAACAAGATGGCTTATGGCAAGGCAACTTGGCTCGCTTACCTGGCCCCTAAATGACCAGAAGGTTATTCCAAAAACTGACATCAGTAAGAATTCAGAATATAGTTCAAAATAACCAACATCCATAAGAAAAGCAGTGTAGCACCCCTGACATGGCAGGAAAACACCACACTTTCAATTGTTTCTTTTTCCCATTAGCCCACAGGCTGAGTATCACCCTTGCACTTCCCATTGGCAAAAGAGTTTGGAGAATATCAAGTGTGGTCAGCCATCCTTGCTCCCCTGGTCCAAGTAATCAGTGACGAGCACAGGAGAGGGAACGCAACCTCTGTCATGGCAGCATGAACCCCCCACTGCTCTGACAGCATTATTTATATCCAAGAAACATCTAGAGATCAAAGGCGGATTAAACTGACAGCCTGGACAGAACCAGGAACCAAACCCATATATTCCAAATCCTACACAAGGTCATCAGTAGTTTCAGCTAAGCTGGGAGGATGCCTTCAACATTATTCTTTTAATATTGAACAGCAAGAAAAGCGAGTGTTTCTGTTCTGTCTTCTGTATGTTTGCTGTTCCTTAATTTGAAAGATATTTCATTTACTAAAATGAAATTACTATTGTGTAAACAGTAAGGACCTTTAAAATTAAACATAGAATTCTGAACTCTGAAATGAAGGATAACCTCCTGCAAATCTGAAGTATGAAATGCTTATCGTTCTCTGGAGCGTGGAAGCATGATACTAGTTATACAGGTGCTACGTAGGAGTATTAAAAAAAGTAATAACAACAATTGAAAACTCACGGCAATTTACAGACCGGTATGATTAAAACTTCTAGGATAAACCCAGATCCAAGCAACACGGAAGTAGCCTTTCCTGTTGTCTGTGTGTTGAATTTCCTTGGGCTTATCCTTGAAAGCAATGCATCTTCCTGAATAAGCCCCCCCACACACACACCTGTCCCAAATTAACAGTCTATCATAGTTCTTAGGCACAACAAAACTGCTTCAGCCCTTGTATCATTCATAGCATGGGCCCTCACAGACACTGGAACTTCAACTTCTGTTTACAGAAAGACAAGAACTGAGCTAGTATTACACCCTGATATTCACTGATCACCTGCTTCTCCTCGCCCAACCTGCAAACACAAATTCAGCAGCAACGCCCAATTTTCTCTCCTAGCTGTAAAAAGCAAAACCATTCACACAACACTTTATCACAATTTAGGCAACCCTGTTTCATAACATATACATCCCTCTAGCTATTCCTAGAGGGTCACAGCAATGAAGGTGAAGTATTTATGTCGTCTGAATGCTAACAGCACAGGTATTCACAGTGACAAAGACTGTGGCAGCATGACCTTCAGCCTAGGCTCATCCTATCAAATCTGGACGAGTGCACTGGACTACTGAACACAGTCATCCCAGGTACCCAAACAACCCACAGAGATGAGGGGTCAGATGAACCATTTTTCAGGAGGTAGCTTAAAATATTCAATCTTCCAACAGACATATTCCTCCCCAGTGACTGCAGAAAGCCATAATGTGACCAGTTTACTAATGCAGGCACAGAAATCAGTTCTGTGCCTCAGCTCAGTATGATTAATAGACCTGCACGGTATAACCAGGGAATCGGGGTTAGAAGGCCAAGCACATACTAGGATCCCCCACCTCTGGGCACAGAGGAAACCACCTCTCAGTTGTTGTTTCCCAGGTCGGTTAGCTCAAAGCCAATGTAGGCGCACTACTACTCCTACAGCAGCCACACCATCATTTCACTGCACAGTCACCACCTTAGCTTGGCCCCATGTATTTGTCATTTGTTACTCTTTAATGTAGGATCCAGACCGGGGTGGGGGGAAGCTGGAGGTGCAGCTAGCCCATCCCTCCTCCCTTAGCTGCACATCACTCCCTGCCCTCAGTGTGATTTCTGAGCCCACAAGCGTGGCTGGGAGCCCTGTGGCCCATGAGTCACACGGACAGGTGCCAGCACTCCTGTGTCTGTGCTGCACGAGTACTAAGAGCTGATGCCCTTCAGAATAGACTTAAGGTTTTAAAAGCTTTTGAGATTAGGTCCAAGAGATGAATATCCATGCATCTTGGACAACTACAGCATTGATAAAGATTTGAAGAAAGTTTAGCTCATGAGAGGATTAGATCATCCTCAAAGGCAGGATGCCAAAGTAGGACTCCACTTGACAGGAGAGATCAGAAAGACCAAACTTGAGTTTAACATGAAGGGAACACGGGAACTTGCTCTAAATTCCTTCTTATGCATACTCTTGTCTGGCACTGCTTTTCTGACTAATATTGGCATTTTCCTGTTTCTAGGAAACAGGAAATGTTCCAGCAGCTGACCATTTATGACAATATTTTTATCAGCTTCTGAATACACAGAACACACTTCTCAGGTCACTAGACTTTTTACTCCCTCTCCTTGCATTTTTCTACATCCCCACTCTGATTTAGAAGCATTTTATCTCTTTGGTGCAAATCTGATATTGATACTAGTGACAGTGATCATATACAATGCAAAATAAAAAATAAAAAAAAATAAAAAAATAAAAAAAAAAAAAGAAAACTATTTCATGATGAGGAAGGGGGAAAGGTAGTTGCCACCCTGGGTAAGCTCAACAGCTTCAGTTAAAACTCAGGTGAGACCTGCCCAAAGAGATGTTAAACTTACCAGCCTTCCCATACTCCAAAGCAATTCTGAAGATGCCCTCAGTCCTCTCTTACCAAAATGAGAAGATACGTTCTGCCCGGTATTTTTTAGGTGTTGGATTCTTTCAACAAGTTCTTAAAGCCTCCAATCAATACATTTATTACTAGTCATCTTTTGAAGAGCAGACAGCTTTATCGTGGTAACACTTGCCTAAAATGAGGCTGATGCTAGTTGGCAGAAATAGCCACTCAGTTTTTTTTTTCACAGTGCCACAGCATCCTTGCATTAAGCATGCTGAATAATGAAGCTTGGCCTACATCTCTTAGGTGTTTTGCTCCTACAGTTGGGGTGCTATTTCTCAAACTGTATGCAGTTCTTCAGTAATTCAGCCTCACAGCAGAATGCATCTGACAGTTTTGGGGGGCAGGGAAGAGTGTAGCGTATTTCTATTATTGGGTAGTCAGGAGTAGAAATATAATAATCAGAAGGTCCCAAGCCACAAGCAATTGTTTTTCATAGAAAATGAGGCACTCTGAGGTCTTACTACAGAACTGTAAAAAGCACCATGTGGAAGGCTTTGGTGAATCACTATTAGAATATACTGGCTGTGCAGTCACCAATATTCCATGCATGTACGTGGCTTTAAAGACAAGGGTCTTCAGGTGCCAAAAATAAGAAAGTAAAGGAGAGGAAGAAGCAGAGGAGATACAGTTCTAGCGGAAAAATCTTTCCCCTCTCTGTTTGGAACCCTCTTCAAGTCATTTCTGTTGCCTTTAGCAATACGTACTGCAGTGGGCTGAGAGCCAGCCGAATTGTTCACAAATCCCAGCTGGACATGGCGATAACAACAACAAAAATCTGGGGAAAGGGAGGGAGGAAAGTGGGAAATAAAAATGGAATATCACCAGTGTGGTCTCTATCATTCATCACTAAAATCTCATTTGTTCCAAATTGTCTTCTCCCCTAATGGTGGAGAGTTAACATTCAACTTTGCAAGCACAAAGCAATTTCTGTAGAGCAATCAGGCTGCCTCTCAGCAGGCAGCCCCTTCACATGAGGTCGAGAGAGACGTCTTGGGAATTAGATCTGGGAAGGGTGCATGGAGCCTGGTGGATGTTCTTTAATTTGCCCTGTCTGAGTGGGCAGAGAAGCAGGCTGAAAAGAGTGCTTTCAGGCACAAAAAGGAAATGTTCTTGCTCCTTGTAATCCTGTTAAAGGGAGTCACTGTGTCAATTTTCCTTTTCTGTTGTGTTTTTTTTTTTAAACAAAGTTAGCATAGTAATTATCTACAGAGCACAAAAGACATTATAGTAAAGAAACCTCAAAATACAGAGGAAAAAGAAGAAAAAGAAAACTCTCAGTCTTTGGTGCCAAGTTGCTTTCATGGCTGGCTGTTATGTCTGGCATGTGGCCAAAAAAGAGGACTCTTTTTGCTATGAAAGCTGAGCAAGTGGCATAGCCAAGTGACACACTGTCTCCTTCAGTTAAACAGGCTACTATTTACATTGAACATCACATACTAGCACAGTAAAACTCTAAACCCCACCCACAGTCTAGGTGCAGTAGATGCGGCAGGTCCTGTCTGATGTTGCCCTGTTCTGCAATCTGACTGGAAGGCTGCAATGGCCACGATTTGCCCCACAGCCCTCAGGTGGGGTTTATCCCCCCCCTTTCCCACAGTGACACTAAACCATCTGCGCTAGAACGAAATGGCTCTCTGCCTCTGAGAGATAGCGCTGTTGCTGCCCCTGGAACGCACGAGTCGTACCAAAGGGATGCCAGCTGAGCGTCACCATCCCTTACAATTTTATTATCACCTGGCAGCTACGGACTGTCTCTAAAGTGGGAGGAAAAAAAATGAGTACAGAAACATGCTTTTGAAACAGAAAGATTAGCAGTAAAATGTTTTTGTGGGGGATTTAACTGGCAGCCAGCCTCCAAGGTTTCTTCTTGTAAGCTTAACCAATAGACTTCCACTTTTCAAAATAGCAGTGAATTATCATCACCTTTGAGTTAAAGAAAATACTTTACAAAGAGTATTGCAAGGGCCCACTGAACCCATTTTCCAACACGTGCTGAACACAGTCGCCCACCTGCGGCTGGGTCTCGACCTCAGCAGGCAGGGGGTCTCTCCCTAGCCCGGGGACATCAGGAAGTGGCAAAGCCATGGGGAAAAGTCAACATGTTTCCTGCAGTCTGCAAAGCTGCAATCTCATCCCCACCACCAGCACCCTGCATAGATCTCCCTGTTCAGCCATGGCTCCTTTAAAATTGTGTCTAAATGTGTACTTATGTACTCTGGTCTGGTCCTTTCTACCTGTCTCAAAACTGTGAAGATCGAGGAATCACTGTTGCCCTGGCACAGGGTAATAGTTACATCAGTTTATGATTCACAGGCCAGGAGTTAACTAGGTATCAGATGGGTTCCTCTTAAGATGCACTCACCAATTACAAATTTAAAGAAAAAAATCTCAGTAAATAAAACTCTTAGTTTACACAGAAAAGCATTCCTCTAGTAGATGTGTTGTATGAAACACTAGATGGGAACAAGGAGGAGGTCTGGAGAAAACCAGCATAATGCTGCCTAGACATAGGCTTTCCAGTTCTTCAGCAAATGTTTCAAACAACAAGTATCTGAGACCAAGCTGCCGAAGACGACGAATGACTACAATTGTATTTTAAGCATCCTTGCTGGCACATCACTCACTCAAAAAAGCAGTTGTAAACTCAAGTTTTACCAGCTAGTTAAGCCTGGTTTATGGCTATGCATCACAAGAATAGTATAAAAGTGGCCAGACGCAGTGGCAAATCTAAGCTGCAGTGCGTCTCTCCATTAAGAACAAGATTTTCAGAAGGACACAGCAAACCCACCCCCATTCAAGCCAGTGATAAAATTCCCAGTGACATCAATGACTAAAGAGTTTTATTAACAGTAAAATTTTCACCTTACATATCTCTAAACACAACATATACTGTTCTTGAAATCTGTTCCTCTCAGGAAAAAGAAAAAAAAAAAAAAAAAACATACCCAACATTTCTCCATCCCAAACATGCATTTGGAGGAGAAATACAGACTCCAGTGACCCCAGTCAGAGAGGGGCAGGTTCCATGGTGAGCGCTGCTTCCATCACTGCACAATTTTAGTCAGCAAAACATGGCCTGCTGGTCTGAAGAACAGCTCTGTGTCACTGCTAAGCTGGGGACATGAGAATTCCTCCGCAGAATTTGCAGAGAAATAGCTGGATATTTTAAAAACCTATGTGCATGAGAGACATTTGCTTCCCTGTCTTCTGCTCCCCCAAGGCCCCAGCCACAGGCATAACAGTCTGGGGATTTGTATAAGGAATAGGCATCCCAGACGCTAGTCTCTACTATCACCCTCTCACATTTGGAATAACATTGTCTGAATGACAAAGCAATACAAGCTGTTGCTCACTCACTCAGAAAGAAGAAAAGTTTATCCCATCATATAAAAAAGGCTCCTAAAGGAAAGCCTTACTCCAAAGCCTGGTGGTGGGTACTCTGCTGCGCTCAGGGTAGCGATTTGAACCTCGTTTTGAAACGAGCTTAATGCCCTGATAATGCGCATGATGCTCTAGGATCTCCCTTCTTTTTCTCAGACACTGTGCCTCAGACTCCAGAGGAAGCTCTTCCCAGTGAAAGCTGTGGGAACACTTCCCACAGAAAGCACGCTCTGACGATGGCACTATCCAACAGAAAGTTTGCTCAAAACCCCTTGGCAGCTCTGGCCAGGCCGAAGGGAATCGGCAGTCCCCCCTGAGCCGGCACCCGAAGGGGTGTGCGGGAGCCGCGCTCCCTCCGGCGGCTGGCCACAGCCCGCAGGAGCAGCGGGCCTCCTTTCGTAAGTCCCCGCTGAAGGGCCTGCGGCAACCTACCAGCTCCTGCACACGCAAGGTACGTTGCTTGCGCCCACTCACTGAAGCAAACAGCAGTGCTCACATGGAGCGTATTTCCACGTGCATAGGAATATTTGCAGGATCAGGTCTTCAATATCTAAAGAAAAACAGTATTTTCTAAAATGTCTCTTCTTATTTCATCTTAACAAGATTCAATTTCATTTTGAACATTTAAAACGCAAACAACTGCTAATCAGATATTACTTTACATCTGTTTTTTTGCCCATCCCCCTCATAAATTTATTCCAAAATGAGAAAACTCAGCTAACCTGATGGAAAAGAACACCATAACAGGATTTGATCTCACTTCCTTTGATACATGAAACAAAAACAGTTACTCCAGGAGACTTTGAGAAACGCTTATGGAAAATTACAGGTGATGAATAACCCACAGGAAGGCTCATTTTGTTCCTTGAATGCAATACTGAGAATTAAAATAGTAATAGACTACAAGATCAAATCATATTTTGATTCCTACCAAAAGCTATATCCTTTCCAGTTCCCATGATGCTTTCCATCTGTTTACTCCAAGCTTTGCTTCAAGTAAAGAAAAAAAAAATCCGATGAATCCACAAGTAGATCAGATACTTTCATTATTTTTGCTGTAGCAATAAATAAGTATTTCTGGTACAAATCAAAGAACAAATCTTGTTTGTCTGGCTCACAGACGTTGTCCTGCTGTTTTCCCTTGGACTAGTCAGGCGAATAAAGAAAACAACACTTGTTCCAAAAGGAATACAAAATCGGTACTACAAACACCCTACTAAGTTTAATCTCATAAGAAAATAGTTTGCTCTTATTAATCAAAATCTCTCTTCCTTGTCCTCAGCAAAGAAACCATCAACATTCCAATGAATTGCTGCGAGACGAGAACCGTAATTGATTATATTTGAATTACCAGACACTCCCGCCTTTCACCCTGACTGAAAAGAAACAGATTCGGGGGCCAATTTTAATGTTCCAACTATAACAACAGCACAGCTTTAAAAAAAAAGGGGGGGGGGGAAGCAAATCCCAAAGTTCCCAGCAGGACTCACTCCTGTTTGATGACACAAGAAGAAAATAGAAAGAGGGGGAGGGTTATCTCGCCATCCCTACATCTGCTCGTAAA
Source organism: Rhea pennata (assembly GCF_028389875.1). NCBI lineage: Eukaryota > Metazoa > Chordata > Aves > Rheiformes > Rheidae > Rhea > Rhea pennata. The sequence goes on from NC_084665.1 coordinate 41,069,565, forward strand.
CGGAGACGGAGCGTTTTTTCCTGCTGACGTTGTCTCTGGGAGCAGGGGATCTCTGCGGGCGTCATGTTGTTATAAAGCAATGAACAGTATCACACCCACCCCAGTAGCACCTTTCATCTTTCTTTTACCCCTGCGGGCCTCTGCTTTACCCACTCTGCCCGTGTTAGCACGCTCCTGCTCTCCATCTGTATCAATAGTGAAAATTAAGATCTAACTCAAATAATCAAACTTAAGTAACGTCACTAAACTTCCAGGACCTTTTCAGCTCACACTGCCGATCTTGGAGTAACCCCAGTAATACGGCGAGTACCAAGCACAGCCCTCAGGGGACAGGCACAGGACAGCATTATCCTACTAAATTCATTTAAAAAGTGAAAGCCAGCTCTCTCACAGTAAAACTGCACCCAAAACCTTTCTTTCTTGCTCTGTCACATCTTTATATAACGTAAAGCATGGAATCGGTGCCGTTCCCACACCCCAGCTCCCCTCAAGGAGGCACGCAAAACAGCCACCACCAAGAACCAGAGAACAAGTAGCTCTGGCCCCGTGTTGTTTCCTGTCCTTCAGGAGAAGCAGATCCATCAGCCCAAAGGAGCAGCAGGGCTTTACTGAAAGTAATAGCAAATGCGCAACAAGCCTCTTCTCTGCCTCCCCCGCTCAAGAATGTCTCTGTCAACAGATTTAAACGAAAACCTAGACTTCAGTCAGACATTTTATGCCATTTGTGTGTATTGCACACTGCTGGATGTGCTACACATTTCCAGTGTTTCTCTCCTTATTAAATAATCTGGTAAAGGACTGTGCAACAGTATTTCCACCACAAGAGAACAAAAATCCAAAACAAACCCGATCTATTCGGGTCATATATCATTTGCTTGTAACAAATCCAATATACTGACGTGACAAAGTCATCCGTTACCAAGCTTGTGCTGAAGAATTCAGGGATCACCTTCATCACAGCAGCTAACAGCTGAAATAAATCTTGTGGTGAAACACACAGGAGTAAGTCTGGTAAAATACTGTATCAGAAGAAACACAAAAATGTAGTAACGCAAAGCTTCCAAAAGGCTTCCTCCGGGCAGTCCTGGGATACCAGGGGGATCCTGAAGACACAATCCCCACCAGCTCCTACTGCACAAAGCCTGCCCCTCCAGCGATGCTGGTAGCTACAGACTGATACTGGGCAAGCGCGTCAGGCCTGTGGCTTTCTCTTAACGTAAACGGCAGCTGCAGAGAGGCCCTGCCACAGAACCAGGCAGCTCCCCTCAAACCACAGCAAGCACTTTGTGAACCGCAGCTCAGGAACCACTCTCAAATTTATACCCAACAAAAGCAAAGGGAGAAAAGAAAAAAACGTTAAGACTACCGTGTCATGCTTCGCACGCTCCGTATGTTTTAGATCTCCTGTGATCTTAAGACAATGAACTAACATGTTACGCAGACCTGCATAAAAATAATAAACTAAACTGCGTTGAACCAATTTGTGCACATACATATTTGACAGAAATCTAGCCACAGATATCTAACAGTATAAAAGTCAGGCAACCAGCTCAACTTTCTTTGGCTGCCTTAGATGACGTTGTACCCACATGTCTCCCGACACTGCTGATGCCTCCACTACCATAATCACAAGTGCCCATCTTAAATAGCACTGTGCAAGAATGTCACAACAAAACCCAAAGCAAAAGGAAAACACAAGATGCAGAGCTAAGGCTAAACTGTGGAGCTCCACCAGTTTTTCCAAGCCATTTCAATTCCATTAAGAACCCAAAGTCAAAGCCAAACCCTTGGCTTTGGAAGCCTCCCCCTTGGGAGGCTTGGAATAAGCGTCTTTTTACGACTGAGGTTTCAGTGTCATTTTAGTTTTATCACAAGCTCACGCAAACAGCTCTTGTGAACACTAGGCAGATTAGATGTTTTACCGGTTCTCCAGCTGGGCTAATCTCTCCTTGCATGAAGTTTTGGGCACAGCAAGCAGACCACAGAATCATTTCCTTAAAACACAAACAACAAGAGAAGGCGCACAGAAAATTATTAAAAGAATAAAAATATAGGAACCCTCCAATCTATTCTCCCTTCAGAGAAAAATTTTGTTCCTCAGTTTCACGGGGTCTCCTGCCTGACACCCTGCTGCCAAGTTACAGAAGGAGAACATAGATTTCTACTTCCAGTTTGTATTTCAGAGGAAACCACAAAACCTCATGAACACAAATACATAAGCATAAAGCAATACAAAGGGCTATGTAATTTTACTCAAATCTTGGTTTTATTGTGCAGGTTCACACACAGTGAGTAAAAAACCCACTGAAACTAAACTTCAGAAAAATTCAACAATATCCATGTGAATATTTATGCAGCTTTAAAACAACAGGTAGCAGCCTGGAGAAAACAAAAGATGTGAGTCCCCTTAAGGAAACTTAGTTACAAGGTATACCTTAAAATAGCTTTTTAAGAAAATTATTTTTAACTTTTAAAAATGCAGAACACACGCAAATTAGTTTTCAAACCCTTTTGAGTAAATTCCCCAGTAATACAAAATGGCAAGCTTCCAGATTAGCATTCTTTAGCAAAGCACAGTTATTCACATTACTTTATTAATGATTTAAGATCTAAACTGGTTATACACATCTTCTCCAGTCCTAATAAGTGAGAGCTAAAATGGGGGCTGGATAGCTAAAACGTGCAGCTACCACCACAGACAATTCAAAGGACTTTGAGAATGTATCTCACTTCAGTATTTCCATCTCTCAAAACAGCAGTAGTGAAATGAAGAAAGTTGTTCCTAAATTACTGTACTGATAATGATTTGCTGTCTGTGGTTAAATTCCAGTTTCCTTGGAGAATTTGTTGCTTAGAGAATAAACTCCACAGAGAGATGCTGTGAGCCAGAACGCAGGGTGCAGAAAACTGTATTCTTGGCCACATGATTTGCTCTTAGATTAAGCTTTTTCACATCACCTCCCACCAGCCTGTAGCTCCATTGGAAGCTTTTTGCTTCCCATTCGCTGTGCCATTTACGCTATCTGTTGGGGCCCTCAGCACCAGCCACCCATCTAAATACTGCGATCTTCAACCAGTTTCAGCAGAGACTTGCTCAGAGAAAGATCAGCTACCTCAGCTGGTTGATAGCTTAATACGAAAGATAAGAAGTCTTATAAAGAGGGCATGGAAACAGCAGCTAAACCAGTGCTAGTCCAAAGAGCTGTAGGATACACTAGATGGCATTTTTTCCCCTACTTGCATACAGACAAAGCTAGCGCTGAAATGATTTGTGACTAAGGCCACGGTGCCGTGGTTTCATGGCAAGTAAGATTAGTGGATATAAACAAGCAGTTAGGATGAATTTTGGAACATCTTCACAAGAAATACAGGCTTATCCACAGCCTGTATTTCGTTGCAAAACGAAACTGTTCTGGCTTTGTCCCCTCCTCACTGCTGCGTCTGGATTGTATCGACGTTCATCACACACAGACACCTTCCCAAATTCTAGTGCTCTTACTCAGATGCAGTTTTCAGTTGAAAAAAAATTGATAGCAAGTCACAGCCATATACACAAGCAGCAGATCTACTATCTGCTATACCACACTTATTCTATTATAATTAATAGCAAAGTTTTGTCCTTGGAATTTCAGTGAAACTTTTTTTACAGGTAGAAAAATAAGAAATGTCTGACCAGCACTGACTAGAAATAGGTGCAGTATTAGGAAAAGATATTTAATCAATCAAATTTGACATTGCATATTATCAACAAATGTTACCTAGCTAATTGTCTCTAGATAATTTTCCACTATTAAATCACGGCAACAGACTAATTCAGAACAGATATAATTTGACAAAACTACTTTTCATTTTTCTATGGTAAATCAACCAAGATTTTCTTTTAGAATTTATTCTGTCATGTTTTATCTAGATTCCTACTCCACAGGATAATCACAATGTGTTCACTGTATTTGATATTCAGAGACCAAATTCTGACCCACACTGGCAAATAAGGATTGGCTAGAAAAGTCACTTGAGATACCTTCTGGTGTCTGACTGGACTGATATTTAAGCATTCCCAGCATGAGCAATCATGCTCAGGAATTTCAAATAGGGCTTCTGAGAACTGTTACATATGCGGTTTTGAAATTGATGCTACATTTAAGCAGAGAGCATGTTAACTAGATTATTTCAGCGTCCAGAGACAAATGCCACACCAGTATCAAGAAAACAGCATCAAGCAAACAGTACGAACAAGCTCGTTTCAAGTGCTGGTTGCACGTTTTACATGATAAGAATTAGGACTAAAGGGGAGAAGATTTCTGTATATTCATCTGCCTTTATTTCTGATGAGGATTTATTTTTTTCAGAGCTTTGGGGGAAGATACATCTTCCAAACACAAAAGAGAAGACCAGTTCTTTCTTTATGCAGATAGTTGGAAAGAAAACTGAAATATGCAGTGAACCTATAAATTTCTATCGCTGTTCTGAAGTAGACTTTTAAAAGAAATAGGATTTCTATTATTACCTGCTGAAATACCAAGTTTCAGACCCAGAGAGTAGGTGAATTGCATAGGCAAGACAGTGTGGGAAGCTTTAGAGTTTTACTAGTCCACTCCTTCCTAGCGCAACCTATCTCGAATCCCTTGGTACTAAACAACCAAACCAAAGCCTTCACTGCAGAGCAGGCCAGAAGCTTAGTTAGCTGCCATACTTTCTGCTGTCCTCCTGCACAGTAATTTTCTCTAAGTCAAATTTTCCCAATGGTTTGTTCGTTCTTGTTTAGCTTTCTCTCTCTTACCTTCATCAGAAACTCTGCCTGTAAGACAGAGAATCAGTACTGCAAACTCTATTTATTGCTTATTCATCATTTTGGCTCCAAAGGGACTTGAGTTCAGTTGACTGATTTTATTACTTTGCATAGCTGCTCATGTGTAAGTACACACCTAAAGGGAATAACGGAGTAACTCCAAAGAAGGTCTTCTAACAAGGCTGCTTTGCTCCTCAAGATAGGTACAGTTGGAAATGAAAGCAGGAGGAAACAGATTCCTACAGAAAAAAAAGAGTAGGACCCCTATTAAAGCTTAACATCAAAACATATCACTGTAATGATACGCAAATGTCAACTGGAGACTGCAGTCTAATTCTGGAGGGAACAGTTCATGGAAATACTACCCCTATATTGAAATCTTCCCCACTGAAAATTGAAATCATTGAAGTAGCAGAATCTGCTGCTGTTCAGTTTTGGATTATAAGAAGCAGAATAGCATACAGCCTATTGGGGAAATACCAGGAAGGCGAAGAAACAGTTAAATAAAATTGAGCAGTTTACCAAATATCCTGAAAAGATAAGCATTTGTCAATAGAGTAAATGAAGGGAAAAGAATTCTGGAAACTATGCTGGAGTATTATCCCAAAGAGATGAGGGGGGAAAAAATACATATATTAAAACACACGCAGAGCAAGTGTAACCATCACCGTAACATTACGGATGAGTTTAGTATCTTCCATAGGGAATCTGAGTTAGTAAAAAAAACTGGTTTAGCAACCATTAAAAAACAAGAAAAGAAAAAGCCCAAACCAAACCCACATCACTTTATAAGAACAGTAATAAACACCAACGACTTTCTGCATTACACAAAAGGGAAAGCAGCATTCCAATACACATCTGTGCTCAGAGAGCAGAGCCTGCTATTACCTGCTGAACTGCAGGAGAGTGTGCCCTTGTTTTTCAAACATTGAACTTAATTCACTACTTATGTATAGCGGCTTTGAATATCAGGAAAAGGGTAATTTTACAGAAAACTGTGAACATTGTTTGCATAATGAACTTATACATTTTTCCAACCCAACTGCTGACTGAAGTGCAGGATGCAATCTTCCCCTCTTTCTTAAAATCTAGTGTCCTAACTTCTGATGTTCTTTGTAGTGACTATGGCTTCAGCACAGTGGAGCGATAATGTTTAAATGATCCTGTAAAGATGTCCTGTGTGTGCTTTCAGGAATCAAATTTTTCCCTTTGTTCAGGGACATCTAGAGGCTACTTCTGCAGGAGCACAGAAACTGCGTTAAATTCTAAAGCCACGGAGCTAAAAACTGCCACTGCCGTTAAAAAGAAAGAAAGAAAAAAAAAAAAGTTTGCGAACTGAGAAATCTGGGCAGAGCTGGGAGTGTCTCACAAAATCGAAGAAATGACTCGGCTGCAGTGCCTTTCCCAAGGTGGAGACGTTTATGAGAAATCATCTTTGCTACTTTATCCCCTCATCAGTCTCCTACCCTTTAAAGCTGGCATGGTCTTGATCCCTTCTGGTGGGAGAAGTCACACACAGTAATAACATGTCAGGGCTGAAGAACAAAGCCAAAGGAAAAGCTATAAAAGGAGTAACAGCAACCCTATACCCTGACCCTCCTTCCCACTGAAGTCACTTCAAAAACAGCCTTACACGTCTCAAGGGACAGGTTGGAACACAAAAGCCTTCTTATTTTTCCAAATATCTCCATCTGGGTACCATTCATGACCTAATATCAGTCTAGTTTCATGCTCAAGTCAAGAAGTACAGCGTAGTCGTATTTCCTACGATTCAAACTGTAGGATTCCAGCAGAACCATTACAATCACAGCCCAACACAATAAGCACTTTCTGTGCTGCAGCAGCCATGGCACAGCAGCTACACTACAACAAAACGTATTCTTGGGCGTTTCTATAGAAATAGCTGAATGCAGCAGATTCACACTGAGAGACCATCCCAGCCAGATGATGCATTTCTCTGAGAGAAACCTCAAAAGGTACAAAGTAGAAGGAATAAAGTAAACAAGGTTTTCTGTGACCCTAAGGATGAGATTATAACATCTTTTTTTTTAAGCTTGAGCAGGAAGCCTTTCTAAATTGCATTTCTTGGATTTTATTGTATTATCTTCATGGCACAGTTATTACACATTAAAGGTAATGACTCTCTTCTGCAAGTAACCTAATATTGAACATGATTGATAACCCCCTATCTGGGTCTTGGAGAACAATGAATTTCCTAAATGGAAGGAGGGAAGTCTCGTATGAAGTGAACAGGGAGTAGCTTGAGTGGATTATGTGCATGCATATGAAAAACTGACTGCTAGGTTTTCACTAAAACACCGTATTTTCTTGAAAACACCCACTAATGGCAAGCAAGTAAGAAAACATCCCCAGATCTTCTGTTCATAGTTAATTCCACTCACACTAGAAATAGGTGTTTTTGTTGTTTTTCTTAATCCATCTGATGATTTTATGAACACACATTTATACATAAACACACATGCAGGATGTATACATACACACATCCATGGCCAGGAGTTGATGGAAAATTCATATTCAGAATCAATACCCCAGGAGAAATGCATGTATTTTTATTTCTGTTGTTCATTCAAGTTCTCTGTATGGGCTAGATTCTCTGAACAGACTGCTAGTGCCCAGTAGTACTGGGATATGCTAGAACACTGGGTTGCTTCAGGCACAGAAACCACAGGGAAATGTAGGAGACACCCCAACCAGAGTGTGTGAAGGGAGACCTCCACTGGTCCCCAGAAGTTCAGAAAGATCCTGATCCACCTGCCTAGAACAAAATGCCTATACTTAAACCAGAATAAATTTCCAGTTTAGGATGATTGCCTGACTCGCACTGTGAATACTTAGATACTCAAGAGAAATACCTCCAAAAGGAAAAATATTCCACAAATGTTTTCCACTGGAAATACCATCGTTTTTCAGAACTTCTGCTAGAAGATTTCACTGACTAGCTCCAACACATGCCAACATAACTCAAAACTCATGTTAAAACATTCTAGTCCTAGAAGCTGAAGTTGCAAGGAAATGCACAGGTACCCTGGGAATGGTCATTTCTTGATGCTTAAATGAGATTTTTTGTTTCCTGCTTGTGGACTGGCATGTAACTGATTTATGCTGTGAACTCAATTTATTTGCTAGATGTAACAGCTTCTGTCCTTTAAAGGCTGGGTTAAATATCATCACTAAGAAATAAGAGGCATAAAAAAACCTAGGGCCTAAGAAGGAACTGCACTTGGTAGGAACAGGTTTTCCCTTCTTTCACCTGATGTTAATAAACCATGATCTGTCCTGGTATTCTTCCTGCCCTTGGCAATTTCCCCAAGTAGTTTTCTGACTATCTGGCCCATCTACTTGTTAATGAAACATCTCACTGCAATCATTATGTTGCTTTTAAACTAGGAAAACGGAAGCTCAAAAGCAGTAAAAATGTATCAAAAGGCAACATTTACATAAAGAAATGGTTCATTACAGAACATCTGACCCAATTCTTCTGAAAAGAGAAAGAGTGTCTTTACTGTTGTTGTTAAAAAACATCTTTGAAACACACGTTTGACCAGAGAGCAGATAATCCACAAAAAGTACAATACCATCAGCTATAGCCTTGGATCACGCAACCAAGGCACACCACTGACAACCAACAGCCTCCAATGAGTTCTGTAACTGTGAAGCGTTTCTGGCTGCTATCAGATTTCTGTAACACAGTCTCGCAGTAATTTTTTTTAAGCTATTTTATTTATTCACCTACTCACACTGTTGTTAACTCTCCTGCCCCCGTTCCCACACCCCCAACACACTAAGGCAGGAGAGGCACCTTAACCCAGCAGAACCACCTGGCTCGTGGCCTAGGCTTCAGGAGGTGCATTTCTCCCATCCTGCAGAATGGGAGAATTCACTCTGGCCTCCCCTACCTGGCAGGGCAGGCCTGGGAAGCAGAAGGATGGGAGATGCCCCAGAGATGATCCTCCTCTGGCCAAAAACAGGGCTGAAGAGGACCCCGCACCCAAGAGAAGGAGCCTGCACAGCCTTGGGGGTAGCACTTGACAGAGCGGGGTGGGGGGAATGAAGCAGCACCCCTACCTTGACACCTCTAGAAGGCAGCAAGAGCTATGTTAGGGTCACCGCACTGATCTTGTGGAAGACATAAGCACTGCCCCAAGCCCTCCTCCACACACAGAGAGATGTTGATAAACAGCAAGCTTTTTTAAATATATGCGAACAAACAAAAAAATCATCTGAAGGATGTAGGCTGCCAGCCTTTTTATTTTTGGTAAATTTGCAACTTTTGTAACTGCCACCATGACACTAAGCTGTGTAAGAATTCTGTCCACTTAAAGATGTCTTCTGGTGACAGTTTCCTAAAAGCAGCCCTCATCAGCAGTGCCCCAGAATATTTCTCTCACTGAAAATTTTAAGGAATTCTTTCTCCTTCATTCTTAAGTTCTGTCAGCTGCACGTCAGGGCCTCTAGACTACCACAGAGGGTATTTTCCAAATCCCCTCAAGTTTTAAAATAGAACAAGCCTATGTATTCAAGTACTAAAGAAGGGAAACAATTAAAAAAAAATCAAATACAAATGCCAACAGCATGGAACTATGGACAAGGATGTAAGTCCCTGCTGCATCAAGCAGCTCTTGACACTATTCGTTCCCTCATTCACTGTGCAAAAGTGTTTAAATACAATCTATGACCTTCAGTAACAGATCTAGGGATCATCCATTTTCACGAAGAGTGTCTCTTGTCTTATCTTAACACTGGTGTTTGAGCTTTCCATCCTTACTTTGCTGTCCTCACATCCTGCAAAATAGAGCGATTTATTTTAGAAAAAAGTATTCCCTTCAAACCTAAGAGCAGGACTCCTCACTTTTTTCCCCTCTCTTTTTAAACCACAAAGATTTTTTTTTCCAACTTCAAAGCTTCACCAAGAGTAATTGTCCAAATAAGTACATCAGAGGAAGAGCAAGGTCTAAAGTCAAAAATTCTGAATGCTCTAGGTTTACCTGGGCTCCTAAATAGTTAAGTATTTATTTGTGCAAGAAGGTCCAATGAAACCAGTTTAGTGAGAGATGTACTAGAGATATTATGAAATACAGTTTGTTATTTACCTGTAAGGCTAGCTGGATGTTTGAAAAGGAATGAGTAGAATAAACACAAAACATTACCCACTGATAATGAAATCACATAGACAACTTTTCAATCATGTAAGTTAAGTGTTATGAAGAATGCTTCATAAAAATTTATGCATAACAAGGACTGTGAAATACAGTCTGTGGCAGTAGGTTGAAAAATTACAGTATGTTAATTCAGTAATATTTCATCCTTTGTTTTTTCCTTGAGCTGCTTTCAGAACCATTTTTCTCCTGATACAGCCTTTCTTTTTCAGACTTGAACAGTCTCACTTTTCTTCTGTACTGTCTATCCAAGCTTCTGTTCCAATGCATCAAAAAAAGCAATGCAGAAACATGCTAAGTAATCTTCCCAAAGCACACGCTTGCTACTGAAATTAGAAATAAATATATACTGTTGAAATATAAAAGAATGAGGATAAACCCATATTATTGGGATATCTAAACTAACATCTAATACTGTGCTAGAAAGTAATCAAAACCTTAAATTTATGTAAATCACTAAAAAAAGTCTCATAGTTAAAAAAAAATTAAAAAAAATACAACCCAACACCCTACACCACCCCACACACTTCTATGAGAAATAATCCCATTTGATACAAAGTGGCAATAAATCAAAAGCATCAAAAGCATTAAACCTAAACAGTTTGCAGTCAATAAATAAGAACTGTTCTCAAATGCAGATCAGTCCCAGTAAGAGAGAAACAGGAAAACTAAATTCAGTGGCATTACCTTTCCATTTCAGACACAAACTGCGCTAACTAGCAAGAGCCTGTGCTAGACACCCAAACAACTGTGGAACTTAACAAGGCACTTTATTACTAGACTCTATTACTAGACTAGGCTCTGGAAGACTACATATGAGCTTGCAATCCTCAGAGGGTTAATTTGATTCAGTTTGACAGGTATTTCATTCAGATTAAGAACTACTGTAAATTTCAAATAGACTAGAGTATTAGAACTGACTTACAATTTGGAGGAAAAAGAAGCTTAGTTTTGAAGGGAACCAAAAGGCTACCAAAACTAAGTTAATCGCTTTAGCTTTCATTTCCCAGCACAATTTAGCAAATTCCTCCTTATCATGCACAGACTGTGTATTTGTAGGTAACTCAAAGTGAGTTGTCGAGCTCTCAAGACTAAACTAGAAGTGATAAATGATAAGAAAGATTTTGGGAAAGGGTAAATTTGTCTTTCTGACAGCTAAGTTAAGATAGGGGTCACTGAAGTCTCTCTCAGACCTACAAATTAGCCTTCCACCCTCAGATACAAAATTTCAAGGTTAAATCTATTGAAGCCAGTATAGTAAGAACTTGGTAGAATCCTTCTGTTTGCATTGCTGAGGTTTTAGTAAGTATTTTTTTCCACCGTGCAAATCAATAGTCATCTTCTGCTGAGAAGGCTTTTGGGGTGGTCAGAGGGTTTCTTATGGTAGGGTCCCTCCTAGCCTACCTATCTCAGCCAAGGGATCCAAGACATGTCCAAATGAGCCTGAGCTATTTTCTTTGGAACATTGCTCCCAAAGTCACGTTGGAGACTCAGCCAAGCTGCGCGCATGAACTTTGATCCAAATGTAAAGATTCAAACAAAAGCTCAAAACAGAACTGGTACCCACAAAAACAGGGTTTCAGTGCTCAAAGGTGGAAAACCCACAGCCTGGTAAAGCACAAGCCAGAGGGCACAGTGGGTCTCCGCAGTGAGCAGCCCCTCGGGGATTGTTCCGTTTGGGAAAAGAAACCACTGGTAGTTCGTAGACTTGCAGCCACTAACACAGGAAGCGCTGAAATTCTCTCTTCAAACATTTCCACTTCTGATCAAAAAATTTCCCCCAAAGCCCTGAAATCACCTGCTAAATGACTTACGTTTTCAGGTGCAACATTTTGTTGTATCCAGATCTTTACCTCCCACTCCAGATACCGTATCACAACTATTCACTGGGGAAGGAGAAAGCTAATAAAGGGCAAGGCTGAATGACCACAAATGAGCTACCCTGTGGTCTCTCTTCACGGGACCCCTCTTACCTCACCTGTTAGGTGTAACTCATCCCCTTTTCCCTGAGAGATAAAGCTACCTGCACTGCTCACAGGGTGCCATGGGCAGCAGAACACACATGCAACATCACAGAGCAGATGACAAGTAGTAACTGATTAATATGCCAAAGCCTGTGGTGACTGGGATCACTAATACTAAGATACAGCATTGAGAGAGTTAAAGGCTTTCTACAAGAAAAATCAAGTAAGCTTAAGTAGTACATCTGTGACTTCATCTAGTGGGTAGTTTTCTCCTGTATAAAATATTCACCTGATCTATTGTACAGACCATGAGCTAAACCAATCAAACCATAACACGGAACAAATCTTATTTCTAAGCAGAAAATATCCTGTTAGTTGGAGGTTTCCGTTTCCTCACCTAAAACAAAGGTTTAACTGAATTCTTTATGAGAAAGTGCCCAGAGTTTAAAGCAAAGATCTGGAACAGTTTTCTGAGTGATAAAAACATTACTACAAGATGCAGTTTCTTGTATGCGATCTTTAGAGGGCCTACACCTTCCCCCATCACTACGCTGGTGCTGGCAACTCCTTGCTGATACCTCCAATAAAAGGAGTACAACTCAGAAGCATCAGTTCCAAAAATCAAACTCTGCCAGGTCATCTAATAGAGATTCTTCATTAAAACTGCTAGCTTACAGATCCTCTAAGCCCAGATCTACCAGTTTTCAGCTCATCATGAGCCTAAGTACCTTCGTGAATCCATCATAACGAGTTGGGCAGACTTAGCACTTCAGCTAGAGGGGTCCCCTCCTTGCACTCACTCAGTTCATTACACGTGAATGTCAGTCCCTGGGTAGAGATACACCCTCCATCTAAATTTGTTATTTCTAAGAGGAGTGGAATGATGGTGAAAGTAAATGCTGTAAATGAATGTTTCTTTCAAGATACTGTCCAACAGAAACACATCCTTTAATGCTCTGTGACCAGAGCTTCTCACAGATTTCCTGTGAATGTTTAAATGTTGTTTTCCACACTGCTTCCTACCTTTTTTTTCTGCAGCTTGTTACTTAAAATAATAGGTACAGTGCTATAACAGCACATTATGTACAACATATCTTACTTGCATTAAACCTATCTCAAGAATGCTCTGAACTTGTGAACCTTAGGGAAAAGCAGCATGTAGTTTCAAATAGCTGACTTCAAAACAACTTTTCATTATCCTGTTTGTTACATCCCAGCAGTTATGTTGAAGCGTCAGTACCAACAGGCACAAAACTGTACCTAATTACTAAACACATCTAACAGAAAACGACATGCAAGTGGGCATTTGTATTCTCCATAGCAATACAGTTGCTTCAGTGTGTTTTCTGACTTAAAAATATATATAAAGCTCATAGGCACTAGTCAGATGAAATATCAGACCTCCAAGATATTTTCTCTCGCTTCTCTCTGGTGATCTCTTCTTTGAAAGGTTATGAATAGCAACTGTTCTAAACAAATGAGAATATTTTATGGGTTGCTACAAGTCACGTTTTTAACTAGCAATTTTTTTTCCATGCAAGACATTGCCACTGCATGGTAGATATCTCTGAACAACTATGAGTACATTTAAAACCCTACAACTCCACGTATTTTATTGCTTGCCTTCAGATCTTCATATTTTTCCTTCAGGAAGTCAAATTCATCTTCAGGATTTGTTCCAGGCATGGACACACAAGTCAGAAGATAGATCCATCGGCAGCATTTCCCGCTGGATCACAAGTTGGTAGTTATGTTTCAGTTAATGGTACTTCTCTCCGTTCTAAAAACCTGTATAGAATTGTATCAGTGAAAGAAAATCTATTAAAACTCATCCATTGAACACTTCCATTATGACCTGTCCCTGTATCTGCTAATAAAGGCCAAACTATCTTAAGAAAAGGGGGTCTGCAAGAATGGTGACTGTTGCAGTGGTTTACTTTCTTGAATGGCAGCAGGCAAGCCTTTGGGATACTAAAAAGTTCCTGATATTCCCCAGTGATACTCCTAATAACAGAGGATGAAGAGGCATAAAGATAGAAATTCGTTTCTGAGTGTTTTTTTTTTAAACAAGACCATCACCTTAAAAAAAGAAATCTTTTTGCTTAGTAATCAACACCAATATTCCTAATGCAGAAGAGACTAAATCTCTTCTTATATAATCAAAGATAGATAATGATCTCTGGAATTTCTATTTAGTGCCAACAAGCTACAAAATTGCAACAAGTCTTGCTAGGAAAAGAACCCTATAGCCTAGACTTTCACAGAACACGTAGATTTCTCAAAGGAGGCAGAAGGCATGCCAAGCTTGCTTCAGAAGGGCAAAAAAAACCCAAGGTGGGGAATTTAATAATAATTACACCAAATCAAAAAATAATTTTCTCCCTCTATAATTTTAAGGAAGAAACAATGATGAAAAATCTGAACTGTGCTATGCTGGTTTTGAGGTTTCACAGGAAGATCAATTTCTCTGAAGGGCAAGCTGATGTCAGAATAATTCAGGAAGTAGATTTAGGAAGTAGAAAGTCCAGGTAAAGTCAAATTTTATTTCTAGAAGGGACTCCAAGAGTTGCTTCATGCAGTTTAACCTATCATGTTTGATATTTTCATTTCTCTTTGTACACTGATTTTCATTTCCCTGCTAAAGATCAGAGCTTTACCATGGAGGTCATTGCGGGTTTAGCGCATTACCCTAGGTCCTACTCCTGGATTTGATGCTGACTCTGCATCGCATTATCCACTGGCACTGTGGGATTTTCACAGCTTTCTTTTTACTGTTAAAAGTAACAATTGCCTTCACAATGATAATCACATCTGCACTACACAGACACCTCAGATCAAGACAGGTAGCAAACAAGGAAATACTCCTTGTTAGCAGCTTCGGACATGGAGATCTCCACCAACGTAGGATAACATTCATTACTGCTCTGGTCGACGCACGTGTATGCCATTACCGTTTAATCCATAGCAGAAGGAGACTAGAGGATGCACTTCCCACACATCACAACGTGCTAGTCAGGTGTAGGTGCAAGACCTACAATTGCCATTATTCAAATTCTTCAGCATGCAAACAAAATAGTGAATTAATTGCAAACAACTTCTATCTGTTTCTAAACCACTGTCAGGAAAGTTCTTCAGAAGAGGTTATTAAAGGAACAACTGAATTACAGACTAAGACGTAAAACATCTTCGAACTGCAATGAGCCAAGAGACAGAGAGAAGGCAAAAAATAACTAGTCAATTCCTCAGAACAGCACAAGATCACCTGTGAGTTTTGAACAAGTACCTCAGCTTACTTTGAAGTATATTTCCATGCAAGCAAATCTCTAGAATTGTATTTGGCCAACACTGTCTTTTGCTACCCTGAATGCTCAGTTCCAGAATCCACAGGACCTGCAGCTTAGTAGTTCCACGTGAAACAGGTGAAGCCTGGAAAGAGGCCCGCTGCTAATCAGGCAGACATGAAATGACTAAAATGAATGTTAATCTCTAGTCACTGACCTGTTCATTCTTCACCCATTTAAAATAGAAAAAGAGTGAGCTTTGATCCAGCTCCAACATAAATACTATTGTTTGCATACACTTTAGCAGTGTTCAATACATGCTACCTTGATTATTTCAGAGATTGGCTGTATACTTCACAATTCTTGTTATTAACACCCAAGACTCTTCTGGCTCAGAAATGCTGGACTTACAGGTAAATTAATGTTTACCTGCTAGAAAGTAAGAAAAACATCAGCTAACAGCTGCTGCCATGTCTACCAAAAAGACTTTTAGTAATAACCTCTCCAGAGGTTAACAAGTGCAAAGAGATGACTGGCAACAGTAATTTGTAGAAGCTATTTTTAGTATTACAGATAAAAAAAAAAAAAAAAAAAAAAAAAGGAGTGGGCTTGGTACCCAGTGTTTGTAAAGCTGTATTGAAACAGCATTTTTTCCCCTCCAATTTTATGAAACATTCACTTCCCTGTGACAGAAACACAGCACCAGTTAGAAAGAAGTAAATATTTTACTTTACTGTTGGTGTCTTGGCGTGGCAATCTTCAGTGTAGCTTTGCATTTTATAGGAACCACTGTAAGGTTGGATGGCTATCTACTATCAACAGTTACTACTGCTTGCAGGAACAGAATACACACTGCACAGAAAAAAGAGATGAAGGGTTGCAAGAGAAAGCCATTTCCCCCATATTTCTGCTCTAACTGAAATGTACTCCACTCAACTCAGCATTCACTGGAGAGTGAGATGTGCTTCCCAAAGATTTGGGCCTAATGCCATTCTCCCGCACCAGAAGACAGAGGAAGAACTCTGCGGGCATGAGTATCAAGCAGACAAGTAAATAACCTCTCTAAGGAGGGGCCATTTCCAGCCACAGTAACTGGGTACTGAGGGAAGAAGGAAGAATGTCTTGGAAAGATTTCTATGACAAGTCGAGATTTAGACAGTTGCTTGGAAAAAGCTAAGCTGAAACTGATGCCAAAAAAAACAAACAAACCAGTGAAGTTTAAAGAAAAGAAAAGGCATATGTAATCATATAGCAGTCCAGACAGTCTGAAAAGTCACCTAGAGACAAATCATATTACCTGGCAAGACTACCGCAGCAGACACTGAAATCTGTTCATGTGAATGACAGACTTCTTCATTCCGCATCAGACAGGCATCTTGCAGTACATAGGGTATGGGTTTTTTTCAGTGTAGTAAATTATCTAAGCTAGCACTGCCGTCGCAATTTTTCCCCTAAGACGATGTAAAAGAGAATAACCATTCCTGAAACAGTGCAGGAAAGCAGGTGATGCTGAGGGAAGCAGAGAGTCCGTGCAGAGCAGTCTGTGCTGAGAACTGCCCCAAGGACCTCCAGTTCCTTAAAACAACCAAGAGCCCCTCGCTCTTTCTAGAAGTGTCTGCTGCCAATTAAGAGTTGTACATTTTTCAAAAGACCCTGACACAAGGCTCCCAGGTGGGGTGACATGATAAACTTCTGTCAGCCCAAGTTGTCTTCTGTGCCAAAGGTTTGCATGCACCCACAAAGAGATCAGACACAAGCTGATAAAACCCAACCTTTCTGTATCTTAAAGAAGCCACCTTGGGAGCTGGCACACTCTAGCAACACAGATGCATCAGCAGCTTCAGCCAGCAGAGATTCTGGCAGTGGAATCTTCTACCATGGGCACAGTCCCAAAAACGAGAGCATCCTTCTGCCAAAGGCTTGCTTTTTTTTTTTTTCTTCCCCCCGCCCCAGGACCTGCCAGTCAGTTCCCACAACAAAACAGAAACCTGTGATCTCCAGCTGGGGATTGCTGGCATCTCTTTCCTCCCCTAAAACACACACAAGTCCTGGCAACTGCACAACAGGAAGACTGGCTTGCACAGGGGCAAATTCTCTGCAGAAACATGACTCTCCTCTTCCCAGAGGCAAGGCCCCTTCCCCACCTCAGCCTTAAGATGCCAGTCTCATAGCTAAAGGTCTTGTTTGTGTGCCCAACTATAGTAAGAAATTTTAGGAAAATAGCATGAATGCCTCCATCAGAGCACAGGAGCCAGATGGTAAGCTGACCATTAACTGTTCCTTCATACAGCTTATTTATAACAAGGAGTCCACAAGACACAGTAGAAGGACAAAACCAACCAGCAAAAAGCCAATTACTATGTTCCATCTCTAACTGCACCTAGAAGTGTACTTTCAGGGTTTCGGTAAGAGAATTCTTCCCATTACCCTGTGCCTCCTCTAACATACATTGACCATCTGTGGGAACATACCATTGTATAGCACCTCACCTACTCACATTAACACTAAAATATTTCATAAAGCACATCACAACTCCCATCTCTCCTATACCCTAAACACACACACCTTGCCACCACCTATCCTGACTGCCATAGACATTCATTAAGAAAGAAAAAGGTTTCAGGTTAGACTGCCAAATGACATTGTATTTTTTTAAACATTCATTTAACACTACTGTTCAATTAAATTTTTGGATAAAGCACCTTTGACCAAGATTTTAAACTTCCAGTCTCTCATTTAACAAAACACATTTCCACCACAGAACGTACACTCCCACACTTGGCTTTGGTAAGAGAGCTCAGAAGTTCAGTATTCCTCACACTACACAGGAGTACGTAGAGTCAGGACACAGAAGAGGAATGGGCAAACTTTTAAGTTTGCACTTCAAAGCAAACAAAGAAAATAATAATGAAAAGGCACACGTTCCAATTATTTAAAGACCACTTCCAATATCTATTCTGTGTTTAGAAGCGCCTTCAAACAAAAAGCCAAGCATACTGGCTGGTATTCAGGCATAGTAAGGACAGATTTAATGCCATCTTTCTCAATACCTGTGTCAGGGAACCACTTCAAGTTTTAAGAAAAGCTGCTGAAGTTCTGGATTTAACTTTTGGGTTATTTCATAAGAGGATAGAGGTCAACAAGACTTTAAACAACGTTAAAAAAAAAGAGGGGGAAGGAGGGGAGAGCCATGCTGACCTCTTATACTTCTTCAACCAAACACAGGATGTCTGTTAGATTAGCTAAGGGGCATGCTGCTTGTTAAGTACACAGTGTTTTAACACAACATGCCTTTATTCTGTTATAAACACTTAATAGCAAGCGTGCATCACAAGACACAGCAGAGGAGCTCCCCTACTGGGCTGACTGCTCACCATTCAAAAGCTTACAACCCTGCTGAATTAACTGCTAAATAAATCAGTATACCTACCCCTTCCCTCCTCCCTCAACATCATACCCCTTCAAGTGCCTGGCAGCAATCCAAGCCAGAGCTTGAATTACTGCAAAGCCAAAGAACCTCTTCAGCTCATACCCTCCTTTCTCCTCTCCTCTCTCCTTCCCACATCAAGCTTCCAGGCCCTCCTTGAATTTCACTTAAAATATAAGAGGATCAGCATGGTGTGATACAAGGTGACAGTGAACCCTTCTGCAAAGTGCCATTTAACAGACCAAATCCATATTACACATCCAAGCTCTGTAATGTAACTCCCTTGCATCAGGGTCTCAGCTTGTATTAGAACTAGTCCTGGTACTTAAAAAGAAAGCACATGCTGCAGTATTTCTAACGATTTTGTCACTATCTGACATCTATTCAGATCTTCCTCTACCCTTCCTTCTACTTTTACATTAGTCTATGGTAGCTTTGGCCAAGACATGCCCCGTAGAAATTGAAGACAAGTCATAGTACAATTTGTAGAGGAATCCACAGAGGAAGAAAATCTGTCAGGCCTGTTGCAGAGTTTCAAGGTAGCTCTACCAGAAACTGTTGTGTGTAAGAAGCCAGGAAAAAGCAGCGAGGAGTATCTCTAGTCTTAAGCTTCAGCTCTCCAAAGGCAGCAGTTACCCGTATCAGTGAAGCTTAAAAGAATAATGTGGCACATAAAAACACTACACCACAACATGGCACAACTAAGTCTTTTGCTCTAACAACTAACTCTTCAGACGAAGCTGTAAAACCCTTGCAGCCCAACCTACAATACACCAGAAGTCATTTTTTCCTCCCCTCCTTCTCTAGCCACTAGCCTGTCTACTAAAAAGGTGAGGACTAACATCACTTGACTGATTTAAGATCGTTTCCCCCTTGACTACTGCAACTACAGTAGCAGCTTCTTTTACATCAAAGGGAACTGAAAGTGCATCTTCAGAGATTTGTTTCAGCATTGTACCCTTATAGCATGTTCCATAAGTTACCTACTGCAGGCTTATTGGTGATTTCCTCTCATTTTTGTCTCCTTCACGGTTCCATAGTTCAGAGGAGGTTGGCACAAGAGATGCATTTTGGTGCTGGGACATATTTACAAAAAGCACTGGGGTGAACAAGGCAAGGACTAGGAATGCAGACACACCAACAGCCAGGAACAGTTCCACACTGTTCTTTACTTTTCCCCATAAAAGCACAAATACTGCAAGTTCTCCTGCTTCTGCAAACCTGCCCTCACCCCAATCTTCAGCACACAAATACTTTGTCAAGACTTTAGTTGTAGCCAAATGGCAATAAAGGCAAGTTTGATTATGTCCTGAGACTGACACAGGCAAGGTTTACCTCCCTATATAAATAAAATCCTCTGTTACTCCCTATATTCCCCCACAATTGGGGGCACTCGGATTCAAGACACTGGCCAGTTTCCACTTTCTGCAGTCAGCAGTAATTAAAAGAGATTAATATGACATAGTTAATGAAGTTGTAATGGGAACACATACAGTTCTTGCCTGTGAGTCCTGATTTATGACATGCAAGATAATTATAGTAGCACAAGATCATTTTATAAAAAGCCAGGCCAAGCTTTTTTTCTCTTCACCAATAGCACAGACCTGCTGATATCAATGGAAATATTCCTACTATTGGTGTCAATGGGCTTTGGATTTAGTCCCTTATTACCAGTATGGTGGCAAGTTGTCAGAAGGGATCATCAGCAGATGGCAGAACTGACTGCAGTCTATTTTGTGCTTGGACCACATGGCTGTATCTGCATCTACCAGGAGAAAAAAAAAGCTTTGTGGGGGGCAGGGGAGAGACCCACACACAGACCAGATTCAGACGGTTCTACAGATGGTTTTCCCCCAAAAAAGGTACAAATATGAAAGCAGATAGCTACATGTGAGCTACACAAAAATGTACTGGATGGAAATAACGGCCACAGCCTACTAACATGATACAGTAAATATATCAGGAGACTTTCTTCCCTCTTCCCACTGAAGGGTATGTTCCTAAATTTTACAGAATTGCTGTAGATGTATTCCTGATCAATGAGATTATTCAGGCCTTACCTCCATTTGCGCTGGTGTCTGCAGTGATTACGCAGCAAGATTCCCAGGACACAAGCAGACTCCCTACAAACAGCACACAGCACAGCTAGGGTTCCAACCACCATTCAGAGCAAAAAAGGGGTGGCTGCACTAGCTATCTGCAAGCAGGGATTTCCAAGTCTCATCTTTCCCTAGGTGATCCTTGTTGCCAGAGCTGAACCAATGGATGTAAGCTATTATCATCATCTGTATTACGATTTACAGACATCAGCTAAAGCCAGCAGCACATGTGCTAGGTACTGTTTAAGTGCTCAATTAAAGACCATCCCTTCTTTGAGTAGCTTTCAATCTCAGTAAAATAAAATGGACAATACATACTTTATCTCATCCTTTTTTTCAGTTTTCCACAGATGGACGAAATAAGGCTGAGCATCAAACTCGTTTTCTCAGCATCACAGCCTGTCAAGAGAAGGTTTTACTCCCAAGTCGCAGTTGCATTGCTGAGTTGCAAAGCCATGCCCAAACCAAACTCAGCAGAGCGCAGAGGGCTGAGCCTGTGTCCACTGAATGGAACACCAGCACCATGAGTAGTTCCAACACAGAAAGAGCAACAGCAGGTATAAAAATGAGTGTAATAGAGGAGAATCAAGTGTGACAAAGGGGCAAGACTGGGGTGTGGGGAGAAAATCATTAGCAACTACTGGCTTTCCTTAAACCCCTTCCCAAAAGCTTCAGCTGAAATTGTCTAGGTCAATGTTTTTTAGATGAGGTAACAAAATCTTGCAAAGCTAGGGATCATAAATAGTCTTCCACTAGCTAGCTAATTTATGTCGTTATTTGCAGTTTTAAGCTTAATCAGCACCATGTGGCCCCATGAGACGAATAAGTAATACTGTACAGGGTTAGACCATCTGGTGCTGGGGTTTATTTTCTTTTGATTTTTACTGTTACCACTAATTCTTGTGTGCCAACTGTCTCCCTGAGCTTCAGTCCTCTCTTCTGCCAGATCAAGATCCCATGTGTAGACATAAATACAGACACAGAATGTTTTTGCCTCCCACCTCCACATGTACTTACAAGCTCATAATTCTCAAATACTTCTATGCCTTATGTGGAATTCCCTTCTTTGCTTTGTTCAGTTCCCCTCCTTTTCCCTCACTGTCTCTTCTGTCCTGTCAATGAAGCAGCCCAACAAAATAGACATCACATCTTCTAATGAGAGTCCATGTTGACCAGAAGATCCCTGCCAAAAAACATGAGCAAAGTCCTGCCTCAAACATAGCCATGACCATTTCTGTCCTTATTGCTCAAAAAAGCCTCCAGTGTCTGCTTACAAATACTGAACATATTCCTTACTCAGTATAAGAGCTGCAATGAAGACTGCAGACTGCATCCACACTTCTCTCTCCTGCTTGCTCCTGCAAGCATCAGTTGTTGGAATTTTTTTGTGTTACTGCCACCACAACTCCATGAGTGAAAAAGTTTAAAGCAATGTGTTGCATGTTCTAGAGCAGGACTTGATACCTCATCCAACTGTTCCTATCAAAATAGGAAAAAAAAATTCAGAAGAGAAAATGAAAAGCTGCTCTTTTCTACATGCGGGTAATGTTAAAAGGCTCGACAGCAAAACCTTCTTATGAGGATGAAAGTAAAGATGTATAATAGAGCCCAACATGGATTCTTCTGAATCTAAAACCAAAGATATTTGCACTGGATATAAAACAAGCAATATGAAAAGTCTGTGATAAATTGATTTTCCTTGCCTGCAGTATAATCTGCATTTAGCCCCTTAGTTAATCTTAATAAACAAGTTACTGATTAAAGTAAAACAAATTAAACACTTTGCCTTGATGGACAGTTTTACCTAATAGTTTGGTGTTACACTGACAGAGCATATGATCCATCAATACAAACATCTGTTGTTCTCTGGAACACTCTGAAAATGGGTGGTCTGTCTCCCTCACAGTGGACTATGTTTAAGCCACCTAACACCCCTTCTGCCACAGCAATGCCCCCCAAAACAGAGGAAAACCATCTTGTTCATTGGTAAGGAATTCAGAAAGAAATCCCCAAACAGAGAGCTCCTGTGAAAAGCAATTTCCTACTTTCCAAGTCTTGTTGTGTACTACAAAGTAAGTGGTAGATTAAAAAAAATAAAATAAATAAAAAGACAATCTTGAGACTTCAGATGTTAAAGAAACATGATTTTATATAGTTTTTTTTAAAAAAAATCAAACAGCTGAGGACTGTTGGTTCTTTTCTAAGGCATCAGAGAGCTTTATGAAATAACGAACTTCAGCATGTTATTGTGGCTGAAGCCACCATCTCTGCTTGCCACAGCACTCCCAGCCAGCACAGAAATGACATCAGTTGAGGAGGCTCAGCTTCTCTATGCTTCAAATACTCATGTACCTGAAAGTATCTATGACATGAACATCATCAAATAGATAATAAGCATGAGGCTAATCATGCTGTCTAACACGGAAGGAATGTGCCATAGACTGGCTGTAACGTAAGGACTACAGCATCTTTAATTGCCTTTAAAGACCCTACTTCTGTCCCTCCACCTATGTATTTGCTACATAGGTCTGCATATATTTCATTTACAAGCCAAATTATTGCAAGGATAAATTTAAAAATAACTCCACCAGCCTCAAAGGAAAATTCCTCTCACAGAATGGTTGAGGTTGGAAGGGACCTCTGGAGATCATCTAGCCCAACCACCCTGCTCGAGCAGGGTCACCTAGAGCAAGCTAGATAAGATTGCATCCAGGAGGATTTTGAATATCTCCAGAGAAGGAGACTCTAAAACCTCTCTGGGCAACCTGTGCCAGTGCTCTGTCATTCTCACAGGAAAGAAGTTTTTCCTTATATTCAGGTGGAACTTCCTGTGTTTCAGTTTGTGCTTGTTGCCTTTTGTCCTGTTGCTGGGCACCACTGAAAATACATCTCAACGTACACCACTATTAGAGATGCTGGCATCTGATCCCATACGCAGCTCACACATACCCATATGAAATAATGCTCTATCACAATCAGTGGCAACATTGATGTTATTATGATTAAATAATCCTTGTCCCAAAATACACAGATATTGAAAGACACTGGAATAAGCAATTGTTTTCTGCCCTCTTTCTGACAGATGATACACCAATCTGCCACCCCTCAGGTGGCAAAGCACAGAAATCGTTCTATCTGACCACAGTAGTGGTCCATTCATCTCTTATATACCAATTCGTTTAGGGGTTCGTTTGTGCCCTGATGCATGAGAGTTTCTCCCCTTCTAGATATTTAATTTGATTTTGAGTAACGTGAGCCCTTCCAGGCTCAAGTTTCTCCTCAGCCTCTAGTCACCCTGGTTTGTCAATTAAAACAAAATTAGTGATCACATTTGTAACTGCTTTTGCAACAAATGCCTCTAGTAGCCAGACTTTAAGGATAAAAGGCATTTTAGACTTAAGCGATCCTGAAACAACAAGTAAGGAAAGCAGAAAAAGGAGAAGGGGAGTTTGCAATCCCATAGGAAGGAATTCAGAAGAGAAAATGAAAAGCTGCTCTTTTCTACATGCGGGTAGTGTTAAAAGGCTCGACAGCAAAACCTTCTTATGAGGATGAAAGTAAAGATGTATAATAGAGCCCAATAAGGCACCAAGAGCTCTTTCAGGATCTTAAAAGTCAGAAAAGGAGTGGTACAAAAATGCAAACAAAGATACATTGATAAGGGTGAATATAAAGAGAATAGTAAAAGCATAGAGACAGAAAATCAGAGAGACTAAGGCACAAAAGTTACAACTATCAAGGGAAATTTTAGAAGACCATAAGGAAGATATATTACTAAGTAAAAGGGTGTAGAATATATAGATCCATTACTGTAGGAAAGTCTCTGTTAAGTGACAGAGAATGTGGAGAAATACCTGATGGCCAAGCACAGCCAGAATTCTTTTTGCTGTAGTCTTCACTACTTTACTTTTTTTTTTTTATTTGAATCAAGAACCAGGGATTGGAATATAGGGTGAAAAAAAAGAAAGAAAAGTCAATTAGTATTTAACACACTTAATATATTTAGGCTGGCATAGTCTGATGAGATGTACCCAAGACTACCTGAAGAATCAAGTTGTTAAGAAATCATTCAGGATATGCAGAATCCCTGAAGGACAAACACAATTGGTACCGGTAAAAAGGAAGCAATGAGAAAGCATGCTCCGTACAGCTTTGATACCCACAAAGATACAGAAATGAAGTAAGAAAACTCAGCTTAGAATCAACGCAGAGAATAAGAAGTAGTCAACAGAGAGCAAATAACGTCACGCCAATCCATGACTTTAAAGATAGCAGAAAAGCAGTAGATCCGTGACTTAACTGCCTTAGTATAATTGAGCTACATCACATGATATTTGATTAGCAAAGTAAGGTCTAGATTAAATCTCAAGTAAAGAACCACATGACTGGCTGAAAAAATATTCTTCAGCAATAGCTGTCAGTAGCTCACTGAGAAGACATGAAAATGGAAAGCATGGCACTGCAAAGGTTTATTCAGAGTCCAGTGGTAGACAATATTTTCAACAGCGACTTGATGAAAAACAAAGTGCACTTACAGCTCTTGCGGAATTTATCAAGCCAAGGGAAGCATTTACAAGCACCTTAAAGGGCAGGACTGATATGCAACACTTATTCCATTTGAAAATACAGACATTTCATTATTTCTCCAAATAAAATAATTAATCTCCTAAATGGAAAAAGAAAACCTTGTATTTGAGACAAGTGCTTAAGCAGTAGTTTTGCAGTACTTAGAAATGTCTAACATATTCTAACACTCCCTCATCCTGTTGATTTGATGCTGTTCTTCCAGCTGCTCTGAGAAATACAATATTTGACAGGCTTTTCAGGCTGAGCCTCAAATTTTCAAATTTTTAAATTTGAGGCTCAGCCTGAAGAGCCTATCAAATACTCCATCAGGGAATTCCATCAGGGAACAGTAACCCAACTTATGCACCAAGTCATAGTTTACTATGAAAGTTCAAATTTCTGAAACAGTTTCAGAAATTTAGTAATCACTGATCCTTGTATTGATAAATAGGTTAACCGCATAGGCCCAAAGACTTATGTATTAAAAGATTTGTTATCGGGTTGAACAGAAATACTCAGGCATAAGCAGGTCCATGACACTTCTTAAGCAGTGAGAGTTTAAAGTCTCCAGAGATATCCAGACATAAGTGTCATGAAGTGGTTGAAACTGGCATCAAAAACAGCTCAGAAGGGCACACAAAAGTATGCTTTGAAAACCATCTTTCATGTACTCATTTTCCCATAAACAACGCTGACCTTGGGCAAAGAGGATTACCTCACACAGATTAAAAAGACCACTTGGAGTTGACGTCGCAAAGCTTCATTTCAAACGTCAACTCTGCCTAGATAACTGCTAGTGCCCTGGAAACATCTCATTTCTCAGCCATTGGTAGCCACTGTAAGCACTGCCGTAATTCATGAAACATGTTACTGACCATACTGCTAGAGAAGAGTAGCCAGAATAAAAGAACAGGCTTTGGAAAGACAAAAATTGGTGCAACACCCAGAGCTCAAGATTGCAAGCTGGTGAACCAGCTGCTACCAGACAAAAAAGACCAGCATGAAATGTCAGCTTCTGGAAAGGTTTTGTAAAGATTTATTTGCTATTACTCTGTCTGCCACATCACTTACTGCTCCCGAAATGAAACAGCAGGGATAAAAATATCAAGCTTCTTCAGGTAAAACTGTAATCGAGCACGAGAGTTTTGCATGGCTAAGCAAGATCTGCACATTTCTCTTCCATCATATATACATTTAAAACATTGCCCCCTCCCCTCCTAATTACGGAGGGTATAACAAATGAAGGTCAGTCCCTCCTTCACTCATGTAATCAAATTCTTTTCAAGGTTCTATGTCTCCCTTGGGGCAGCAAATAAAGTAGAGGAAAAGGGAGGGAAATGCTCTCTGTATAAAACGTCACAGCTATAGGACAAATATACAATACACTGTCTCGGTAAGTAAAGGCAGAAGTGATTTACCAACTGGCTCTTCCATGACAGATTTGGGCTCTTGAAAAGATTTGCAATTTAAAATTTTAGAGAAAGGACATATTATTTTGCAATATTAATCTCAAGGCTTCACTGAACCACAGTTTGAAAGAAAAGGAAAAAAAAACAACAAAAAAGCCTTAATCCATAGAATAAGAAGAAAAACAGACTATAAAAGGAAAAAAAAGTGACTAAAGCTTTTGAAGTTAACCTCATTACCTTATATTGCTCAAGTACAGTAATCAGAAGCAGCAGGCCACACCAGGCATTTTATTGCTCATGCTACAGCTTCTCAGGTTGTTGGGATCAGTCCGTCTTTAGAGTAACCAGCTCGGATGAGATTCCTATCCAGTGCTGTTCCTTTGGTTTCAGATGCTGTACCTCCTAGGCAGCGCCAGCCATGCTGACTTTTTAAACTTTAGAGAAGATGTTGTCATCACAAAATGAATAACAAAAAAGAATCAGTACACTAATATTGCGAAGAAGCCATCCACTCCAATTGTTCTTCCAAACAAAAGAGTACAACAGCATCATTATCCGGGAGAAAAATCTTGCTTCAGAAGTATACATGTGAGACAGTATGAAGACTAAGGAGAACATATGCCCCTAAATCCTGATCTGCTTATTCACTTTTCTACTTCTCTCCAAATTTGTATCGTCACTGCTAACAGCTTAACTTATGAATCCAAGCACCCAAGGAATTAGATTTTAAACACACACACACAAAATAATAAGGAATGTTTTGCAAAGTGAACAGTGCATAACTTACCAAGAAAGAATTAAATCCCTCCTTATTTCTGATTTCAGTCTCATATGCATATCCAAACACAAGCACAACTGGAACAATCTTGCAAATATAAGTAAGTTTCTAGTTTTAATAATGAAACATTTTCCAAATTTGATGAGACATTACATTGGATGACCAGGAATTTTATTCTCAGGAAGAAAATACTAGTATTTTCTATGGAAAGGTATAGACTCATGAGTCAACATATTAGCTGACTTGATTCCTGTTTGAGTTAAAACTAGATGATTTCCAGAGGTCCCTTCCAACCTCAACCATTTTGACATCTGCCCACCTCCTGAGGATACTCATGATAAAGACTCTTAAAATCAAAAATGAATATACGTATATGTGTCTAGCAGTCCAGACTAGTCCACAGACAACTACTAATTGAAAGGATCCAACTCACAGTTTACATGAAGATCAGAGTATCAAAGCATCAGTAGTCAGCAAGGATTCAGGAAGGGAAAAAAAAAGAAAATCACACTTCACCAACCTCATAGCCTTCTGAGCTGAAATGAATGGCTTGGTGGATGAGGCGAGAGCAGCAGACGTTGTCTGCCTTGACTGTAGTAAGGCTTTTGACACTGTCTTCTTAAACATCCTCACAGACAAGACCAATAACTACGTGCTTACCAAATATATAGCCTTTGATGTCTTTTAACAAAAATAAAGGATTTCTTGGATACCAACATTGTTTCCTTTAAAACATTTCAATCCTACTTTCCAGTTAGCATACACTTTTGGAAAGTTAAAAATAAATGTTTGATGGGAAGTTATGCTTACAAAGTTATTATCTGAATCCAGTTCTCCCCTCAGAAACCCTAAAATTGTTCCCAAATGACAAAGATGGATCTTTACAGAATGTTTACAGGAATAAGAAATGAATAAGACTTCCACAATAAACCTGGGGGGAGGGGGCTTTGGTTTGCATTTTGTTTGTTTTTAAATATGGGATTAATCCCACTGGTCTCCTGCCCCTTTCTGCCTAACATCTCATCTTCCAGCCATCACAGCAGGTGTGTTCTAGCCCATCCATAGCTTCAGGGATTAATTAGATAGTCTCTGCACCTGAAACAGGTTTCTTACTCCATGATTACTATTCACAGGGCTGTTTGATTATAGGTCTGTTTGAAAGCCCAGTTTCTTCAAAGCTGACCCAAGGAACAAAAGCATTTCCCCTGTTGCTATGTACAAAGTTGAAAGAAAACCTTCATTTTTGCAATTACTGGAAGAAAAAGAAGGAAACTATGATTAAACTAATAAATCCAAAAAGTTTGACTAACTGATCACTAGCGTCAGACTTGTGAGCTTTTGATGCTTCAGTCCGTTCTTTCCACCAGTCCAGTCACTTACAAGAGCTACAATTTTGCACATTCAAGATCTACTTGTTCTTGAAATCCTACTTAAAGGAGAAGAGAAGGGCCAAGGGCTGATAAAACACACTGCTAAGAGACATCACAAGAACGAAATTCATCAGCAAATTTATTCACATATTCACAGACAAAAAGAAATTCACAGCAAATCTTTTATCATCAGCTTCAAAGACGTAACAACTACATGGAACACTTCCATTTTGAGCAATGAGTTTCTGAATCCCATATTTCTGCTCCTCTTGAGCAAGTCAGCACAAAGGCAAAGCTAGCAGCAGCAAATGGAGAGTGAAAAGGGGGAGACATACCTTCCATACTTAATTGCACTGGGTAGCATCCGTGGAAACATTCCTGTAATTCATCAGATAAACCAGAAATTCAACTGCCTGCATAGCTATTTACCAGAACTGCACAGTGACGCATCCTATTTGCACCTCACTGGAAAAAGCAAGAGAGACACCCTTCATGTCTTTCTCCTCGACCTATGCTACCAAACTTGCAAATTCCAGTACAAATAAGGTATCGGCTCCTCCAGCAGAAGCTGGGGAACTTCAGATCCCCAAAGGTAGTTTTCAGTTACCTTTACAAAGAGAGACAGGCCAGAACTGAAGAACACTCAGCAACTAAAAGATCTGTGTCTGAAATTTTCTGCATACTCCTTCTCCTCTATAGGGTCAAATCAAGACCGTGGATGGAGTTCCTCTAGCACTGGATAAGCATCTGTTAGCATGAGGATTTCCTAACAGAAAAATAAACTGCTTACTGAAATTCCCCCCCACACACCTTTTCCCCCAGCAGTCAGATAAATCATTATTATACAACACTTACCACCACCTACAGGAAACAGGCAGTAATACCTCCCCAAGCAGATAACTGATTTATGGGAAGGGGTACAAAAACTAAACCAGAACTCTCTAAACTATATGTATTTCCAACTCAACCTTTAACAACTGGAAAAACAAACAAAAAAAGAAAGCGTGCTTCAAGGTTTTCCTCCATTGTAAAACAAAAAGTATTGATCAAAGGAAAAAAATGTGCATCTTACTTCCATCTTTCTGTAAAAGACTGTTTCCCCACACCTATACTATACTGAAGTATCTATTGAAAGAACAGATGCACATAAAAGCCTTCCTTATTGATCTGCCAGAGCGGAACGGCTTTTCCAGGTTTACTAACCCTAGTAATTACTAAGACTTCAACCTATAATAAACTTTCAAAAGCAATGCTATGAAAAGGGAGGGATTTTGTAAAACCTGCTCCTCAGACTAGATTAATTCAGCATCGCCAGAGTACGGGGGGGTGCCCAATAGGGCTGGGCATTAATTCAGGAATAGGAAGACAGTCTGCCTCAGGTTGGACTTGATGGGCCTCAGGAGGCCTCTGATCCAACCTCCCTCCCAAAACAGGGCCAGCTCGTGGGGCTACATTCAGCTAAGCTGACATCTCACTATCACCAAGTACATATCCTGCACCAGTCTGGACCAAGGCCCCTTACGGACAGCATATCTATACATTTGTTGCAAGGATAGAAGGAGGGGGTTAAAGAAAAAAAAAGAAAAAAAAAAGGGTGGAGGAAGGGCTTAGTGAGCCCTGAAACCAGGGGCATGTGAAGGATCAGCAGCAGTTACCCCTCTGCCCCATCCGCAAAGCAAACTGAAAGGTGGTTCAGGCCTTGGAAAAAATCGTTTCATTTCCAGAAGAGAAGATACCTTTTCAAAGGAAGAAAAGTATTTTACAACTATAATAGTTCTCTAAGGTTGAAGACAGTAGTAAAGACTAACATTTTATATTAGTGATAAGATACAATTTGAGTGGTCAAGCCTCATACCACACCACAAACTGAGGAGACTGACAATAAGTGGACAAAACGTAAGAAGGACCCTGGGGGGTGAAAAAGAGGGGAGCTTCATGTTCTGCCCATCTGTGAAAGTTCATTAGGGAACGCATACAAGTTTTGACTCAGGAGGTGATCTGTCTCTCCACACATATGCATACAGCTTACACACAAACTTAGTGTGTTCATCATCTCTCATCTTAAGCAAGGCAAACAATTACCTCTGTTCATCACACTCATTGCAAGCAACTAAGTTTTTATTCCTTGACAGGTTTGTAAATTTTATATATTCATGACCTTACCTTATATGCAAGTGCCTGTTTGGATTGTACATCAACAGGCAAATTAAGAATCCTCCCCTCCAACACCGTTAACAGTAACTGCTACACTTGCTCCTCCTTCCCACAAGCAGGGCCAAACTTCACCCTACATAAATATCAGAATTTAGAACTTTCCTCTATGTAATATTTGCTCCCTTGATTTTCTTTACAGTAAGTTCTTTACTTATTTAATTTGTTTCTCTGTAATATCACTGCGGCTATTTAAAGTAGAGAAAATATGTAAATCTTTGCTGGATCAGGACCAGACATATCTCTACTACTGTTTCATGCTATTTAAAAATCACTTCCCTGTGATCAGCTTTAGCACCGTTTTTTTTTTATTTTTATCAGAATTATTCTTGGTGCCTGCAGCTATTCCTAAAACACAGGGAAAGAAATGCAGAATAAAAGCTCTACTTATACCTTGGAAGAGGCTAATCAATACAACTCTAAACTGTGTGTTTATATCCACTTCTTTATAGGGAAACAGCAACTAAAAAGCAACAATTTGTATCTGGAGGATGGGTAATTATGGACAGCAAGTGTCATTTCAATATAAATAGAGGAAATAAATGCAAATTACACAACACTTAACTCTTACCAACTGGCTGTTAAGTGAGACAATAGTCTACAAGATGTTGTTTGGAGTATCTCATTAATAAAATTCAAAATTGTTTTCAGTAATTATGTGCAATCATTGTCATTTTATCAGTGGCCAAAAATAGTCCCTCATTGCATGCTTCAGCGTATAACTGTACCACAGATTGCCAAGAAAATCATACTGTCTATAGGAGAGACTTGGAACCGTACCACACTGACAGAGACATCACACGCTAGACGAGACGAACTCACTGCTTGGGAAACCTAGTAAATGTTCTTCAGAGACCAAGGACAGCACTGTACACAGAGGAACAGACTGCTTTCATAAACACATTTCAGCAGGCCCAGAAGAGGCTTTTCTTTCACTTGCAAAGTTTATCGTATCTGGGTTTTACTCACAGAAACACTTGTACCTGAATTTCAGCTTTCTGTTTTGCTACATAATACCGAGCACTGAACAAACATCTGAATTACTCTGGCAAACTGCTCTGCAACAGCCAGGTAAAACCCTGACTCTGATGCAGCAGGAGAAAATAACAAGCCCCCGCTGCTCAGTCCATGTAAAGGCACGCTTGGAGGGTAGTGCACAACTCATAAATGACAATCCAGCAACCAAGTTTAGCACACCTTCACTGTAATCCCTCAGAGTGCAGAGAAGTTATCCAACCAGAGCAAATATACTTTTCTTGAATATTGTGGAAACTGTACCACAATCAGTGCTAGTCTACTTTTACCTATAGCCAACCGGCCCAGAGCTCAGTCTGGGCCATGGCAATCCAGGCAGAGAGCAGAAACAGCCAGAAACCTCAAACCAGCACCTGGGAGGTCCCTCTGCTCCTGCTGACACCCTTGCCTTGTCTCCCCATACCCTGCATTCAGACCTAAAAAAGCAAGACTCAGGTCTGTGCTTTACTCCATCATTCCAGGCAACTTCCAGCATAAGCCCATCAGCCTCTTCATAATCCCTGAAGATCCTCACAGCCTATACACACACCCTCACATCCTACCTCCTCCTTGTCCTTCCCTTCACACACGTCTCACAGGCATAGGATTAGCAACAGCCCAGTCACATTTGTGATTACAGTGCAAAGTTGGAATCTCCTCAGTTGCAATGTGTCTCTATCCCTTTTTGCAGGGAGTTAAGCCTACCTAGATGGAAACAGCAGCAGTAAAAAGGAGCACAAACTCACATGCGGGCAGCAGGCCATTTCTTCATCTCCTGCAGGTACATGGGCACACACAGGCTTATCCATATCACCAGTGGAAGCTAGTCTTGACTGCCTGCTAGGTAACAGGCTCCAGCAGTCACCTGAAACCTCTCAGAGCGGAATGATGTCGCTGACCAGGCCTAGCAAATTTGATAAATGCTTCTTTGGGACCCAAATCTGCCTATGCTTTTTGTATGTTTTGCTATATTTTTTATTCTTTATAATATAATCTGCCCATCTCTGTGCAGTTTAGAACTGAAACTTCAAGTCACTCTGAATTCAACAGCTGCAAGTATCTCACTTTCAGGAGAAAGTAAGGATATTTTGCTTTTCAGATGAAAGGCATAATTTTCAGGCAGATAGACACAAGTAATATATTCATAAATGAATGCTAAAGCCCTCGAGTTTGTAAGTGAGATCCCAAGACTATCAGCAAACATTGCCCAAAAGCTCTACTTTCTGCATCTAACTTTTTCATCACCAGTAAAAACTCCCAGACTTCGGCACCCATTCCTTCTGTGCTGATTCCTCTCTGATACAACCTGACACGTGAAAGAGTGCAGGGGGTTTTTATTCCACGGTTACCTGTTAATTTTCAGAAATAAAATCTGATCTTTAAAATTTTAACCACGATGAAAGTTTATCTTTGCAAACATGCATTTAAATATTTTTAAAAAATACACATTCAACAATATTTACTTATAGGAAGACTAAACACATAAAATGTGTTTTTTTAAACAAAAATGTACATTGCTTACAAAAGAGCACTGCAAAAAAATTAAAGAGATGAAAATAAGAAGACAATTAAAAGGGACACATGAAATAAAGGAAGAGATTTGTCTCTCTTGTCAGTAATAACTCAATGAAGTTAACCAAATCATTCAAGTAATGAGAAAATGTGATTGACAGTCTCTCATTGAAGATGCACAGACCAAGACCACCTGAGTCTTTGCTCATTGATAGATTTATCCTCAGCACTGCAAATGAAGCTCTCATCAAAATTCAATCAATACTTTTCAGAAGGGGCAGTATTAAGCAGCAGTTGAGACGGAAATCCAAGTCAGCTATGCTGTATTTCCCTGGGGGAAGGGAGCAGACCAAAGCAGGAACAGACAGAATAACTGCCTTACAAGAGAAATGACAGGTAGTTTGACAAGCACCATACTGACTTTATAAAATGTTTCACACACACAAATTATGCAACGCAGCTAATAACGTGACGTGGGTGGAAGGAGGCTGGAAAAGCAGAACACTGTTCATTCATCCTCACGCCGTGTTGTTCATATGCTGCAGAAGCGTCTGTGTTTTGACAACCTGCCAGTCCATCACTACCTAAAGCCCAAGACTTGCTGTAGGCAGTTTGACCCTTTTCTTCCTTTCCTACGCCCTCTTGCTTATTCTGTAGACTATAGGCTCTCCATTATTAGTATTTGATGTTTTCAAAGGCAGGCTATCATTCAGGATTATTTTGCATGTTGAGAAAGCCTACAGGCACACTCAGTATTTTTATGCAATTGCAGCTAGTTGTCTGTTAGCAAAAGAACAGTAATTACAATGTTGTTATTCAGACATTTTTCAACCTTAGAGTTAAGATGAGCGTGGTTCCAGAACTTCACCCAAAATAGCTGCTTTAAGCAATTCGTGGTACGTGGATTAACTTAGGGTGCCTTGTGACTTTAATTCTACTTTTTCATATAAAATTGTGCCTTCAAATGTAAGTGTTCATATGCATTATTTTTCCACGGGTAGTTGTACACAGAGTAAATGGCCAGATCAGGATATTTGTACTAAGTTCTTCTGTTGCCACTCAACAGTGATGCTTAGAAATGTGATGTGAGCTACCTGAAGTAGAAGAACTAATAAGGAAGAAATAGAGGCAAGTGACTTAATATTTGAATGTGGACAGGAGGTACAGAGATGAGAGGTATCTTTGCTGCCTTTACCTTTGTACAAACCAGGTGTCTACAATCTATACCCACCATCGGTCCCAGACAAAACATACTCCAGACAAAAAACAACATGCAGGTTTCTTGCTACCTTTCCTCTCCATCTCCTACCTCTGGTTAAGCATTTGCTACATAATTTCCTTTTTGTTTTGCTAAAAATGCCCATCATACAAAGCAAAAGAGAGAAACAGGTTCCTAAAACCGTACCGCTTTCAACAGCTTGGCAATCTTGAGTGTTGACATTTTTTTTCCTCCTAAGATAGCCCTCAGCTAAACCATAAGGTTATTGCACTGTTAAATCCAGCGTCCATCCTGTTAACTGAGTGCCAGTCCCAGTAATGGGGAAAGATGGGAGTGGGGTGCACATGCAATTTAATGACTTGTCATCAAACATCCAGAAAATATCATTTGTTCAGTAGTACTGACACACATTTTGGCCTGATTTGGAGTTGCCGCTCAGTCAACATACCCTTTTCAAATGAACACATAGCCTGATAAGAAATTGCTTCTTCCTTCTCCATGCCAAGTAGCTTTACAAGGGAGTTGTTACAGTTTGCAAGTGCTTAGTGTCCTGAAAGGTGTTAATATTTAGCCCACACTCAACACCTGATTAGTGATTCACAGCAAGTCAAGTCAAAGCTTTTTCTATTAGTCTGTTTAACTCTGCCCCCACACCGTAACAGCAATAAAGCACTTAATGCTGTTTTCAACACAGATAATGTTGATAATGTGCACAGTACTGCATCTGAAGTAGTCTTTTAAACAGCACAGATGAAGGCAACGCATCCCTTGCTCATTGACCGTTCCTCCAAGATATTTATTTTACAGCTATATCCACCAGACTAAATTCTGATGTCCTCATCCAAGCAAACTTGTTCTGAAGTCATAAGAATTTCTCCCATCATTGTTTGAGCAGTAGACTGAGCATTAAGCTCAGCACAGTACTGACTTCAGTCAAAAAAGGCTTGATTCTGTAGGTGTTTGAAAGAAGAAAGTAATATAGAAAAGCCATCAGATTTGAATATTAAAGTCTGACAGAATTACACGACACTATTGATGATGGAAAGCTTTCTTCATCAGCTCACGTTCGAAACGTAGTGTGCTACACTCCTTGCATATTACGCAGTCGCTAGGACAAGGCTGTGTCAAAGAAAACACAGAACAATAATTTCCACCCACTTGCATTCATTTTGCTCTAGCAGAAGAGATCACAGAGAATTAAGAACCAAGCTGCATTCCTAAGTCTAAATAACACTGGTCTGATTCACGAATCAAGTATTCTGCAGTCACTGTACTATAGGTTTTAAAAGACTGAGGAGCTCCTATGCTTCCATGAACACAGGCTACAGAATGTAGCTGAGACTTCATACACTGGACTGCGCGAAGGTGGGAAGCAGGAGAGGGGGCTTGTGCATTAACATCACATGAATGACACGCATGCCATTTACTGACACACCAGGTGACAAGACAGATGCCATAATGCTACGCTGCCTTTGAGCACAGGGTACCCGACTGGCGTGTATGTGCGGATAAAACCAGCACCACAGTGCTTCCTGGGAGACCACATACATTATAGCTAGCCCAGAGCCAGCAAAATCTATGGCCCTTCTTTATAGCAGCACTACTTAACTACCCTTCTTAACAACTTACCCACTACTTGGGTAAGCTCCATGTGCTGGAGCAAGGAAGAGGAAAGACCAGGTAACAGCCAGCCAACAAGTCAGGCTGACACGCTCACAGCATGAGAACCACTCACCTACAACGAGGAACCATCACTGACCTTTGCAGACATACTGGCAAAGAATCAGTCTGCCAGTTTAAGCATTTGCATGATCAGAGCTACAGCCATATACACAGACTATTTACTTATTTAAAGAACAATCCCCAGAAAAAGTCTGTCACAATATGAGCACAAGGGTTTGACTGTGTTGCCACTTTTAGCTAATCTACAAGCAAGATAAAAGCAACCTGTGAGAGCTGCTTTTCATTTCTCAGCCTAATGGTTTCTTCCTACCAGTATCCACAGAGGACAGCACTGAGCACAGGGCAAGGTGAAAGATCTAAGACCTAGAATTACAGGCCATTTACCGCAGTTACTTCCCTTTGCCTTTAGGTAGAAATGTCCTACAAGTTAGTATTATAATTATCCAGGTGGCGAATAATTCTTGCAGGGTAAAATTTCCCTATGGTTATAAAAACAGCTGTCTAGAGAAAGAGAAAGAAGAGTGGAGATGTCTGAGGAAACACTTGTTTTCTTTCCCTCCAAAACCCTTGCTGCTGGTAGCTCAGGGCCTTCGGGGAAAATTTGTATGAACATAGTGGCATTTCCTCTCATTTTCTCCCACAATAAAAACAAAGTAAGCAGTTGTGTTTACAATCTGCAACTTAGAACTGATTTTTTTTTATTTATATGTCAAATTATTCAAGGTCACTTAATCATCAAATCCATTCAAACTGTTTCTGCTGTGGTGATAACTTAGAGTGATAGTACTGCTTGATCACAGTTTGTTGAAGCTTTACAGTCCGTTTCACCTGAAGATTTCTGTAAAAAACATTAAAAGTACTTAAGTTTATTCTGGCCCTTGTATAAACATGTCCTTTGCTTGTAGTACTTTAGATAGGGAAACACAGCCATTGGTATTTGCAAGTTAGACGACAAATCTATGAAACTCATCTCTTCATCCCTTGGCCTCTCTTAAAATCCTTCTACAGATCTTTTGGCATGCTCTGGAAACACCACATCCTGGGCTTGATGCCCCTTCCTCTAGGAATACGTAGCAGTGAGAAACTAAAACATATTTCAATATAGAAAATTGTCTAGGTGAATGCCTGCTGATGTTAACACGCCTCATCAGCAATCCCATGTCACAAGCAAGAGACTAATATTCAGGGATACATCCTTAGTCTGCCTGATTAGTTTAAATCTTTTTGTTGTTTAAGAGTAGAGTGGTCCCTTCTTTTGTGTACACAGACACACCATAATAGGACCATGTTTTTTGCAGATACATAGCATTTACTATCAGATGCGAATAAAAACATACAACAGTCAACACAATGGATTCTGTCTGAGAGGCATGCAACAGCAAAACAAAGTAAGCCACAACTTAACCACTGCTAATGAAGCTGGAAAGAACATGATACTGTGCACAGCAAAACTTTAGCAATGAGCTGTATTTTTTCCACTACAATCCTGCCATATTATGAACATCACATAATCTCATGTAACACATTAAACAACATTAAATTTGGCCTTGAAAATACAACAATATTGCTAAGGACTCAGTTATTTCTCTTCAATTAATGTACTACCATCTCTGAGGCACAGCGGATGTTCAGAGGTGACATCAGAGAAGTTCAGCTTTGAATGCTGGACAAGTGTCAGCAAATAATGATTCTTAACAGCAAGCAAAAATGAAAAGAGAAACATCATATTGATTGAAGAAAATTAGCTAGAAAGCTTTGCAATGTCTACAGACTAGGATGCACTACACAAGAATCTGAACATACACCAAAAGGAAGACACTAATTTTGTCAGTTATCCCCATCCAAAAACAAGGCTTCAGAGGAAGGTATGCATAAATTAATAATGCTGTGTGAATATCACTGCAATGTGCAAGTCCAGCCTCAGCCTAACTCCTGATGTGAGAAGGCCTGGGTCCTATGTTGTATTTCATCTCCCACATTCTGTCACAGAAGTTTTCTCACTTGCTTCCTTTTACCTCACTTGCCAGAAAAGGGGTAAGCATCTGCTAGCCCAAACAAAACTCAGTTACAACCCAAACATTTCACATAAATAAAGTACAACTGAGGTGTAACTGTGCAACAGCAGAAAACAAGACAGTCTCTTTATAACAGCAGGTCCTCCTAATGCCACAAAACAACAGCCAGCTCAGTAGCAAACAGTATGTTTCTCTCAAATGCAGACTGCTGATAAGTCATCATTCCATCAGAAGGCTTTCTGACTTAAGTGACTTTTAAAGATGGTAAGTAACAACCACTAATCATCATGTGGATGCTTTTCAACCATCAAAGTAGAGAAATTTATGGTGATTGAATAAATCTGCTATCCACTCAAAAGACAAGGAAAATTCTCCATTTGCTGTTGACAAGGCCCCTAAAGTTTATCCAAAAAAACCCCACTCGTTCTGCTTTCCTCCAGCCAGCATTATTCTCTGCATCAAGTTTAGGATAATTTAAACAATAATTTAACTCACGCTCTATTCTATATGCCACATTAGCTAAACTTGTGATCCTAATCTATCTGCTACATTTTACACTGAAGAAAAATAGAATGAGGCTGAGAAAACATATCTTGCCAGATAGAAGTAGAGCTGTATTATTGACTTGTCACCTAGAAGGAGTCCTGAATTTAGCTGATCCTTCTGCTTGAAGAAACTTGCTACTCAGTAGATCTGTAGCTAAATACTTTGCTGACAGTGCAAATATGCCATTAACTCCAGTACATGACAACCTATTAGAGTACACAAAAAGATACTAACAAACTCATCAGTCTATAAAGATAAATAATGATGCAATGGCCTTTGATAGTCTGGAACATAATACTGATTTCATAAACGTTTTAGAACTCAAATTCTTAACTCTTCTTCATTGAAGAGCATCTGATCAAGAACTTTGTGCATCAGAATATCCTCCAAATCCAAAAAACTTGCATGCCCCTCTCTTAAGAACTGGCCAGTTGGGCAGACTTATTTATTCAATTATCATTTTTCACAACTAAAAGAACTCCCGTATCACTAAGCTGAGTTAAAGTATAGAGGTTCAAGTCAAAGCAGTCACTGTTCTTTTTCCACAGTGTTTATCACCCTGAAAGTGGGTCTATCCCTCCCCCTCTGGCATGCCTCTGATCTTTCTTGTTAGGGATGCAGGCAATATCAGAGTGCTGAAAGATTATAAACAGATTTGGACTGTTCCACAAACCAGAACACTGGAATTAATAATGCTTCTCTACAAGGTACATAATTTGCAGGAGGCTGGACAGCTTGGGAGACAGGCATCTCTGTGGTAAATTTTCCACACCTCTTATAAAAAGCATGGAGACATTTCCAAGTTTTTAGAGTAACATATAAAGAAACATAGTTTCTAGTATATACAGAAAACCCACACACTAGTTGTGTTTATTAGTTATTCTGCAAATGATTTGAATGTTCAAACTTTGATTAACTCTTGTTTTTGCAATTAGGTACTGGAGAACAACTCTGTTCAAAATATGGCTTGTATAGATAATAACTGCTCTGTTGTTTTAACATTCATATAATATAAAAGCACTTAAAAACTGTTATCTGCACAACTGTCATCAGAAAAAAATGTTATTCTGTGCTAACTTCAATGCTTTTTCATTTACAGAGCTCATTCTGCAGTCAGATGTGGTAGACAAGGCAAGACGACTAAAAATCAGGCTTCATTTGTGTCCATCTAGTTCTCTCAAATCCAGTTTCCTCACCTACAAAATGAAATTCTCCTTGAAATATTTACATGGCTCTGGGATGAAAAAAGTGCTCTTAACACAAATACAGTAGTTTGTATTTCTCCGTATTTTAAATGCTGTTTTACAATGGGCTTTCTACTTCACAGTAAAGAATTAATCACTTCATTCAGTAACATCCAACCTTCAGTTAAGAAATACCTGGGAACAAGAGTTACAGGCATAGCTCATTGAACTATGCCAAAGAGTTTCTGCGTAGATGTGATCATTGCTGTAATTTCTCTGGAAAGAAAACAAAAATACCCAGACTCACTTATGCTTACAGGGAAACATCTAGGCCTCCTCTGTACATGGCTTTCACATCACTAAGCAAACTGAATGGACACATGTTCCACTGACACTGACAGGCAGCTGGCCTGACGGGCAGGCTCCCGCCATCCTGCTACAGACCCACACTAACATCATAATCCCAGCCCAAGGACCAGCCCTTCAAAACTGTGTTCATACATTTGTTGTTACATGGGCAATATTCCACTGAAGTCCATGAAATAACTTATGGTTGACTCATTTGTACTGCGAGATCTTATTATCTAGCTGAGGAGGAATGAAAAGAAAAAATGAAACTACTGTTAAAATTCAGAATCAAACCCTCTATGATACTACCAACTACTCTTTGTTGTACCATACTTCTCCTCCCACAGTCTTCTCCCTCGCAAAGACAGATCTTCATGTCCAGCCAATAACAGATCTTCATTTCTTCATGGCCCAAAAAAAAAAAAAAAAGAAAGAAAAAGAAAGCTAGAAATTCAGAAAGAATTCACAAATTCACTCTATTTCTCAGTTTTTAACACAATTGTAGAAAGTAGTTTTTTTCGTGTACAAAAAATCACTAGTCTAAGCTCCTCTTCTTGCCTGAAGTTCTTCAGAGGGAATTCCTTTTAACCTCATGAAGAAACCACAATACTTCAAATTAACCTTTTTATGAACCAAAGTCATCCCTGCCATCTGAAAATACTGTTTTCCTTATTTGCTCTCTCCTGTACAAAATTGTTACTTTATGAAACCTGGGTCCTTAGGGGCCCAGGTTACTACACTGCCTGGAAGGCAACTGGCCATGCTGGATATCCTGGCCTGCAGAACAAAGTTTGAAAAAAAGAGGATCTGGAGCAAAGATGTTAAAGAACTTGAGAAAAGAACAATAGCAACCTCAGTGTGTTCCTCCCTTGGCCATTACATCTCTTTTTAAATAAGAATATCAACTTGCTTATGAGCATCACTGAGAAAGTGATTTTTTTACTTCCTTTTTTTTTTTTTTTTTAAGTATAAACCTACAGCTATCACTGCTAATAGATCTCTCTAACCATCTCCACCTTGAACTCTAGAGCAAAGCAAAACACTAAAAACAGACAGATACTGCTATCATCATATATGGAGTGGGGCACAGGGCAGTTATAAAGAACATTAGCTCAATTAGGGAAGTTTGAGTGTCAGACTGTTGAATTCCCCATCATTTCCTGGCACCACTGCCTTTAATTAGGCCTTGGATTGATTACTGCCTTTGTTCTCCATTGACCCACCGCTGACTCTGACAGAGGTTGTATTTTCCCCTGCTACAATAAGAAGAAAAAGTTTTGAGTGTCAGCAAGCATTACACAGACAACCAGTCTGCTTAAAACTACAGAGCCTTTAGAGAAAAGCTCTGTTAGTGACATTAATGTGCACACTTATTTTTTTTTAAAGGACACGGTAGGCTCGAGTCAGCTCTGGTCCAATGCTTAATCACCACTGAGACCAATTTAAATTTGCCAATGTCTTTATAAAAAGAAAGAAACTAGGAGCCAGGCAAGCAATACAGAATCTACCATAACTGTGGCCTGTCTGTAATTTAACAATGAGGGGAAGGTAACAAAGAAAATGGAAGAGCACTTTCAGAGCGCTCGAATATTTAATTTGTAAATAGCAGCAACTACACTGGAGAAAATAATTTTGTTTGCAAGTATATAAATACAGAACATCACAACAATCTAGAGCGCTATGGGTATCCACAGAGATAAAGAAGCACTGCAAAAAAAAAAAAAAAACATTTAAAGAATGCAAACCTTGAAAAAACACAACATTCGGCAAATGCGTTTCCACATTTATTGTCTATCTTTCATATTTCAGCACCCCTAGAGGCAACAGCTAAAAACAAAGCTCCCTTATGCCAAATACTGTTTAAAGATAGAGAGCTTTTTCCGAAAGAGAATTCAGTCTTAGTAGAGAGGAGAAAGAATCTGGGTGTAAAAATTAGTACATATAACTTGAAGATAGCATCATTTGTTCAAGGCCATGTGGTCAGTCTGTGCTACTGCAACAAAGAGAAGTTTGGATTCCACATATAAGTTTAGCAACTGTTCACTAGGCAACTTCACTTTTTGTTGTTAAAACACAGGTCTTGAGAACTGAACTATCAGACTCCTTGTGACTGTGTTAAGTCATTTCACTTCTCAATACCTTGGATCTCTATTCCTATATTTCCCAGGGCATATAAAAGGCTGAAGGATAATTCATGAATACTTGTGAATTATTTAGGTAAATTTTCAAAATTGAACTAATGCATTTACTACTTGAACTAAGTACAGATACTAAAAAGTCCCAATGCATTTTGAATAATTAAATTGTCTGAACATGGGAAGCTTCTTATTAAGGAGCTTCTTATTTTCTATGATACTTTCTCGGTGATACAAGTAGGCATCTCAGAGGAAATGAAGATGGAAGGAAGAAACTGATGCGGGGAAAAAGCATTTTGTTTTGTTTTTTTCTTTACTGGTCTTTTTTCTTCTAGTCACTCATACCTGGCAAGCTCCCAGAACGCAGTGCAGCAACTACCTGTGGAAGCAGAACAAGGTTAGTCAATTCCGCCAGGAAACCCTGGTTTCCAGCCTCTGGACAATTTACTCAGGTAGGAAATAGGCGTCCAGCACCCATATTCCTCTTACCCCAATGCGCCCACCACTGCACGCATATCCATCTCTTCTCATAGAGGGAAAGCCAGGACTCCTTTCTACCTCACCAACCCACAGATATCATTTTGACAGCTGATGTAAGTGAGCCTGCAAAGCTCTCTGACTTACTCCTTGGCACTGGCTGGGGCAGGGCATGCTCAGATTCACGTGAATTCAAAAGCACGCTTGCTTGGTGTCTGGCAATCAGGTACGGAATTTGTCCCACTCTCACTTTAAAATTTTACAGTTAGAGGTGTGCGTTTCTTTTTACCAAAAAATGCTTTCTTGTAAGTTGAACAAAATAGATACAATTCCAGAAAGGACTGAGAAACAGTCACTGGGTATACAGGGGCAGCAGTATTCATAGGAGGGCAGAGAATGAGGAAAAAGAAATAG
This sequence comes from Rhea pennata, assembly GCF_028389875.1. NCBI lineage: Eukaryota > Metazoa > Chordata > Aves > Rheiformes > Rheidae > Rhea > Rhea pennata. The sequence continues at coordinate 41,113,183 of NC_084665.1, forward strand.
AGTAATGTTTACTATACTCCTAGGATTCCTTGAACTTGTTGAAATCCCTCTAACAGGTAGGAGCAGGCTGGATTTAGCACTGTATTTGTTTTAAACCTCAAACTTTGAATACCAATCACAGCCACGGACTTCCAGCTAGTTCTTTTTCCACCAGATCAGAAGCAAGAGGAAGTGATTCAACAGCACAACAGCCAGAAAAAGAAGGAAATCTTATTTCTCTTCTTATCTATGCTCTGCATCAGTGGAATAGCATGAGCTTCAGCAGAGCAATCTTGGCCTACAGCACCACAAGATTAGCTTCAGGTCTGCGGATACTGGACAGCTGTGCGAAAATTGAGTTTTGCAGCTCAGTAAAGTGCCCAGGATACAATTTTGACAAGTGCAATGGTATCCCATAATAAGCTTACAACCCAGGGAGAAACTGGTATTACTGGGACATCTCAGTTTGTTGCTAACAGGTTGTTTTTTCAGTAAGTTCCCTGTAATTAAAATGCAGATGAGTTAAATCTCATGGAGCTTCAGCAAAAGTACTTGTCCATCTCTATGTTTAATACGAATTGCTAAGCCAATGATACTTTCCAGCTGGCAATCCCAGATCCTAGAGATTTCAGACTTGCTTAACCCCTAGAAGATTGGGCAGAAACATCATATGAGTACAGATTAGTAACTAATGCTGAATTTCTGCTGTAAGAGCTCAGACAGAACGTGAATTCACTCTGTTGCAATGCAGATGTATGGCGTTTGATTCATTAAGTGGATATTCATCTTTGCTAGCAGGCACAGCGTGGGGGAATGAAGGAGAATACTGGATAAATAAGGCATAGGACTCATAGGAGCTTAGCAGCCAGAAATTCAGAATTGAGAAGAGCCCCTTGCACTTGGCGCCACAGTGCCTTCCTTCCAAGGCAGGGAGCACTGCAGCAGACTCGCTCCTTTGGCATTTAGGAAAAGGAGCTCAAGGTGGAAAGCCTTCACCTCGTACAGCTGCAGAAAAGAATCCTCCTCCTGCCTTGGGCGGCCCATTAAGAAGCTGCACAGCAGGGCAGCCCGCCACACACACCTCCGTATCAGCAGGGTTACCTCACATCTCCTCACTGGCTCCACAACACTGCACAGGAGGAACACAGCTGTCTCTGCAAGATGCACTTCCCTGTTTTTCAAGCACCTTTACCCTCTTATAGGCTTGCTTCAATTAGATGGTATTTAATCCATTATTTGTCACTGCAAGTGGTAACCCATGGCCACACACAAATAGACCATGAAATACTATATTTAGACAGTTACTACTGTCAATACAGTGCTTGTCTGTCTTCTTGCATTGACTTACTAGATTCACATGCCTTTAAACCAATTCTTAGAGTTGGCATTCTGTTAATCAAATTGGCATCTCTGCCTATTTTTCTATTGCCTGCCAAAACAAAATATGGAAAATGCTAACAGAAGTGTAATAAATAAGACTGTGATATCAGAAAAGGCTATCTCATTTCTCCCTCTAATTCTGAGTATATTTTTTCACAATGTAGTCATAAACTGTAGAGGAAAAAATACCTTGCCTTTGGCTATATGCAGTCCTAGTATTTACAAATACTCTGATGTCAGATGAGCAGCTCATGTCTTAATCACTCAGCTGGATGTAGATATTTGGCTCTAGAAAACACAAGTATTTCTAGACTGAAACAGAACAAAAGTGAAACAAGGACTGATAGCATTTCAGGCACTGATCTCCTTTTCTGCTAGTATTAGGGGTTTGAGGCTTCCGTTTTTGCCAGGCTAGCTGCCTAACAAGCTTAGCACAAGGTCAGACAAGTAAGTGCTGGCACAAGAGTTAAAGCAGGCAGTTTGGAGGACAGGACTGGCTACAGCAACAGGGGCCCAGAGAGGCTGTGGGATTTCTGACCTTAAAGATGCTCAGAATTTGACTGCACAAGGCCTGAAGCAACCCATCTAATGCTGAGGTCCACCTTGCTTTGAGCAGGAAGGTGGGCTACATAACTTCCAGAAGTCCCTTCCAACCTAAATATTCAGTGATCTACCACCAAGCCTAGCAGCACTTCAGCCCAGTTACGAAGCAAGCTGTTCCACGCAATATGATCAGTGAGTTTGTTTTGAATTTTTCCTCTGTGCTGCCTTTTGGTAAAAGCATTATTAAAGGGGCTGATGGAGATACAAAAACAAATTGTAGCTTTACTGGCCCTGTATTTGTAGACAGATCTGAATTTCTCCCATGCTGCCAATTCAACAGGCTGCTGTTAGCCCTATAAAGATTTAATTGCGCTATGTAACTCCAGTTCACGTGGCTTGTTTTTGTTATCACCTCTGGTGCTAGCTGGGAGGTTTTCTTTGAGAACACCTGGTATCCAAATTGAGACCTGCTTTGAGATACCAACTTATGGACTACTTATTCATATTTTAATCAATGTTCAAAATACTTGTTTATGGGTCTGCTTTTAATGTGTGAGCAAGCTTGCTGAAGACAATAGCATATTCCCAAGGCCATATCTTCATTTAAAATTGTATTTTAATGACTCTTCACTACCAAATGGAAGACAATTCATTTGGCTGGGCTAAACACCGTTGTGAAATCAATTCTAACATGCAGAAGAACAAACTGTTAACAATGATACTGCTTCCCATGGTATTTCTGAATTCCTTTAAACTAGACTTAGGAAATGTTGTTTACAGAACCACCAAAGCCTCTGCAGTTTGCTAGGAGTTACACAGCATTCACAGCAACTCTGAAAATCAATTCAACAGATTTTGGAATATCTTAGCCAACCTAAAAATTGACAAGATTCTTCACAATAAATTGCTTTCCTTGCTAACCAATAACAAGATTAAAATGAACAAAAAGTCAAGTCTGATCCATTCTGTTTTACCAGCTCCTGTAGACTCTGGCTGCCAGGCAACACAGCAAGCTGTTTTCTTAGGGTTGGAGTTAATTGCTACAATTGCAGAGCCAGCGGCAATCCTGTCCAGGTGAGACGTTAGCTAGAAAAAGAATTATCAAAAGAGCAGAAAATGTGGTAGAGAGGTTAAAACATCATATAAGTTTTTTTAAAGGCAAGAGGGATTTAATGCGTGTTTGTTAGTTACAGCAAGAGAAGTAGAAGTATGTAAAGCAAGCACAAGGCTGTAGCCAATTAGTGATTCCATGTTTTTGGTGCTCTAATGAGCCTCAGACTGCCTGACAGGATCCTTCAACATGCAGTGATGAAGGGAAGCACAAACATTACTGCTTCACTCAATGTGGGGGAGGCCTTTAACAAACATTGGAACACCTACAGATACATTTCACCCTCATTTTACATCCTGTAATTTCACTGGAGTCACTACAGTTGCCAGAATGAAAATGAAGATAGAGTCTGGTGCAGGATGCACAGAGTTTAAAATGAACACAATTATTTTCCAAATAATTGTACATACACTTCAATGTGCTGCCAGTGAATTTTCTAACTTAACTCGCATGCTGGTCCTCAGCTCATTCACAGCTTGCTGCTGGAAGATTGACATAAAAGTAGTATTATAACAGAGCATGCAGGTTACTACAGATGGTTTGAATTAAAGGCAGCCAAATAAGCCATTCCACCAAGAGGCAGCACACCCAGTGTTGCCCACAATGAGAACGGTCTCTCAGAACATGCCTGACTCAAGCTACACTCCAGAGTATATTGCAAAAGTGATGCCCAGTCTTAAACCTCACATTCACTTGGCTCACATCCAGGTACATGAGCTACAAGACTAGACTCTCAGGGCATCAGCTGAGGAAAGCAAGCATGTACTTGCAACCCAGTCATTCAGCAACAGGAGTGTCACCTTTAAAGAAAGTTACTCCTTTGCTTTAGGTCTGCTTCCCAACAAATTGCTAATGGGAGCATGCAAGGTAGGGCACACAGATGTGACACAGCAGCTCTAAATTTGGCATTCAGAAGCACCTACAAATCTCCCTGCCCTCATTAGCAGCTCTTACAGAAACAAGATACTGCTCTGTAATGTCTTGCTTGTAGTAGTGACAATGCCTCTGATAAGGGTTGAGCTCGGTGGGAGCTCCCAACTTATACAGCACAGTGCTTCCCTCCCCGAATCCATGCCAGCCAGTGGCTGGAGCATCCTGCTTGGATAGGGAAGGCTACCAGTGAGATCAGAGGCCTCAGACAAAAGTAAGGGTATGAAATGATGTTTCCCTCTTCTAAACAAGCATTGCAATCCTGTTAGCAACAGCTATTCTCCCCCCCCCACCGCGTCTGTTTTGGGTTAGACATTCAAATCCCACAAGGGAACGATTGCTGTGAGGATTCCAGCAAGGCTGAGGTGAGAACCAGATACTCAGCTTCTCAGATCTGGCAGAAATTAGACTGCATGTGCACTCAGTGTCAGAAGCACTTCAAAAGACCCTCTGCTGCCTACAGGGCTATGCAACAGTGTTATGAAGCTTAGCAATATGTAGTGAGCTCTGGTAGACACCAAAGAAACACAGGAAGATATATAGCAGCTGAGAGACTCTAGGAAACTTAGCCAAAATTTCTACAAAAAATGTTGGGTTTAGAGCAGCAGCATGCACCCAAACACTGTTTAATGGCAAATCATGAAAAATAATGAAATTACCTTTAAAAAAACCAGCTGGTTTTGATGTAGCAGTCAGCAGGAAAGTAGGCATTAAGTGATATACCCATGATAGAAAACATCATTATTTCTTGTTCTTAGTATGGTGTTTTTCAGACTTTCTCAGAAGGGATGTTCATCCCCGAGATTCAATCCCTACAGAAATGCAGTAAAGTACTAGCCTAGCACTTTTTCTTTTAATTACACATCTGCAAGATGTGTAAGGAGGCCTTTGCCCTGGCCTTCCCAACTGATTAAATCCTGATTTCCCATCCACCTGGCAAACCTGCAGGCAATGGAGAAGCTTGGGTTTGTTTTCTGCCTGCTCTTCAAGATCTCAACCTAATGCTCATGAGGATTCCAGAGGATCTAAGTAAACATTTTGAATACTCATGATGATGCTTACATTTGGAACAGAAAGGATGTAATTAGAAAAAGTTAGAGATGACTTTCTTTGCCTACTCAGAGACAAGTTAAGAGCTTTTAAACAATGTAATCCTCAGTAAAGAGGACAAATCTTCTGAATGTAGCTTGAGAAACAGAAAGAAAGAATTAAAATTGGAAAACTTATTTCTGCAGTTTAAACCTTATGAATAATGACACTAACAAACAATGTCTAGGGATAGAAAACAGAGAGGGGACACAATTGAGATACTGTCTTATAAGCCAATACAAACTATTACTCATACATTCTAGACATGTTCTCATGATAAAATTTTCAAAAAGCAGAAAAATACATTCATAAACATTTATTTCTCCACTGGAGAGAAAAATACTGAACAATCTATTCCAATTAGTGTTCTGACTAATGAAAAGACAAAGGTCCCCTTTCTGTTGCAGTTTAATAGCGTTTATATGTTGTCAAGCCTTGCACCATCCATTTGATCTCTAGAAAGGCAGAGAGGCATAAAGAATACAAAACAAACATTAACAAATACCATATGAATACAGAATGCCTAACAGCATGCCATTCACAACAGCAGACGACCACGGACAATTAAATTATTCATAGATATGAACTGTCCAAGGTAGGAGGAAAAAGAAGAAAATACGAATTAATAAACACTCTCTTAAAATCGCAAAAAAGCTAAGCTAACAGGTAGCTTTTGGTAGCTTTGCTAGCAACCACAGAATCAAAGTCAAGGTCTTTTTAAAAGACTGTGTCATAACTAAGTAATTAGTTACTATATATTCAACTGCCATACTCCAAATCCCTTTAAGGCTGACAGTTTTGAAATGCAAACCACAACTCCTTTTTTCCTTGCAGTATAGAGTCAAAGAAGCCAATGCTGAGCCAGTATACAGAGCTGCTGCAGAATGAGATGGGCAGTATTAGCAAGAGAGGAAAAAGCCCATTAGCTAGGAACCTAAGCCTATCGTGTAAGAAACGTGGGTTTACTTGTATGTAACCAGTTAGTTCACGAAGTTGCTCTATACCTCCTTTCTTCAGATGTAAAAACAGAAGCAATAGCCCTGCTCTATGTTATGCTTAGAATAGATTTACACATGTGCCCCAGTAACAGGTACACAGGCATGAGTATTTGCCACTGTGACTTCCCTGAACACCTGAGGGTTACAAACGACGCAACTCCATCTCTATGAGCATCCATCTTCCATATTGTGCAATTAAAATAAGTCTTTTCTAATTGAAACTTTTGGAGGGAAAGTCCAATTCCATACCAAGAGCAAACAAGCAAGACCTTGCAATCCTTCCACAAAGCAGAGCAGGAAACTGATCTGGATCTGTATGTATTGGGAACCTGTGCTAACTAGCAAACATTAGTTAGTATCAGCTTGTTTTCTAGGTTGGCTAGAAATGCCACCCTAAGCTCTTAAAAAAAAAAAAAAAAAAAAAAAACTTTTCATCAAAGCTTAAATTATCTCAGTTTCTGTTTCAACTACACCTTGTTCTAGAAAATCACCCCAAGATTCCATGTCCAAAGAACATACTGAAGAAATACATTGAATATATTTAAGAAAGTGATGTCTAGTGGTAACACAGAAAAGGCAAGAGGCTTTACTTCAGTGCAAAACAGATTTGCAGACTGTCTCATTGCCCTCTGAAGACAGCAACTGTGATCTTTCAAAAAGGAAGAGAAAGAACCCAAGAACCTTTTCTTCCCCAGCCACCACAGCCTATGCCAAAACAAGCACAACAGGGAGGGAAAAAAAAAAAAGGCATGCTTTTTACATACCTTGATTGTATGAGTCTGGTCAAAGAACAGAATGCATTAGGACACATTTTGTTTTAGGTTTCCAGAAGTAAAAAAGCCTGTACTTTACCCTGAAAGCCATTTTGTCCCATTTCAAAGAGCTGTATGGCTAATCAGCAAGAGGACACCAGCCATCACTGAAGATGGTAAGGTAGGAAAAGAAATGTACACATACACATATATGAAGAGAGCAAAATCACATAAAAGCTGAATTGAAGCAATGAATCCTATCCTTTCACTTCGTATGGAGGTGGGTAAATAATGGCTCAACAGAGATTTCATTCACACAGAGTTTTAAGGTATGCTGGGAAGTTTCAGTCTGACAATTTGCTGCAGACACTTGGCTTAGAGGAGCCATTTATCAGTGTCACCCATGTGCATAGCTACACACTGCTTCCTTGGCAGTATGATTCCACATGAGCTTCCCACATAGTATACTCTGATCCCTAATATTTCAGGCACAGAAATAACCTTTATCTGGCCTTCCCAGTGTACATTTATTGAAATTATTCCTATTATCCAAAGTGTGTGCATTTGGAGTGGGAAAGGTGAAGAATTTGTTTCCTTTGCTGATAAAATGAACAGTAAATTAAGAGAAGTCACAACAGTTTTCCTTCCCCTTCTTCCTCCCTTCTTTATACCCATGCTTATGAACAGTTAATACAAGTAATCACATCAGAAGAGCTGACTTGTGGAGGATACAGGCATCTTGGATGTTTTATCTCTTATTATATTGAAGTGGAATATTGAACAGGCAAGACAGAGACAGACCCAGCTAGAAAGAAATAGTGGCAAAGAAGGTGGCTAATTTAAAACAATATAGTCTGTAAAGTGATTCATTCAGAGCCAGCAGTCTCAGTGCACTCAGCCCTTGTGTGTGACTCTCCTCATGCCTTGATCTTCCTTTCATACCTTAAGTCTTCCCTGTTCTGCCTGTAAGGTATCTGGGGTACATACTCCTACCAAACAGCACACTCTTAGTATATCGAATACAGTAATACTACAAAAATTAGCAAGCTCAATAGGTTTCACCATAAGAATTCAAATTAATCTGGAAATCAAAAACTCTTCCCTTCAGAGACTGGCACTGTGAAAGCAGAGAAGAGGTTGAATTCTTAACTACGCTCAAGAATGTCAAGTTCTACACTCTGCTGATGCACTAGAACATATCATTTGCTGTGTTGGGCAAAGTTGTTAATGCAATGAGTTGAATCTTTATTTTACAGCAAGCCCCAAATTGACAGTATGGAATGTACAGATTGTTGTAACTAATAGGGAAAAAAAAGAAAAAGGGGAAGAAACATGAATTTGATGCAAGAAAGAAAAGCTAGTTACATCTTGGATCAAAAGAAATGTCAGTACCCAGTCTTTGGAAAAGGTAATTTGGAATTAAAATACTGGCAATTTAACCAAAGGCAACTCTGTCAAATGCCTTCTGTTCTTCTGGCTGCATGCTGATTTCTAAGTGGATGTTAGTTTGAAAAATGAGAAGGAAAAAGGTACTGATGCTTAAAAAAAAAACCCAAAAAACCCAAAATATTCATATGAAGTATTTCCATAACACTCTAAAGGTCGCAGAATCAGTAAGTTTGGAAGGGACCTCTGGAGATCATCTAGTCCAAACTCCCTCCGCAGCAGGGTCACCTAGAGCATGGTAGACAGGGTTGCATCCAGGCAGGTTGTGAGTATCTCCAGAGAAGGAGACACCACAACCTCTCTGGGCAACCTGTTCCAGTGCTCCGTCACTCTCACAGGGAAGAAATTGTTCCTCACGTTCAGGCAGAACTTCCTGTGGTTCAGTTTTTGCCCATTGCCTCTAGTCCTGTCACACAGGACTAATGAAAAGAGTTTGTCCCTCTCCCCTTGACACCCTCCCTTCAGGTACTTGTACACATTGATAAGATCGCCCCTCAGGCTTCTCTTCCCCAGGCTGAAGAGGCCCAGCTCTCGCAGCCATTCCTCATAGGGCAGATGCTCCAGCCCTCTGATCATCCTCGGAGCCCTTTGCTGGACTCTCTCCAGTAGCTCCATGTCTCTCTTGCACTGGGGAGCCCAGAACTGGACACAGTACTCCAGATGAGGCCTCCCCAGGGCTGAGGAGAGGGGCAGGATCACCTCCCTCGACCTGCTGGCAACACTCTTCCTAATGCTGCCCAGGAGACCATCGGCCTTCCTGGCCACAAGGGCTCACTGCTGGCTCACAGTCAACCTGTCCTAGCTCCTGGCAGTGAGTTCAGCTTTTCAAAAAACTTGTGTTCATCATCTATTCCCCCCACTCCTCTGGTACCTTTTCTGTGGAACTAACGCTCCTTTGCTGCCCAGTCCCTCCAAGGCACACTTAGTTTCCTGCTTCATTTCCATCTCTGTATTCCTCCTCTCGAGCTCCTACATCCATCCCTCCAGTCTGCTTTTACTGTTCTCACAATTTTTTAGACCTCTTACCAGAGCTACCATTTGAATGGCTTCAGAGATCCTTGGTTGACTTTAGATAGCCAGACTCTGACCCATCTGGCAGACATTTTGGTTTTGCTTCAACCCATCATCAGTACTGTGCATAATGGCTCTATGGCAGCTATTGCTTGGTGTCCTCTTCAGCTTTGTAAAGGTTCCTCCTTTCCTCTGCCTTCCCTTTTGAGTAAACAGTTTTCTTGAGCTTTAAGGTATCCAGAATAACCATGTGAGGCAGTTCCCCTAACTACCTACAGGAAACTACCATTTCCTACTATTACCACCTTGTGGGACATGTATATGCCCCACATTTCCTTTACCAAAAGAAAGAAGAATTGTTATCAGCATTTGTCCTCCAGCTACCACAGCTACAAGAGAAAACAGGTAAATTACCCAGAATAGCGGGACATCAAAATTCCTTTAGGACACTAAAATGCATTGGTTAACTTGCTCTAAGTCTTACAATGGGGCAGCGATTTGAATGCTCAAGATGCTCAGGACCTGCCTCTAACATAGTGAGCACTGACAAATCCAAGTTGAATGACTGGATCTTATATAACTGTACAAATCATTCGAATTTCTTGATGTATTAAGCCAATAAATGCCTGATACAGACATTAAAGACTAAAACAAAATACTAAACCTTGGCTCCAAATATAGACACTCTACGAATCCAGATCTGTTTCTCTCTGTTTAAGAAAGGAGACCTGAGCCCCTGCCACTTCTCACAACTTTAAATATTGTTGATGATGATCTAAACCAAACATCCCACAGTTTTCCAGTCAAGAAAACGATAGAGGAGCGATGTGATCAGTTACCGCTAACAATTAAAAATGATTGCAGTGAGGTAAGCAATTCTAAAAAAAAACTTTCATCTCAGAGTTCTCATCAATAACTTATTAGAATCAGATCCCAGCTGTTCATTTAAAATGAGAAGACATTTCAATGAGCTGTCCCACGTTCTATCATATTCCACACCAAACAGTCTTTTTGCAGAAACACTGGATCAATGACTTTACAAAAAAAAAATCAACTCTGCAAAAATCCATGGTCTTGTTTTCATGGTAGTGAGAAAATGAACCCACAAGCTCCCTTTAGCCAGCTTCCTCTCCTTCTTCCCACCTATTACTTCTACCCTCTCCCAAAAACACTAAATCAAAATCCACAGAAATTTTGTCAAATCCATTATTCAAAAATGGATCTGACACACAGGAAGTCTTATTAGGCATGCTAAAAGAGCAGCTCTGGATTTCAGTTTACCACCCATGCTGCAAAACTGCTTACAAAGCCATCACTAATGGCCTTCCAGCTACCCGTCATTCCCTCAAGTTCAGTCTGCCAGACAGCTAGCTATTCCTTTCTAACAAATACCATTTTAATTGCATCTCCCACTTTGTTAGCCTTCTTGACCTCCTGTAAAAGCCATCTATGGTCTAACAATCCCTTAAATCTGACACTCACACTGACTAGCACACTGTATGCCTTCCTGCTAGGTTCACATGTATGCAAGGCTTATTGTCAAGGATTTTCTCTAGGAGTCTAACATGTATGAAGTGAAATGACAGCTTTAGGACTAGAAGGGAGAGAAAGAAGATGGGGGGAGGGGGTTGAAAAGGGAGAGGTGACTAGGAAAGAATTCGTACGTGTATTACGAATGCCCCTTGTCACCAAAGACTACATTGTGCCTTTATAGTGCCAGGGCTTCTCAAGTCCCAACACCTCCCTCCAAGCAACAAATGCCAGCCACATAGCCTCAGCAAGTGTTAAGTCTTCCTGTGGGAATGCTGCCAGCAACTTCAGTGATATTAACCCTGGGAATTCTAACATGATTTAGATGACTTGTTAAATTTTAATGATACCCATTAGAAGAGAGGAAAACACACGAGTCACAACTCCCAATTTGGTGTATTTGGCTGCTGAATAGGATATTAATGTTTTTCTTTGCCCAGCACTATTAAATGAGCAGTGAAACTAATAGAGAAATGAAGAGTAATGACTTCTATTCTTGTTGTTCAGTGCCTGCTTAAAGCCAAGACTGCCTTATTGCCCACTAGGCTTTCGGCTGGAGTCCATCAGGTGGATGGAGTAAACAAGTAATTCCTTCAGCATTTGACACTTAGCAGGTCAGAGGTTCATTTAACTAAGAGGCATGGAAAAATAAAACTGTCCGATTGAAATAGCAGCATATAATCATTCAGGCTACTGGTTAGAGGGAGAAGCCTACTCTCCTGAAAAAGTTCAGTGTAATCAAGTCTGAATTTACCTTTGATAGGGCAGAATTTTGCCTGAGTGACAGAAACATGCAAAGGCAAAGTTCTGCCCCATTTCTGGGCTGCTTCTGCAAAGGAATCTAGTTTAATGACCACCCTCTTCAGTGTCACAGACATCTCCTTCAAAACTTGGACAAGTCTGTGGTGGTAAGAGGAACAGTCATCTCCCAACAGAACCATATGATGAGCCACACAAAATGAGGGGTTGTATTCCTCAATGTCATTTACCTTCAGTTAGCTAGGTGGGCAGAGGAGAAAAGGGGAGTGAAATACATACAACTTGGGAAAAAATCATTCCTCTGCTGAGACAGGTCTGCTCACACAGTTCTGAACAAGCCTGAATACCCCCAAAATTATTGAGAATTTTCACTTTTTCTTCAGAAAAATATTTACTGTGACTGATGTCAAAGTCCACTTTCATTTGCTTTCCGCCAAACATTTGTATGAGTGGGATTTTGTTCCCATGCAAGTCCATGGAATAGAGAAGCTTTTGTGAATACCCAAGTGCAAACAGTCATGCCTAAGTACTTATGATTTAGGTGGCATGGTGAAATATAAACTTGAGTAGAGGTTTGCTATTAATAGATCACAGAAGATCTGCAGATTGAAACACATTTGTACACAGCAAAAATATACAAAGCAAATCTTACTTGAAGATAATTTGGAAAGCAAAACACTTACATAGGCTGTATTCCTAATTTAAGATTTTCCTACAGCCACTAGAGCTGGATGGTTGCTTCACATCATTCACATAGCACTGGACACAGACATCCTATCTCCAGTACACACAGAGGTCCTTCAACACACACCATCAGCACCAGTTTGACATGTTTTCCAGAGCCACGCTCATATTGGCTTGCAGGGTTTTTTTTTACTAGAATAAAATTAAAAAAATAAGTATGATGGTATTTTCCTGAATCACTGAACTCACTGAATAAGAATATTCATCAGCCATTAACAAAATAGACACCATAGGGACTTTAAGTAAATTTCTCCAGCTTGTAGGGAAGCAAAAAGAGCACTCAGCTCTACTTTGTTAAAGAGGAAGGCACTGCTAGTCTAAATAGGCAATACAAAAATCTTATACCAACACATTCACTTATGTGAAACCAGAAGTGTTGATTTACTTCTGAGAAGAGTACTGTCTTCCAATTTCATCATGTCCAATTTAAGACCGTATTAGTTTTCTCAGGTTTCACAAACAGAACTCTCTTGGTAAAAGAACTGTTTTGCACAAAGATTATTACTGAACACTGTTTCAGAGGGAAGCTGAGGAAAGGGAATTCATGGTTCTGCAGACTGAAATCTTGTTTCCTCCCTCCCAAGAAATATAGAATATCTTACAGCATACAAAAGAATGCAAGATCAGCCATGTGCTACATGGTTTAATAGTACGTATTGAACTGAACAGTAGATTTCAGTGACAACTACAAGTAAACATAGTGGAAGATCAAAATAAAATTCAAGGAGCAAGTATACCAATGCTGAAATGGTAAGTAGCTTTCACCAGCTCTAATCAAATAGCAGTATTATTTCAAGTAAGATAAATTGAATTTTAAGACTATGACAATAAATCTAAGGTGCAATTCAATATTTCAACTTTTTTAATTCCTTCTTTTGTATAGTTGGTATCATATTTGCCTTTAATTTTTCTTTTATAAAGTAACTAAAAAATAATCCCCAAGTTCTGTATTAGTTACCACTTACATTATGGCTGGATGCATTGTGCAGCTCTCATCAGTACCTCTCTCAGCGATTACTGCCTCCTCACATCTGCTGTTGTAATAGTACATCTAGTCACTCCCTGACCTTCAATCAAAAAGATCTGAGTTTAGAAAGCAGTGCTACTGAAAGTGTTTGAACTAGCTATCATTCTGATAAGAACTAAGGCAGGGAGCAACACCGTGTATTCACACAGGAGATTTGCACGGATGCTAACTTATGACCTTCACATGGAGAGGAGGAAATAAAAAAAAAGGCATGTTAGGATGCCCACAAAGGGCCAGGAGCTCCTAGGCCTACTCAGTCAGAACAGCATGCATTTAAAAGAGTAGTCAGACATGAAGATATTGAAGATATTTCTTGATTAGAGCCATACAATACATAGAGCTCTGGCCTGAATGAACTCCTGCAGATTTCAATGAAGTCAGGATTCAGTCACCAATCCAGCCAATTTCACATAAGTCAATGGACAGACAAGGTTCAGATCTCGACCATCATCTCCCCTCTTCTCTTTTCCCACCCCTCCTCTTTGCTGGTCTTATAAGTAACCAGCAGTAGTTCATATTGTACAATAAAAAGAGTTTTCAATATCCAATAGCTCTTACAGGATCTTTTAAACAGCCCCCACCCCAAGCTCAGAAGAGTCCAATCAACATTACAGTGCCCTATGAAATGTCCTACGTGGGTCTGTGCTTTTATTGTGAGACCTCAAAAATGCTCCCACTAAAACAATACTAAGCTTTACTTTAATATCCTAAATAAAGAGTGCAACAGGAAATACTGATCATAAGCAAATGTAGATTCTGGTTGGAGATGCTATGAGTTATTTCAACTGTATATAAAGGTCTCTGATTATGTACTCCAGGTTTAAATTTCAAGTTTCAAAATTGGAGCTCTAAACACAGCTTTTAGTAGCCTATGTTCACAGATATTTATTATTTTCTATAACCCTGTTTATAGAAGGTTGTATAGAAGGCAATTGAAAATAAAACTTGGCAACACAAGCTGCTGGGGGGTTGGAATCCCATAAGCCTACAAATACAGATGCAGCCATGGCGTGATCATCTGAAGCTCAACTCTGCTCCAATGACCAGCCCCTGTTAACAGAACCTGTTAAATGAAACAGTACTATTTCTTTCAAACCTGCAAGTTGAAGCTTCCAAAGAAAAGTAGCATTTCAGGGCACGAATACAGCAGACTGTTTGCAACTATTACCTTATCACTGCTTTCTGGAAGAGTAATACCCAAATAAATCATTGTGACTTCATTCAGCATTACAGCGCAACCAAAATTAGGACTCATAATGGGAAAATTTTTGAAAGACACTTCTAGAACTTTCATCTCTTGGGATAGTATTTTATTTATCAAATTGTTGCTACATACTATAGCTTGTTTAATTCAAATTCAATATGCAATCTGCTTTTCTGCAGTTAGGAATACTTCTTGAATTGTGGCTTCAGCAATAACTTAGGCTAGGAAATATTCAACCAGTGGGGACAGAAAAAAAACCACATGGCTGTATTCCTCACACTTCACTAACATACATGCGTCTCAAGCTACGTGACTCTTGGCTAAGATCTAAGCTAACAATTTAACTTAAAACTTCTCTTGCACTTCTGATATGTGGACTACAGGCCATAAAATGCTGCAGTTCCTACTGCATCATTATGTAGAGCATGACAGTCAAGTTTATTGCAGTGGTGGACTGCGAGTTCAGTGCTTGGAAGCACCCCAATTACATGATGTCAAAGGCTATGTTCTGCTGATGAAGCAAAAATCCCTGAAAATGTCTTTCAATCCTGCATACACAACATTGCAATGTTCTAATAATCTGCTGACTTAGGCATGAATGCATATTTGTAATGTGTGACATTTTTACTAATATTGTTAGGGGAATTCAGCACGGGCTACCTTTCCTTCTCCTCCTCTTCCTCCCCCTCCTTCCAAAATTATACAACATTCTACGCTTGTTATATAAGATTGCTACCTATGCTACAACATTTACTTTTAGGAAGATAATAAAACTGTATAAAGATATAAGATGATTTTACAAGCTGATGCAGTATCCATGCCCTGTATGAGACACCTTGAAGAATTTTTGTTGATTAATAGCTCTGCAGGAAAAAGCCAAATACAGGGTAAGTACTGCCTGCATATTTCTGAATACAATGTTTTTAGATGCACAGCCAGGCCTCAATGGAAAGAATAGTTTTGATCAATATTTTGCTCCTCCTTAGAGATTTACTTCAAATGAAAATTTCAGAATATTTTTCCTCAGCAGCTCAGTCTATGGTCTTCTGGCAGTATTTTCTTTTCTGATAGGAAAAACACTATAGCTCAATTCATTGAATATAATCATAGGCCTGTTCCTAATTTCCAGGGCACTCAGTAACAGTGAGCCTTTGTGACCCTACCAAGAAAGCTCTGCAGAGCTAACAGCCTTGACAGCTTCCTTAAAAGGACTCTTTAACACACAGTATCTTCACCTTTACCTCCAAGACATTCACAAGCTTGAAAGAAATATTTACATCATTTCACATGTTGACACCATGGACTGTGGCAACAAGACAGGTGACCTGGCAGCTGCTTTCAGAAAAGGGTTTACATTAATTTGTCAGAGGTGAAGGTATATCCCTTTGTCTAATCTGGACCACTGCAAGCAGCTGTAATGCCTGGGCAAACAAAGCAGCTTGTGGTTTCCCAATTTGCCAGAAAACATACAATTGTAAAACGATTCACAGATGAGTTATGCTAAACGTTTGGTATTGTGACCTGTGATGCAACACAAACGAATAGTTGTTGTTGTCTAAACTTTAATGGAGTTAATCCTTCTAAATGCTGACAAATTACTGCCTCGGGCCATTTAAAATCACATTTCTAATGCAATAATCCTATCTGCATTACAATGAGTTGGGATGAAATGATTAGGTGCCTGAGATTTTTGCACAGTGAATTAAGTCACCATACAGACTGGCCGTGCTTGTTCACAAATTAAAGGTCTAGACGGAAATGAAATTCTATTATTCTGCCACTTGCTAAGCTTTGAAGAAGGGTTCATTACTGTCCCGTCCCTACTGGGAATGTTTCTAAAGTAGTTACGAGCTAACAGGAACCTATTTTTCATTAGGTCAGCATCAGGGCTTTCTTCATTATTAATAATTATTAGTCAACACCTCTGAAAACACCTCTGAAATAAAAAAAAGGTTAATTCAACAATATAGAAGTGAGCTAGAATTTCAGAAAAAATATGAAACAGAAAAAAGAAGTTGTATCCTGAATGCATTCCTCCCATCTCTCATTCACAGAGACATTACACTAAACCAGAACTTACCCACTTTCTATATGCTGAAGCACAGACTTTTTAGAGAAAGGACAGTCAGGAATATAAGCCAACTAACAATGTCAGTGTTACCCATCTCTAGAACTTAAATCAGTGCCACTACTTCCTGGCCCATTCACAAAACGCCAAAGCATATTAATGCCTCTACATTCAAATCACCTCTTGGTATAAAGGCTGCATTCAAAATTTTTTGAATCCTGTACTAACAAATCCATAATAGCAAACTTGAAAGTATTCTTGTTATCAATGTTTCAACTGATTACTTACACTCTATATAAGGTAACACGCATAAATACAGCAACTTTTCAATTAAATTTAGTGATCACTTTTTTGGTGTCTGCCTGTGAGGTTACTGTTCCACTGATGCCAGAGGATATTAAAAGCTTGAACTCAAGGCAACTAGATTACACTCATATTTTAATACACATGGAGTATGATGCCATAAACATCTATGCTAGAACTTTGTCTGATGTCCTGAAAGGATAGCCCAAGAAAAAGCTTAAAATTTAAAAATAAGAAATCAAAATATCCAACATTAGTATTTTTTGAGACAGTCCTTATTGCCGTGCTAATGTTTGACTCTGTAACAAGAACCCCACAAACAATGGCTTATGAATGCTCTAAGATACTTCCAGTTATACTACAATATGCAACTATAACAACCACTCATGCTAGTCATTTCCCATAGGCGTGCTTCACACGGGGCTACAATAATATTAACATATAACCCCTTGTATGCAGGTATTGCTGTACATCATTTATTCACATCTGTATCACAAGACAGAAAAAAAAACCTAACCTTTAGCATTTTTTCTTTTTGTAAATGTTAAAGAATACAGCATTTTAAGTGGTTAAAATGAAGTAGTACCTCACCTTTGTGTCTCACAAAGAAAACTCAAACCCCAAGTTTTCATCCTGTTGACATATTAGGAGAGAATGCTTCTATTTAAAGCCAAAAGCTCAACAGCTCAGCGTTAACAACAAGCTAGTCAGAGGCAGTTTGCTCCAGGTTAAGTGTTACTTTTCCTGTATCAAACGAAAAGCTTCAGTGCCCAGCTTCATGTATAAGGCTTGGTCTGTTTATGCAGCAATTAATTGTGCTATCGCACTTCACAGATACATACAAACCTTCATATGATTACACACACTAAAAACCACTAGTGTAGGTTCACATTCAGACAGCTTACTGCAGATTCCAATGTCCTCTGCTAGATTCATGTCAAAACACAGATACTCTCAGATTCTGCTTGTTCTGCAATACACAATTCCCACAGTTACAAGCATTTTAAAATAAAATATAAATTTGAAATAGGTGTCATTGATGACAATGCTCATGAAATTTCTAGGCTGCTTTCAACAGTTCCAACAAAAAAATGTCCCATAAGCCAGCTGGACCTATAAAGGGTGACTGATGCATTTTAAATGCTTCATTTAATTGTTCTAATAAAGATGTACTACCAGTTAGCTATGTCCTTACTGGACTCCACAGTCTTGAGCTATAAGATACTCAGCAAGTTCTACTGAAACATCCAGGCCCAGGAATTTGAGCTGCTCATGCTTCCCCTGAAATCAGTGCTGGATAAAACCTATTCCCACAGAACAAATAAAGAGCGTACTTCACAAGACCCTATAAAAGTCAGCTACACTAGCATAGCATGGTAGACTCCAGCATCAGTCCAAATCGCAACCCAATTTTGCCCAGACACATGACAGTTTTCTGCACTTTTCCAAGAGACCCCGTACACCTCTCGCCAAGAGCAACCTCAGTGCATGACTGCACCACATGGCTGCAAAGGCAGCACACAGACCCTTGATGAGCTGGAGAGCAAAGGCTAGCACCCTGCTTTCCACTGAGCAGAAACTGCTAAGGCTACTTAGTGGATACCAGCAACAATGAACTTGCAAGACTGGCACATCACATTTGGCCAGAGAAGTCACTGGCACTAGACATGATATTCATATCCCGTGTCACTTAAACCAAAGCTTCTTTGTGCAGAGCAGTGTCTGCTAAAGGCAGAAATCACTGGCCTCAAAAGTTCCTAATGTCTGTAAATAAGACAAAGAGGATGCCAGTGTTGTTTCTGCAAATAGCCACAACCAGGTAGCACCAATCTGTGGAAGGGAGTTGTGTGCAAAAGCCTGGATCATCCCAATAGGATTGAAAGTTCAAATACTATTGAGCAAAGCTAATAGAGTAGGGGGTCGCCATAGCCCTCAAAGACTACCTTATTTCTGTCTCTTTCCTTCTTTCTAAATCCGTATCTACACATTGGATAGTAATGGCTTTGTAAACAACACTCCTGCAGAACTCAAGGGTTGGGAGACGAGATGTTAGAAAAGAAAAAGAGCACATGGTGAACAGGCTAAAACTGGAGAAGTAAGGCTTACTACTGATACTAATACAGATTGTACAAGCTGGCCTGCACAACAGGCTACCTAGACTATGTGAGCAACAAAACAAGACAATTGGCAGTAGTAACATGAGGGTAACACCTGTGGAGGGCTAGGACAGGCAATGACTACTACTACTACTACAGGAGAATCCTGTACAAATCTTCACATCACTGCAAAATCTATCCGTTCTTTGCTATGTAACAGTTTGTGAAAAACAGAAAGCCTTGTTGCTTACACATTATCTTCATCTATCTCAGTTATTGTTATGGTCCCCATATCTGTACTGGCAATTTCTCACCTATACCCACAGTGGGTAATCAGTGCCAAATCATGCAGCCTGAAATCTGTAAAGATTCTGATATAGGGTGACCTTCCAAGTAATCAACTATGTATTAATAGTCAATTTAACTGTATTAATACTCAATTTAACTGTATTAATTTTTGTTGGTTCCCCCCTTTCCTTTTCATGAATAATTCAGTTAAGCCAGCTGAGACGAGGTTACAACCAGCCTTTTAGTCTTTTGTTCCAGACAACACCAACTCCCTCAGTAACGGCACATAAATAAATACTGGTGAATATAACACAACAGTAATGCCAGGGACCCTTCCACAGCAATCAGCCTTTTCCATGATACCTCTTTATCGTAACCAGTAATGAAAACTCTTTGAAGTGGAAGAGTAAATATTATTCTTTGATAGTACCTGACCCAACAGGGCAAACAAAATTGCATTGTGTTACATTCTGGGAGCTTGAGACCCATTCACAATACAACACTCACAGGGTTGCTATGGAGGGGCTCAATGCTTACTACTTTGGTAGCACAGGTACAGCCAAGAACTGCCAATCACTTTGTATAGCCATTAATCTTTATATGCAATACAAACGAGGAAAAGAAAAAACAAAATAAAACAAAACCAGGGAATTTCAGAGTATGCCTTTACAGGGACTAGCTTCTCAGAGACAGAAAGCACACTTCTCTCTCCTACCACATATAGTCAGCTTTCAAAACCGGGGGGCAAGATTTCAGAAATGCTTGCTAGCTCTTTAGGCACTGTAGTTTCCAACCCAATACTCTGGATATTTTTAAGGTTTCTTCCCCCCCCCAAAAAAAAAACAAAACAAAAGAACCTAGCTGCCTCTCTGCAAGAGCGAACCAACACCAAGTTGTCCTTAAGTTAATGAGATCCTGCAGATCTGGGTTTAATGCCATGGTCTGCCACAGCCTTCCCAAGTGACTGTAGGGCTCACTATTTCCATGCTTCATTGAGACCTGGAGCTACAGGAGGGTCGCTGTGACACCAGGCCCCACAAGGGAATTACAAACTGTGGAGGTCAGACCATACACACCTTGGCTGCCAAGACTTGGACCATTTTGCAAATGCAGCTTTTAGGGATGGAGGAGAGCAATGGGGGAAGGGACCAATGTTCACATCCCTGCCTGTCCTTCACGGGAAACAAAAAAACACGGCAAATCACCATGCAAACTACCACCAGCGCAAAGCCGGGGGAGAGGCCTGGTGCAAGCCTGAGAGTCTGCCACAGAGGCCCCAAAGCCCTCCAGGGACGGAGGGGCCCCGCTCCCCGCGAAGGGGGAGCAGGGGCTGGGACACAGCGACGAGGCAAAGGGCCAGCCCAGTGACCCCGAAAACCCTCCGCGGCGGCGGCGCGGGCAGAGGCGCGCCCGGGAGCCGGCAGCGCCAGCCGCCCCCCCCGCCCGCTCACCTTGCTGCTGACGGGCCCGGGGATGAGGAGCTTCAGCGCCTGCCTCTTCAGCTCCGCCAGGCGGGCGTTGCAGTGCTCGCACCAGACGCCGCGGTCGGAGCCCGGCGAGGAGCCGCCGCCGCTGCCGGAGCCCGGCGAGCCGGTGCCGAAGCCCGGCGAGCCGCCCAGCGAGCCTGGGGAGCTGGTGCCGATGCCGGGCGAGGCGGGCCCCGGCGAGCCCGTGAAGGAGCCCGGCGACGAAGTGCCGGAGCCGGGCGACGGGGTGCCGGAGGAGCCCAGGGCAGAGCCGGCTCCCTCCGGGGCCGGGCGACTCCCCGCGCGGGACTCCTCGTACGCCTTGCGGTACCAGCTCTCCGGGGAGAAGGGGGCGGCGGGCTTGGTGGGGGAGCAGGGGTCAGTCACCTGGAGCGGCAGAAGGAGGGAGGCAGCGGGTCAGGGCCGCCGGCGCTGGGAAGTTTCACTCAGACGTTCGCCGCCCGCGGACGCCCCGCGCCTCGGCGCCCCCCCCCCCCCCGCCCCCGCCGCGCTCCGCCGAAGTTCCGCCGGGGGGGGGGCTGGCGCCGCCGCATGCGGGACCAGCGGCCGTTGGCGGCCGTTGGCGGCCGTTAGCGGGCAGCGCGCGGGGAGGGGCGGGGCGCGGAGCCCTCCGCACCGCGGCAGGCGCAGCCGGCGATGCCTCTCCGCCGCGAACAACTTACCCCGTATTTTCTGCTCCGCGTTGTGACTGCAATCCGCTCTTTATTTCCAGCCACTGAATTCATGGTGGCTTGACAAGAGGAGAATTTCCCACAGGTTTCCCAGTTTACATCCAAAGGGAATTTTCGGTGCCACAGAAATCCCCCGGTGGCTGGACAGGCAGCAGCCTCTGCTCTGGATGCAGCCTCCTCCTCAGGCAACGCTCAGCCCCCAAACACCATCAGTTCTCAGGAAAATGTTTAACATTTGGGTGTTCTTCCAGTCTGTTCTTCCTCATTGTCTTCTCTCTCGTTCACTTACGATCCGTGTTTTCACAGGAACAGCCGCATCCAGAGTATCAGCATTTCCCCCAGCAGGCAGTACGGGTTCCCTCCTCGAGTGAAACGAAGCATCCAGGGTAGCTTGGGAAAGGTGAGGGAGAAGCAGCGTGAGCGGCGCTCTCCTCGAAGCCGAGCCTGCTCCCCCTGCTACTGTGGTAACTTGTTTCCTTCGCCAAGGTTTGTAACTGAGTTAAAAGAAATCCTCCAAAAATATCGGGAGCCAGTCTCTGGGAGGAGCCTCTGAGTCCCTCGCAGCCAATATCCTCCTGCCCGTTTGTGCCTGACAGTTTTGAGAGGGAAGGGAAAGGAAGGGAAGGGAGGCTCGGGCTCCGCGGCTCCGCCGCGCTCCCCGGCCAGCCGCGGAGCTGCAGCGCGCCTGCACGGGCGCCCCCCAAGGCGCCGCACGCCCCACCGGAGCCGCGCTGCAGCTCTGCGCCGGCTGCCCACCAGGATCCATTTTATTTTGCAGTATTTCTTGACTGACATTTGCGATTTTGCCCCTTTTCTTGAAAAGGGCGGAGAAGGGGGGGGGAGGCAGAGGAAACCTTGTTGCTTCCACTGCAGTTATTGGTTAGTTGCCTGTATTCAGGGCTTTAATGAACACGATTTCTCAAAATGTTCCAAATCCTCCCTAAATAACTGTAAAAGAAAAGCAAGCTTATCTATGACAGTCACTAGCATCTCTTTTCCATGTTGTAATTTTAGATATATTAATTTAACTTGCAGTCGAGGGCACAATAAAATGATCTCTTTGACAATAAAATTCTACACACTTTCTTCCTCATTAAGCTTTCCCTTTTAATTATGATTTCTTTTTGCAGATTATATGTATTTGGTTTACTGATCTTTATTTATTTCAAATACTTTAGATAGCGCAGTCATCTCTAATAAATCTTCCTCCTCGAAACAAGTTGCTGATTTATTTCTTCAGAAATGGATGCAATGAAGAGCTAAATGCCAGACCTCTGATATGGTCAAAATGCAGGGTGATGCAAGTGAGAGGGCAGAATGCACAGGGGACTTAAATCCATCTTTCTACCTCCTATTGTTACTCCAAGTAAACACACCCTTCCAGCATCTGTAACGTCTGCTGGGCTGCAGGGGCCGTGGGGAACTAAAACCATTCCACTAGATCACTGAGTTAGGAAGCTCCTGGTACCTTTCAGTTTTCATAACTATTCTGCCAGTATTAAAGGTGCATAAGATGCTCTGTGATGTTTTAACTTCACTGGATTATTGCACTTACAGTGGAGCAGCCATTCCTGCTCTGGGTAAGAAAGCTTTAGTCCAAGCTGCAGAAGTGGTGCAGCCCGAGGTGCCAGATTGCACCAGTAGTGCCTTATGCGTTTACGTATGGGCCATGGAAAAGCAGACAAACAGGCAAACAAAGGAGATGTGTGCTAGCTCCTATCGCATATGAATGGGTTTCACGTAAATCCACGCGCAAAGATCCCGCATTTTGTTCTGTAGACAGATGTGATCAGGATGACAAGGTAATGCAGAAAAATGCAGTACCGAGTGGGTATACACTGTGGGCCCGCAGACACTGACTGTTGGCCACCACGTGCCATTTTCTCCATGGTCTGTAACTTTTAATTTTCCGGGATTAGCAGTCCTGGTGGCGAACTGGCAGATTTGCAGTGTTTTTCATCAGCCCTTCAATGAACACGCCGCTAGCTCTGCCTGCCTAACCACAGGGGCTCCGTCGGTGGCCGTCCGGCGCAGTGGCCCGTCCACCTTGGGGGACGACGCCCGTACCGCGGGCAAGGGGGCAGCCGACGAGCACCGGGCCGCCGGCTGCTGCCCCGCCGGGCAGGGATCCGCCCGCACCTCCGCGGCCGCCTTATCTCGAGGGCAGCGGGGCCGCGCCGCGGCCGCGGGAGGCCACAGCCCGGGCAGCGCCCGGCGCGGCGCGGCGCGGCGCGGCGTTCGCGGGCGGCGGGCGCCCCCTGCGGGCTGCCGCGGCGGCGCCTCGCCGGCTGCACGGGGCGGCGGGAGCCCTGGTTTTCCTTGGGGGTGAAGCGGGGGGGAAGGGGGCACCTCTCGGGGTGGGGGTTGAGCCCGGGCAATTGCTTGCCCCCCTGGTGAGGGTCAGCAGGGAAAACTTAACCATCAGCACAGCAGGAGCTCCGAGGGGTTGTCCGCAACCGCCTCGGGCCTCGGCCGGTGACCGATGGGATGGAGAACTGGGGTCATGACCAGATGAAGAGAGAGACCACTTCCAGTCAGGAAAATAGGACCTTGGGAAGTGCTGAAATTATCCTTTGAGCTGAAGAGTTTCAGTAGCTCATTTTCTTATGAGCTGCAGCAAGGTAGCTTACGCTCTGTGATCCCAAGTGTAAGTTTATTGTGATGTGATTTATTAGAATAAAATACCCAGAAGTCATGGTGGCTGCAGAGCGTACAGTAGTAGGATTATGAAGGAGGACTTTTTTGTTCTGTAGATATTTTTAGATTTATTCTTCAGTTAGGAGTGTCCTTAATTCCAGATACAGAGACAAAAAATGGGGTTGTTCAGACATTCGTAAGTAAGCGAGCAGGAGCCAAAGCCTTGGATCTAGGCGTAAGTATCAGACAGAGGTTCAAACACCATCCTGTCTCAAAGCATTGAGGGTGGACTCTGATCTGGACCTAGATATTCCTCTTCTGTGGAGTGTTATGATCTGTCTTTTAGCTAGTATGTAAACTTCCAGTTTCTTCGTCACATGTGTTTGCTCTGCTCTGCTGTCACTCTACTGCTTTGAGTGGATTTCTTCTGAATGTGTCTCAGTGTGGGTGCAATTAAATCTGACCTAGAAGTTCACCTTCATCATTCAAATCTGAGACGCTGGCACAAGCCCAGTTCTATCAATAAATAGCAGTTTTTGAGAGCTAGAAATGCTGGTTGCATCAAAGAGATCCTTTGAGGTATTCACATTTATAATAAATCTCAGGATAAAAAAGGTGACAGCAGCTGTAACTTGAGGAGTCATCACTGCCTGTACAGAAGCTTTGTTTCCAAGTTTGGTGCTAATAAGTCTCAGTATCAGGTCTTACTTACAATTTTAAAAAGCTTCCTTGGGGAGACTTGAAATGCATGACAGCTCCAATACTTGCTTAAAGCTGCATATTAATGAGTTGGAATCCATTGAGGGACAAAGAGGAAATTGAAGAAAATTTGTAATAATAGTGACAAAGAATTAATTGTAAAGACAGAATCAGCTAATTATTGAGGGCTACAAACAAAACCACTAGCACTTTTCCAGTTTGATATATTTCTTCTCTGAAACCTTTCTGGTTCTTGTTCTGTTGTCCTCGCAAAAGTTTAGGATCATATCAGCAAAAAGCCCTGCTAAGAGCCCATTAAATCTTTTATCCCTTTGTACAGGACATCAGCATAAACACACAGATCCACAGCCTGAGTGCTCTACAGGACAAGGAATTCATGAAATAAGGATATCAGCCATATAGACTGCATTTGTACTTCTGATGCTGTAGGTAGTGCTCCTCTTGTGGTACCTGGGATATAGTATACTTCAGGGGTGTGTTTTTCGACTTGCTCTTGACAATAACGAGGTATAAGATAAAGGAGAGTTAAGACTGGGCTTTTCCTATGAGGGAGTATGAGCTGGCTTCTGAGGCATTTGCTGTAGCATAATTTCTAAATCAATTCCAAGATATACCTTGTGACTGAGCATAAGAAAGACTGACCTTGGAAAATCTGTGCATCCTCATGTATTGTTGCAGTCCCTGGTTCTGGGTATTCTCATACAGATAGAGCACTCTCTAAACAGTCCTAATTACAGCTTGTGCTTCTTGCTGTTGCCAACAGATCTGCATCACCGTACTTCAAATGCGCTTTTTCCTACTATAAACAACATCAGAGAGTTTTGCTGTCAACCTGAAAGGACTACATCTCCCTGTATGCTTAGCTTAACCTGTTTGGGTCAGGGTCATTGCACAGATGTTTAGCCTGTTCTTTCATTGCTTTACTGAGAGCTTATATTACTCTCCGTAATATAAGAGGAAGCCATTTGTGTTCAAATTTGGCCAAAGAGTCTCATTCTATTGCAATCCAGATGCCCTTCTCAAATCTTGCCTTTTCCTCATAGCAAGAGCAATCTACTTTTCGCAAAAGACTCTATTTTGGATGGAAAATTTTTCTTTATCTCATATATAAAATACTTCATAGATTTTTTGGAAATTGCTTTCATAGTTTCTGCCACTGTCTACTTTCATAAATCTTTATGTTCTCTGTAAAAATCAATGCCTACTTGTTAATACAATATTGATACATGTTTCATAAGTTATAAAGGATTTGGTGTCATGCATAAACATATACTCACAGGATAGAGTTGCATGGAGAAGTTTACAGTCCTTTTATGCAGTGGGATGCATTGCAATGACAAGTCCACAGCCAATTTCTGTTTAGTTCATAAATTCAAATACTGAAATTTGACAGAATTCCATTTTCTGTTGCTCAGACACAATATGCATTCATTATACCTACAGAACTAGAAAGAAGTCAGAAAAATAAAGAATATGGTGAAGACCTGTGAATCCCAATCTGGCAAGCAGCACAGCATCGGCTGTGTGTTGTGGCAGGCCTGGTGGAGTCCCAGCCAAGATACTGCTACCACAATATACAGGGCCTGAAGGAAGCCTCCAGAGAAGGCATCTGCTGGCCTTCTCGATCAGGACATCCATGAGGGAGGCCAAGGCAGCCTGTGTTGCTGGGACATGGCTTTGGCACAATACTGGTGGTTCAGTTGTCAACACAGTGATACTGGCTGGAGGTTTTAGATTTAGGTTAATGGTATTAACAAATAATAGTGTTAACAAGGGGAATACAGGCCAACATGTGTCAAAGTTAGAAAACGGGCCAAGTGGCTGTTGGAGGGAAGCAAGAGCAACATGAGCGTGCATGTGCCTTGCGCTGGGAGCCAGGGGCACAGCAAGCAGTGCATGCTATGTGAAAGGGGGTAGGAAGAGACAACAGAGAGAAGAGGACAAGCAGCCCTAGAAACAAACAGTATAGCATTTACATCATTGCATTTTTATGCTGCATCCTTTCTTGCAGCAGCAGTACTGTATAGCGGTACAGACCTAACAGCAGAGCTGGCATCACAGTCAGTAGCGTGTCATAGGCTTGATGTTACACAGTGTAAAAGGCAATAGCCATTTCTTTTCTGCCCCCCACTCATCTGTGGTGAAATAAAGTCAGTGCTCAGATATCTAACAGAGAATTACATTCATGATAAGCTGAGTCAAGGATCTTACCCCGGTATGTTCCTAAGGTTTTTGCAACTGTAGGCAGTCCAGATCTGTGAGCATCTGTTTCATGTGAAACTCTTTTTCAACATCTGATTCACACATTTCTTTTATCAGCAAGGTTAGGGTTGAGTGAACCTTGCAGCAAGCAGATTTCCAAAAGTGTTAATGTTTCATTTCTCTCTGATATACATTCACTCCGTGCTGATTATATTCTTTATAAAGCAACTGCAGCAGGCTGATGACTGGCTTATCTGCCTGCCATTTCTCTCATACCTCTTTGTTACCTGCCTCTGGTTTCTCATCACTCTGAAAGGCACAGGTTGGTCCCTGTATCCCTCTCATCATCAGTCTGCTGACAGCTGGGAGGCAGAGCCATGGCTGGAGCCAGCATCTCCCGTGGGCAAAGCTCCGTATTGCCAAAGAAGGCATAGAGCTGCTCTCTTTACCTTCCCCATCCACTACCATGGCTCTTCCTTGGGCTTATTCATGCTCTCTTGCTCTGGCTACATGACTAACCCATGAGTCCAGAAGGATTTCTGAGCAGACATAATCGCAGTAGACTGTAATTTTTGTGTCTGCCGGTAAAGTAATGTTCAAACTCGAGAGCACAGCTGCAGGGTGCCCAGAGTGGGGGATGCATTAGCCATGCCTGTTCCTTGGAGGGACGCCCTGAGACTTGTGCCCTGGGTGGGCACAGCTGATCTGCATGGAAACGTCTTTCAGATTTAAACAAATGAGCAGTCTGGCCACCAAGCACAGAAGTCAGCATGGAGGAAATGCCTCTGAGCACCCATAGCTGTCTCCGTGCCCTGGCTGGCCTGGGTAGGGAATCTGTACAGGATTTCAGGGCTGGCATGTTTGCAGCTTTAGGAAAGTTTCAGGCTGTTCCCTTGGGCTGTGCCCTGTTTCTGGAAGCAGAGGAGCAGCAGCAGCGTCACACTGCGCTTGGCAGCATGTTCCCACCAAGGTTGTAGTTATGTGGCTCTTTTCTGAATCATAACTATCCTCTCAAACACTGTGACAGAGGGAAACCATCCCATACCTTGACAGGTACCTACAGAAACACAGTTTCAACTTAATGTAAGTGGAAATTAGAATTGTTTTAATGAAATCACTATAGCCTTGTGAGTGGTTGTTTGTTTGGATTTAAAGGTGGATTATAATGGCTTAGCCTGCACCTGTTTAGCTTATGCCCCTGTATGAGCAGGTGCAAGTTCAACTGGATTGAGCCAGCTTCCAGCTGGTAGCAATGTTCAGACACAGAGCTACATCAGTCTGACAAAGCCAGTTTAACATAGTAGTCGTAGCTGCACTGTAGAAAGATGAATACTCTGCAGACAACTGTGCTGATGGAGGAAGAGTCTCTTAGTCTGCCCCTGCTGCTGCTCACTGCCTCTTTCCCAGAGGTTTCCTTCACTTCAGACCCATTAGGATGATTCCTTATGCATGGAGAGGGTTTCAGAATACTTACAATCTCCCTACTTATAATAACAACCTGGATAAGGTTGTTTGGCCTTGTCTATATTAAAGAAATTTTCACCCATGCCATTAACATAATTGGATATTTTAAACAGTGTAAGCATCACCACTGCCGTTATTGCACTGTGTCTGGTTCGCAGTGAGGTAATGACTTGAATTTACAGTAGTTTAAATACGTCCAAATCTCCGAGTGCAGGCAGGGTGAGAGCCTGGAAAATGGCAGATGGTGTAGGAGTTTCTTTAGTCATGCTGCTGTTTTGCAACCAAGAAGTTTTGGCCAGCAGTCACATATTCAATGTGAAAATGTGGCAGGTAGATGAAAAATTGCTCTGCATTGTTGCAGTGCTGTCTGAGATCGTTCCCTTCTAAGGATACTCAGCAATATTCCTAGATGAGCACTGCTACCTGAGGGGGCACTTTTGAATGATTTTAATGTTTATTGAGTGCCAGTAAACTCACACAGTTATCTCTTTAGTGAGTCTGCAAGCTGAAACAGACTTTTGCCCGAAAGAGCTGGCATCTGTGCCATGGAGCTGTAAGATCTCGGTGCCTGTTTGGAGGGCCATCCTGCGCTGCCATGGACAGTGGGAGTTTCCTTACTGACTAATAGGAACAGAGCAGAATTGGGGAGGCAGCCTGAGGACAGGATCCCTTTTGGATCCCAAAGGCTGAGGTGATTTTGTATTGATCTGTGCTCTTGTTGGCAGAGGGAGGCTGCAGTCTGCTGCGACATTTACTCTGCATTTAGTGTATGTGACAATTGTATCTACTAGGTGGAGGAGATACTGCAAGCCTGGGAGGAGTGTTCTTTTAAGACTGTTTACCTACAAATAAATAAACAAACCAGTACGGGAGAGAAACAGAGAAGAGTGGAGTGCTTCTGTGGCGTATTACTGCAACTTAGACCAGAAAAGGAGCGTAGTGATTCTGTCTCTTTTTTTCTAGGAAGAGCAGCAGTCTGCCTGGGGGTGATGGTGAGAGTTGATGTAAGGATCACTGTCTGGAGAGGAATGTACATAAAGTTGTTTCATTAAGAGATGCTTCATCTTATTTTAGCTTCAAGCTGATGTATTTATCATGGAGAAAACACTTTCATCACTAAGGAATACAGAGAAAGCTCCAGAGGGACTGGAAGGAATATTGCCAAAATTTCTAAAGTTGAAACTGTACTATTAAATGTCACACAGCTGTGAAGCTGTGCACTTAGCAAAGCTGTACGGGATACACCCAGTTCTGTCAGCCATCCCATTCCCAGCTGCAAGAGTTGATCTTTGAGGAAGCTGATTCTCAGAATGGCACGGAGATCACACATCCTAGGCTGACAAATATAGATGACTTACTTACCTTTTTTTCTGTGCACATCAGGTTTGTCCAGTTGTTCACATTCTTCCACATGCTTGACTGGAATAAATTTTCTTTTACTTCAAAAGGGAAGTTGTAACCTCTCAAGGAAGTGCTTTAGAAAAGGAAACTGCTCAAATGCTGACTCATCAGTGGTGTTAGCTCATGGGAGTGAAGAAGCTTTGTTGCACAAGTTTCTGACAAACCAGGAAGAAAAAATATCTACATGTAGTTTGAGTCAGTCTGGGAAAGAACGGGCAGCTAGGGCCATAGAACAGAGCCATAGAATAGGGCCATACAGCAACTTCAGAATTACAAGGAGCCATGCCAATCATGTACAAATAATTGCAAGAAAACAAAGGCTACAGCACGATTGTAGTCCTCTCCAAGGGAATGTCACGATGACATTCAGGAGCCTGGCAAAGGGTGTATGTATGTGTCTTTGTGTGTTAACCATTTTCTGTGTTGAAACAGAAACATGCAAGTCTCTTCCTAAGATGAACTGTTTACTATAAAGGGGATGTACTTGCCTAGACACCTATTGCTCTTTTGTTTATAGCATACTAATGAAATGAAACTTGGGTTAATTAGGCATTAGAGTGATATTCAGATTTTGTATTTACTAAGGAGATATTAAAACTTTAAGAAGTGAAGCAGGAAATCATTACAGATACGTACAGTAGTTATTTTACATGTCTGTTAAGTAGAAGCATTAACAGTAATGATTCTGTAAACTGGTCTTGAATAATGGTCTATTCACATCCCTTTGTGCAAAAGGGTCAAGAAGGTGTTTTTTTAATGGATCACTTAAATTAAGTTAGTTTGCTAACTAAAAACATTTGGTACATTCAAGATGGCTCTCTGTGGTCTAGCCACCTGGAATGCTGATAAGAGCAAATGCTTAAAAGATAAAAGCCTTAAAGCTCTTTTCTTCCTAAATGAGGATAACACACACATCACAACCCAAGGCATATTTTATTCATGCAACAGGAGTCTAATCCTAAAATTCTTCTTCATGCCCCTTTTAAGCAGATAAAAAATTCCTTGCTTGTAAATGGGGTCTACATTTTCTTATTTGTGGTACCTGCCAACGGGATGGAGCCAGGATGTGGCTTCTTAATGAGACATGTTTGCTGGTGCACTATGACCCCATAGCTGTCACTATAAAGGGCATAGGCTGCCGATCTTCCTTCTCAGGACCAACTTCTTTTTGAAAGAAGAATCTTGAAGATGTCAGTAAGGTAGATAAGTACAAAGAGCCTGTTCTAAGGAACTTCACTTACAAGGAAGTAACTTCCTTTGACCCCTGCATTAGTTTGGCAAGCATAGACCCTGCAGGAAGGTGGAATGTGGAGGCATAATTAATAAGTAATGGAAAGACTGTTCTACAAAAAATGGAAACCATTTCTAATCTGTGAATGTAGCCATGCGTGGCAGATCTGCAGACTTCTGTAATTAGCAGGCATCCAAAATATGCTGTTGTCACCACCAGAACTCCTGCAGAATGAGGCCTTCTCTCCAGGAGGAGGAAGATGGCAGCCAAAGCATTGCAATCATCGAGACAAATCTTTGACCCACTGAAGCACAGCTGAAGAAAACACAGTTTGTCTCTTGCTCTTTCAGTGTTGGAAATAATAATACCCCTTGAATGCACCAGTATGTGAGGATGGATTGGGATAAGATGAAAGAACAGTTTAGCACTGTTGGCTCAGCTTTTCCTACTTGCATATGGCTGGCACATCCCTGGAATGAGAATAGGCAAAGATGACTCAAAGAACCATTAGCACAGAGTCCAAGCTGTTAGAGTGGTGAGAAAGAGAGATTTATCTCCACAATACCATGAAATTGGTCAGGTTAACCACATTTACCTGTTTGCCTCCAGAGCAGTATTTATCCCCAGTAAAGTGCTCTAGCACAGCACAGACTTAACAACCACACACTAGATTAGGCTAAACACCTTGCAATTCTCTTAATTTGCACTTGTTCACATTGAGTTGGCTAGATACACGAGTACAAGTGAAACTGTGTAGGTACTCTTCCTGCTTTCCGTGGTACACAACTCCCTTCAGCAATAGCCTACCTCTGCATCCAACAGCACAAGTATTAATGTGCCAGAAAGTATTTCCATGTACAGGTCATACAGAACATACTTCCCATTTTGAGGGGCATAACCAAATGACTTCAGATTTATATGAACATAGAGCCTATGATGTGAACACAAGAGACCTAGAGCTTGCTGAGTATGGTCAAAGGAATTGCAAATACCTCTTAAAAAAGCAGGGAGAGGGAAATTCTGAGACCCATCCTGGCAGCTTAAAGAAGATGAAAACCACAGTATCAGTGCTGTGAGCTGCTCACTTAATGTGCAGTGAAGCTGGCATCTTACAGAGTGTGACTGCACATTAGTGACGTGATTGGTAACATGAAGGTAGTAATGAATGTAGAGTTTAACTTACTTTTACAATTCTGAATGAGAAGAATGTGTTTGCCACAAAGCCATTTGTTTGAGATGGAAATATGAAATATCTTCTGTAAAATAGCAGTGGCAGTATGAAAGCTTTTGTCAACAGGGTCTGCTGGAGCAGCTGCAGTGGTGGCTGTCAGGGGAGAGTGACATGACTTTCTCCTCAGATGCGGTACAGCAATGGTTAGCAAAGGCCACTGTTCCGAGGAACACTCAGTGATCAGCAAGAACTGAAGTTGGCCATTTCCAAATGAATTTATTTAATCCATCTGCTTTTTAAAAATGACCTGCAAACAGAGTCTTATCTGTTGTTTTTAAACAGCTATTGTGGAGCTCAAAGGTTTTGTAGGCAAAGCAGAAGCTCAGGGTGCAAGCCTTTTCCCTTATGGTTTAATATCCAGTTCATAGCATAACCAAAGGAGAGTTGCAGTTTCAGCTCACTGCACTTGAGCGCTGGACAAACATAAAGTGCTCCAATAAAGAAAGAGGAAGAATGTCCCATTGTTGCCCTTTTTATTATCCTTATTATGAATTTTCATTGCTGAAGGTTAAATTACGAAGTTAAATTTTAGCAGTGATGAATGCATTGTTTTTTCTCTTGCTTCTTGCAGTACAGTCATTAGCTGATTCACAGATCTGATTCTGAGCCAGCGGTTTAAAAGGTTAGGCAAACTCTGTGTGTGTGTGCAGACATGCTGCCTTTTTCCACCACTACTCAACCTGTCGTTTCTGATGGTGTACCTCACAGACCCCACTGATTACAGAAACATGAATCATAATGGAACAGCAATAACCAAAATTTGATGTTCATACTATCCTTTGTTGGAAGGCAAATATTGTTAGAAAGGCATGCTGCAGTCTTCCAACACTACTTATTTAATATTATTTTTTAAGCCATTACCAGAAGTGAGGGAGGCAAATTTTATTTAAATGAAAATTGAGAGTAGATTTGACATTTACTGTAAGCTTCTAAAACCAGAACCTTCACAAATTAAGAAATGGGCATATGCATAAAACAGAGCAAAATCTTTGTCCCAAGTAGCTGCTCATAAATGTCAGTGAGAACACGTGTTTTGTTCTGGAGAGGGAGTTCCGTGTATTTTTTCAAGAGTTCTCCAGTTATCATTGCTTCTTTGTTCTGAATTTGCTTAAATATTTATTCCTTTTACTGATATTTCCATGATATGGGTCTCTTGAAGTTGTCAAATTAGCCCAAGCAGCCACTGTTTCTCTGCATTCCTCAGTCTTTGAATACAGGTGTTGGTTCTTCTCATTTAGTATGGACCTTATTTGGCAAATCTCACTTGATTGGACTTTACCTCACATCTTGATTTGTGTATAAAGAATTTGTTCACTGAATTTAAATGGTTTTCCTGAGCTCACTTTTTGTAAGCATGTTCAGAACATGATTGATGTTAGCTCTCCTGGGTGTGAATTACACGTTAGAGGTGTGGAGACTGAACACATTTACCTACAGATTGTTCTTTTCTAATTTTTGTTTGTCCTGAATGTCTAGAGTTTATCGTCCATTATTTCCTCTTGTGACTGTATCACTGTCAAGCCTTTGTTTCCCCAGTGAGAATAGGAAGGGACTAAGCAATGTTCCTCAACTTCTGTGTTATCCTGAGATAATAGAAGAATGTCATTCTCTGCGTTTTATAGCTTTAGGTTTCCAGCTAACATAGCCAGAAACCGTTGCTAACAGAAGCAATCAAAGGCTTGCTAGCATGGCATACAAAATGGCCATGTTCTTCTACAGTTAGAGAGTAACACCTGTAAGTAGGGCTCATTCTCAAACATTTAAATGGCCCCTCACCCACACCCCTTAAATGGCCAGCTTCTGAAACAGTGCTGCTGCAGAGAAAGCTTATTGGGCCTGTGGAAAGTGCTTGTTAAAATTCTGCTGTCTCATCCAAAAGAGTTATCATCATGCCCTTGCTAGAGCTCATTCTCTCTGTGGGTATTGCTAAATCATCTCTGCCAGACAGAACGTGTCCCAGGCAATTAGAGAAGTCCATATAAAGGGATTTATTTCTTACCAAAAAAAAAAAAAAAAAAAAAAAGGCAAACAAATTCTGCAGTGCCAGCTACTCTCCCTACAGTTCATCTATTTATTTTAAAGAGCAAGTTCTGGGAAAGATCCTCTTCTTTAACTAATTCCCCACTGGAGAAATGGTGCATTTTTGAAGAAAGCACACTTTATAATATGCTACTTTGCCAAAAGACGTTGCATCCCTTCTTGGTTCAGAAGATAAAAAAAAATATTTCAATCATTTATAAGAGAAAATCCAAAGGGCAGATTTCCACATGCCTTCTTTCTTCATGGCCACTAAATTCTACCCCCTGGAGCCACACTATTTCTGTGAGAACATATTCATGAAATCCAGTCACACGTTGCCAACAGGAAATAAAGAGGATGAACACTGCCTTTGCATTAGTGTAAAACTAATGGTTACATGCTTTGAATTCAACAGTTACTTATAGTTCTGTTTCCAGTACACTTTTACAGATGCTTTCAGGGTATGTACTTTGGTGTGACATCAAAAAGAAACCTGTCTTGGCAAAGGAGCAACAGAGGAAAATCATAACTTGTTTATATGAATTGAAAAATACTGTAATTAAATAAAATAGTATAACTATAAAAATAGAGTGTAACTTGTTTTATTGTCCTCCCCACCCTATGTTGCATCTATTCTTAGATCAGAAACTATTTTTAGAGCCTACACCATGATGAAACTGTTCCTGATTTGAGCCTCCTAGAGCTACTGTGATAGAAAAGGTGAAAGACACCAACACAGCATTGCACCTCCAGAGGAGGAGATGCCAAAAGATACTGTCAATGAAAAACTGCCTTCAAGCAACTAAATTTGGGATTCAAGCAGGATCCTGTAGACTCAGTGAAAGATACCTCATGCAAATAGGCAAGTCTTGCAACATGTCCTCAAAGTCGAACACTGGTGGAGCAATGGAGCTCTTCCTCCCCCCTCCTTTTTCTTTCTTTTAAAAGGGGTTTAGTCAAGGGCGCTCTATATAGAGTGGTCTGCTTCCCACTACTAGTCATATCACCCCTTAAGCAAGTTCTCCCCTGCTGATCCCAATAGTAGTAAACTGTAGTTCGATAGTTAAGCTAAATATTTCTCTCTGCAACTTTCATGAAGCTCAAAGAACTAGAGACAAGCTTTCACTTCCGCATCAAGTCTGAGTTGAATTTGAATGACCTATGTGTTTTGGAGAAGCACTGCAGAATGACATTATTTCTCAAGGCAACAACCCAACACCATAAGAAAATTGACTACTGTGGGGTTTTTTTGTTTGTTTTGCCTCAGCAATGTTGAATGAAACTTAACCATGCAAATGGCAATTTCAAAGGTGTCCTTAAAGTTAAGCTCTTGAGGGCTTTTTGGCTGTTTCAGTCTTTCCTACTAGTTTCCATTTTGAGTGTACCACAAGCTTACTATTCCATCATGCTAAGCCTTGACTATTGTAATGCATAAAACTTGGACAACTTACAAATACAGAATGTCTTCAAATTCTTGCATATCAGCTTCCAAACCAAACCTCCATAAAAACTCCACTTAAATTATTTTAATGATGAGGCTGGTTTCTAGGGAAAGGTATCACATACCCAATGACAAAGCCTAGAAACCCTTCTGCACTGGAGGATGCTGCCACCTTGGCAAGAAAGAGACTATGTTGGCAGGAAATAGTCAAATGCCTTCCTCTACCTGAAAGTATCCTATTCCAAACTGTTCCCTTTTTTGCTATCACTTTTAATGGGTATTTAAAACAGGAAAGTCCTTTCTAAAAGGGCTTCTAAAAGGAATAATTAGAGTCTAGAATAAAAGGAATTGGTTTAATATGTGAAATCACAGAAACGACATGTTTCAAGGCTGCAGTGTTTCTAGGATAATGGCAGGAAGAGGTAGTTGTAAGCCTCTATGCAACAGCATCCCTGGATTTACTCCTCAGGCTCTGTTCGAACACTACGGAAAAGTTCTGTCTGCAGACTCTTGTTGAATCTTGCTTGCTTGTGTTAATATGAACAAGATTAACTACCTGCTCCCATGGTTTTACATTTCTGGTCATTTCAATGACAACTTGCATGCTGGTTGTACATCTCTGTTAGATATTCCATAAATGAGACTTCTTAAAGAGACTAAAAGGTTTTCACAGTGCCTTGTGAGCCACTACATCACTATTTCTGAAGCTCTTCTGCAGACAGAGCTTCCTTTGAAGTCAATGGGAGTTCTTTCTGAATAAGGACTTCAGGATTTGGGCCTCAGGATATAAATGCTGTGATCAATCTCCTGAGCATAATGAATAACATTTTCTTGGCTTTCAGAACCATATTAAGCCAAATAGTAGCCCCAGGGATTCAAAATGGGTAAAACAGGAGAATCTGCTTTGTTTCAAGCTACATCTTTATTTAGCTTTTTAACCAGGAGTCCCCTTGCCTAGTAACATTCCTCTGACATCCCCTAAAAATATAAAAAATAATAAAAAAAATCCCTCCAACAATAAGACTAAATGTTTCAACAGTTACTTTGACATTCAAGCCTATCACAGCATGAGACACTATGAAACAGAGTTGTGTTCAATAAAACAAATGTATTTGCTCTAGACTGACCTGTTTAAAAGTTGTGACCTGAATATACAGCCTCAAACAAAGGACTTGAAGGCTGAGAACATTTATTAATTATATGACAGGGAGGTCCACAGGCACCGATTTTGGTCAGAACATCATAGCACCGGACACTGCGCAAACATCAGAGGTAGTGATTCAGAAAGTTGGCAGTCCAGGTAGATAAGACAGATATTCCTTGTCTCCTATTCTTATAATTACTCTAACTTTATAGATGGAAAGTTCAGCTGCAGAGAGATTATATGACTTGCCCAATACCTCTCAAAACCTAGAATGAAATCTGACTGCCAGCCACGTGCCTGGAGACTATGCCCCCCACCTTTTACACAGCATATTACAGAATTAAAAGAACATCATAGTGTCCCATTCCAGTCCCAATCTTGGCTTGGCTCAGCATTCACCACTGCCTTCCATCCTGAAACCAAAGGCCTACATCCTTCCTATTATGGATGACAAGAGTTTTGCCAGTGTTGATTTCAGCAACAGCAAGTCTAGATCCAGTGATAAATGACAACCCATGCAGCACTGTGAAGAGCCTGGCTCCATCTTCTTAATAATCTGCTCATAGGTACCAGGGGCTGCTGTTAGGTGTCCCCTAAGCCCTCTCATCTCCAGGCTGATCAAGCCTAACTCCCCCAGCCCCTCCTCACAGGCAAGTGCTCCAGCCCCAACCACATTAGCAGCCCTCCACTGAGCTGCTTTTAGTTCACCTATGTCTTTCTTGTACTGGGAGGCCAAAAACTGGACTTCTGGTTACACCAGATGTGGTGTAATGAGTGATGCGTGGAGGGAGGTAATCACTTCTTTCCACCTGCTGGCTATGCTGCTCCTGTTTGTTCATCCCAGAATGCCATTGTCCTCCTTCGCTGCCATAGTACACTGCAGGCTTATACTCACATTTTTGGGCACACTGCCCAAAAAAGACCCCAGGTCCTACTGCACAGAGCTGCCCACAGGCAGTCAGGCCCCAGCCTGTACACTGTTACTGAACTTGCCTATCTTGGGCTAAAATTTATAGGGAACTGCAAGGCAACAAGACGACCTGGACTGGTTAAGTTCAAGGAGCTTTAACACAACAGTTACTTGGGGAACATTTTGCAGGCTCTTATCTCTGAAAAATGTGAGTGGAGGGAGCATAGGTCACCAGTCCATTTCCCTTCCTCTTGCCTCAGGTCTGATGCTGGCCCTTTAGCATTTTGGTGAAGGAAGTCATGCAACTTTTACTTCTACCCATGACCTATGAAGAGTTTGAAAGAGCTGAAAATACCATGCTGGCATGTACTACAATGGGAAATCTTCCAGCTTTCAGATGTGAATATATATGGGACCATCAATAGTAGACAGAGAGATGTTTTTGAGAAGCAACTCTAAAGCTGATGAGAAAAAGGTAAGAAGCAAAAAATTACCTGACATATGAGTAACTGGACTCTCCAATGTGAGCTCAACAGCTGGAAGAACACCTCTACAGTACCAGTAAGACTGAGGAAGAAGTCTCCACTATATACCAGGTATCTCCTAATACAGCTGAAGCTAGTTGAGGTTTTAAACAAGTGCAGTCTTGTCTATTCTACAACTTGCAGCAGTGATGTAAATTACCTGCTGATTCAGTTGTATTTGTAGATGGTTTTCAGGGTTTGTTTCTTTGATTTCTTTTTTTCTTTTCTTTCTTTCTTTTTTTTTTTTTTTTTTTTTTTTTTTTTTTTTTATGCCTGGTTAATGAGTTCCCTTCCCTCTCCCTCCTTTAACTAGGTCAAAATCCCTCTGACTTCCCCAGTTTCTTCAAAGCCTTGGCTCTGCTTCCCTGTGTGGATTTATTCCAGGTGCTAGGCTGCCTTCTCCCTAGAGGCTCCCTGGTGCAACCCATTCACTTATCTTGGTTCCTGATCTTGAGGGAAGAGTCAAAACCACCAGCATGGAGAGGCATGCAGCAAGAGACAACTCAAGACTGCTCAGCACCAGAGATGAAATTCAATTTCTCCACCTCAAAGATGATGTCAAAATAACATATTTTTCCCTTCACATTTAAAACAAGTAGTTCTTTTTTAGAGACAGCAAAATGGCTCCCTAAAGCCCCTGTTGGGAAGGTTCAGTAGAAGTTTGGAGGAAAAACTGGGCCTGACAGAGGTCCAGCTGCCAGAGTCCCTGTGGTGGGGGGGGGTTGTCTCTGCACTACTGGCTGCCTCATGTGGAGACCCTTCCTTGGGGCATGGGCCCTCCCTCCTGCTCATTCAGAAAGAGCAGAGAGACTCAGGGAGCTCACAGGGCCCGTCCCAGAGAGATACGAAGAGTCTTCACACACAGCCCACCAGCACAACAGGCAGCACAGCAGATGTGTTGGCAAGTCCTGAAAGACAAGGGGCAAAAAACACTGCAGCCAAGCACTGTGCTGCTCTGCAGCTTCCTGGTGGACCTACGAGGAAGCTGCTTCACAAGCACGTCAGACTATTGCTGTGTGACTATACTCAACTTTTGAGATCCCACAGAGTCCGAGATAGGTTTTTGACACTTCCTTCAGCTCTAATATGGAAACTCTGCAGGCAACTGAATTTGCTTATGCCCAAAGTGAAGTCTGCAACTTGTTTTTTATCTGTCATATCTGCGCATATCCATAGAGGAAGGTCTAAGATGATAGGATCTGGAGGATCTGCTGTGATAGATTCAGCTGCAATCCCACTTCTTACTTGCCAGGATACTTTCTTCCCTTGCATTTGAGGACTATAGGATAAAAATGTCAACAGATATATGCTAAAAGCCTACCTGTACTGTAAATTGCAGCTGTGCTGTACTTGGGCATTCTGATTTGATGCGGCAGTAGCTGAGGCAGGCGTCTGGGGTCACTCCGCCACCGACACAAATTGTGCTCTCTCTGGAACACTGTGAGCTAAGAAAGAATTTCCTGACATGAGCATCCTCCTGCTGACAGCCGCGGTGCGGCTGACAGTGGCTCCCACACTGCAGAATAGGAACGAGACTTGTATTCACACCAGTTGTGTTAAAGATCCAGTAATTTGCTGTATATCAAACAGAAAGACCAACCTAGGGAAAGTAACTGTAATTTCAGCTTCCAAAGGCAGACTAAAGAAAACTAATAAAAAATAAAATCTTTCTTTAATGAGTCATTGTTGCTCTTCCTCTAATCTTTAAAAACCTGCACCTTCACACATTGTAAGATTAATGATTACCTATGTTTTTTCATTATCACTGACAAAAAAATGAAATATATAGTAAATTTGTTAACAAGAGTGGATAGTGAAGTGTCTTAGGACCAGAACAACAGCAATTCCTAGATGTAAACCCAGCTTAGACTTAGGCAGATATTGCTTACCTGCATTAACTCTTTGCTGTGCTACTGTTTAGGGAAATGTCAGTGAAAGACAACTTGGGCTAGAGAAGTAAAAAGAGGAAAAAAAAAATCTATCTCAGATTGCTTCTGTCTCCATGTTTAGATTGTCCCTTCTTTGTAAAGCACAGCAAGCAGCTCTCATGCAGATCTGTATGAAAACAGCTCCTCTGAGTTTGCAGATCATCAAGAAGTGAAATAAATGAGTAGAACAAAAGACCTGACATCAGGATCCCTATGGTCTCTTCTCAGCCCTGCCTCTAGAAGCACATGAGATTGGGTAAACACTTCATTCCTCTGTGCATCAGCGTACCCCAGATTTCATCAGCTGATGAGGTCTGTTGATGACACAGAGTTGGGATATGCAGTTAATACAGAGGAGTGGTAGGACACTATACAGGGTGAAAACAAACTGGCTGGGAATTAGAAAAATAGAAATAGGTTGGAAGTGTGGAGTGCAAGGTGCAAGATGGTGACCTTGGGTACAAGACCACAGAATCTTCTCCCATAAACTAAAACCTTATTAGTGGAGGGCAACTGCTAGTCAGTTATTAGAAGATTATGTACCAAAATTCCACATGAAAAAAAAAAGCAAACACAAAAATCAGGAGGCCTCTGGAAAGCTATTTTGTGTAGAAGTATGGAAATACTAACAATGTTCAAGGTGCTTCTACAGCATATCTGGAATTCGTGGGGAATTGTATAAAATTAATCTAGAAGTTCCAGAAACTCACAGTCAAAAAAAAAAAAAAAAAAAAAAAAGATACATTTTCTCTACAGATTAGAAAGGTCCTCCAACCCCAGGCAAAAATATTTTGGCTCAAAAAAGAAAGCTGTGAGGGGATATAACTATCTCAAAATGGTATGGGACAGACAACAGGGAGGGAGAAGAATTCCTCAAGTTAAAGGACAACAGCACAATAATAGTCAAGAAAGTAGTTAAGCTGGCAATAAGAGCACTAAGGTCTGCAGTGGCCCTCTAGTTAGGGTAGTTGAAACAAGTAATACAGTAATATCTTTTAAAAGATGGTGCCTGATCAGTTCATAAAAATCAAATTCCAGTCCAATGTTCCTAAGCTTTGAACTGTTTAGGATCATGATTTTCAAACTGGTAAAGAAATGGGAACTTTGGGGGAACAACTGTCTATACTAACAGGAATGTTTTCAAGGATTGCTTTGTTTGTAAATATGACACTGGCAACAGTTTGAGTGGTACCTGCATGTTTAAAACAGAAACAAAACAGTATGTTTAAAACAGAAGCAAAATACGTATGTCAATGTATGAGAAAAAAGAAATATTTAATTGCCTACAGTAAGCAAAAGTTGGACAGAAACTAAAAGCTTATTTGAGCTATACTATTAGTTAAAAAGTAGTAATCCACCCAATACCTTATCAGTTAAACAAAAGCAGGGATTACTTTTAGATATAAAAGCAGTATCTTAGTAGCATGCCTTCACATTTTCAGTCATCTTAAGGTACTCACCAACTTATTTTCTGCTTTCACAGGTCTCATTTTTCCATTAGTTTTTCAAAGACAATTGTAAAGTAATTTTTGTCTCCATTATTTTCCTGATATTTTTCAAACCAAATACCATGATTTATTTTCCAGCCCTTACATAATATTTCTGTCAAGAGCTCTTTTTCAAGGTGTGAATATATTTCAATACATATGCAGATCCCAAGGAAATACAACTACACAGATTTTATTTTAATTATAAGCATAAGGTCACAAGCAGAGCTTTGCTATACTATGCTTCACATATTTCAACTAACTGCCAAGCTACCCTGCTGTTACCAAAAAGTAACTCAAACTCTATACGGGAAGCTCTTAAACATCATCTACTATCATCAGCGTAATGTAGTCTTTGTAGCGAACAGTATTTGTCTCTGGATCTAGAGCAGCAGAGAGCATGTCCTCCATTTCTTCCTGAGTAAAGGGCTCACCTGAAAGAGAACAGAAAGCAACACTTTATCTTGACACATATTCTTTTAGAGTTGCTAGATTATGCTGCTTTTCCCTCGCAGGGATTTCCTTTCAATCCTCAGACAGGGGAGAAAAGGAGAAGTACCAAGAATCTAATTCCTTTACCTTCAGAAGTGTAAGTCCTGCACACCAAATTGGCTGGCCTATGGGAAAGGAGATTGAGGGCCGGGATCTTCTTATTTCCATTAAATTCACAAACTCCAAAATTTGCAACAGGAATTGCAAGACAACTGTTTTTTACAGTCAGAATGAATTCTTACAATGGCCACATTAGTACTATTTTCTCTTTTTCCTATCCTTTCACTTGTGAGTATTAACATCATGAAAAGCTTCTGATTCTTCCCTTTTAGGAGCTTCAAAGCTGCTGGTGGCCTACTGCAACCTTCTTTGAGAATACAGTCCCAGTCTTAAGACAGGTCTTGTGCAAAGCATGAGTGCCCTTTTGTACTTGAGGCAGGCATGCATGAGTCAGACATGCAAGAAAAGCCGGCTCTTCAATGAGTATTGAGGAGTACATGATATACAGCTTAAATCTGGTCTTTGAATCTCTTGGTTTGCACAGGGTACTAGAACTAAGATCAAGATAATGCAGGAATGAATGAGCACTGAAACTACCTGAAACATCTGGAAATCTAAACTACAAGATTACAGGAGGAAAGAAAAAGAATCGCATCCTCAGGAAGCACAAAGATGAGCACAGAATCATAAAATACCCACATAAGATTGAATTATAATTCCTAATGACAGCAAGCTCTATCTGAAAATATCTGCAAATAGGCAGGTAAATGTCCTTTCCCTGCATTATGCACCAGTGGAATGTTTTAGTTTGCAGCCACTCATCAGGAGAACAGAATTGTCTGAAGACAGTGAATCTGCTCCTACAAGTTTTGGCATGCAGAATCGGGGCCTCAAGGTGCCATATACCCATATAATGTTTATTTTCTTAAGTACTGATATTACAAGAATAATTAGTCAGCATGTTACCTTCTTCAGTCATATATTTTACCAGCTCCTCTTTAGTAAGATATCCATGTTTATTCTCATCTAAAGCCTTTAAAAAAAAGAAAAAAGAAAGAAAGAAAAAAAAAGAAATAAAATTGTTGTGGTTTTAACCATATAGAATCAAGAATCAGCAAATTCTTTCCAGCAATTAGGTAGTTCAATCTTTTAATTACAGACCTCAAATGCATGTAGAAGAACATCTTCTGGAATAGGCCGGTAACTGAAACCATTGGATCAGAACAGTTAGTATCACTGTTTGCAAGGCTGCTCCACTATTTTAAAAGACTAAAACAGAAGCATTAAAGGAAAGGGAAAAACCTACTTTCTATGAGAATTTAGTAAGTTTCTCAATCTAACATTTAATTCCAGCTTGACTTCTTGGAACTGTCCGTATGTTTAACTCTTATGTCTTTTGCTGTGTTCCTGCTTCATTTTTCTTGTGCTGAAGAGCCAGGTGAATGGCTTCTGCATGTCTGGGCTGGCTGAGTGAGGTTAGTAAGAATCAATACTAGTTGAATCATTCCACGAAGCCAATACACTGAACAGGAGAAGGTAGCCAAACCAAGAAAACAAAGTTTTGTCCAGGTAGGTTAGTAACTAGGCAACAGATCACCTAGTGGGACTTTGAAGGTGTAACGAGCTAATGATGAGCTATAAAAGAAAAGGTCTGTCAGTAACAATTTCAGGCAGAAAGCAGAACTGAGTACATGCAAGTGCAGGTGCAAACAAGTGACTGATTCCACTGCTGGAAAAGGAAGCCATGTATAGCAGCGGAGACCCTCCATCCTAGCAGACTTTCACCAAATCCCCAAAATACTAACGAGAAGTAAAGACGTTGAGGCCAGGGAGGCTCTAAATGCTTGATTGTTTTGTCGGGACCCGCCTCGCTCTTTCACTATCTCAACATCAAATGTGCTAGAAAGAGTCCATATTTTCTGTGATCCAAATCTCATGTGCCCTTGGGTAAATAAACTATAGACATAATGCCCCAAAAGATAAAGTGGTCCTGAAATGCTTGCAGCAGCCTGAAGAAATTGTCACACTGGGACCAAACCCCACTGGCTGCTCACGGTCCAGGCAGCAGAGCAAAGCCCCAAGCTGTACCCACAGCCCCCAGACCCGATGAGGCAATTGTGGGCAACCTCATAGTTATTTCATATGTGACGCCCTCTTACTGAGGCCAGTTGGACTTTTGTGTGCAAAATAACTTACCAGTGTTGGACAAGACTGAATCTTCCAAAACCCTGGGATACCATTTTTAAAAAGAAAGATAACTTCCCAACAGATAATACTGCTTCTAGTGCAAAATATCGCAAGGTCCTGTGTGCATGCAAAGATTTCAGGGTGCCTCTGAATAATGCAGAGCTTTCTTGTTCCAGTCTTGTTTAGACTAGCAGATCTTTTAGATCAGCAAGCTTTTAGAGTGCTAAATTGTGTACACTCAACTGTACCTGGCAGTTATTTTGAGACACAGATATGAAGCTGATTTATACAACTTATTAAAAATACACTGTAACTGACTGTGCTTCTCAGTAACTGGAACTCATTTGTACAGAAAAAGCAATGGTTATGACCTTAATTTGCATATAAAATATTTTCAGAGATGCACAAAACATACTGAATAGCTGGTTAA
This sequence comes from Rhea pennata, assembly GCF_028389875.1. NCBI lineage: Eukaryota > Metazoa > Chordata > Aves > Rheiformes > Rheidae > Rhea > Rhea pennata. The sequence goes on from NC_084665.1 coordinate 41,158,047, forward strand.
TTCTCATTCACATTAAAAATACAGAAGCTACACGTTATCACAATTCATGATTATAAGCTGGCATTACTTATACCATCACCTGAATATAATTTTTTGTAGACTAAATCATTTTGAACTAAAACCTCACTGTCAATCTAAGGTAAATTAAGTTTAAAAAATAAAAATAAAATCTGTACTTCTTCTAGTTACATAAAATCATCGTAGATATACTCTTTCTTTAAGAATCAGTCCAGTCAGTACGGAATAAAATTCCACTTTCCATTACCGTCTTTCAAGTAGTGCTCTTGTCATCACTGGAAGAAAATTTTTCAAATTAATGTATCCAGTGGGTTCTTCTTCTTCTACCTACAAATAAAACTTAAGGAAGGTAGGTTAGATAGTTCATTAACAAACTCACAGGAAAACCAGATAATTTGGAGGGGTCCTGCATTAAATTTACAGTTAGACTTTGAATATTTATATCAGGTCCTTAATATCATGCGGCACCAAAACATCAGAGTGAAACGCTTCTGATCAAATAGAAAGAAATTGGAGAAAGAAATCCTATCCCAGGCTAAGTACAGTCCTGCTATTACAGAATCTTTCAGCAACTCAACATTGCTCTCTTGTGGTTAGAAACCATTCACACAAAAGCCTCGGACACAGTAGCTGCTCTTACCTTCCTTAATAACTCAATAAAACATGCAAGTGGCATCTTGCTAGTAAAGCCTAGCATGACCTGGAACATCCCCAAGCAGTGTAAAGCGATCACCCAGAACAGCAGACTGTTAGCACCTTCCCTGGCAGGAGTTTGGCACATGCCAGCTAATGCTCTCCCCGCAGCCGCCAGGCCCAGTTTGGGCCTTTGGACTTCAGTGGCTTCTCCCACTGGCAGTCTGCAGGAAACATTTACCAGGGTAGACATGGGCTGCTCTGTGCCAGCTGGCTTCAACAGTCAAAGATGTTTCTAGGCACATTTAAAATGCTCAGTGGGACATAGCCCCAACCTAGTATACCTCTAGGATGTAATCTGTTGCCTCCACATGTTTCATAGCCAGGTAGAGTTGAAGAGGGAAGGACCAAATAGGCAGACCAACTGAGTCAGGCCAATCTGAAACTTTCACAAGGCAGCCCATAAAATGCTACACAAAGAAAAGCTTTGTCCTGCCTCTCAAATTAATAGGGGACTAGCTCCACAAAAGCACTGGGGACTTCCAGCAGCATCCTCACTGCATTCCTGTACTTCCAGAAGAGACAAACATGATCAAAAACTGTACCAGCGCATCACTTCACTGAAAATTTCAAGTTTCATTCCCCAAAGCAGTGCCCTTAATGGAGCTAGCCTGTTTCTGTCTGCGTTTAGGCTGGATGCATGCCCTATAGTCTCACATGGCAGCAGTGACACCCTGCTGAGCTCTCCGCAGACACAGGCCAGATTGAAAGAAGACTCAAGTAGCACAAGTTTGAAATCCAAGTGAGCCAGGGAAAGACTAAGGTAAGAAATCTTCCTCTTAGGAGATGGGTAAGAGCAGAAGGAGATGCCTGCTATATCCAGTTGCTAAATGGGGATATGCTGCATGCTGTAACTGGTGCTGCATGCACTCTTCTATATGTTCCTGAAGGATTTTGACTGACAGAGGCAGGTAGCCATCACCTCTTGCTGCTTTAGACTGGAAATAGGCTTGAAAAAGTACTTTTCCTCTCCTGTCTGCTAAGCCTAGCAGAAGGGATCTTTAGCTAGGAAATGAAGCTGTTGCATACTTCTTCCTAAATAAAATGGTACTTTTTACCATTACAGGATCCTTTGCTTTACTGCTTAATCAATTGAGAAGATGCAATAAAATACTTGGCAAAACCTAACTTCTTCCCAATGACATAACAGTAAGTCACTGCACTGAACTATTACATGCATCACAAATATTGAGAGAAGTATCACTAGGAAGGATGTTTTATGAAGTGTCTATGCTTCAACTAGTAGTAGGCAACAAGTCTACAGAGACAGAAAAAGAAATGTGGTAGCTATTTATAAGTAATGTATAGATATGTCTTATATAAGCAGAATAACCAGAAGCAAGGACCCAAAGCATCCATAAAGAGAGTAAGTTACGCAAATCACATTTAAGAGCCAAAAAAACCATTAGATCTGCTCATCCAAACAGTTGAACAACATCCTAATTTTCCTACTAGAAGAACTCACTGGAGGTGACCTCTTCAAAGCTCACCATAACATAAGCATGTGAAAGTGTTAGCTCTCACTGGCAAATATCCAGATTTCTCTCTGTTGGTGTGCTGTTTGCATTTTGCCTTCAGAAAAAAGTCTGTGGAGAAGACACATTTCCTCCCTGGCAATGGACCTAGTCCTGGGAGAGAATGAGCAACCTCAACTCCCACTCATCTAGAAAGAGCAGCTACCATTTCAGTGTCTCTACAGACCCAGCAATGTCTTAATTTGTTAAAAGTAATCCTATTTCTAAAAACTGATAGACAAATGAGTGCACTGAATATATTAATCTGGCCTAAATCAGTAAGCATTCAAATTTTCAAGTATATCTTTCTCCTCATGCTCATTCCTGTTGTTCTATCACCTCGTTTCTCAATGATGCTTTCATTTGTCTGTAATTCCTCCCCTTTTCATAGCAGCTGCGACAACAGCAGCATTTACTAGTGCAAACTCCGTAAGTTTTGCTCTATTTCTTTCCTTTGGGTACACAACTGCCACAAAAACTGTACTGCAGCACCTCATTATGTTTTGTATCTTTACACTCACAACCATACTATCATTACTCACATAATGTTTGGGGAAGTGAAGCACAAAGAAACAAAACCATCTTCCAGAGTTACCCAGGAGGTCTGGGGCAGAGCAGTACGCTGAAGCTGGGATTTCAAACCCCAGGCCATTGTGGTAACCCTCAGATCAGCCCTTACCATCTCTAGGCCTATCATTTAATCTCAATTCTTTTAGTAGGGCTAAATATATGATATTAAGTATATTTTTTAGCATAAGGTAATACAGGAAACAGTATATGATAACTTTAGAGTTAAAATAATTATATAAATGCTAATTTTTTCAGCTAGAAATAACTTGGAGGCAACATATGCTGGTTTAGCTAAAATTAGGTTAACAGGAAGATGGATGACTGGGACACACAGGAGGCGAGAGACAGAAATGAACCACTGCTTACAATGGGCAGAAATATTGGAGAAATAACTTGATTACAAACTGGCCAACAGATACAATTTTTACTTTATTCAGATTACGATAAAATGGTCAATAGTAATGGTACCTTATATAAATTAAGATTGGATTATTGATTAAGATAATAAATAAAGGGTTCTGCAAAGAGTGTTCTTCTGGTACTACCTATGCCAAAGTTTCATTTACAGACACAATGAATCCTTTGAGACTTAACTTCCAATTTAGTGTTATTTAGGTCAACTAGTATTCTTAAATATATTCTTTCTTCCTGCATTTATTTGTATTTTAATTTACTACCTTTATAATCAACAATTGCATGCATGCCATATCATTGTATCTATCTCAACAGTCTTCCACTCCTAGCTGCACTGTGTTGTACTTCATTATATTATGTATCTCAAATCTACAGTAACACTAAAAATTGAAATAAAAGAAATCCAATCTCTTTGCAGGGAGGCAGATGAGGAAGACCTTCAAATCTGCTGGTTCCTTCAGTCCAGGGATGGTGGAGAGTGTCAAAGCATCCCCTTCTTTTCCTCAATTGTTTCTCTTGAGACAATTGCACAGTTCATTTACTGCAACCAGCAATCTCTGTGGCCTACTAAAAATATCATCTACATTAAGCGCTATAATTTCTCTTTCCCATTTTGTCCTGTTTGTCAGAGGGAGCTGGGACAATCTGGTACTGAGAGTACAGAACCAGAGGAGACAGATTGCAGTATCATGTTAACAGATCTTTCCCCTCTGATGGTTCTTTGCACTTCCTCGTCTGAAGCAGCTGCGTCATTTTTACAAGATTTACAACAAGATATTTCACACTAAATACTGAACTAAAAGAGACCAGATAAGCCTACTGAGGAGAGACAGGGATGAAATAATCCAGATTTTTGCTGGGGACAGGAAGAAAAGAGAAAGAGGGACCAAACCTCAGTATCCCAACATATACTGGAAAATGAGAAAATCTTTCCCCCACCTCCCAGCCCTTGAATCTTTCACTCCTCCAGGCATCATTTCAGTTTGCAAAAAGAATGTAAAAACTCTTTTTCCCACTCCTTTTACCCCTTTATTAACCATACTCTGCCAAGACACCATCACACCAACCTTTCTATTACAAAATACCAGTATAGCATGGGATGAGGAGGCACAAATTACAGTCTAAGAACAAACTCTTCAGAAATGCAATGGAAGTTCCTTTGCCTTCATACCACTGGGAGCACGGGAGGATCACAAGACCTTGCTAGGCTTCATGTCTGAATTCGGACAATTACAAGCTGAAGTGATCAAGTAAGAGCTACAACTGAGAGATCTTAAGATTGAGAGAGACATCAGGAAGGACAGCAAATGGAGAGGGCTGGCTATATAAGATGCAGCAATAACAGGTTCACTGGAGAAAACATGTCAGGCCTTCCCTTGGCACATTTTTTCAATTAGATGTACAGTTTTTAACATCAGTTCAAGAATCAATTTTTATTAGTTAGCCATCTAGTGTGTCCGTGACACATCCAAAAAAGTAACAGTGTTAGGGTTTGCAGATCCTCATCTACTTGTGTTTAGCGTGTCCTTTTTCATCAGCCAAAACCACATTTTTCCTCCATTTTCTACAACCCCTCCCCCACACTGCTGGCACAGTGTCACAGTGACCTTCTGGGAGAGCCCACGACTCCTCATTTTAATCTATCAGTGTTGTTGCCGTATCAGCCTAAAGGCTTGCTTCAGGGCAACCTAAGAGACTGCCTGCCTGCCTGAATCACTTCCATGATGCTCCCAACCTCTGGGAAAAGAGCTTAGGCTTCCTACACAGCAATGCAAAAGCTCTAAACTTCTGTAAGTTTAAGACGGGGGTGGGGGGGAAGAGACATCCGAGACATTTACCTCTGCAAGCAGTTCGTGTAGTTCTGCCTCAGTCGGGTAGCAACCCAGTGACCTGACAATTGAGCCGATCTCTCTGAAAAAAAGAGCATTTCTGTTGGTAATTCTGTAATGTGGGAGTGTCTGCGGAGAATGCAGCCATCGATTCAGAGTTCACAAACAAGTGTGTGCAGGTACTCATGCGCAAGCATATTAATATGGACTTTTAAGATAATGTCTTAATGAATAATGTCAATTTTTGCATATATTAACGTCTTGGAACTTTTTGGAAGAGTATCATTGTGCTTGTGGCTTTTCCCTTAAACTTTTTTACCATTGTGGTGCAGTATCTCTGCAGGTTTCTTTTCAGTTGCTGCCCTCTAATTCAGTGATGCTTCATTTCAGCAAAACCTGTATTTACACAGTTAACAAAACACTTTTAAATCTATTGAGATGAAAGATAATAAATTAAAAAATATATATTTATGTTGAATGATACAAAAATACAAATTCTAACTGCCGTAGGGAACTATTACGAAAGGCCAAGCAGAATGGGGGCAGCCCTGCTGTGTTCTAACAGTTGCTCAGACCAACGCACTGGTTTATCGCCACCCTGTTTATGCTGCAAAATATATTCATAGTTTGCATTTACTCCTGAACCTGATGCAGTTGTTCTGAGGTTCTGAATATAATTCTGAGCAAACTGGCATTGCTTTCAAAAAGTTAAAGAGGGACAAACGATATCCTGCAAATTTAGAGACTGGCACAGTATGAATCTGAAGTCATCTGTCAGCTGTGACAGATACGTCTGGACAGTTGGTGCAAGTTAACAACTTAAGTATTCTTTAAGTTTTTCCACATATTTTGCAAAATAACATTAATTTGGACTTCCCAGCGACATCACAGACTAGAATCAAAAGCTAAAAAACTACAGAAAAGTTTTAAAAACTATAAAAAAGCTACAAAAAAGAGTACTAGTGAGACTTATAGTATGATAACATAAAGTAATAGAAGCATCGTATTTCTTCTACTTCTATTCCACAACACAAAAATTCAAGTGCATTTGAATAAATATCCATAATGTTGTTGGCAGCCATGACTCTGGCCTCTATGGTTACTTCACCTTGGCCAGTACATTTGGTGGAAAAAGACTGTGTAATAAAAATGGTAGATAGGAGAAGAAATGGCCTCCATAAAATCATCTTACAACAGTAACGTCCCAAATGTGACACACGAAGCATGGATAAAATTAGATGGGCCTCCTCAGGCAGTTCTGAGGAGCTTCCATTCAGACTGAAAACATGTTGGAAGCACTACAGGAGACGAAAGCAAGGAAAAAGCTGCACAAAAATAGTTACAAAGCAAAACACAACGTGATGCATACAGTTGTTATGAAGCCCTAAACCTAAACCATCTACTCCAATAACTTTCAGTGAAGGCTTGCTCTCTGTGGACATTAATGGAAGTTTGGCCATTGGCTTCAGTGAGGTCAGACATTCAATCCAACTTTATAACCCTTGTCCATGCATCCTATTTCTAGTATAGATACAGCGTATTTGATGCTTGCACGCCTGCACTTCCTCACCTCTTCCACCTAAAAGATTCTTGTAAATATTCCCTGCCTCCCCAGAGAAACATCCACCACAGATCACGTTCCCCCTCCCCCCCCAGTCTCACTTTATTTCTAATACCACAATTCCCAGCAGAGATGGGAAGGTTGCCATCCCACCCTGCAAATCCTGGTGCTGCTCGATGCTGCTTCTACCAATCTGTGCATGTGCCAGCATGAGGATGTTGTTTTAGGTGTCTCTGGTCAAAAGAGTCACCTGCCACATGTGGTAATAACAGAGGGTTTAAAGGACCCCATAAAGGACCCCTGGCTGATTCCTCTCAGTTAGTTCAGCGGCTCCAGCTTCTGCTGTGCAGTTTCTAGTGTCAGAAGGTGATGATTAATCTGAGTTTATGCTCATATAGGTTTTATAATCCAGATACAACAAAAATCTTGCGACATGGTTTTTACCCAAGATGTACTATTTTTAATGACAAGATTTGCAAAATCATGGAAGTCCTTGCTTCAGGGCACGTTGCAAGCAGAATGGAAAAGTACCTTCTTCCCCGTGCTTAATTTCTTACTAATTTGTATTTGCATTAGGAGTCACACAACACTGGTGTTGGCCTGGTGACGAAAGTAATCTTTCCTTTTCTTTCCAGATAGCCAGTATTTCAGGAACTCTTATTTGTACTTCTACGATCTTGGTTAAGAATTGTGCTGTACTGCCACCTTCTGATACCAGATAATCAGCCATTAATAACCACTTTAATGTGATGCAACCTTGCAGTATGAACCGAGGAATGATTAGACCGTAAATTGTTCATGTCAGTAACTGTTTCAGGATTAAAAAAAAAAAGTGTGAAATAGCCCATTTATTATGTTAAATAGACTTGTGAACATCCTGTCTCATAGCTGAAGGCTTACTTCATAGCTAGTTTGTCTGGACCCCAGCTATAGGTGATAACTGAATAAGCAACTAGTAACATCAGGGGGCCAAGCTGGGGCACCTGGGTCCTTCACCCCACAGGTCAGGGCCAGGGCTGGAGCCGGCACCGCTGCATCGCGGGGCAGCGGCTGACAGTCCCAGGCTGGGCTGAGATGGAGAGCTCTTCCCAAAGACCCCTATAGACAAGAGTAAGGTGAGTGTACTGAGTATGGTGACCTAGCCTGAAATTCTCCCTAACTGAAAACTCTTTTTGTATCTATGAAGGTCCCATAATTTCTTAAATTTAGAGACATTAGTAAGCATGCAGTGCTAAAAATCAGAACATAAATAGTTTGCACCTCTCTCCCCTCTGTTTTTTGCTTGGGACACTTAAAGATGTTTCCCTACTTGGCTTCATTATATAACATGAGGAATATTTTATGAAAAGATAATTTCACTCTAATTTCATAGTTTTTACAGTCAAAAATTGAAATATAAAGACCTGGTAAAATTCTTATGAAAATAGTAACTGGAAATATGAAAGTTACTTTAAGGAAACTTTAAACACAACAGCTTACAACAAATTCATAACCTGCTCAGTGAGTCATAAACTTGCCTTTTTTGTATTTTATACCAAAAAGATATACTATTACATGTATGCATGTTTATGTTAAAGTAACAATGTCAAGTATTACAACTTACAAAAATCAGAATTAAAGTTATTTGTAAATTTTTTAATTTGACTTCCTTTTGCTCTGTATCTGGTATCCAATATGCCTTAATCGGTGTAACTGTTCATGTTTCCATCTTAGCTCTTTCACTGAACTTTTTCTTACTCCTTAAGACATATTTTTTTGTATTTCCATAATATTGCATGACAAAGGTAAAGCGCATACAGTTCTCCCTCCTGACCCATTCCCTCAGTTCTGGTCATAACATTTCAAAAGGGATTTAGTTGAATAAGCAGGAGCACAAAAAAAAAAAAAGATCAGAATTGTGGAATGGCCTCTTTTAAGGGATTATTTATACATTAGGAGTCTTCAGCCTGCAACTGCTGTGATGGAGGAGGAATGCAACAGAGAGCTGTGAAATCATTAATGGTGTGAAGAAGATGAATAGGGAACAATTGTTCACTATCTATCAAGACAAAAACCAGGAGTCACTCAAATAATTATGTGGCAGACTTACAATAAACAACAAGAAATACTCTGTATTTCTGCAATTCTTTATATTCCTTCCCCAGCTAATTATCAGCAGCTTAGATGAAGGGCATTGGGCTAAATGGACTTTTGGTGCAATCAACTATGTTCGTTATGAGGTAGTCCTTAGTTATAAAATCAAATTATAGCATAGAATCATAGAATCATAGGATCAGTAATGTTGGAAGGGACCTCTGGAGATCATCTAGTCCAACCTCCCTGCTCAGCAGGGTCACCTAGAGCATGGTAGACAGGGTTGCATCCAGGCGGGCCTTGAACATCTCCAGAGAAGGAGATGCCACAACCTCCCTGGGCAACCTGGTCCAGTGCTCCGTCACTCTCACAGTGAAGAAATTCCCCCTCACGTTCAGACGGAACTTCCTGTGCTTCAATTTCTGCCCGTTGCCTCTTGTCCTTTTGCGTGGGGCAACTGAAAAGAGTTTGTCCCCATCCCCTTGACACCCTCCCTTCAGGTACTTGTACACATTGATAAGATCCCCCCTCAGTCTTCTCTTCCCCAGGCTGAAGAGGCCCAGCTCTCGCAGCCGTTCCTCATAGGGCAGATGCTCCAGCCCTCTGATCATCTTTGGAGCCCTACACTGGACTCTCTCCAGTAGCTCCATGTCTCTCTTGCACTAGGGAGCCCAGAACTGGACACAGTACTTGAGATGAGGCCTCCCCAGGGCTGAGTAGAGTGGCAGGATCACCTCCCTCAACCTGCTGGTAACACTCTTCCTAATGCACCCCAGGATACCATTGGCCTTCTTGGCCACAACGGCACACTGATGGCTCATGGTCAACCTGTCATCCATCAGCACTATGCAAGTTTCTGGCAAGCTTCCCCATCCTGGAAACAGGGGTTGCCTAGAAACACCTCCTCATCAGCACAATATCCACCTCTCACAGTACACTGTAGGATGCACTGCAGTCCAGGATACCTGCTGGCAGGTAACTGTGGCATGAGCTCCCAGGACTGCTCCTAGATGTGCTGCGACTAATGTGGCAGCAGTGATTCATGTAGGACCCAAGGACTGTATTGCCACATGAGCTATTGGAACAGATACTTGCCAGTGATAACTGCCGCCTTAGACTACTTGCCTAGTTTCATTTTTCCCTTGTCTCTTTGTTCACTAGTCCCAGCATCCTTCTCTCAAGCCAGTCTCTACCTTTAAGCTATGAACAATGCATAATGTAAATTGAATGAGCAAAGATACTTTGTTTGAGCAGGGCCACAGGGCTGTTTCAATTACATTTTCTGGTAAAGCAAGTCCAGGTTTCAGGCATTATTTTTCTCTGTACTAGACCTTGCAATATTTCTGTGTGAAGGTATTTACGAACCTGACATCCACAGTTTTATTGCATTCATGGTCAAACACCTCAAAAGCTTCTACAATCTTTTCCTCAATTTCAGGTACTGAATGATCTGCAAAAAGAAACATAAGAGAAGCAAAAGAAAGATTCACTGAGGTGCTGCAATCCATTTTTGATTTGAGAACTGTGACAACAGAATTTCCAAAACAAGAGGGACAAACACAAAAATAACTTTGAAAAAGCAAATGTTATTTTGAAAAAACAAACAACAACCAAAAGACCCCCACTAAAAGCAGAATCCGTCATCTATATTGACAATATGCCATGTTATCCTTCTGCAGCTATGTCAAGTCCAGGGCAGTGGTATGCCTCAGCTGCCAGAGCACCTAGTTTTCCAGGTGTAGACCCTGCTCAGAGAGTGCCGCAGCTTTTCCCCAACAGCGTGCTTGAGCCCTTCCTGGACATCATGGTGCCAGTGGGACAGGAAGGGCTAACATGGGCCTAGGACCTTGCATGGGGTAGAGTCACCTCATCCAGGTTCCTGCATCCAGGAAACAGAAGTGGTCCCATGTCCAATAGGTTAACCATACTGTATGAAAAGCTGAGACGCAGCAGTAAAGAATGGCTAAGATCTGGGCACAGTGAATGCATCTCATGATAACTGATCATAACAACTTGGAAAGGAAGAAGATCTCAGGGACGGGAAAGTACTAGTCTGCTGCATTTGGTTTATATACTTCAATATCAAAAACTGGGAAAAGAATCACCACAGTTATATCTGGTTAAAGCCTGAAATGCCATTCCTGGTGTAAGGAGAGTACCAGGAAGTAATTTCTGAAGGAAAAACAAACAAACAAACAATCAAAAAAACACAAAGAGAGGGAGGAGATCCATCTCGAAGAAGATGTGTCCTCAGGGAGCTTCACAGTCAAGGAAGCCAGGGTAAATAAAATAAAGAGTGAACAGGTTAGCCTATTAATTAATCTTATAGTCTGACTGCAAAAGGTAGAGCGCAGGAAGAAAAATGATATGGAGCTGACATTTCGATTCCTATGGCTAAATACAGCCCCAGACTCCAGTCTGCAAAATGGTACTCAGGAGGCAGATTTCTGTGAGTTAGCCTCATTGCCTTCACACAGACACCACAGTGAAAATCTGAGCTACAGCCAGAACAGGAGACTGATATCAGATGTACTCTAAATCAGTTTTCTCACTTTCACACTTTTCTCCTGAATTTTTAATGTAGTAATAAGAAAAAATGTGTTTTCTTCTTTAGGCTCATCTGGAGTTAAAACAGTTTTGGCGCAGCCCTGACCAACACTATACTAGTGGACACTTTTCCCCCAGACATAACAAATTCACACTGGGTTTTCTGCAATCCCAATGGTTTGAGAATCCTAGAGGCTGCAGCATGCAACCATTTTTTTTTTCTTTTTGATTTGCAGCCTTGCCCTTGTGACAGAAATGTCTGCTTCCTGGCAAAAAGCATCAGAACTCAACACAGCAAAACACAGTGCGTATATTTTCTTCAAGTGCTTCAAGATAGTACGGGATAGAATCAAATACAAGGAGACTCTTTCTTTCATACAGAAGAGAAGGACATCCCCTTATAAAGGTGCCTGCTGCTCTCTGCCAGTGTTTGGTACTGAGCACCCCAAGAGGATACAAAAAGAGAAGAGCAGTAGCAGTAGATTCTGAATTCCTCCCTATGAGGTTATTCTCCTGATGGAAGCAGCAGCAGGAACATGTATCACATATCTGTAATTACTATTTACCAGAGGTTACTAATGAGGAAGAGCCCCCATTCAGTCCCCAGATACAGGGAAACCTGTATATTTTTCATAAAAATACAGCTGCCTGCCTTTCATCTGCCTAAGCAGTACCAATCACCTTCAATTCGTTTTCAAAAAATACACTCAAACCTAAGTGAACCTGATTCCTCATGAAAGAGGCCCTAAACACTTACTGTAAACCTACTGAATTTGATAGCAGTCTTTTCAGTGACTTCCAAGAATCTTGGATCCAGTCCCCAGTACACACTGCTGGTGTTTGGTTCTTCCTGAGATCAGGCACTTCACTTGTACACTATGTCTTGCAACAGAGAAATGCTGAGGGAGTATTTATAGCTGAGTATTCTTGGCTTGATGTGTGAGCCTTCTGAAGAAACAAAAATTAACCATGAGAAGGCAGGGAAACATTTCCAGTGTCGGAACTTTGTAGACATCTATCCTTTTCCAGCTGCCTTCCGTAGATATAGTCTGTATTATTTGACTGTTCTGTTTCAAGAGCCCTAGGAAGGAAAGGTCCTGAAACTAAATGAAAATGATGATTTAATCTAGAGAACATATCATCCATATTTCTTCTGAAAAGTTGTGATCGAGAATCAGATCAATGGAAGAAAGTACAATACACTGCAGTGCTATTAAAGACTGTGTAAGATGAGTGAACACTTAAAAACACATCTCTCATTGTCCATCTAGAAAAGAAAGCCAAAGATGTTCAACATAATTCAGGATGGATAAGCTAGTTATCTGAAGATTTCTGTGATCCACTCTAAACTTCTCTTTCCAATGGATGAAAGAAAAAATGAATTCCTGCTCTAAGAAAAGTAATGGATATAGGTCTAAAATAATACCTTCAATAAAGCCATAAAGAGATCAATGGCACAGTTAACTCGGCAAATGTGATGCTTCCTAATGTACTAAAATCTACCTGCACAAGGAGACTCTCCTCCATCTGGAGAATGAAGGTTTCATGTTGTTCTGTGGAACATTTTTTTAACTATTTTTTGGACAGAAATACCCAAGCTTTGATCAAATAAAAAACTGCACTCATTAATTCTACCAGTAATTCCACTAACCAGAAAAACACTAAATATCAAAGATATAAACCATCCGATTACCTTTAATGGCTTAAGAAAATAAATACTGAAGTATACTAGGCCAAAAAAGATTCTAGTACGTGCACTACTTATTCCCTCAAATGTATCCTGTAGAGATGATGTACTATTTCCATTATTATGGTACTAAAATGCTTCATATATTGTCATTTTTCTTATTTCCTCACCTTCAGCTATTGTTCTACCATATGAGAAACAAGAAGACAGAATGGCTCAAAATTAATTCCTCACATACAATAACAGAAAAGTATATTCACTATCGTTTTCCTTTCCTGTACTATCCTTGGCTTTTTTTCCCTCAGTCCATCCAGTGTGAACTAGCCAAAGCTCTAGACATTGCCAGTTAAGTAAGAATGGCAGGGAGCAGGGATTCCCAGATTAATTCTTCTGGTTCTCTGAGCCTGCATTTTTGCTCTTCAGATGGTCCAGCCTGTTCCCTGGCATTTTGAGGCCCATTTGGAGCCAATCTTTAAGCACCATACCTATCCCAGTTGTGACATTTCTTCTCTAAGACCATAGTTTCAGCCTTTCTAGGGAACAGAAGCAATTAAATAGATGTGGCTCTGCCAGACTCTGAGTAATGCGCATTTCAGAAAGTGATTTCTAGTTGATCCAATATGCTAGATTCTACCGTTCATTTAACAGTATGAGCTTGCTTTCTTTTCTTCCTCAGGGCCAGTTGTTCTGATGGTTGCTTCTGCAATGAGGTCATGACAATTTCAAAGCCAGCTCTTTCTTTCAAGGAACAGGAATTATGTGAAGAATAAAAGTGGCATCAAAAGAATAGATAGGCCAACATTAAACACCCCCTAAAATGCTAGGGAGCAGCAGATGTCAACTGCTCATGGGAAAAGGTTAGGTCCCAAAGCTGCCTGATGACCTTGTCATACAATGTGATACTCTGAAACTCTTTTTGTGCTATGGAAAGGGTAAAATTAAGGGCTGATTCACAAAAGAGCTGAGCACTCATGGCTTTGCTTACATTTTTAATTGGTATCACTGCTCAATACACCTGAAAGTTAGTTCATTCATTTGCTTAATTAAAAAAAATAGTCTTTATAAGCATTAATCTATGTATATTCTAATAACTATAGTCAATTTTGTATTTAAACTCCTTTATGCATAATGACACCTCATTAATTCCTCCATCCTGTCTGCATGGTACTATCTTAGAGTTACAAGCAGGTTAAGGGGACCCCGGAGGTGTCTGGTGACAGGAACTCTTTCTCACGCTGAATCACCTCACTGAACTGGTCAGGCTGAAAGGGCCATGAGACACAACCAGCTAGTCTCAACTCAGTGACAGCCAGTGAACCTTCTTCTGCTCTGTGACCCAAGCTTCAGGATTCACAGCCACCTGCCTTACACTGCTCCAACACTCTTCCATAAGCCCCCTATAACCTTTCTTAACAAATTCTAGCTTTTCCTATCATCCCCAAATTACAAACTTCATGCTCTGTTTTGCCACCCAGTGCCAATCAGAAAGGAGAGGTGAGAAGGTGGGTGGGTTATGGGGAGTCTCTGAGACAACTGGATGTGAGAAGAGCACAAAAAAAGTAAGTGAACATGGCATCATGATTCTAGTAATATGCTAAGAGGCAGAAACAGCACCCGAACAGGCAGGGAGACCAGTGCTATTCCTGGACATGTGACAAGTACAGCGTTCCCCTTAAGGGAGGTGCCCCAGTTTATTGGCCAGGTGCGCAGGGCTAAAGGATGACAGAAATGAAGTGAAAACAAAAGCAAAAAAGATTTGTATTGATCTCTGAAACCACTGCTTCATCTGACCTACTCTAAAACCCTTCACAAAATTGCTAATGGAAATAAAGACTTAAGAATTGGAAGGAAAAACAAATCTGTCTCTAGCCCTAATATGAAAAAAAGATACACTTCAGCTTAAATCTGAAGCAAAAAGAAAGTAAGGGACTTTAAATTTGCAAGTCTGGGGAAGTTATCAATTAGCTCTTATAAGATCTATTCAGGCTTTTAAGCAAGTGTCATTAACTGGACTATCACCTAGGTCAAGAAAAAGCAATGGTAATACCCAGCACCACCAATACAGGTGAAATCTCAAACACTGTCAAACAAGCCCATCAATTAAGTTAAAACACTGTGTTTCCAGAGCAGAAAGAGAAAGATGATGTGTTTTCATAAGATGAACTCTTTGTGATTATATCAGTGAAAGGTGTTTCCATACTACTGCCTCTCTTTTCCAACTCCAAAGCTAAGTATACCATTCCTTAAAGTGTTTTGCCACAAATGCCTGTGTTGCCTTCATATTAAGTGTATTGGGGAACTTGACTGACTTAAAAATTATTCAGAAATCTCTCCTCACCCCATAGAAAATCTTACAGCATTCAACTCATTCTATTTTAGGGAAATTTCTGAAGAAAAGGAACACAGGGAGAAAACAATTGAGGCCACTTCAATAAGATCTTTTCGCTCTATAGAAGAAAAGGAATACATTAGATTTTGTCTAGATGACCTTCTTAATTCTAGAGGAAGCTTAATGTACAGTCAAACTAATATGCTGAATTAGTAATTGTATGCCATGTGCTAGAAATAGCAGGGCAAGAAACGTGTTTTCTTCTCCACTCTGAGCCTTCTACAGCATCAATGACATGAGCGTATTAGGTAACAAAATAGGAAGGAACAAGATGATTAAGATGTAAGCTTGTGGAATATACGACGTTATATCTTTGTGTCTTGTGATATACAATGAAATAAATTAACTTTAAGATATGTGCTCATTGGAAAAAGAGTTCTAATTCTGAAAAGACAAATCAAGCGATTTTGAAGAAAAACAAGAGGTTTAAAAAGCTCCTCGATTCCTCCAAAGGGAGGGATAAACCCACTGCTATATTGCAACCTGAAGAAAACAGGTTGGCTCACTGAGTAGACTTACAGAAATAAAAAGAAAAAAGAAATCAGCACTGTTCAAAACATAAAACCCAGTAAAGTTTTTTTTTTTTTTTTTTTTTTTTTTGCCTGAAGAAAGGTTCTTTGTACCCAAAACTAAAATCTAGTGACTTCGAGGATACGTAAGGGTATCCTCATCTACCGTTGAAGTGATCATCCACCTAGACACTAAGTTAGGAGGAATCTAGGAAATGTTTGTACCACCAAACAATTACAACAAATACTTCAGTTGCCATCTGTGAGGCAGGACAGAGAAAGGTATGATAGTAAGCTTTTCCTTATAATTATATACACTTCTACTAAGCAATTAATGATTCCCTGTTAAGCCCAGCTCTAGCTGTAACTGCAAGTCTTTCTGAACATTTAGCTCCCAGGCAGCAGATTTCTATTATGGAGTCAGGCCAAGGGCACCAAGTCAGCAGAGACATCACACAGCTGCCATGTAAACTATCCAGCATTAAACCAGACTTTCAGGTTCCTCATCACCCTCAAGCAAGTTGGAGTGATAAGGGATCTTATCAAATTTGTAGGCTCTCAGGTTCCCAGAGAGACTGCAGAGCTTCCAGCCTTGGAGGTGTTTAAAACCTGACTGGACACAGTCCTGGGCAACCTGCTCTGTGTGACCCTCCTTGAGCAGAGAAGTTGGACCAGACCATCTCCACAGATGCCTGTCAACCTCAACTATGCTGTTATTCTATCTCCTGTGAAAATTGTGATGTAATGACTGGAACATGAAACTACCCAAAGTATTAATGGCACCAAAAGAAAATGTGTCACCTGAGTTTAGTCGTTCAGACCAAATGAAGAGATAATACATGCAACTCATTGAAATTTAGTGTATGTCAGTCCCCGAGAAATGATCACGCTACGGTCTATGCTGAGATGGTATTTCCAGCTACTTAACAGCTGCTGAACTGGTACTATAGAAGCACAGTGTCTGGGTTAATCATGTCATGGATTGCACAAAGGATTTCTCCACCAAAACAAGCTGGTGATTGAAGCCATGGTTTGCAGGACAATGCTTATATCCTAGCTGAGTAACATCCTATCTGACCACAGATGATACTCAGCCAACCTGAATTTTAGTCCGTCTCCCACAAAGAAGAAGGAAGCTTAAATGGTTTCTGCAGAGGTCACTTTCAAGCACTCTCAGAGAAGTACAAATGTAATCTCAAGAACAGTAAAAGCTTCTTCTTTCACGTTTTTCATAATCATTGAGAACCAGCCATATGATTGCTCCCTATTGTTTGCTTGTCAGAGCATACACCATGTGGTATCTTGATAACCTGCTCAGGGTGAATCAACAAAACCAAAACCCTATGTTCACCATCACGTATGCAATCAACTTCACTCTACTGTTACACTTGTTTTCTTAACAGCATTACATGTGAGACATAAAAAATTATCTAGTTGTTCCCACCACAGTTAACTGCCTTATGGAAAACTAATAGAGAATAAAAATAAAAGGGCTATATTTAAGAATAAATAGACAGTATGAAGATATCCAAGTGGAGCAATCAGAACAATCTTTTCACAGCCACATAGTCTGTGGTGCAAATAACCATGAGAACAAAGCCATCAGCAGCAGATAAGATTTTAGAAAAAAATCATATTAATTTGATGTCTGGTAACAAAATATAGGCTGTCAGTTTGATGAAGGCTGTGGCAAAGTTAGCAGTAAAAGCTACTTCAAATTCTGACACAAAAATATTAAACACTATTTTCCGTTATGTATTTATGTCCTTTATTGCCATAAGACAATTGTAACATGGGCAAAATATACAATAAACCAATATGAAAAAATCAAGTGCTCTCTTGAATTCAAGTTTGGCTACAGAAATGAGACCATTTTATAGAATGATGTTAGTAATAAAAAAACAGAGTTCTAATCTACCATAACAGAAATATTTGAATTGTTTCACTTAGAAGTTGACAAATTCATTAAAGATTTTTTTTAAAAGGATGTAACAACTTGTGTATTTCAACTTCACAGTCATAAAATGCAACAATTTTACACACACACACACACACACACACACACATACATACATACATACACACAGTTTGTGATAGCCCTTTGGTGGCAACTAATGGCACTAGAAGTTGCTAGTAACTCTACCTGATGAAACAAGAGATCCTGGATATTATCTGAGACTTTGATCATTCAGTAAACGGCATTCTAAATGCATAGATTCAGAAGTTTTAATACATTTGGGAACCAGAACTAACAAAACTAATGGGACAATTAACAAAGTAATTCACCCGCTGAGAAACAAATTAAGTATAAACAGTATTGCTGCCTTGATAAAAAGTTAAATTCCTAGCTGCTCATAAAATTCTCAAGCTAACTGACACTACTAAAGACTTGGAACAAAACATGCACCAGAGGATGCCATGTCAAGCTGGAAAAGAAGCTACAAATAGTGTTTTTGGTCACTTAATACAGCCTAAGATGTTTAAGTCCATAGTCCATACTGCTTCCAAAACACACTGTATCACTTTTGTTAAGGTATCAGTGACTTGACTGATTAACCAATGGTAAACAGCAGAAATCCAACTGAGGACCAGATAGATGGACAATTTCCTAAGTAGAAGATCTTGAGTTACAAGTCAAGGCTCAGCCCTTTTATGATGGATGTAAACTAAATTCTGTACATGTGAGAAATTAAAGCATTAATAATGTGACCTAGAATGACAGGATTGTCGGGATCTCATATCCAAATAAACAAGATGACTCATGATGTATCAGTAAATCCTCAAACAGGGTCTTCAATGCTGATGAAGCTGTTTTATTTAACTTGCTGTACATCATAGGCTTCAAGTGGCAAGATGATTTAACTGTTTAAGAACGTGTAGTCACTGACCTGCAGTCAGTCACCCCAAGGAAAAGAAACATCACCACAGCACAAGCATTTGTGCCTTTCCTCTGAACAGCAGCTAGATGATACTGGCAGTAGTCACTTAGCATTCACACAGATGTTTCAAGAAACCCTGTGCCATAAGCAACCTTTTCTGCTCATCACAGTCAGAAAACTGTGGGAGACAAAGAAGGCTGAGATAGCGTTACAGAAGGCCTATCTGTCTGTACTATTAAAAATCCCCATCTGTGTGATGACCACACATTCTGTACATCATGCAGGATCATGGTAAGAGCAATGGACTGACAACTGGTGTGCTGTGAACATACAAAGATCATTAGTGCAAGCAATATTTCAGGACTAGGAAGATGTAGGTTATAGATACCTGTGTAAGTTCACTCCTTGACCGCTGTAGAATATGAGTAACATAGTCATGCTATTGGTGAAAGACAGCTGTTGCCATTTAGTTCACATTTGGAAAGACAGTGGCTACAGAGACAATTTGAAAGGGGATATTCACCAGTTATGAAGTTCTTATCCCAAGTTACCGGTCACTACCAAACATATAGGATATCTTCACTTGCATCGCCTTCCACAGGTACATGGTAGTAATCTACGGGTCGCATTTATCTACTTCTGCTTCCGGTCAAATATGATTCTTCTTCAATGGATTAAATATTTCTTTCCCTCGTGGTGCACATCCTTGTAGGTCATCAAACACATTCTACCAGATACCATTGCTTCGTGTGGTGTGTGCTGGCCAAACAAGCCCCACACCAATCCACACAGATCAATTTCTACTCTCAGTACTTGATAACTCCTATCTATATGCCCTAATTCGTAATGGTCTTGCACTGGTGACCTGAAATATCACCAGCACCTTCTGACATACAGCCTGAACCACTGCTGTATGGTTTAAATCTGACTTCCACTTTCTTACCAGCATTCTTTTGTTTGCTCTGTCCAGAGATCATGCAATATTTCTTAGTGCAGATACAGATGGTAAAATATGTCAGCAAGAAGCCCAAACGGAACCGTAACCACTTTCTGGGCTTGCTGAAGATAAATCATTTGCCTCTGGGAATGCAAAATGAGGGATACCCTTGTTGTCTCCGCAAAATTCTTGACAAATGTTTGTTTTGAGATAAAATTTACTGTATGTTGGAAGGGAGCAATAAACCATTATTTTCTGCATCACTTTCTTCCTATCTTACAGTCCCTGACAGCCTCCCTAAGCCCACACTTCCAGGACAGAGACATTAGTTTCCTGGATTCCACACAGTTCTTTCTGAAGGTCCCCAGAAATGAGGATTGTAATTTGTTTGCCAAAGAAAAAAAGAGTATAACAATTCCCAGCGAAAAAATTGCTATGAAAAGCAAATTAAACAGCCCCTAAACTAACTGAAACTATTTACAACAAAGTAGAACTTGAAAATGAAGGAAAGGAGGGGCAGGACATGTTGCCATATGGGATTGGGTCTCCATAGGAGCTCTGCTAATGTCATATAGTGCTTTTTACAGTCTGCAAAACTCCACTAAGTGATCTTTACAGCTGGACATGTGGTATGTTTGCTGGTAAGGATGAGGCTGTGCCTGAGATGCAGCATGCATCATGTCCCAGGTCAGAGCAGTTAGGGCAAGGTGGACTCTGGAGGCAGGGAGTACTGATTCAGGGCCAGCCCAGCCAGTGGCTCCTGGAAGAACCCAGCCAGAGACACTAAGACAGCCCAGTCCAGGCCTTGGAAATGCAGGTGTGCAGGCAGAGGCCAGGATTTGGCAAGCAGCGCTAGATTCTCCTGTTGAAGTGTTCAAGACCTAGCAGGATGCCCAGGAACAAGGCTCTGAAAAGAAAACCATGAGCTGACCTAATTCAGATTGCATGGGATTCTGGTATATCTGCCACTAAGTAATTTGTAAGCCATGCTAGAGCATTCCTTTCATATCTGAAGGGAAAACGGTCCCCATGAAGACAATCATCCTCTGTACGAGTAGGCAGAAGCCCTTCCATCAGGAAACAGCAATACAGGTTGAATTCCCGCATGTGTAGTGGTGAGAAGTTTAGAGGTATGCTCACTGCTCTCTGTTTTGACCCATCAGGATGATGCCATGCAGGAGGACCGCTACCTGCAAATAGCAGGGAAATGCACAAGCAATTGCTTAGCCCTCAGCCCTCCTCTAGCTGCAATCTACTGTTCTGCTGCTGCTCTTGGCACTGTATGAGCCTCCACCCAGTCACAGCACTGAGCCCTTCCTGCCAATTCCCACCCTCCCCTCCACCACAGCTGAAGGCCAGTGACAAGCACCTTGCTTGGGCTGGTTCCCAGCTCTGTCTTGCACCCTTCCCTAGAGCTACAGCTTACAGGTTTTCATCATCCTGACAGTCTCCCTGAGCTCTGAAACAGTCAACAGTGAGAACTAATGCCCTGACTTACTTTCCTAAGTGCCTTACTCCTTGTATCCTAAACCACTTTTGCCCCCCTGTATTAGTGCTGGACCATGCTATGAACAATAAGATACAGTTTATTGCCTCTAGAGAAAACACTACTGGGAACAAGAAGGAATGTGTGTTGGGTATGCCCTGTGTATGCTCAAACCCCTACATAAAAGAAAAGGAAAATCTCTCGGGGCTTGAAAAAAATTGAAGTCATCATTACTCAAAGCAGAAATGCTTTGCAGTCTTCCTGAGCATCTCCTTTCAGAATTATGGTCACCTGGAGTGACCATAAAGTTCCTCTCTTCTCAGCTTTCATACAACTCTGCCCACACTTAAAGTATTTGCTGTTACACAGTCCTCACAAAAAGTCACTTTCTTTTTTTCTAGTATCAGGTCATGTATTGAAATGTATTTTGCTTTCTGTTCTTCTTGGAGGGAATGATTGGATGAGACAGGCCTCAAGACTCTGGCAAGGAACACTTACAGTGATCTCAAATTACAAAAAAGACTACTGAGGAGTCCTGGATCATAATCACAGGCATTTTCATTTGATAAGCTGTTAAGTGTTTTCTGTCATGAGTAGGATTTTCAGATCAACAATCAGAACACAGTATGAAATAGTTAGCTATGGTTTTCAGGATTTGGCCATATCTGTCTCTGTAAGAAACTGGCCAATGCCCTGTTGCCTTAGTTCCATGGTAGCCCCCTTTGCCACCTGCTGCTCCCAAACCATCTACTGGATTTCCACAGCTATGGTAGGTATTTCTTCAGAAGCAGCATGCAATAGGCATTTTCAGGAAGGAATAGATGTCCAAACTGGACATAACAGGCATCAGTTATGACCTAGATTTCAGCCAGCCAAACACATCATCATTCTGCAGCTACTCAAGTGGTGGCTGAGTCCAACTTCCTGAAGCCTAGGGCTTCTCGAGACAAAGAAGCAAGCTCTGAGTAACACCATTCGCCCTGTTCACTTGCACAGGTCTAGCTCTGAGGGCAACGTTCTCCTGCAAATCGATGTCCACACACAAGCTGCTGAATGCCTGTCGTTGTGTACAAGTGACACTGAGGGCAGTGACATGGCATGCTTATCCGTTTGCAAAATGATGAGGGAAAATCCTTGATTATCGCTGCAAAGATATTACACACCTGCTGAGCCGAGGACATGGAGCTATGCCCCCAGTCATCCAAAGAGAAAAAGGAACCCCATCTATGCCTACACCTGGATTACCTCTGGTACACCTGTGATCTACAGATAATATTGAACAAATATCCTATACTCCTCATGAAGAAACTCACCATGTGCCTATAGTGAAATGAAATACTGGCAGTTGGGGGTTTTTAGTCTGCAAAAATAATTGCCACATTCTTTTTTTAAAGTCAATACCAGACCCTGGTAGTCTCCCTTTTTGTCATGCAGTGATAAGCTCAACATAAATCTCCATTAGGGATGACTTGCACATCCCTGAATTCCCAGCTCTGGCAGTTATACCAGTTAGCCCTCCTGCGGCAGCTCAGAGCCGGCAATAAACAGTAATCTCCACTGTGGCAATTTGTTCCATATCTTTCATCTCAGCCACACCTGGGAGATAATGAAAGAGCTGTGTCTAGCCCACACTTAGATTATCTTTCACCATCAGTGGCAAACTGCCCTGCAAGGATATATAGCTCTCCTGGCAATGCTGAGATTCTTCATACACCTCCAGCTGCTGCTGACAAGTAAGAGCTTATGTAGGCTGCGACACCAGTGCAACGCAGTGAATGGTGCATACTGCCGTCCTGTGTGGTCCCAGGTGGCAGTTGACTCAGTACTGCCTGGATTCTCCATAGTGCTGATGTGTTAGCAACAAAGATAAAATAAATAAATTTAATATGCCTTCTAAACTGTGTCTGCACTGCGACTACCAAAGTGCTCGTGAATCAGAGATCAGAATCGAGTGGATACTAGAGCTCATAGAATTAATTTATTTTAAAATATAAGCAACTATGTTCTAAGAGGTTTAACTACAGCAACATAGTAGCACAGCTAAAATACAGCAGTTTATGAACTTGCTTCATCTGAAAGATCTATATAAATTTAAACTCTTCCTCAAATTCCAGAAGACATACTGTCATTGTCTAAAACATAATGGGAGAGTGAGGGTTTTGTAAGTATGACTTTTAATGCATGCTATTATTATATAACGTATCAAAGCCCTTTATTTTTCCTGACAATGTCTCACAAGGGTTAATATATATATACATATAATTGCAATCAGTATAGAATTTATCTGCACGCTTACAGAGTGATGACTTTGACCATTCAAAGGAACACTACGTGAAAGCAAAACAAAATGACAAGGGATCACTGGGTTTTGTTGCAGCCCTTTGTTTATAAGGAGTTTTCTTGAAAGTATCTCTTACAGAGCTAACTCACTTTCTTTACATATCATCAGTGAATAGCAGCCTACATCTTCCTTTGGCCTGCATGGCACTAATATTCTGAAGTTGTACTGCATTTAATCTGACAAATTTAAGATATTTGCATGTATCATCAAGACAGGATAAGACTTTGCTCTATAAAGATTTGAGGAATGTTAAGCTAAAGGAAAATGTTGTAAACAGAATTAAAAAAAAAGAAAAGAAAAAAGATACAAACTGACCATGGAAAACCTCCAGAATTCATGTCTAACTTTCAACCTAAGCATCACAGCAACAAGAGTCTAGAACCTCGCTCAACTTCAACCAGCAAGACAAAAATCCAACATCTTTAGCATGAAGCTTGGTCAGTTTTTGAAAGTCACGGTTGTACGCAGCAACAGGCTGGACTCAGTCAACAGGCAAATTCCTTCCAGGCTCATGTAGTCTTTCACATACTCCCCAAATCTACCTAATGTTGAACTATACATATTTCATATTGCCAAAAAGTTGGAATTTGTTGGGGGATTTTGGGGGGGGGGGGGCTGGACCCTTACAATTAAACACAATTTACAAAAATACCCCCTGGGATCTGTCAGGTAGCACTGAGGAGTCCAACCTCAATAGCACCATGGCCAGATTTAGGCGTTGGCGGGGCAGAGCGGAGGCCTGACTGCGCTCCACCACGGCAGCGGGCTGCGCAAAGCCCAGGGACACGGGCTGCAACAGGGCCCTGCACCCTGCTGCGGCCTAAGATCATGTTCCTTACGTGACCTTTGCTCAGCCACATTTCATTACCAATAGCAACGAAGCAGGATCCGCTCACACAAAATAAAAGTACTCCTAAATTGAAAAAAAGGAAAAGAAAAAAGAAAGAAGAAAGAAAAATATAGTTGGATCTCAGAATAATTAGTATGTAGACATGGAAATTCTTAATAACATGTTAACTATTGTTGGAAAGATAATTTGTGGGAGTTTTCTAGCTCCCTGTCAGCACTGCTTATCTGCTGGTTGGTATTGTTTAAAAAGACAAAAAGTTTAAGCTTTTCTGCCAACCACCTATTTTTTTTTATTCAATAAGTCAGCTAGAAGTAGAACCAAATTGAAAAAATTAAAAAAGACTTCTGCACTTTTATGCACCATGGAAACAAGAAAGCTATCAATCTGCAACTACCTAACTTAAACCCATTTTGAGATGAACAGCTTTTGCTGCAGCAGTGTAGCCAAGAGGATCAGAGATGTACAGCCTGTGCTTGCCCATAAAGATGGGCATACTTTATTTTTTGCTTCAGTCTCAAATGAGTACAAATGTTAAAGCATATTGGACATTGATGTCAAGGTGCATGTTAAACAGCATTACAATCTAATAAAAGCTACAAACATTTCTTCTCAAGTAATTTCTTACAGCAATGTCAAAAGGAGGAAATAAAAATAAAAATATTCATAGTCTTTGTCTAAAATCTACTGGGATAAGACTACACATTGATTTCCTAAGTGACCTCATACCTTCAAATTTTCTTCTTAAGCTGAAATATTCCTTGCTTGAGCCCTACACAAGCTAGCTAGTTTTTCAAAATCAAAGATTCAAGTGGTATTCTTTAACAACATATACTAATTTTATTTTTTTTCCACAACGAAAACATAGTTATTTTTTAATGAAGTTATTTGTCTGATGAACTACTTCAGCTCACAGGTTTATAATAAGTGTTCAGTCTATAGCTTTTGTACCTTTCAAATGTTGATGCTCACTTGTGAAAATGCAAAAAACGCATTTTAAAATCCTCAGTATAGCAAGACCTTAAAGTTACCCATGTGCATAAGCATCATATGCGTCACATTACCCCATTCAGTGGGATTCCCCAAAGCCGGACACAGCTTAAGCACTTTACTTGTCAGATTTGAAACTCCCATGTTAATTAAGGTTGCTCTGAGCGGAATTAATGGTTACAATTGCCTAAGGTGCTGATGGCAGCCAATGGCCTCTCTAAGTTTGGACTCACAACTTGACTAAAATAGACAGACGGAGTAGGTATAGGATATTTTTAATATCTCTAGTGAATACAGAATCCAAGTTTACCAAGATAATACAGAAAACAGCTATCCTAATCACAGATGCAGGAGGAATCAGCAGGGCAACTGAAGCAATGGCAACTCTACTTCTCTGCAACAGGCTAATACTCCTACCCTTGGAAAACAAGAATTGGATATGCAGCTGGTTCTTACCAGAAATAAACTGCAGTTAATCTCTGACTCATTAGCATGACAGACTACAAACCAGGGCAGCTAAAGAGCAGAAATATATGTATGATTCAGTCCACTCTGTTATTATACTTACATAACGCACTAAAACCAGAGTGAAAACTATTTCCTATTTCTACTCATGTCACCCCAACATGAGTGCTTCACAAGTGGGGAAGAGGACCTGTGAGAACTGCCTACGTACTGCAGCTGTAACTCCAACTACTCAGACCAACTCCAAACTATCTACACAGAAAGCTATCACCACAGAACAGTTATTCTCCACCTCCTGAAGTCTTCACATCAGAATAAGGTATCTTTCCAGAGGACATCTGTTATCCAGAAGTAGTTACTTAGTTTTGTATGTGTGTAAGTGTGTGAAACAAGAGTTCAGACAATTTAATATACTTCCTTTCAGACTAAAATTTGTGGAATTAATTGCATTTTAAACATGTGCTAACTGGCACAATGAATATGGTCTTAGAAAAACTGTAATACTGATCAAGTACATGACATTACCATAATGATATAGGCACACAGAGCGTTTTTTTTCCTTTATGTACTTTCATGTAATTTCTTAAATCCCAGCTGGAGAAAAATATGTCTTGTCTTCTGTCTAGTTCTACTTCAGGTACTACCAGTCTGACATTTTGCTTTCAGGTTCTTGTAACATCAGTATTGAGATCAGAGATATTAAAATTTAGAAAATCTGACATGTCAAATTATAAAAAAAAGTATCTGAGAACAAATGGAAGAACAGACAGACTGAATAAAGATGCAGAAGAAGGGGAAGAAACAGAATGATGGGAGAGAAAATACAGACAAATATAAAAAAAAACAGACAGATGAAGCAAACAGTCTAAAAACATTAAGCATTGTTGAAAAATAAAACAGAACAAATATAGAGCTATAAATTCATACATAAAACATATAAGCACAGATACTATCAGCATGATCTACTAACATTTCTGCACAAGAATAGTACAAGAGAATAATACTCATGTGAGTAATGTCATGCACAAGAGGTTGTAAGATTTGACCTTTCACCATTTTGTGTGTGCGTGTGTGTATATCTGTAAAACAATTAAGCAGGCATTTTAACTTTGAAGAAGACAAAACTTGAAAATAATAGGACCTAAGGGAAACCTTTACCATGAAAGCTGGAGGAACTACAAAGAACTGAGAGGAATACCCCACAGATTAATTATTTGACAATACAACTAATGTTTTTGTTACAGTTCTGTTTGAACCATAATATGCAAACTGCAACTTTTACTTTATATGCGGAATGCCTGTTGGAAGAAAGCGTGACCAACACGTGACCTTGAATTTGGGGAATCCTAATTAACCCTCTAGCTGCTATCTGGAAGAAGTCTAATAGCAGCTCCAAAATGGGTAGAAGCTACTTGCCCTTGAGGGACTCCTGTGGTTTCGTGAGACACTGGCTGCTCGTTTGCCTCAAACCTGTTTATAATAATGAGAAACTCTTATGAGGAAATAAGCAACGGGTGCACCCAACAGAAGAGTAGAATTCCCTTGAGTGATTAAAGGGGAGCTAGATGTCTTGCCTTTGAATCATCTACGTGATACAGCTTACTGTCCTCATTTTACGGACAGGAAGAAGCTAAAGCCCAGTGCATTGCTTTCCTACGATCAATTGGGAAGTCTGGCAGGGCCAGGAATGGAGTCGAGGGGACAAGGTCGCTTAGGATGACAGTGTAGACCATTTTCCTTTAGAAGGAGGCATTACAACATTTGATAGCCTATTAGGAAGTGTTTTACAGGATGCTAGAAAACATGAAGTAAAAAAAAATCCAAAATTTGTTTCTTCATTTTACAATAATTAAACTTTTTGTATTAAAAAGTATCCTCACTTTGAATCTACAAAACCTGCATTAAAACACATTAATCAAGCAATCTAAAAAACACAATCTTCCTTCTCCAAGAGCTTCTGCCTGTGGATTGCCAAAACGATGTAAAACCACATGTATATATGGATGCCCAAAATATGTGGAGCCTGACATTCCCAAAATTACTACCATCCTGCTACAACACCAGATTGCCTCATCTCGGATGCTTCAGCAGACTTGTAGACTCTTACACTAAATTCTCTACCTATCTCTAGCACTACTGTGCTTCATCTTCACCTGTAGAATTAGAACAATGGAAAAAATAGGCTTTAGCAAGACTAAACATAGATGAAAAACAGTATTCAAGAAGTAATACCATTAGCAACAGTCCTCACTGAAACTACAGTGGTCTTAATTTATGCAAGACTGCAAAGTCTGTCTTAGAAATACTTCTGGCAAAGTCAAATTACTCCTTCAGCACCATTCATAACAGATGATTATACAGGACTTCTCTGTGGAGAATATTGTTTTTCCTAAATAATACAAAATAATTATTTAGATTAATTCAAATATAATATTTAGAATTTGCAAAATGTTGCTATGTACGTAAGTTTATGGAAATGAGAGATGAGCTTTAAGAGTCACAATATTGTGGGTCTTACAGGATTACAGGAAGTACATTTGTTTTTCTTGAAAATATTCTTGCAGCAGGAGTTACCTTTAGCCTATAAAACATAATTTCTCCTCACACCTCCTAAAGTAGAACATGCTTGCCTCTAAAAATAAGTCATGATGCTATCAGCAGCCCAGGGTACTTTTTTTTTTTTTTTTTTTTTTTGGCAGAGGGAGCCTGATGCATCCAAAAATGAAGTAAAGGGGCGACGACCAACTGGCTGAAGCAGCTGGTTTAGCCCCCCTGCAGCCATCCCACGAGGTGGCAGCGAGGCTGGCCCCGCTGCGCCCACCTCCGCGCGCCCACGGCGGGACCCCGCAGGGGTCCTTCCCGCCAGGTAGCGCAGCAGAAGGGCTGCCAGCTCCTGCGGCCACTGCTGGGGTGGCATCACTGGGGGCATCGCTGGGGACATCGCTGGGGTGGCATCGCTGGGGGCATCGCTGGGGGCATCGCTGGGGTGGCATCGCCAAGGGGACACCCTCCACCTCGGGGAGTGCTGGGGAAGGAGCCCCTCACCCCGACGCAGGGGCAGGCTGGGCGCAGTGGGGGGCCTGTGTGCACGCGTGTGTGCGTGTACCATCGGGCGTGTACGCGCACGGACGCGTGTACGTCTGTTTGTCTGTGTCCGCGTGTGCCGTGCGTGACTCTGAGTGTCTCTGTGTCCCCGCACACGTGTGCGTGCGCGTGTTGTGTCTCTGCACGCGTGCGTCTGTCAGTCTGCCTGTCACTGTGCGTGGGAACGACTGCGTGTGCAGTGACTCCGAGCCTGTGTGCGCGTTGTCTGCGTGGGGTTGTGCGTGCGTCTGTCTGTCCGAGCTCCCGCGCGCCAGGCCGGCAGCAGCCCCGGGCGGCGGCCGCCGCTCCCGGCCCGGCCCGGCCCGGCCCGGCGCCGCGGCGAGGGGCTGCGGGCGGCCCCCCGTCTCGGCGGGGCCCCTCGCCGCGGCCGCGCCTTACCCTCGCCGCTCCCCGCCTGCTCCGCCATGGCGGCAGCTCCGCGCCGTCGCCATGGCGACGCCGGCCGCGCGCCAGCCCCGCCCCGCCCCGCCGCCGGCCGCGGGCCCCGGCGCGAACCCGGGCCGGGCCGCGCCAGCGCAGGCGGGCGGGCGGCGAGGCCGGGCGGGCTCCCGCTGCGCCCTTCTCTGAGCGTTTTACGTCGAGTTTCCCCAGCAGCTGCATCATTTCCTCCGTATCTGGGCTGCGTCCGAGCGAAGGAGCGTTTCGCTGCAAACGCCGTCGCTCCGAAACGGCTGCGGCGCCCCCGCGCTCCGGCCGCGCCGGCGGAGCCGCGCAGCTCTGCTCCTCGGCGAACCTCTGAGCAGGCACGTCCGCAGTTCGCGCTTCTTCAGACGCTAAAGACCGCTGCGAAAGTAGAGAAAACACGGCTAAAATAAGAAGTAATACTCCAATATATTCGGGGGGGGGGCGGGGAAGTTTTAATGAAATCCCCACAGCCAGAACCTTGTCCGTGCCACAGCGGATGCTCATTTGTCGGATGTTTAAATTTGGCACGCTCGAGTGGGTGATTCCTCCTCACACACACTTCCCACCTCTCAAAGAGACCCTCGCCGTGGGCTCCGCATTCGTGGAAGCCTGGCGTTCCAGACAACCCACCGAGCAGAAACGGGACCGCCTCGCTCTAAAAAACAACTCGCTTTTTAACAACGTTAGCTATTGGCAGGAAACAGAAATCCACAGTGCCTTTCAGCCGTTCATTTCTGCGTTTTTATCGAAGGTAGCTCAGAATAAAGTGGGTTTAATAGATACCCAAGAAGAGCACACAATTACTCCATTGGGAAAACAGCTGATCACGCTCCCCGAACAAAACTGAATCCCTCTGAATGGTCATCTGTAGACTTGAACAGTTTATGAAAGTAACTACGTATTTCAAAGTACATATTTGACAGCATAGGGAGCATGGATTTGGTTCCTCACAGGTTTATAGAAGCAGCTTTGGTGAGAGTAGCATGGCAGTAGGAAGAGGACCTAGCATCAGCAGAAGGAAGGGCCGTTACCTCTCAGTCTTACAGTGGCCCCGTTTCTTATTCCCTCAGCCTGTGTGCACACAAAACCTTTGCCTCTTCTGGTTGTGTGTCTGTGGTAGATGAGCCACATTTTTGAAACTGAAGAAAAGTGCAAAATACGTTGTCAGACAAGCTCAGAGCTTTCTTACCACTTCCCTCCCCTGCCCCAACTGTGAAATTTCATGTTCTCCAATACTGCTCTCCAGCATTAGATTTCTGTTGTTATTTTCCATATTACCTGATTCAACATAGAACTTTCAGAGCTATTACACAAATGCCAAGTTATTCAAAATGTTTATCAGGCTCTCCTCATAAATGCTTTTAAAAATCCTGTTCCAATCTCATTTAGGTTTTCATGCCAAATCCATACCCAAAATATGATCAACCACCAGTTTTAAAATAGATTTAGATATTGCTTATTGGGCTAATTTATTAAGAATCTTGTGTTTTTATAGTTGCCTTTGATGTCTCAAAGTGAGTTCTTGCAAATATGAAGAGCTAAAGCAGTAATTCAGTTCAGGCCAGTACTTTTAACATCTTTCCAGTAATTTCACCAGGGCCTGTGCTTGGCCTACCTCGCCAGCCCCAGGGTTTGAATGCATGTCTTCTCCCCATGCTTGCTTTAACTTCCTCTGAGAATGTGAGCAACAGAAGCACTGTATGAAAGCTAAAAAGAAAGGGAAAATCTTCACTTCCAGCAGGATATTGCGTACTCACAATGTCTACATCCTATCGTAGCAGCTGAGCCAGACCTTCACCAGCTGCTACAATAGCTCCCTTAGGACAGCATTATACCAAGTATATAAAGCTACTGGTCAAATCCTAGATTTCTGCACTCATTCAGTGTGATACCTTTAACTTAGCTGCAAAATCTTCTGTCACTTACAACTATTATTAATATCAGCAAACAATATTTTGCCCTACCCTGCCCATGTTGTTGAGATTCCACTCATGACATTTACTGTAAATCAAAGTGCTTTGTCTGCATCCCCTACCCCAGCCTAATATCCTTTTGCTTTGAATAGCTTGTGACCAAATGTCAGCACCTGTTTCCCCTTCTTCTCCCACCTCCTGATACACAGAGTTGAGGTGTCTCGGCTGTCTACAGAAATAGAACAAAATACAGAATGAGAAAGCACTTCAAAATGAAAACTCACTGTTTAAAATTTCCTGGCAACATATCTCAAAAAATGAAGGAAAAAATGTTAACAATTATGATGCAGATGAAATATTGGACCTGAACCACATGATTGTTTCCTTTCTAACTTAATGCACAGACTCTCAAACCAAGGGTATGAGTGGGCTGAAACAACTAATCGTGTTTTGGCACAGACAAGTACAAAAGGAAACCCAGAACTACTAATTCAACAGCTTGGAATATCAGCTGCTACATGCAAGATCTTTAAAGAGCTCCTCTGAAAAGAACATACCCTTTTAAACTTGTAATTTTTCATATAAAAATGTCCAAAAAAACCTCAGGGAAAAATACAGAAGAAACCAGCAATGTTGATACTGTCTGAATCCACTGAAGCCTAACAGAGGTAAGGTACCCATACTTCTGCCCCTGAGTAATTTCATTACATACATTCCTCTCAAATATCAGGAAGCTATCACACATTTTGTATATTTTCTGTGCATACATTTAGAAACTCTGGTCATTAGAAAAAACAGCACTAAAATGGGAAAAGTGATGTAAAAGATCAGGTATTTTCAGGAGACGTAATAATGTCCTACAAAGTGCTGACCCTCCGTGGTTTGGGGATTGCAGCATTTTGACACATCTTTATTGTGAACACTTACTGAACATCTTCACTGTGGGACTTCCTCTGTGGAGCCGTACAGACCAGATAACTGAAGACACAAAGATGTGCATTCATTTGCCCTTCACAGAGAAAGCAAAGTAATAGCTATGATTCTGTAACTAGAGTCTACCTTTACTCCTCTGCCTAAATCCCTACTGCCAAAATGTGTCTCTGTGTGGCAGTGCCCTTTTCCATCAATCAGTAGAACATGAAAGATCCCAGTGCATTTGGCACCTTCATTCCACTGTTCTTTTGGGATCAGCAGTAGATTCAAGTGAACAGCTTCTTCAAAACAAAGTATTAACAAAACATTATCTGTTAACTCAAATGACACAGAGCAACCAGATAAAAAATGAGAAAAAGACTATTCCTTTGTATGCTGTGTCTTCCCTTCAAATTTTGGGTAAATTCCATTGAGAGCAGATACCTCATTCCTTGATATGTGGGAGGGAAACATCTTCTCTTCCTGCTTGTTCACTTTCTTACCTTAGAGTCTATTGATCCTATACTTGGACCAGATGAAGAGAAGCCTCACAGAGTGGGCAGAGCCAGACAATAGGCAAACCCAGCACTAACAGCTCTACCATTGACCTCTTCAAGACTGCTGGTATTTTCATCACGGCCTTATCAATATATTTTGTTTTCTTTTTGAAAAGGAAAGAAAAGCCTTTCTAGTGCAACTCTGACTAAATTGACGTGACAGTTCGTTCATTTTCCATGTGGGTAATAAACAAGTACTTAACCCAAGAAGCCCAAACTCCGTCCTCCTAAATAAGCTATTTGAAGGTATGATTTCATGAGACATAGGGAGTTCACTGAGGTTGAAAGGGGAGAATCGAGGTCTTCTATTCTTGCCCTTTTTTCTCTATTGCTGACTGCACATTTGCCTTTTGCTGGCTCTGACATTCATTGTGAGCAGATTTGACTCACTGATGTAGCAAAAGATAATTCATCAAAAGAAGGTTGTTTTCTGCCATGTTAATAAGTTCAGCAAAGGGTCTGACAAGCACCTGAACCTGCATAGACAGGGAGTTGGACCGTGCAATTAGAAGTGAGGAAGAAATATGGAAGAAGAAGGCAGAAAGTGTGAGACATTCTTTTGGAAGGTGAAAGCTCAATTGTTGGCTGAGTCTGTAAATCAAACTCAAAAAAAAGGGGGAAAAAATAGGTTTAAAAGCAGTTTATAATGACAGCATTTCAAATCCTTCTCAGTCCACCGGATGGCACTGGAAGTGCCCAGGCATGCTGCCCATGTATAGGTATGATCCTATGAATCTTCAGGTGCTCCTCTCCTGCCTCAGCAAAGCTGGATTTGGGGAAAGTAACTGAGCATACATTAAAAAGATTTACTAGGAAAAGGGAAGCACCTCTTCCCCTCAGCAGTATTCCTCAATGTCAAAGTACTACTGACAGTTCTTAGCCTCTGGGATTATATACCTAAAGAGCTATAGCAGAAAAGAAAACTTTACTTCTATATCAAACTGCCTGGATGCTGTTCTCCAGCCCACCCAGACACAGAGATGGCCCTGGGGATCCACATATTTTAACCTTCAGACTTTATTAACATTAATTATATCTAGAAATGAAGCCAGAATCCATGAGAACACTCTGGCAAGAACAAAATACAATAATCCATCTGCCTAGCAACACAGGTTGCCATGAATACTTCTCCCTGTGCTCCACACTCAGCATTGGCTCTTCATTGAATACAGAGCCAGGTTCAAGAGTCCTGTACTGGTAATGAAAGCCTGTTTCCTTGCATGAAGACCTTGGTATCTATATCCAAGACACCTGTGTTCCTCTGGAGTCTAGAAGTTGGCAGCCAGCAGTGTGCAATTCCTGCATGAGGGAGACAGGACTTTCCGAGCAGCGAGACTTTGTCAGTGGAAGCATGCTTGCAGGAGACAAAAGTGATGATGTTGGCAGCCCCAAATAAAAGCAAATGCCATTTTTCCTTTCTATTTCTTTTTCAAAAGTTCTTCATACTCATTTCAGTACCATAGCAAAAAAGCCCCAGATAAAATACTACCACATCTTTCAACTTACATACTGAGGAGGAAAAGAAGTAGTGTAGTACATGAGTAGTACTGAATACATGGAAATACTGTGTGTAATCCCTGGCTTAGGAATTCCTTGAGCTACAAATCATCTGCAGGAAACAGAAAGAGTATTTAGGATAGCCAATTGCCTTGTTCTCTACTTAGCATCTGCTTTAGGCCACAGTTGGAAATAGGATACTCAAAGAGAGAGACTTTTGATGTGACCCAGAAGGCTTGCTTTTATGTTCTTCAAGAGGAGAAAGACTCTTCTTTTTTCTTTTTTTTTATTTTTAAGAGAGGCCCTCTGATAATATAGTCCTCTAGAAGATGTAGAAAATATATTAGAAAAAATAACCAGAATCATGTTTCAAACTAACATTTAGACAATTACAGTTGAATGGGAGTATCGAACACAGGTGTTATGTTAGTGTGACAAACACTGTGAATCTAGCCTTAAAAAAAAATCTCTTATTTTGTTGTTTGTTATATGATTAGATTCTATTCAGGGATGTAAAGGCCATGCCTTAGGTAAATATGCCCAAAGTACATTCTGCAAAGCCATCAGCCACAACATGGGGTCAGTTAGCTTTGTGGTGTCATAGAGAGAATTCCTATTTCTGTTAAGAAGGGAGGAACTAAGGGGTAAATATTACACATCTGAATGATTGATTATGGCACTTAATGGGTTCAGATAAGGCATAATATAATATTTTTTAATATTCAGGAAAATCACTCCAGTGTATTCATAGCAGAATTACTTTCTTTTAGAACTTCTGTTAAGATTATTCAGGTGTCAAGATATTGCTGCCCTCACAAGGTTAGTAATTATCAAAATCAAAATGGATCTGGGCATAAGAAAAAAACACAGATCTAAGCATCATTTTGGATGTTTATGTTTTCTTCAGAATGCAAGTTTTCATTTATTAAAAAAAATCAAGACCATCTGCCTGTGAAGATATGTTTGGAGGATTTCTGTAGCATCCTTTTAAATCTACACTAGGATACTAAAGGGAGAAAATCATGTTCCCTCAGAAGTCCCATTGGCAATGTGTTCAAGATTTCACTTTACAAGTCTGACCCACTACCTGCTCAAGTTAACTTCAGAATTTCAGTAGGAGTAAGGATCTGTGCGCTCCAGCTTAGTTTGATTCACAATTTGTTCACCTTCTGCTAACAAAATGGCACAGGATTAAGACAAGTATTATAACTTCATCTCAATGCTCATTCATCTCAGCATTTTTTTATTCAAAGGATTACTTGCATTGCTAGCTTATTTTTCCGGGTTCCTGACATTTTATTATTGCCTAAAAATAAGCTTTAACTTTGTAGAGGTTAAATTCATTTCCCTACTTAAATAATGTTAAATTCCTGATAAATGGAGATATTAGCCAAAATATCTGATTTGTAAACATTCCTGTGTAGACTTACCACTGTGAAATGAAACACATTTTGAAATAAAAAATATAAAGCCTAATACTTTGTTGCTAGAAGAGGCAAAAAAACGAACAGAATTAAGACACTTTCAAGGAATATTACTTCTACCTTTAGAATAAGAAAGAAATTGAACCCCTTTTTGATTCCTCAGGAGGGTCAGAAAATAGATAACTATTGAAAATCTAATCTATTTTCAGAGATGTGGCATGCTGGCTATGAATGTAAAATATTCATACCACAATAGACTTTGTTACAATGTCAAAAGCTGAAGTTCAGCCTGTTTTACTAGGAAGAGTTGACATTTTGGTGTATTCTTCATTCTAAGGAACTGGAAAAATAAGCTATTGAAAGTGCTTCTCTTGTTGTAAACTTTACCAGGGTAACTATTTAGATATATCATAAATCTAGAAAAAGAAATCATTTGTCTACTGGGCCATTTAGACATGGTAACTCAAACTAAGAGGAGCTAATTAATACTCAGGATTAATTAAGGGTTTTCAGGGGTGCCATGCCAGAGTAGGCAGGGGCACCATCTGCTTTTGTAGCACCTTCTCTGCCCTGCCCCAAGAAGAACACGACCCTGAAACGATGAAAGCAGGAAACCAATTCAGCTAAAAGATGTTCTTTTTTGTTGTAGTGGTTGCCAGGTTGTGAGCTGGGCTAACGCAGCAGAAGGGACAGTGTTAGAACAAGTAGCCAGGGACTATGGGAACCTGGAGTGGCCACTGAGCATCAGCATGAGGCTTTCAGCACAATCCTCCATCAGCAAGTGGAGGGGACTTCTGGTTTGTAGCTGGTTTCTGCTTTTCCAACTCAGATACGTGCCATCCTGAACTAGCTGCAGTCATGCTCTGCTCACGCAGAGGCACACAGAGGAAGCAAAAGCAGGGCCTGAAGGAGAAAGAAGCATCATTTATTAGACTACCTGACAGAGCTGGAGAAAAAGAGACAGGTTTTTGGATATATAAGCCCCTTTTCAGGTCTGAAATAAAATTTGCATTCCTTGAACAGAATACAGTGGTAACAGTTTTCAAACAAATTTAGCTTTATTATGTTAAATCATTTGGACTATTGGAGAGAAATGGTTAGTGGGTACCCACAGGGTAAAGGTGAATGTTTGCAAAGAAAGATGTGGTAAGGATATTAACCTTGTGGGGCAGAGGGATAAAAAAAAATATTACTTGCAGAGCCCTAAGGGGTGGGGAAAACTGAAATGTGCTAAAATGTTTCTAATAGATAGTGTATGTAGATGCAGATAAAGGGCATTCAATAGGAAGAGGCTACTTACATATCCTGATAAATCCATTTAAATTCTCTTAGGGTTGGACATTCAGAGCAGGGTTTATGCAGCTGTACAGTGAACCACAACCAGGAAAATGAAAAACAACCTGAAAAATAACACAGGAAAAACAGGCAACAAAATATTAATGGGTTGTTTCTCTACCAGGTAAGTTCTGGTTTGCTGAGTGGCCACACAAACATGCACAATACAATGCATGGAGTGACAGCAGCTTAAGCCACTGTTGTTGCTCTGACAGTTGCCCTATGCACAGTTAGTTGTGAAACTGTCCTCAGTACTCTTTATGCTATTTTTGGCTATTATTTTTTTTTTAAAAAGGCAAATTTGGAGAAGGAATTTAGCAATACTGAGGAAAATGATACAATTCTACACAGAGGGAATGGGCTGAATAATGCTGAGGACTTCTTTTGTTCCTAATGATCATTTTGACTTAGTCCCGTGGACATTTATATCCTTTGTATGTGTAGTTCCATTTACTTCTGTAGATTACTCGCATGTGCAAGATTACTCCAGTGTGTAAAGATTTGTAATATTAGGTCAGCTGCAATCAGTTAAAGAAGTTATGGCTAACAGTTATTCAGGACAGTGAAAATGGAGTGCCTAACTTATGTACAAGTTTTAAACTGCTATCTGAACTTTTACAGAGTGGAATACAAGTTTAATAATCCAGCTTAAACTGAAGATCAGTAAGCTCCAGGTAGATAACTTCTTCCCAGTTTTATGTCATTAGCATCATGGTTTACTATCAAGGATAGCACAGCCATGTAAGTAAGTTTAAACATGGCATTTTTCACAGTTTGAGATAGTTATTTTCTTATAATTGCTAATTGAAATTACAGTTAAATCAGAACATTTCTTTTATCTGCTTTATGTATGCTTTCACAATACAGCAGTGTTTTTGGCATTGCTGAATACATCATCTCCGTCTTGAGAGGCATAGTTACTGTGAGTTTAGATCAACTCAGCTAAACACAAACGCTAAAAGGGAGGGTAAGTTTTAACTAAAACACAAGATCTGGAAGCCTGAAGAACAAACTTTGCTGCAATGATTTGAGGCAATACTTTTTTCTCTTGGTGTGCTTACCTTCCACTGCTAGTTGGCATCTCCCCTGCTCTTTAACACAAGAATCAGAAAAGGACAAGCAGGGGTGCTCCAGGTACATCTTCTCCCTCCCTTTACCTCACCCAGGTTGTTCAGTGCAGCACTGCACACTTGATACTTTAAATTGATAAACTAAAGCTGTGGCTCAGGGAGTTATACATCCCATTTTGTCACTTCTCATACAGTGCAGCTGCTGGGAGAACAAGGTCTTAAACCATTGCAACTACACCAGACAGAATCTGTCAGTAAAATTACTTATGTGTTGTTTTTCTGTTCCTAGACTTCAACTGTAACAATAAATCTTTTAACTCCCATTTTGCAAACACACAGGTAAGTGATTTTGCATCTGTAATCGCTTGCAGGATTGAGATCAAACTTCCAAAAGCTTCAGATGTCACTGAAAAGTGACATTGTATCATCTTTCTATTGCATATGGACTGAATAAGCAGTGTACAGTTTTGTACAGTTTTTAGAATAGTATTTATACCTCTTTCCCCATTCCCTTTGCAAGTAGACTGTCTCTTCAGATATAGTGTGGAACATCCAAAACATGTTGGAAATATGAGATTGAAGAGAGAACTAAAACAAGATATTAAAGAGTTGGAGTTTAATTTGTAGCCACAATTACAAGCAAGTGTAGCAGCTACCTACAGAGCACATACCAAGAAAGGTGTGTGGAAGGAATGTGTGGTCTAGGGCAGATGACATACCCAGCGACGACTGGGCCTTTTGAAAAGGTTCTCCTTTTGTGTGCTTTGTGCCTTGTAAACATCCAAAGGTGAACTTGGAAGCAGGCACATCCCTGGAGCCTTCCCTTCCATGGCATCTGCACTCCTCCTCTTTCTCATAATGAAATTTCTGCATGATAGGAGAAATCCAGATTTCAGAAAGATGTAAGTAAACAAGCCTATGGTCTC
This sequence comes from Rhea pennata, assembly GCF_028389875.1. Classification (NCBI taxonomy): domain Eukaryota; kingdom Metazoa; phylum Chordata; class Aves; order Rheiformes; family Rheidae; genus Rhea; species Rhea pennata. Next base: position 41,196,940 of record NC_084665.1, read on the forward strand.
CTCCAAATCACAAGACACTATTGAGCCATCGTGTTGATCTCTATTGAATAGGAAGGTGGTGCAGTAGCACGTTCTCCCTTTTGACTGATGGTCAAATATAAACACTCCTGGTCTCACTAGTAAGCCTACATGGCTACAGTAGTTTTTTCAGTTCAGTTTCAGTAAGCAGTTCATCTGCAAAACCTTCCAGAATGGCTACCAGAAATCTGCCAAGATGCTCAAGAACTAATCTGGTAGCCATGGAGATAATATACATGATTCTTCTGATCTAAAATTTTAGAAGTCTGAGAATTCCTTGTTCTCCTAAACAACTCTAGCAGCCAAAATTTTCAGCACATGTTCAGAAGTCCGGTTTCCAGAGAGACTGAAAATCTCCTCAGTAAACATGACACAGTCCCAGGCAGATTAAGAGAAGTTGTCTTTGTGGGATTACCTTGATTCAACAGTAGAAGGAAGAAGCTGATTTTTAGAGCTCTCTTTTTATCACTTTCCAACTATATTCATTGCCATAAAATAGGAATGCATAAAGTTATCACCTTGAGCTACTTGCTTCCCTAAAGATTTGAGAAATGAGAAATGCAGAGGAAAACCTCTGATTTCAGACTTTAGAAATAGTGAATACCCATCTCTTTTTCTCAGTAGGGACAAACTACATTAATATCAGAGTAAAAGGGGAAAAAAGCTCCATAAATTCACAAATCAGTCAGAGCTCCAGGCCTGGCATCTGGAGCTGCATAAGATGGTTGTGAAAGTCTTGATGCCATTAGCAGCAACCTAATGGTTCTTCATTTTGGGAAGATGTCTTCTGCTGCTTTTGAGACACCCATCCCCAAGTCTTTTGTTCTTTCTCCTAACATCCTTTAATAACCTTGTGATTGTATGTAGTAGATAAAAGTTGATTTTATATTAAGGATAACATTTCAAAGGAAAACCTGGCATATAATATCTGCTTTTGTCAGCTTGGCAATTGCATATAATCACATGGAATTAATCCATTTAACCTTGTATCATCACTTGGAAATCAAGAATAAAAGTTCTGATATCTGGAAGCAGGAGGAAGAGTATGTGTGATATTTCTTGAGAAAGACAAATAACTGCACTGGGAAGAAGAAAAGATTTGTGAGATACTAGTTTTAGAAGAAGAATTAGAATGAAAGGGAGGGTGTCAAGGGGACGAGGACAAACTCTTTTCAGTTGCCCCGTGTGACAGGACAAGAGGCAATGGGCAGAAATTGAAGCACAGGAAGTTCTGCCTGAACATGAGGGGGAATTTCTTCCCTGTGAGAGTGACGGAGCACTGGACCAGGTTGCCCAGAGAGGTGATGGAGTCTCCTTCTCTGGAGATCTTCAAGGCCTGCCCGGATGCAACCCTGTCTACCATGCTCTAAGTGACCCTGCTGAGCAGGGGGGGTGGACTAGATGATCTCCAGGGGTCCCTTCCAACCTTACTGATTCTATGATTCTATGATTCTATGATTCTATGAAACCTAAATGAGAGGATTTCAAAATAGATCAGAAATGAGGAACAGACGTGAGAAAATACAATCAAATGCTTGAAAATAGGAGCATTAGAAAACGAAAAGATGAAAGAAAAAGCATATATGGATTATCTGATAGAAAAGTTGTATTTGTCAGCTTTGGAGCTTTAAGTTTTGAAAAACTGAAAAGAGGAGGATCTGGTGAACCCAAATATCTGCAGATCTAAATAGCTAACAGAAAAATCCGAGTCTTCAGGCATATACTTGAACTCAATTCCAGTCATGAAGCATATACATATACTTAGCTTTACCTCACACAAGTAACACCAATGAGTTCAGCAATAAGCTCTGGTAGTGCAAGTCGCACTTCTCCCTCTCTACACCCCCAGTTTCAACAGATGTAGCCACAGTAAAGACTAGAAAAAAGAAGACAGAAATCAAATGTAATCTCCAATTCAGAGAAAATATCAGACTGCTAAAAATACTAAAATAAAATTCCTCTGTATTTTCTTTAGAAACATGGTTCCAAATATACCTAAAGAATAGAAAGGGAGGAGATAACATACTGTCATCCAGTATTAACAATGTTATTATAAAATATAGGCTGTTTGTATTTTAATAAATTTCTGTTCTCTGCAACAAGCAATGTCATTGCTCATTAAAATACTGTTCCATGATTTTCCTTTTCTTAATTTTAAGGACTTTCCCATTTTTATTATTGCCTAGAATAACAAAATCTCAGAGGAGATTCCAGGAGAAACATTAATAAATTGGTTTAACAAACTTAACCAAAGAAGCAAAGCCACTTTCGAATTTCAACAAAACTGATTAAAATCCAGAACATGCTCTGGAAGAGCAAAGTGTTATTCAGTGTATTTGTTATCTTCACGTTATTCAAAGCTGTTTTGGATATCACCCAAGAAAGTGCCCTCTGGTACTGCTGCACTTTGCTGCTGGCAGCACCTCAGCTCAGGCACATCAACCCTCCTTGCCCAGCCTGCCCAGGTGGGCGCACTTTCCTCCTGCCTTTCTGCCTGTGAGCCAGGGGCCAGGGTGCTCAGGCTCGGCCAGGGGGTTGTCCATGGCAGTGTTTCTGGAGCAGCCCTCACTGGCTTGGAAGCAGATCAAAATCCTCCCTGTCTTGCAAAGGCCACCGCATGTCTGTTAATGACCCTTGCCAGCATCAATCAGGGTCAAGACACATCGTGGTGCTCCAGCAAAGGGAAATTCTGTCTACTTATGATATTTTAATATCATACTATTGATATGATTATGATCATAATGATATGCCATCATAATGATATGGAATTACGATAAGCCAAAGTACTTTTAAAGGTAACCCCAGTGAGGCTACTTGCAGAGAGAAAGTATTTGAAACACATGCAAATAGAGGAGGGAATATATGGCAAATGATGAACACAGTACGGAACTACAAAGGAACAGTGAAAGAACAAAAGAAATAATGAGTGAGAAATTACCAGAAGCATCTCTTCATAATAAGGATTCTTAAAATAAACAATGGTTCAAATTCACTAAAGCTAGTTTCTAATTTACTGCTGGTTGCTAAAGCACAGCATTAAGTACAAACTTGCTTTGTCAAGCCTAAGGACTTGGACAGTGATTGCTAGAGCTAGTTTCTATGGAGTTAAAAAAAACTCTTGGCTTTTGTGATGAGTCCAGCTTCACTCTGAGATTAGACAGAGAAAAAAAAAAGATGAAGTAAAAGTTAGTTTTCAAAATTCACTTAAAGATTTGCCATCTGAAAATCATATCATTTAAAGCTGATTTAAACATGAAAATCAAGTATTCATATCAGTTACAGCATTATTTTCTCATGTAATTGCTTCTTTTTCAAGTCCTTTTTTAATTTTATTTTTACCCTTAATTGCCTTTTGTGTGTCAGTACATTATAATTTCATAGTGTTGTCCATAGGTAGAGTATCTGAGCACTTTCCACATAAAATAGATCAGCAATAAAAAGATCCTTCTGTATCTTGAGGACATTCTGATTCTTCTCTGTTTTGAAAGTGTGAGAGCTGTGCATGGGGTAAATGTGTCTTTTTTCATTCCTTTTAACTGTACTCTTGGTTTTAAGTCTTGAGTTTGTAAATGTTATGATAGACAAGTGCATTATTGTCACTTAGCAACCAGCTTTTATTTTATTTCAGAAACCATGTCCTGTATTTGATAATAGATTGCTAAAGCAGTTCCTTGTTATGACTAGCATGCTGTGCTCTCCTTGCCTATTTATTTGTTTTTATTTAAGTTTTGCTGTAGGGAATCTCTTTGGTAAGAAGTGCAGAGAGAGGGAAGCAGGAAAACCAAGTGAAGATGCCTTCTCTCATATAGGAATAGTCAGGCAGTTTTGTTTTCTTTTGTATGAAAAAGAACTCGTAAAACCCAGAATCTCATTTAGGCCCTGACCCTGTACTGAACTCTGCAGAGTCACAGGGGTCCTGGGACACGGGAAAAGCTACAGGACAGACTTGGACTGTAAATACTGCCAATTTACACTGCTGCAGAAAACAGTTTGGTCCAACGTTATTTAAAATGATACTTTGCATTATGTTCAGTACCAGAAAACTTTACCCAGATGGCTTAGCAAATTGTTAAAATACTGGAACGAGGACCTTTGAGAAGAGGCTAACCAGCAAACCTCCTCCCCTGCCGCTGCCCGCGGTTTTGCCGGCACTGTTTCTTTAAAGCAGCGTGACCTGACGGGATACCCAGCGCAGCTTTAAAATACCTGCGGCAGGGGCTGCCCTCCTCCTGCAGGAGGGCCTCCGGCAGGGTCCCTAGGCTATGGATGGGGAGCAGCAAGGTTAAGTGCCACTGCTTTTGTTCTCGTGGTTATTGTTAAGCAGGACAGTGTGCTTTGTGCTGACGAGATTAATTTAGGAGGGGGCTTGCTGAGCTTTCAGATATTATCTAGGGAACTACCTGTAGCTGTTTGCTAGCAGTCCATTTACTGTTCTCACAGAAGAGCTTCTGTTACTGCTGCATCTGTTGTATGAAATGATGCTAGTTTTTGCCACCCTGAATATAAAGAGAGTCTGAGCAGATTTACTGCAGCAGAGTGAGTTAAAGAACAGTCTGTGAAAGTTGTCCTGGTACAAAATGTTTTTTTTAAGTATACTATTTCATGGGATAAAATGCAGTTTCCTAAAAATCTCTCTGAACTCTGATTTCTTTATACTGCTCTATATTTCCTTATTTAAAGATGCTATTGCATATATACTCAAAGTTATATGTTGTTAATACTTGTGCTTTTATTTGTTAATACGCAGTTAAATTTGACATAGCTTTCTCAGTTGACACGTATACACCTGCAGGAGAGAGGGTGGAAAGGGTAGTTCTTTTTTCACCATTGATGCTGTGTAGTTTTCTTCCTGTCTTGTCTGTGTTTACTTATTCTGGGGCATAACAGGGAATTGTAGCTAGACTTCTGGATTGCTATTTGTAAAGGTGAAGGTGAAGAAATCTAAGATCAAGACTGTGTGGAAAGGTGGCTTTGTGTTTTTCTGGCTGTAAGCTTTCTAGAATTACCTTAGTAGCCTTCAGGATCTTGTAGCAACAACCCTGTAGGGCTGCCAGAGCAAAGACTATGTAGAGAGAGCTCTTTGGGATCTAACTATTCATTTTTCCTGTATTGGGCAGGCTTCCTATGTAAAAAAAAAAAAAAAAAAAAAAAAAAAAAAAAAAAAAAAAAGTAGGGCTGAGGAGAAGTTTAAGAGGTTGCTCCTGTCTATGTATTCTTCTGATGCTGTACAATTTAAGAATAGATAAACTAGCATGTTAACCTGTATGAAGGCATACTTGAAAATTGCTTGCTTACTCAGCTTTGCTGATGCCAGGAGGTATGGGGTTGTACAATGGTAGTAACTTGCAATTAGCATAGAACATTCTTGTAATTTTTAGGGGGTTCATGTGTTTACTTAGCAAGGCCTTTCCAGTCTGGAAGCCATTTGCTCTGAACTGAAGAGCAGGGGATGCTGTAGACAGCCTAACACCCAGCAGTGTCCTGGTGCCATAGAAGGTGTATGGCAGGTTCCCCTTTTTGTCCATAGCATAGCAAGAGGGGAAGGAGAAGGACATATTGAATAGACTCAAAAAATATAATGATAGAAAGAGCAGTGTCTGGTGAGCAGTATGTGTATGAGCAGTATGTGTAGTCTAGAGCATGCAGGGGACTAGAACATGAGGAAGCAAGGGAAAGAAAATGGGAGAAGGCAGTCACCTGAACGTTCTGTTTTTTGTTGTATTTAAAAAGGCTGAACAGAGAGGCTGTGTGAGGCAAGAGCTAGTCTGTGAGGTGTCAGCTGGGTTGTCCTGCCACCCATACCTCTTGCATCTTTCTTCTGAGATCCTGTAGCATTAGTTACATATATTGGCCATATGTTCCTTCTGGTATGTGTGCAGGGAGGTATGCTGGAGCTGACACTGTCTTTTAGACAGTCAGAAGTAGGCTTTAAAGTTACTTTAGAGAGAGTAATTGATATTCTTAAGAATTTTTAAAATGCTGCTTTATCTCAGGAAAGCAGTGTTTTTTTGAAAACTGATTGTCAAATATTGCCTCCTCTTTTCACTTTCACAGAGTGACCTTTGTTCAAAGGGGTTTTATTCAGTGGAGACTGCAGCTAGGACATATTGAATTTAGTATACCTAATTCTCCTGAATTTATAGGCCTGCTCTAGCGAATGAATGTGTGTGGCAGGTTATAAGAAAAATCTCAAGATATTACAGGTACCTGTTTTCCAGAACTGATAACATCTTATGAATTAATTCATATGTAACACTTTAAGCAACCACATGGTCACTAAGCTTCTGAATGACTGAATAAAACCAAAATGTTTTCTGGATGTAGTGTAGGAGAATGCAATCTTTCTTTCCAAGGCCAGGTATGGAACTTCTTTGCAAGTCTTTGAATGCTTTGAATTGAGAAACCTTTTATCAAGAGTTCGGGTGTTTTAGCAAGAAAAGCTAAAGCTGCTTGAAAATGGTGAAAAGGGATTCTTTTCTCTGGGGGCTTCTGTCTACAGGGTCAGTGGGTGCTGACCCTTTGAAAGGTGACAAGCAGGGGTTATGGGTTGTGACTGGATTATATGACAAAAATGCTGATTATGTGATGAAAACACAGCTTCCTTAGTCAACTGAAGCATTCCTGCTAACTCTGGGGAGTGCTTCCTCATTATTTGTAACAAACATACTCTTATTCCTCTTTTCATATTACTGAGGGTATTTTTTTCTGTACCATCTCCATCCTTTTCTGCTCTTTGACTGTGACTGTGGTGGATGTGGCTGGACTGTGAGCATGTGTGGAAGCTGGTAGTCCCAGAGTAACTCTGCAGCCCTTCATTCTGCTGGGTGGAATTGCTGAAGTGTATTAGATAAACAGAACTTCATCTTAATTCAGCACAGCAAAAGCAAAAGGACGTTAGGATCTTGAAAAGGATTTGTATACTGAAACTTGGCTGAGAAACCATCTGGAGGCCCAAAGGGTACAATGACAGGAAGGGCACACAGAAGTACTATAAGAGAAACAAAAATACTGCTGAGGAGAAATAGGCATATTCCAAACCAATGCCAGAAACCTGAATTTCAGTCCATTGACCACTGTTAGTTTTATTTGAAATCAGGCACTAAACATCTGTATGAAATAAGAATTTAGTTCCTCTTCAAATAATGGGCACTACTGCAAATGGCTGCCTTACTTCTGAGGTGAATTAGGCCTTATTTGATATTAAAACATCATGGAGATATTGAAGATAGTATAAGGCAAGGCCTATCTATCTTTGTAAACTTACTCTGACAGTAAGCAGTAGTGAATGCCATGGGACGAGGAGTTCGGGGCAAGTAGGCAAAGATTTCTCCAAAAAACACACTCAGCTTCTTGGTATTTGTTTCAGATGAGTGTATGTAATACGTATATGCACATATGTGTATATATTTGTATTTATGTGTGTGTGTAGTGGCAGGGGTGAACAATCATCAGAACTGATCCTTTGCCATGAAACCTCATTTGTGACAAATTACCATTTTAAAAATGTTTGAAGCTTCCTGACTAGCCCTAATAACGATTAATGAGGATTTTATGAGGAGACTCAGAGAGACTCACTCCACATGCTCCCTGCTATTGTAGAAGGCAACAGAGTATTTCAAGAATGATATTTTCTTTTAAAGTAACAGTGTGCTGGGTGGCAAACTCCAAAAGCAGTGTCAACTGAATGTGTGTAGGTTGAGGATATACAGAAGAAACCCAGGAGCCTACTGTGATGGTCAAAAGTAGAGTAAAGCATGAGAAGGACAAACAAGGCAGAAAGAGAGCAAACCTAGGAAAAGATAAATGTTTGTGTCCTGCAACACAGAAGAAAAGGTTTAAATAGCTATCTCATCTCCAGGGAATTACTACTATTTGATAAGCTATGTGATATAAACATGGATTTGTCTGATGTGTGCTTGAGGTAAGAGAATTCCTGCAACTTAGAGGTAGTCTGAAGATGCCAGACCAGTTCTTACAGTAGTCTGTATGACTGATCTTGATGTGACTCTGAGCTTCCTCTGAGGAAGGAATGGGCAGTGCATTGTGCACCTGCAGAATTGCACAAAAGTCCAGGCAGGGTGGGCCCCCTGGGACCATCTGGTCCCCCTGTGAAAGCCTGTCCTTTTTGTCATCCCTTGGAAAAGATGTCCATGTCCCCTACCCAGGGAAGAAAAGAATTTTTGCAGAAAGGGAGGCAGTGGTGGGGAAAGAGCTGACCATTCTTGGCAAGCAGAAGAGAGACTAGAAATGGTCTTTCCAAGGGGAATCTGGAGTGCTTAATGGGAATAACATTAGGGGTGAGAAGTGGAGGTTGGCTAACTGAAATCTGAAAAAGCACAAATAAAAATGAGAGACCAGAGTAACTGATTAGAAGGGATTGCAGACTGAGGATCCCAAATTGCTTTTGAGAGGGGAGCCTGGTTTGGAGTGAAAGATATTTTAACTTTCTAAAGAAGTAACAGGGACATGAATGACAGATAAGTAAGTACAAAGGAAGCAAAAGGAACTACATGTTATTTATGGGTAGAAGCCACTTCTAATTAAATTAAGGGAGGTTTTTTGTTTTGTGTTTTTTTTATGGTACATTTGGTATATTTTGAGACCAAAAAGGGCAATTTGAGGTAAGAGGATTTGTGGCTATCAACAATGATGCTAGGTATTTATAATGGCCACCACTATAACACAGGTAGGAGCTTTGCAAATTGAAGCTGAAGTGCTTTAACTTGAACCTTCATGTTTCAGGAGTTTGTATTACTAAAGGTTTGTTTTTATGATGTGGCTGGTGTCTGCATGATCTATGAAAACCTGAGTTGAAGGATCCCCTATCTGAATTAAGGGAGGGCATAGCAATGGAGAAAGCATATTCCCTTAACTTCTCTCCCTCCTTAAAGTAGGAATAGAAAAGAGAGATACTTCTGAAAGGCAGGACTTGAGGAGGACAAGTGAGCTCTTAGAGTTTTTCCCAAACTGGAGCATTTGTGCAAGAAACATGTATTTAGCATATACAGCAGAAAACTTAATTTGCTTTTACTGTGAAAATCAGTTGTAAGGTTCCATGTCTATTTCAGCTGTGTGTATTGTATGTACTTAGTTCTGTGAGAAAAGCTCGTCTCACCACAATGAAATCACTTGATAGCTGGAAGTTAGCTGGGATCTCTTGCTTTATAATAATAGGTAGACTGTAGACTGAAAGCATGCCCTTACTACACTTGTGAATATCTGTTTGATAATGTAATTAATGGTACTATATAACCAGGCACTTACTACTATGGTAGGCATTAATCTCCTAAAAGAAAAGATCAGCCTTCTAAGTGGTTCAATAAGGAGAGGAGCTTTTTCAGGATAGTGGTGGTACTTTTTTTTTCTCCTCCCCCCTCCCCCCCCTCAAAAAAAGTTTCTATTTTAATACTTAAAACAAATTACAATTCTTATTTTAGGTACTTGAGCCTTATATACAGGCTTGAGTGCTTTGGAGTAAGTAAGTAATCTCTTGATGTTCCACAAAGTCATTAGCTGTTTTGTTTCTCCATGGTAACAGGAGTATAAAGCAGTATGAGCATGTTACTGAAGTAGGCAGACATGACATTGTTTAGGAATGGGATTACATGTGAGGACTGTAGCTCTAAGATGATTCTGAACAGGGCAGTTTTTAACATAAGTGTTGTAAATGTGTGCAGGTGTGCTAATTCAAGGCAATACTCGGGTATCAAAAATGGCTGGAAAAATCTATAAGCTCTAAAGTTTGCTCTGGTAGGATTCTAGGGTGGTTAAGTTCTGGAAACATGGCTCAACATGTGATGAGGACTGTGCTAGCACAATGTTTAAATGTAGGGCTCTGTCAGGTTCAGATGCACTGTAAGTCATAAAGATTCAGTGGTGTGTGTTTCATTTAAAATTTTTAAATTGAAAGCTCACAAAACAGAGGTAGGAAAGGCAAAAGATATTTAAATTTTTGTGGAGTTTCTGTAAACTTCAGTAAGTAAGTTTGCAATATTAACTAGGTAATTCCCATTTACTTTTTTTCTTCTCCAAGGGAGAATAGCATATAGCAGACTAGATAGATCTCACATGAAGAAGTGAAGAAAGGTAGTTACTACATTAGTGCAGCTTGATCATGCATTGACCTCTCCTTAGCACTGATGCCCTTCTTCTTTTTCCTCCTTTTTCCCCTATTTAGATGACTCTGACCTACTCAACTGAGAAAAATCTACCAACTTGCATTTATATAAGCAAAAGGTTGTGATAACCTCTTTCTAATCTGTACATATTGCATGAGGGAATTCTTACTGTATCTGTTCCAGCAAGACTTATGTAGCGATGGGTTGAGCTAACCTTGCAGACTGAAACGTGTTTCCTCTGAATGGATTCAGCTTGACTGAAGACAGACCAGTGTGTGTGTGCTTAAGAGACTGTTTAACTTTCCTTCTATAGTTAAAAACAGTATGACTTCCTTGTCTCTCCTCCCTTTTCCTGAATACAGGTGAACTCAATATAATTTGTTCTGTTTCAGGCAGCCATGGGACCTGTTCCAATACAAGGCAGCTTCATGCCAGTACACCTTCCCTACAATAGGGCTTTATACTGATCTTTTGGGTTGTTTAACTTGCATCTTTTTAACTTTTAAAATTAAGTGAAAATGAACTTTTTACTCGGGCTCCCTAATGAACAAGACTTGTATACTAATGCTTACCTCCTGTTCAGCTGTGCTGCTCTCTGCTGTTTCTTCTCCAGTAACTTTTGACCATACTGGAAATATTCAATCAGTGCACAACTTGGCTGAATAGAGAGAGGAGACCCAAATTAATGCTCTGCAGCAGGAAAGCTGGGAGAAACAGCAGCTTGATTGCAGTTAGTTAACTGATCAGCTCTGCACTCAGCCCCAGACCAGTGCTGTTTGTCTGGCAGCGTGTTAATGCCCTGGGAAAACCTTAGTTAGCCCTGTGGCCTGCGGACCAGCTTGGTCGAATTACTGATCAGGCCAGTGCATGCCTTGTACTGCTGTAGCCTGTGAAGAGACTGCTGTGTAACTCTACTTTGTCCTTATGTAACTGTGCTAACAGGGTTGTACCAGGGTGACTGTTTTGAGTAGAAATGTTTTCACTTTCAGTTGAAACTGAATTTTCAAACCCTTTTTCTGTTCAGCACACCGCGGGCTGGGCCTGCGGAGGGTGCCCTGCAGTGAGGGCCGAGGGGCCGCCGCGTGTCGAGGCTGCGCCCCAGCACAGGGCCCTGAGACAGTGTGTGGTGGTAGTGTGTGTGGGGGGGGAGGGGGGCTGGGGCCTTGTCGAGGGAAGAGCTGCGGCCTGCTGAGGTGCCGCTGCGGCTGATTTTCCGTCCGGAATGGCGCATTCCGCCGAAAGCGAGCGGGCGGCCGCGGGCTGTCTCGCCCTGCTTCCTGCCGCCGCCCGGCCCAACATGGCGCAGGTACCGCGGTCGGCGCGGAGGCGGTTACGGCAGCTGCGGCGACTCGTCCTTCCCTGTAACTCCGCGGCGTAGGCGCGAGCGGCGCGGGCTGCCCGGGCCCCTCCTGCCGCCCCGGGCCCCGCGCGCGGCAGAGCCGAGGGGCGCCGCGCAGGGGTGCTGCGCTCGGGCCGGTATTTACGGTAGCGGTAGTGCGTGCGGCGGCCGTTACGGTAGCGGGGGGAGGAGGGCCTACGTGCGCGGGGGCGGGGCGGGCAGTGCTGCGTGCTCGGCCCCGCGAGGCGCGTCTCCCTCGCGAGCTCGGTGAAAGGATTTGGCGCCAGGCGGGTCCGCTCTGCAGCTGCCGCAGCCGCACGAACCAGCCGCGCCACCCACCCACCGCCTCCCACCGGGGCCTCGACCCAGAGCCGTCACCGTCCGCTCGAGCCCAGAGTCGCCCGCGCGCCGCCCAGGGACCGAGCCGCCGCCGCCATGAGCTGCTCGCCCGTGAACGTGAAGAAGCTGAAGGTGTCGGAGCTGAAGGAGGAGCTGAAAAAGCGGCGCCTCTCCGACAAGGGCCTCAAGGCCGAGCTCATGGAGCGGCTCCAGGCCGCGCTAGACCAGGAGGAGGCCGGCGGGGGAGGCCCCGCCAGCAGCGCAGTTGAGCCTGGCAACGGCAGCATGGAGGGGGAGGCAGCCGAGAGCGGCGGGGGCGCCTCGCAGCTCCACCAAGGAGGAGGCCCCGACCAGGCCGCGGCCTCCACCGCGGAGGACGACGACGAGGAAGGGCTGGAGGCCGCCGATGGCGACGCCATGGAGCTGGGCGAGGAGAACGGCGAGCGGGCGGGGGCCGGGGGCGGCCCCATGGAAGAGGAGGCGGGCGGCGAGGAGGAGGAAGAGGAGGAGGAGGAGGATGAGAACGGAGACGACCAGGGTTTCCAAGAGGGGGAGGACGAGCTCGCCGACGAGGAGGAGGCCGCGGCCGGAGACGCCAACGGGCACGGCGAGCAGCAGCCGCAGCCCCAGCCTCAACAACAACAACAGCAGCAGCAGCAACAGCCCCCGCCGCTCCTCCAGCCGCGCGCGGCCGCCAAGGAGGCGCCCGGCAAAAGCGCTGGAGGCGCCTCGGGGCCCCCGGCGGCGGCCCCCGGCGGCCCGGCGGGCCCTGCCAAGCAGCAGCAGCAACAGCAGAAGAAAGCGGAAGGTGGCGGTGGCGGCGGCCGCCCCGGGGCTCAGGCCGCCGGGGGTGAGTGTGCGCGACGGGTTCGGCGAGCGGGGGAGGGGGGGGTAGCGGGGGGGGGGGGAAAGGCCGTTAATCCCGCCGCGGAGGGGGGGAGGGGGGGCGGGCAACGGCCAAGAGGGCGGTTTCCGGGGTGCGCGATGGAGGGCGTTCGCGGCCGGCACGAGAGCGGGCGCGTCAGCGGCGCCCCCCCCTCCCTCCCCCGCGGGGGGGCTGGTGGTGTCCCCGAGGGGGTTTCCAGGCCCCCCCCCCCCGCTGCCCCGCACCGCGTGCTCCGCGCGAGGCGGCTGCGCCGGGCGGCGCGGGCGGGGGAGAAGGGCCGTTGCGCGGGGCCGCAGGAGTAGGAGGAGGAGGGGCCGTTGCGCGCGCGGGGGGGGGGGGGGTGGAGGCGCGCGGGGGGTGAGGGGAAGGGGCCGCCGCGCCGGGCCGCGCGGGGGGAGGGGCGGCTCCGGAGGGGCCGCTGGGGCGCGCTGTATTGTGCAAAGGAGCGCTCGGCGGCGTGACGTCACTTCCGGCCTGGGTGCTCGACGGGATGGCGTTTGGAAGGCCTGGTACAATGGAGGCGGGCGGAGGCGGAATCCCTTCCCTGCGGCCGGGCGGCCCCGCGCGGGGCTACCGCCCGCCGCGCCCCGCCTGCCGGGAGGCGGCGCACTCGTGCGGAGCGCTCGGCGTCCTTGTGAGCGTCCGGGAGTGCCCCGCGCGCCGCGGCGCCGAGCACGGGTGCTTTCTTGGCCGTTTTTTTTTTTTCTTTTTTTCTCTTCGCTGCGTGAGAGCGGTACGGCTTTTCTCTGTGCGTCTTCTCTTAACGTCGAGGACTGCGCCAGATGTGGAGATGCAAGCTTTTTGTCTTAGAGCAAAAAAAGCCTGCCGACCTGCTACTGCTTGCTCTTTGTTGCTGAGGGTTTTCTTCCAGTTTCCAAAGTTGGAAACGTTGTGGATGGCTTTATTCTTAGCTAAGTGAATTGTCTTATTAAATAAAATGTTAACTCTATTACAGGAGATGCTAAAACGGAACAAAAACCTGGTGAGAAAAAGAGGGGAGTAAAGAGACCACGTGAAGATCATGGCCGTGGATATTTTGAGTACATTGAAGAAAATAAGTACAGCAGGTAAGGAAATCTCCAATGCTGGGCAGCATTTTGTGAACGAGAAGGTATAGGAAATATTTCCTGTACCACTACTAAAATACCACCAGCAACAACTTTTTTTTCCTGATTTTTTTTCTCCTTCCCTTCTTCTCCAGGGCCAAGTCCCCTCAACCACCTGTTGAAGAAGAAGATGAACATTTTGATGACACAGTGGTTTGTCTTGATACTTGTGAGTAAACATGTTTTCCTGTACTCTGGAAGATGGAGTGGTATACTTTTAAGCCTAAAACTACACTTTCTGAAATGCAGGGCAGATCCCTTGTTTGACTTTCATTACTAAGTAATTTTTTAAAAAATGAGTGTTTCTGCTCCCTTTCAGTATAAGAAAACAACAAAAGGGTGCATAGGTATTCATGTTAACAATTATAAACTTGGTTTTTCCAAGAAATATGTAGTACCATATGGTTTTCTGAAGAAAGAAAACACTAGGTATGTAAACTAAACTGTACCAATATATAGTAAGCATAAATCACACTAAAAACAGCTTGAGTCATGAGAAACTAATTTTTAAAAAAAGATATATATATATATATGTATCGTGAACATTTTCAATAAGTTTCAGGAAGAAACAGTAGAAGGTTAAGGTAGTACAATCTCTGGAGTAAGCTTTGTGCATAACTTGCAGAGGCCCTCTTCAGCGCCAATCCAACGTAGATTTTTTCTGATTTCTAATAAACTTCAAAAGAAAAGGAGTAAAACCTCCTGGAAAATGCTTCATTCATGCAGTCTGGGAGGGTGCAGGGGTAGATGGTGTGTGCAAATGGTGTGGCAGAGAGAACTGGTTCAAAGGACATGAGAACTACATAAGAACTGGGGTTTTTTTTGAAGCAGATTATAGATGTTACTGTAATCATGACTACTTCAGTCATTGGTTTAATTTACACTTGTGTTCTTGAGGGTAAGTATAAGGAATTACTGCAGAGTTACTGGACTTGAATACACAAAGTACTAACTTAATAGTGCAGTTGAGGGAAACCTTAAATTTTAGGTTTATCATATTTGGTAGCTGTTTCAGATTTTTTTCTTCCTGAGAAATACTTTGATGTGGAAGGAGGCATGAATTTGCAGCCTCATAAATTGCTGAATGTGCTACGTTTGACCCTTCGGTAATGAAATCTCAAGTTGATTATCTTTTGATTTCTAAATGATTGCTTCTTGGGGAGTTACCTTTGTAGGAACTCCTAATTTGCCAAATAACTGTGACTAGTAGCTAATTCTGAATGCAGAAAGACCATCACTTCTACTAGAAATAATACTAAAAATGTTGAAGTTTGATTACTTTGGACAAACAAAATTTTCAGTTTAGTTTGAAGTGTTTTCAGGCTGCTCATAGCACAGAATCAATTGTAACTTTAAGATTGAATTGCGTAACAGCCTTTCTTTCTCTTGTCTGGACTGTACTGATCCAGACATAAGAGGTTTAGCGCTGGTAAGTGCTTTAATACGTGCATTTGGTAAGGAGGCTATAACTTAGAATTCTGTTTCCATTGTTATTCTAAAAGTAAGTTGCACCAAATGGATTTCTTAGGTGTGTTACTTTTAGTCCTTGCATGAAGAGCAAATAAAGCCATTGAGAAAACACTTGAGTCAAATATTGCAGTTGTAACTAGAGATGGTTTTATGCAAACAAAACAAGATGTTGTATATAAGCATTTCCAGTAATAAAGAGGAAACTGCATTTTTCTGTAATTGGGTAGCATGCAGAGTTGTTTTGTTTTGTTTTTTTTTTTCTTTTCTTTTTTTTTCTTTTTTTTCCCACTGAGCAGAAGATATTCACTGCTTGCTAACCTTAAACCTTGTTTGTAACTGTCATGTAGGTTTGGAGTTGCTTCTGTGGATCCCTAGCTCTTGGGGAATTCAAGGGCTATATGCTGCACGTCATATTGCTATTTTGAATTGCCATATTGAAAGCTACCAGAAGAATAACTTGAAATTTCATGGTGCTTCAACTCTGAAGATGTAATTAAAGCAAAGGTTCTACTTATGTTTCTAGGATTCACTTAGAGTGATAGGCAAATTCATAGTGCAGATCATGTTTCTTATAGAAGGAGGCTGTCTTGTCACATTCTGCCTGCTTGCGCTACCTGCATCTGACTTAACAGACTTTATTTTAATTGGTTTAATTGGACTTGCTAAATCATGGTATTCACCAAAGGTATTGCTACTTTCAATACTTAAACAAAAGCACTTATCTTTCTAATTATTTCTTAGCTGCCCTTAGACTTGCACAAGGGAATAAGAAAATGTAAAATCTAGTAAATCTGAAGAGCACTTTCCATAGTGCTGGAATGTCTCAGGTAACTGGCTAATAAAGTTCAAATAGAAGAGCTGAATTTAGCCACTTTGGTCAAAATAGGTCTCTGTTCTAGGTGCTTCTGCAGAAATCAAAAATTTGATAGGAATTTTGGGACAGAGTAAAGATGGCACCTAGGAAATGCTGGCTAACTTTCAGATTTATCTAGGCATTGATACAATTGATCTCCTGAAAGATACTGAACACTTGCCAGACACCAGCAGTTTGTCTCAAAATCAGTGGAGGTTTGCACCTTTGAAAACTGAAATTGCCTTTACTGCATAAGACAGTCATATTTTATTTCGTAATAGGGTAAACAATGATTTTTATGTTAACAGATAACTGTGACCTGCATTTTAAAATCTCAAGAGACCGGTTTAGTGCTTCCTCTCTGACCATGGAAAGCTTTGCTTTTCTTTGGGCTGGAGGAAGAGCCTCCTATGGAGTTTCTAAAGGCAAAGTCTGCTTTGAGATGAAGGTGAGTTAGACTGATGTTTTGGTGGGAGGTCATTCTGTGTGCTTAAACATAACACTGTTCATTCTTCTCTATTCTTTCAATCCAAATTTTCTTTATTTAATTGCAACCTATTCAGGTGAATAGACTACAAGAGCTTTTAGAAGGTCTTCCATTCTGGGCGTGTGAAAGTATTTTCAATAAAAGACATCTTAATTAGCAAAACCCCTTCCTCTTTCATGGACTTTCTCAAAAAAAAAAAAAAAGAACTTGCATTTGTGTGGAATGTGCAACTTCTGGTCTTAATTTTTGAACCAAGAGTTTTCTGTTGGTACCTACTGTATTGAGACTTGATGAATTTTGGTACTTGCTAATCAAAGTTTGGTACTTTCTGAAGGTTCTAGAATATGCATGTGAACACTCCCACACCCTCCCTACAGAGGTCCCTTCCAACCTGGATAATTCTATAACTTGTATACATAATGAATATGAAATTCTGAGAGTAAGAGTTCTAAAGGAGAAGAATGGAAAAGAGAAACAGTCTTGGAATAATCAGACTTCTCCCATTCACTGAAGGGGCAAAAATGGAAGGTGCAGAAGTTGATTTAACAATGTTTAAGCCTTCTTGCACATGATATGCCTATGCATATACATGCTTACTCTGTTCTGTTCCTCCAGTATTTTCCAATCTAACCACTGCCACAAGGAGTGGGTAGCGATTCCCTTTTTCCACTTTTCACTGAGCGATTTCTGTCTCTGCTGGTACTTGTAACTTTGGAAGGCCAGTGAAGGGAAACTGATGTCATTGTTTTTCCTCTTCACTTTCAAATCAGTTTCACTTGGGTCACCTGACTCGAACAGTTATGGAGACTGGGATACTGGTCAGGGCTTTTTTTTTTTTTTTTTTTTTTTTTTTTTTTGACTCTGCTTATGTTGCTTGGAAGTTGGCAACTTGCCCAGAAAACTACTTACTGTGGAAAAGGATGAGTATGATATTTTCCTAGGTCTTTCTAAAACAAGTTTTTCACATACCACATTTTATTGGCAAAGTAATTCATTGCTAAATCTCAGTATTATGGCAATGTTTAAAAATGTGTATCTATCATATGTAATTTTAATATGATCTCAGAAAGATTCAAGTTTCTTGCCATTAACAGGGACTGCTGTGGCTAAATCCTTTGATTGAAGTTGCAGGATATATTGTGTCTCCATTGCTCAGTCAATTCATGTAAATATTTAGTGACTGACCTGTGATTCCACAGGGCTTAATTTCAGCATGCCTCATTTTTGCTGAAGATAATTACTTGCACTTAGCAAGGATTGAAACAAAGTACAAAGGTTCCAGATGTTACCTTTGTGTTTCCCTCCTGTTGGAGTCTAATACTACATACCTTTTAATGAATGATTTAAAAATAGGTTACAGAAAAGATTCCTGTTAAACACCTGTATACAAAAGACATTGACATACACGAAGTGCGAGTCGGCTGGTCACTGAACACAAGTGGAATGTTGCTCGGTAAGATTTAAACATTTGGTTATTTTTGTGTTTGTGGTTGAAGCTCTCATTTCTTAAGCACATTAAGAAAAACTTTGTAGTCCAGCTGTTTCGAAAAGTAGTCTTGACTTGAACTGTTTATTGGACACAGTGAGAGAAGATGCATCTTTGGGATCAAAAAAGCTGTTAGGAAGAGGATTTTTTTAAAAAGATGCAAGACCAGCTGTATAAGAAATTTTCTGGAAAAGTACCCTTCTCGGGGGGGCAGGGGAGAATCCACATTTCTGAAAGTGGCTAGGAAGATGTATTGAAACTGTTCATTACAGTATTGATAACCAATACATGCTGCTGAGATGCTCCTTTGTGGGGAATGTGAATGAATTGTTATGTTCTTAACATGAGCAGCTTTCTTGTCAAGTATTTAAGTTCCTCCTCAGCTTCATGACACTTCTTGTTACCTTCATTATCAGCTGTCCCAGCCTATAAGATGGGGAGAGTTAGGTGCTACTCAAGATTAATCTGTAAAACCTACCCAGATACTTATATTACAAGTGTATGAAGGCATAAGCAGGTCTTAAGACTTCAAAAATTACTTTCTCTTGTTTTCTTTATCTAGCAGTTTAGCTTTATGCAAAACTGAATCTGGAACCAGTAGCATAAGACACTTAAACCTGGGAAGGGGGCAGCGCTGCTGCTTGATACTAAGTGAGAGTGTTAAGTTCTTAAAAGAATGAACAATAGTTGTTCTGGTGGTCAGAGCTTGTTCTGGCATAAATAAAAGCATTCTGAATATCAGTGTATTTAAGTAGTTGTAAAGTGACTGTTCATGAAAGTTGGACAAACTACATACTTTTAGTTAAAATCATTTCTTTAGGTGAAGAAGAATTTTCGTACGGATATTCTCTAAAAGGAATAAAGACATGCAATTGTGAGACTGAAGATTTTGGTGAGAAGTTTGATGAAAATGATGTGATTGGATGTTTTGCTGTAAGTTTTCACTTATATTTTCTCCTGGGGGAAAAAAAAAACTTAAATTTTTCAAGCTGCTGTGGTGTGAGAAGGGGTAAATGGGATCTATAAAAACTTGGAGCAGGACAAGTTGCTTAATGTAGGGAAGAGGCAGAAATAACATGCATAATCAACAGGGACTGCTGTCAAGGTTTTAAGATTGCATATTCATAGACAAATGTCTTTAAAGCCTTTTTTTATATTTATAAAAAAAGCTGTCATCGCTGACAGTCACTCACTTCAAGAGGATGCTTTTAAGGAATTATGTTATAACAGTGTTACAGAGGAACTTTGAGTGAATAGAGTTAATACAGTGTAATTACTAATATGATTTTTTATTATGAGGTGAGTAATTTCAAATAAACTAATGCTTTATTTGAAAAACAGAATTTTGATGGTGATGAAGTGGAACTCTCATATTCCAAGAATGGACAAGAGCTTGGTGTGGCATTCAAAATAAGTAAGGAAGTCCTTGATGGGCGACCACTCTTCCCACATGTTCTTTGCCATAACTGTGCAGTTGAGTTCAACTTTGGTCAGAAGGATGAACCTTACTTTCCTGTACCTGAAGAGTATACCTTCATCCAGAAGGTCCCCCTGGAGGATAGGGTCCGAGGACCAAAGGGGCCCGAACAAAAGAAAGATTGTGAGGTGAGGTTCTTGTTTATTATCTCAAAATAGTAGAGGCAGATGGACAAAAGCAGTGGCATTCATGTAAGCATATTGCTGTACAACGTGTGACCTTTTTGTTTAGGGAATAGCATTGACAGTTCTCCTATGACTTCTCCCACTACCAGTATTTGCTATTTTAATTGGGCTTGCTGGCATAAGTGGCAAAGTTTCTTTTGAGTATTAAAGAAAAATTGAATGAGTATTCCAAATACATAATTTGTCATAATAGGTGGTGATGATGATTGGCTTGCCTGGAGCAGGCAAGACTACCTGGGTTACCAAACATGCAGCAGCAAATCCTGGGAAATACAACATTCTTGGGACAAATACTATTATGGACAAAATGATGGTAAGTGGTAATGTGACTTCCCATTTGTTGATATATTACACACTTTATGTAAGTCTGAGGATTTTTCTGCTCCTAGGCCATTTTTTTGTATATACACATAAGAAGCAGCTTCTAGTTACTTGACCATTAGTGAAGATTAAAGATTTAGTCTTACTGAATTACTTCTTGCACACAGCAGAATTGTAAAGCTTTTGTGGTGCTATGTAAGAAACGCTGCTGCTGTTCAGGTATTTCAATTTCTGTTTATGTCGCTGTCTCTAGAACAGCATATGCAGCTTTGACTCAATAGTGTCTTAGAATTGTGTCTTAGAATTGTATTGCTCCACCTGTATTCTTTGTTTATAAAGATGCATATTTTGTGAAGGCTTTGGGAATTTCAGTTAGATGAGTTTGTAGTCATTGCCTTGACTTTAAGAATCCTTGAAGCCAGATGAAAAGCATTTAGCAAAGGAAAATGGCAGCCACGTGGATCAGGGCTGCTATAACTCTGGGGAACTTTTCTGTAGGTTGCAGGTTTTAAGCGGCAGATGGCAGACACCGGAAAACTTAACACACTGTTGCAGAGAGCTCCACAGTGTCTTGGAAAGTTCATTGAGATTGCAGCTCGTAAGAAGCGGAATTTCATTTTGGATCAGGTAGAGGCTTCAGTGAAAAACTGTTAAGGAAACTTATTATAGGCTATAGTACAGTAATTAAATGGGATTAAAGTTGCATTCTAATAGCAGTTGTTAATTTCATGTGATGACTTTCACTTATTATTACTACAAATGCTTTATCTGAACTTCTCTGGATGTATGGGATGTGGGAGGAATAGTATTTTAACACTTGAATATGAGATTGTAACTTTTGCATTATGCAACATCTTTATGTCCAGTTATTTGTAAACTTCATTGCAAGCTCTTGTAGAGGTGAAGTCTATACACCATAAGTTGACTTCCTTAACTCTTACAATGACAGCTACGTGTAGTAAGTTACTGCATTTTTTTCAGACAAATGTGTCTGCAGCTGCGCAGAGGAGAAAAATGTGCCTGTTTGCAGGCTTCCAGCGCAAAGCAGTTGTTGTTTGCCCAAAAGATGAAGACTACAAGCAAAGAACACAAAAGAAGGCAGAGGTGGAGGGAAAAGATCTTCCAGAGCATGCAGTTCTCAAAATGAAAGGCATGGAACATAATCCTATACTGTGTTTTAGGATGCTGAGTATCTGTTTAAAGGATTTAAGTAAATCTGAAGTTTAAAAATCACGTTATCTTAAACAGTCTTACTTAAGCAAAACTGGAAGACTATTGTAACTTGTAGGACAACACTATATTGTGTTCCCTCTGCTGCAGTCCTTAACACTACTCAGTTATGCTGATATGCTTCATGCAGATGCACAAAGCTGTCTTGGCATAAAGTGCCCTATATAAGTGACATATTTGGCAGAAACTGGTACTCTGAGTGGAGGTTTAAAAAAAAAAGATGCAGGCAGAATGTTTTCAAGGTTTGGAACAATACTGGCAACTCCTTGGAGACACATTTACTTCTTTTGTCACTCTTGCATTTCTTAAATGTTGAAGTTACTTAATTTTGTCCCTGTGTGTTGGGTATGCAGGGAGTGGGAGGAAGAATGGGAGAAAGGTGGCTAAATACATCTTTAATTATTGCTGAATGAAGATGCTGAATACTCAGTGTTTTTGCAATCGTAGGGAACTTCACACTGCCAGAGGTAGCAGAATGTTTTGATGAAATAATCTATGTAGAGTTGCAAAAAGAAGAAGCTCAGAAGCTCTTGGAACAATACAAAGAAGAAAGTAAGAAATCTCTTCCACCGGAAAAGAAACAGAACACTGGCTCAAAGAAGAACAAAAAGAGCAATAAAAATCAATTTAATAGAGGTCAGAGAGGACGTGGAGGATTTAACATGCGTGGGAACTTCAGAGGAGGAGGTGAGCCTAGAAATAAGCCTGTAAGCCTTGGAGATCACTGCTGCTTTTTTTTTTTTTTTTTTTTTAAATGTTGGTAGCATTTGAAGTCCAGTCACTATGTTGTGGGAACCTTGACTTCAACTCAGATAAGTTTAATACCTTGACCTTTATTGCGAAGTTACTTCTAAAAATCAAAAGTGAGTCACCAGTTCTTTTCAAATCTGAAATTATGGTATTTGTGTGGCTTTCCTAGGTTTGGTGCTTACTTGTGTACCACACTGTATTAGCGATCTTTTGCATATTTAAATCAGTGTTGCTTACTGACCAGACTCACAGCCAGGCTTGAGGGGGGAGGGGAGTGCTGAATTTGAGTGTCTTCATTTCTATACAATTATTAAATAATTTCAATGTGAAGATTATCTTTCAGAATAACAATTACTTGATTCAAGCAACTTTTCCCTTACAGTCCCTGGCAATCGTGGTGGATACAACAGGAGGGGAGGCAATATGCCTCAGCGAGGTGGTGGAGGTGGTGGTGGTGGCGGTGGCAGCAGCGGTGCAATTGGCTATCCCTATCCTCGTGGCCCTGTCTTTCCAAGCAGAGGTGGTTACTCAAACAGAGGAAACTATAACAGAGGTGGAATGCCCAACAGAGGGAACTACAACCAGGTAATGAGTGCTTTTTTTTTTTAGTTGAACTACAGTACTTGGGACAACGTTTTATGAAAAGTTTGTTACTAATGGGTAGCAGCAAACATGACTGTTAATATGCTAATCCCATAACAAAAGGCCTAACCGCAAGTGCCTAGAGTTCTGAAGAGCACCTGAAAAGAGCTAGTGCTGATATGGTGGTTCCACATTAAGACTATTTCTCTGGCCTATTAAATCTGAAGATTTTCAGGGCTTGTGCTCCATGGGAGGTAAAGTAGCAACCAGCTAGTTTTAGGCCTCTGAGAGGCTAGGGTTGCATTTTTGCAATTAATTTAGATACAGTTAATCTAGATGCAAATGCTCAGGTGTAATTTCAAAATGAAATGCCAAACTGGGTGTTTGTCTTTCATCTTAACTAATGAGTAGTGGTGGAAATACTTGAAAATGTAAAATATGAAATATGGATTACTGAAGAGCCAGCAGATGGAGCCCAAGCTAATAAACATTCCTCAGGTTCATCTAATACTGATAAACAGAAGAAAAGCAGTGTTTTATCTGCTTGTATCAAGGTGTTTTCTTGGTACCATAGGTTTTATTTGAAGTTTTGTGAGCTAGCTCTTCTCTTCTCAGTTCTGTGACCCATATCCTTTTGTCTGATCAGATAACATCCTTGTAGCAACTACAGCCTTTCCTAACTAAAAATAGCCAAGCTCTTGTATTTTTAGTTGTCCTGGTGCAGTTTAGCAGCTGGAAACAGGGTGAGTCAAAACTGGATTAGTCAGCTTCCAGACCATAGTCAGCAGCAGTTTATTATAGAGCTGGCTTATTTGAAGGGTTTTGCCCCATGTTTAAGAAGCAGCTGCTTGGAGGTAGAGACTCTCAGTACTTTGTGTGGTAATACTAGATCTGATACCTTATACTGGAAAGCTTGTATGTATGATATGTCATCTTTTGGTAAGAATAGAAATACCGGCATTAGTATATTTATGGAAAAAATCTGTGTAGATGAAATAGTTCAAAACTGTTGTCTTACAGAACTTCAGAGGACGGGGAAATAATCGTGGCTACAAAAACCAATCTCAGGGCTACAACCAGTGGCAGCAGGGTGTAAGTAGTAACTTAAACTTTTTCTGTTTATTAATTGTTAACTTGAGTATTTCAAAATGCTATCTGAAGTAATTAAAGTGGGTGCGTAATAAACTGGATAGCAGAATTTTGTATTAGCCAGGTAACGTTGCTATAAATAGTTGTCTCTAAAACAATCTGGCTTGATGGTCTTGGTGTATCAAATTTCAGCTATGACTTATCAGTCTTAATGGTATGTCGTATTTGGCTTCACATTAGTACTATGAAGTGCACTCAGTTTAACTGCCTTCAGTTGTTTAAGAACTTACAGCTATTTGAGAGGCCTCTAGTCATATGCTCCAGGGAAAATAGATATTTTTTTTTTTAAAAAAACTAAACTGTAATCACATCAAGGTCATACTTCTTAATTAACTATTTATCCATTTATTGCAGCAATTCTGGGGTCAGAAGCCATGGAGTCAGCATTATCACCAAGGATATTATTGAATACCCAAATAAATGAACTGATACATATTTCTCCAAAACCTTCACAAGAAGTCGACTGTTTTCTTTAGTAGGCTAACTTTTTAAACATTCCACAAGAGGAAGTGCCTGCGGGTTCCTTTTTTAGAAGCTTTGTGGGTTGATTTTTTTTTCTTTTCTTTTTTTGTACATTTTTAATTGCAGTTTTAAAGTGATTCGTAAGAGAACCTCAGCATTGTGCACGATAAGAGAATGTGTCAGTATTTCAGGGTTCTACATTTTATCTGTAAAATGTGACTTTTTTTTTACCACAACAAAAGTAAAACGTTGCTTTGTACCTGGTGTCTTTTTATTAAAGAATTTTCTCCTTTTTCCCCTATTCCCCAATTTCTAAGAAACAGTCGTGAGTCATGTCACAATATGACAGAAATGTTAGCAACCAGATTCGTATAGAGACTCCTTAGTAGCCCTCATGAATATCATGAGATTATGTAAAGCTCCATATTACACTCCATCGTCTCTGTGAAGCTTCTGGGTGGGGAGGGGAGGAGGGGGAGGTAAAAGTTTCTGGCAATAACTAGGACTTTTTTGTAACATTTGGAATTCAATAAGATGTTGGGGCAAAGAGGAAACCTGGAGCTGAATAGTGAAGGTGGAGTGTATGTAGAAGCTCTTAAAGTTGTAAAACTTGGTTGCATTATTTGTGGAGGCTCAAACTTGTGAAGGTACAACACCATAATTTCTTTTCCATTTGTTCTGCATTTTGATTCTGAAAAGAAGCTGGCTTTGCCCATTTCTTATTAAACAAAACTTGTTGTAAATCCAGTTGTCTAATGGGATCTATATGAAGTTAGCTGTGTGTCTGTATAACCCTTTCCCTACAAAATACTGTATACCTAGTGTGCTTGTAGTAGTTACTCCACCATTTTGTAAGCTAATGAAACTGTGAGTCACCCATTTTATATCTAATTTTTAATCATGTCAATTCTCAAATGGGTGTATCTCCTTAGCCTGCTGATTCCTTTTCTCCTTTAAAGAAAGTGGGTGGAGAAATTTAACTCTAGACATTTGTTTGCAATAAAATAAATTCATTTTACTCTTGTTTTGGGATTGTTGCCATCAAGGTCTAAAATCCCTTTAAGCCTCTAAAGAGGAAGAGAATGTATAAAAACAAATGATGTTGGACAGTTAAAACTCATTACTATGTACATGCTGAAATACTTGTGTTTCTTTAAAAATCTAAACTGGTGGTTGCTCTGTTAGAGATATCACATGTATAATCTCACAATTTAACATGGCTATATGTGTAGGGCAAAAGACTTGAGTTGCATTTATGCATCATGTAAATCCACTATTTATTGTAAAATAGAAATTAGTGAGGAAAGACTGGAAAGGGAATAGGACAGAAGGAGGGTGTCACGAAGAATGAATTTCAGAATTGAACAGACTTCAGATTTGTTTTAACTGCTATTTTGTTCAGGTATATGCTTTTGTAAAATTGTAGTGGCAATGTTAGCTAACAACTTGCATTTTAATGCCATAAAAGACAGGGAAGACATAATTGTCATAAATTGAAGTTATGGTATACATGTGAACATGCATGTTACTGCCAGGATCTGGACTTCTGGGTTTGTGTGCTGAGTTCCTCCTGGCAGTGTGCAGACTAGCAGAGGCTTACCAGTAGCAGTGTAGATGTAGAGTTAATGTAGTTGTGCTTGAATTTTTTTTTCAAATGTTAGTCAATTTCTAATAGTCTTTGGAAGTAAAGATATAGTTGTGTTGCTCTTCTAGCCTTTATAGCCGATCCATACTGCATATTGACATTAAACATTCACAGCACCACCTCCTTGTTAATATTGCTTTAAGTCATCCCTCTGAACAAGTGTAAATTGTCTTTAAAGAAACACTATTTAATGAACTAGAAATACAGGAAATCTAAACCTGAACCTGTTTTGCTGAAATGGAATTTTCTTTAGATTTGCAGAAAATTGTAGTGTAATTTGAATTCCTTCCTCCCCCTACCCTCCTCCCAAGAGCTAACACTTTGTATGGAGTGCTGATCCTTTGCTTATTTTGGTACTCTATAAAATAGTCTTAAACTGAAATATAAGAGCCTACACTTACTATGTGGTTGTAAAGTTTGTATTTTAATTCAAAAGTCTGGGGGAGTTGTTTAATTCTTTGAGGTGTGATGTTTTTTTTAAAAAAACAATACAACCCTTCGTTTTCAGCTTGTGGCAGTAGGTGTCTTACAAGGAATTTCTGTTTCTACTAAAAAATTTCTATATAAGAAAAGCTGCTTTGATAACAGTTTCTGAGTCTTAACATAAACATGAGGCACACTTAGTTATGAAATAAGACAAGAATCAAAATACTTGTCTTTTCCCTACTTTTTGTTTGTATTTATTACAGTAGAGCAGAGACCTCACTTTCATGAGGCTTTGTTCAGCCTGGATCTATCCATAAAAAATTCCTTTATTTCATCCTATTCCATTACAGAGGGTACTTGGTATGTGAAAATGGCTTGCATTTACATAGAAAATTACTAATAATCAAAAAAAAAGAAAATTGCATTTTGTGCTTAAAATGGCAGTGAGAAGTTCTAGTTGATGGCTAGAGAACTACAAGAGAAGCACAGCTGTATGTTATCAAAATGAGAGGGCTTGGCTGTCTGGCATATTGAGTAACTTTAGCAAGCTCAGAAGGGGTTGTTTACGTGGAAGAAAAAGCACCCATATTACAGCAGCTGCACTGCTGGCGGCGGTGGTGCGGATGCTGGTGAGGTACAACAGACTTCTGTTATGAAGTACAGACCTGGGGAGCCTTAGGGCTGGTCTGGTAGCCGTGGAAGTGTCAAATTATGTGTGTGCATCCATTATCAACAGTTGTAGTAATAGGTTGCTACCAGTATTTTTTTTTTAATTTTTTCTGAAGTCCTTTTCAGATAAGTTGCTTAAATCCCCTCCATGTAAACAGTGAGGTCATAGCCATGTTATGTTGCCTTATGGACCCATGAGTACTTCAGCTGCAGGAAGCAGACAGGTCTATGCAGGGGAGCTCCCATGGGGGAGAGGGGGGAGGGAAAGAGTTGTTCTGGCTTTGTTAGCAGCAGTAGCTGGGATACACAAGACTTGGCTGCATAGTGCCGGTGACAGTGGAACTGCAGGTACTTTCCTGGCACACTGTGGTACTGGCAGGAGACTGTCCTAGGGGCTTACAAAGCAGAGACTGCGCGGAGGAAAACGGGCTAAAAACGTGCTGCAGCCCCCTCTGGTGTGGGGGCTCGGTGTGGGCCCTCGGGTGCGGGGTGTTAGGGCCAGCTCGTGGTCTGAAACGGCCTGTGAAAGTCCTCGTCCCCAAATCCAGGCTGTCGGCCTTGGTGAGCCGGCTCTTCTGGCGGGCGGCGTTGCATTGCTCGGGTGCTGCGCAGGAAGTGCTGAGCAGTGGTGTTGGCATGCGTGTGCGTGCGTGGGAGCGCAATGTAAATTGTACTTCAGTTATGGGACACGCTTCTTCTGGTATGTGTTAAGAATAATTCCTGATCACCAAGAGATTTTTCAGAAAATAGTCTCCTTTGACCCCCTATTCCTGATATTGGAATTCATTAACTAGTACTTTGGCAATGCTACATGCAGGCCATGACATTTGCATTAAAAAAAAATCTTCCTAGGTGGTATAAGCCACTTTTTTTTTTATTTCTTATCTCATTACTGTAATAATGTTTTACTTGCATCTTTAATAGAAGTAGCTGATGAAGCCATCTTACAAGATTTTTTTTAATCATGACCTTTTAGAAACTAGGTCAATGCTTTCTAAAAGCATAGCTGCAGACTAAGCCACAAGAAATCAAACAGAGTATTATAAAAGGACAGGAGTTGCTTCAATACTACTTCAACGTATAAAAGCCAAAAACTGAGCTCTCACAAGTGGAAGAGTGTGCCTACACCTTAATTTTGAACAAATGAAATCAAAGTAAGTCTATTTTGAACAGTTTTAGCCTGAAAGACTATGGAGGGTGGGGACAGCTATAGGATGCCCACCCCCCCCCAAAAAAAAAAATAATAATAATGCTGGAAAAGGGGAGCGGGAATTCAGAAGAGCTGCTTTGTAGCTTGAGCATTAAAACCCCTTGTGAAGTTAGAGAAGCACCTTGTTTTGTCAGGCAGAGTTCACCTAATCCTAGACAAAGTGACACCGTTTGGATGGGGGGCGGGGGATGTTTTTATTTTAACTGCAGGTTAGTTATTAGTGCTGTGCGGCTTTTCCCCCTTTGCTCGGCGACTGAGGCACCAGCTGTCTCCTCTGGTGCAATGAGCCTTTCCAGGGCTAACAGTTGTATGGAATCAGTCAGCTGAAATAGGGACTTGGCCAGAAGTGAATCTAGATTGGACTCTTGCCTGAGTTTGTCTTTCTGCCAGTACTGGGAGTGGCAGGAAGATTTGGCAATGAATAAACAACTGCATAAACACAGTTACTGTTTAAAAAGATGCTAAATGCTTAATAATATTGTAATTCCTTTTTTTTTTTTTTAAAAAAAAAAAAGGCAAAACAAAACTAGTAAAATTAAGTTTCTCATGCAGATGATATGGATGTTAGTCATTGTTTACCAGTGCTAGTATTTTAGAAAAGCTTTTTATTTTCATTTCTAGTTTAGTAGGAAGTCTTTGATCCACACAATAATATTGATCCTAAAAGTTACTGAAATTGAAATGATGAGTAAGGGAGCTTAGCCAGGTTTTCCTCAAACTTTGTCATGTTTAGAAAAATGTTATGACTTGGTAGTGCCAAAGAAGATGCAGTTCACAGTAAATAACTTTATTGGAACTACCTCTTGGTTAGCACACAAGGACTGAAAGGATACTTGTTTTCTCAGTGTTACTCCTCCCTTAGCTAGGATCAGATGTCTGTGTTCCAGGACCAGTTCTGAAATGGTGCAGAAATGTGACAAAGTTTTTATCATTAAAAGGGGTCAGAATAATACTAAAAAACTCCTTAGGTGTAATTGCATGCTTAAAATACCAGTGTTTTCCAAATGTGAGACATATGAAAGTCCTGATATTCTTTATTTTCTACATCTACCCTATTCAGAAACAGGTTAAATCTGTGTTTTCAAAAGGCTCGGGTGAACTTTCAGCTTCGTGGGGCTGTTAAGTTGATAAGATAAGCCCTTGTATTATAAAAGGACTTTTGCCTTTGTGGTAAGAAGGTAGTAAGAGATGGGGGAGAGGAAAAGAGTAAGATGAGCTGGAGGCATTTTTTTTCTAGAAGAAATGACACTTAGGACTTGTTTACATTGTTCTGTGAAGCAAGATTTGGAGATAGCTGAGCTAGCAGAGACCTGAGCAAGCAGGTCTGCGTACAGCAGCCCGGCGTTAGGTGCAGGCTGCGAGTCTGACCGAGCCTGCGTTGTGAGCTTCCCTCTGTTCTGTTTCGTATTCCAGCTGCTACGAGAGCACACGCAGAGCTCTAGCGCAGCCTGCGAGCAGTTCTGCGTACTTTATCGTTATGGATTTAACTCTTTGAAAACTAAACAGACTGTGATTTGTGTTGTCAGTCGTCCGCACTGTGTCCTGTGGCTTCTGCCTTGGATCTTGGGCAATTTCCCAGTAGACGACAGGATTGTGGATGTGTTGTTCACAAGGGACCTCTGAAGATGATCTGGCCCAGCCTCCCACTTAAGTAGGACTGTCACTAGCACTCGATCCACTCAGCTGTGGTTTTGACTAGCTGAATCTTGAAACCCTGCAAGGATGGAAATTATGCAACCTTTCTGGGCAGCCCATTCCGGTGCTGTACTGCCCTCTCAGTAAAAACATTTGCCCTGCTGCCTGGTCCAAACCTCCCAAGCTGGAGTCTGTGGCCACTGCCTCTGCTACATTATCTGCCACTGCTAAGAGGAGTTTGGCTCCGTCTTTGTAACTCTCCTGCAGGTAGTTTTAGGCAGTTGTTAGATCATGCTATAGTTGCTCTTCCTCAGACGAGTCCTGCTCCTTCCACCTTCCTCCAGAGTACATGCTCTTGGCCTCTGAGTGCCTTGGCAGCTCTTTGCTGGACTTTCTCCAGATTTTCAACATCCTTCATGACCAAGAGGCCTAAAGCTGAACAGGAGAAATCCATGCGTTGCCTCAGCAGTGTCACATGGAAGGAGACAAGCACTACCTTCGATTTGTCGGCCCCATAGGTCCCGATGCAGCCTAGTATGTGGTTTGCCTTACGTGCGGTGAGAACACTCTGTTGGCCTGTGTTCAACTTGGCATCCATTGTAAGCTCTATCCTTTTCAGCAGGGCTGCTATTCAGTTAGTTGGTTCCCAGCCTCTATTGTACATGCAATTTTTATATAAATAGCTGCTGTACAAGCAGCTATGCTGTAATAAAAATAAGTCATTTATTAAATTGCTAAACAGTAAGTCAAGCGCCTATATCTTGTGTATTTTGCCTGTTCTGAGAAAGCTCAGAGAAAATTGTGATAAAGCAACTAGAAACTACTTTAATACTTGCATATCAGAAAACATACTAGTGTTACAAAAATATACTTGTGCTCCAGAACTAAGACATTCTTTCCTTGTAGTTTTTGTAAGAAATTGAAAGCTCCTTTTTGTAAAAAGAAGAGAAATATCCCCCTTATAGAGCAGGGGACACTGAGCACTATGCAGACTTCCGGTATCTGAGCTGAACGGTTTAGTCTGATACGTGGTTGCAGTAGAAGCTGCTTGCTCTGAAAGAACAAGGTGAAATCAGTTGCTGCAATCCAGCACTAGAGTGCACAGGGCAGCCTGCTGAGCCCAGCGCGGCTCGGCGTCCCTCTCACCTCACTGGTTTGGCAGTTGAGAAAAATCTCTGATTCCCTCTGAGATGCAGAGGAATGTGGAGGCCACATGCTGGAAGTGGGAGATGTTGCCAAAAAACAGTTTCTGTGGTGACTCCTGGACGTTCTCGGGACAGGGGCTGCTACTGTTACTTCAGCAGTGGTGTTGGCTGAGCCCTGGGATATTTATGTTCCTCTATTATTTGGCAGTCTGCCTGTGTGTGTGTGTTTTACTTAACATCCATGAAAGGGAAATAGAAACTTCCAACAGTTTCTCTTGGCAGATTCTATTGTAGAAAATGGAGATGATAGAGGATTTCAGGAATAAAGTTGTTCTTTACATATAACGTGTTATTCAGCAAGTGTAAGCATCATTCCCAGGTTCCACAATGAAACGCTGAAAGCTCTGCTACTGAAAGCAACCAAAGGCTGGTGGGGAAAAAGAGGGAGCAAATAGTTTCCTCCTTGGATGGCGGCTGTATCTTAAAAGTTCTAGCTAACGTGGATCCTACTGGAGATGACTAGCAGCTGGAAGGTGCTTCAGTTGTATCAGTAACTGTACTCTTCCGCATTTAGCGTCAGATTTACTGCCATACCAGGGATATGCAATTTAATTAAAGCCTGTGGTTTGTTTGCATGACACAGCCTTGTAGTTCTTAGAGACTGACCATTCCTGAAAGGAAGGGAGTGCGCACACGTGTGTACGTGCAAGCCTCCCTTGCTCTGCTTGCATCTAAATTGCTATCCCACGGGAGAGGCTGGCTGGTTGTGCGGTGGGTAAGCAAGAGCGCTGTGACCCACATAGATCCCCTGTGACAAGACAGTGTGGTCTCCTCAATGGCCAGGTAGAGCCACAAAGGAGCAGCTGGAGCAAAGCGCCTACTCTTGAGCAGGGCATGGTGCCCACCACCTCCAGAACACGCAGACGCCTTTTTCCTTGTATCACATGGAGCTTGGAGAAAAAGGCTGCTGCATAATTGATTATTTTAGGGGATGCACTTGAAAGCATGTGATGGTGGTAAGGGGTAAGATTTGAAGTGTAGCTTGCGTCTAGTAGAAGGGTATATAAAATGATCAGTGGATTTTTTGTTATGAGATGACCATCTTGTTATCTGGAGTACAAAGATGTCTGTGGGAGTGGTTCAGAGGGGCAACATGGGATTTAGGAAGAAAGGCCTGAACCTTTTTAAGCAGGCAGTTGAGCGGGGGTAACTGAAGAAGATCGCGTTTGGATACTGTCAGAGTCAAGAAAGAGAGCAGAACAAGTTCTGTCCTGGCTTCCCACTATTGCTTCAGGGTGACCCTGAAGGGCTTTAAAGGCTGGACAAGAATCTTTTAAGCAAAGTATGTAACGGTCACTGGTAGTTCCAGATT
This sequence comes from Rhea pennata, assembly GCF_028389875.1. Lineage (NCBI taxonomy): Eukaryota > Metazoa > Chordata > Aves > Rheiformes > Rheidae > Rhea > Rhea pennata. The sequence goes on from NC_084665.1 coordinate 41,229,300, forward strand.
ACTTCGGGCTGTCTGAACAAAGCATATTCTCCATTTTGAGGAGCAGACTGTTGGAAAGCATCTTACTATATATTGGATCTATGAAAAACTCTACAACAGCCATTTGTGGTATCGTATCTGCCCAGTAGCAAATCAGTTACTGGCTCTGTCTTCAGCAGTGTTGCTGCCATCTCATCCAGAGCCTGATCATTTCTTTACTGAGGAGGGATGTTAGCTTCTCCTTAATCGCTTATGTAGCATATCCTGGGTATTTTGTTGGCTGGGATTGTGGGCCCCCAACTGTGCATTTTTTATCAGAACAAGGCAACCATATTATAGGCCAGCCTAACATCAGACGCTCTCACGTGGTGACACGTCAGTAACTGTGAGTGTGCTCCTGCCTCTGTGCAAATGGGTCAGGTGGAGCCACTCCTCCTGTCTGCACAGCTTCTCTGCCAAGTTTTGTGGCGCTGAGGTGGGAGAGAAAGACTCCGCTCCTGGGGTTTGGCCGTCAGCGAAGGTAAAGGTGGCGAGAACTCCTGACCTGGATGATGTAAAGCACAAATATTGGCCAGAGTCAAAAAGCCTGAAGGGGAAGTCAGGCAGGTACATGAGGTCCTGTAGGCCAAGACTGCTCATAGATAACCGCACACCATGATTGCTGGAGTTAATTGCAAGTCATTTGCTATCAATAGGGATGACCAGAATCTGTCTTCTGGGGAGAGAATTCGTGTTGGCTGAGAGGCACTTAGTGCATCTGTGGACACGGCTGTTTTTAACAGCAGTGTAACATAATAAACAAGCACTTACAGTTTAAAAAGTAAGCAAAGAATGTACTTCGCTCTCTTACTAACACCCTGTGAACATTCAGTTATGGACAGCTGGGGCACCTTTGCTTTTTGCTACAATATACAAAGTCTAGGTATTGTCGGTGCTGTGGCCAGTCTAAAGAGAGAACCCTGTAATGGTAATAGTCTGCTCCCATGGTAAATTTTATGTTTCCAGTGGGCTCTTGACATGTTCAGAAAAGCTGAAGGCTGTGAGCTACTCTTGCTCATGATAGACAGAAGCTTTCACTGCCTTGAAATACTAATAAGGTTAAAACCATCCACTTGTACACCTAGAACAGAATTGCTGTTATTTAAAACAAGAAAATACAGAGTGGCTTTCAGAGAACAGGCTTTATGAACTGCCTTGGGGGCCACAGACTGCACTTACACCTGCATATTTCCTCCCAGGAAGAGCTGATGCTGTTTTTGACTTCAAGCTTTGAATGATACTAAACACATGGCTTGGTTTGGTTTGGTTAGTAACGGACTAGAAACAAATGTTGAGAGGCAAAATACCCAATAGAGGTATGAGGATTTAAAAACCATAAAGCTGGATGCAAATTTATGGTTCTCTTCCCAGAAGGGCCTGACCTGCTTCTGCGGGAGCAGAAAGACCCACTGCTAGCCAGTTCTTGGGCACACTAGGTAGAATCGAATGGAAAAATGAGTTGTGCTGAGGAAGTATATACAGGATAACAGAGAAGGTAGGACCTAAGAACACGCTTAGTCAGGGGTTTTGATAGCCATAAATGAAAGTCTGCGTTTACTAGCATCTTCTTATCCAAGGCTCTGCCTTCACTTTTCCTCTTCCTCTCCTGCCCTACCCCCATTTTAAGGTTTAGCAACCATCTTGCTTAATGTAGTATGTTCAATAAAAGTAGAATAAGGATACATGCTCCAATACCTTGAGTGACATTAACTAAAAGTCAAATCCATTTCTGACAATTAATTCTTAGTTCTTCAAACACTACACTTCATCACCTGAACATACTGTAAAAACTTTGTTTGGATCAGTTTCTCAAGGCAATAACATATTTGCTTCAAGCTTTAAATAAAACAAACCAAATACCTTTCAGCAGTCATCACTGAGCTCTTGAGTTAAACTCCTGGATATAAGAATGATAGAAGTATGGGAATTATTCTATAAAGCTGAGGTAAATCTTTCACCTTGGAGCTCATTACAATGAAGTTTATATTCACATAAAACTTGTTACCTGGGTTGGCTATACTAAAATTAACAAATGTACTCCCATCATCCTACCAAAAGCCAGACTCTTTTCTAAATTTAATTTAATTTGTTAATGACAGGAGGAGGTCACCTTCCCTTTGCAGCATAGGAGGACTTGGTGGGGGGGACACACAAATTAGCTGGGAAACCTGAAAAATGAAGCAATAAGAAAATGCCAACAATGTCTCCCAACAATCTCTGCTTGGGTTAAGATGCAAAGCAGGAGTTTGAGATGGCAGTTGTAATTGCCTCTGTTGTCAACTTAAAAAAAAAAAAAAATTGGGCTGTGAGCCTGTCACAACTGTAGATGACTGCAAGCATTAACTTTGCTTTAGCAGAAAGTACTGAAGAGCAGAGATGATCTAATCACACAGATTTCTATTAACAACATTGGTAATTAACCTTAGATTGCTGCATTTCTGCCTATTGCCTTGACAGTGACTTTTTTCCCCTGAAAGGCTTGAAAGCTGCATGCCCTTACTCTGTGGGCACCTGGTATTGTCGGGAGCCACGTGCATACTCCTGCTGGAGGACAGCTGATAAACACCTTTTCCAAAGAATATTGCTACTGCTAGGAGTGGCAAGAGTAAGGTAACTGAGGAATAGATGGGGCCATATAACCACTTATTTATTTTGGTGATGTTTCAGATTGCTTTAAAGAAGGTAGAGTTTTATCAACTTCAGAGATAAAAAGTAAGTGTGCCTCTCAGTCGCTGTTTAGTGACCACAGTAATAAACGTGCAATAAATAGGACTTTTCTGTGGTCTCTTGAAGTTGTTACACTTTGCTCTCTCCTTTTTTAAGGCTTGTTCAGAGTGCAGGAAAACAAAACTTTTCAAAATTACTCGTTGCTTTTAGTAACTCTAAGTTTTATATTGATGAACCTAGATAAAGTAAGAGCTATCACACCTGTCACAGCTGCAATACTTAAAATAGAGATATCAAGTCCAATAATAAAACACAGGTGGATACTGTATGTTCCTACTGGTGAATTAGCTTTAAAAAATTACCCTTAATAGGAATATAGCTCACTAATTTAAGATGTAGTTAGGAAATGGATTTTTATCACTATACGTATTTCCATTAACTTACTATAATCTTTATTTTTCCTGTGAATTTATCTTAGTTTACCCCTGCTTTAAGAGCTTTGACATGCCTATTTTTCTGTTCCTCACAAAGCAGCTTGCTCTTTCAGCAAGGGTTTGTAACTCATCATTTTCAATCTATTTTCCAAAGCTACTGCAGAAGCAGCTGTAACAGATGCTTTGAGGAATTATGTCAGTTTTCTACATGTTTAACTATGGACATTCTTTCCTCTGCTATTCCAGTCTGCCCTTTATGCCAACAGGTTCCTTCTTTCTTCCCTTCAGCAAATATTCTGACTTTTGTTTAGCTCAATTCTACATCTACTTTTATTAAGTAAATAAGTCCATCATGACATTCAGACTGCTTGCATACTCTTTTTTTCTTCATTTTTATGTTAACATTCAGCATACTCAATTTACATTTTGCACAGCAGTAGAAGTTCACTAGATGTTAGATCAGTTATCTAAGCAACACAGATGTAGCTAGAATTGGATACAGTTAATTGCCTGAATTGCTAATACTGTAGTAGAATTGTTACTGAGCTAATATCCTTAAATACAATAGCTTAAAACAGCAGCCAATTAACACTGGAAAGAATCTAATCTTACAGTTTCTTCAGATTTTTTAATTTACCCAGTATCATGATGTTTCTGCTTTTTTATTGTCAGAGTTGCATAGTTATTCATTTTGAAGGATGTGCTTGCTAACTTCTTCCCTATCAGCCCGAAGCAGCATTCTCTTCTTTCTCAACCACTGTGCTTTGCCAAAGAGTAAATTTTCATCTGCGTGCTTTTGTTTTCTCAAGTCCCCTACTGAACTACGACCTCTTGACCGAAAGACTTCCTCCCCCTTAGGTTGTGGTTCCTTTTCTTATGTCATATAGGAAAGGACTCAACCGTGAACTAAAATAGGGACTTGCTATGTACTTGTTCACAGCTCATGCACTATCCCTCTGCCACTCCAAGGTCTGTGGAGGCAATACCTCCTAACCCATCCAAAGAGAAGGAGCCTCTCTCCCCACCCCACTCAGAGCTACAAAAAACAATCTCTTCTGAGTTAAGGCTAGCTATGAGTAACTGCTGAGTTTTAGATTTTCCAGTGAGGAAAGGAAAAGTTTCATCATATTAACTCAAGCTCCCCAGAGACTTTTATATAAAAACTGCTGAACTAAAAGTCCTCCACAAAAATCCTATCATTATTGTGCTTCCTGCAGAAGAAACAGGAAGAACAGAGAACAGAAGGAAATGGAGAAGAATACAGGATTGTTTTCTTCTTGTGAGAGGCTAATCCAGAGAGTAAAGTTTAATTATCTTAGTGTAAACAGTATGTTTGTTTAGTGCTCTCAAGTATATTTGCAAATTAAAATATGTAGTGCAATGGTGTTGTTTACATTTGGACTCCAAACCTCCCCACACCAACCTAAGACACCAACAAAGCCTCTCAGATTAAATATGGGGTTGGGAGAAAGGACTGAATTTGCTCAGTGAATGGCTTTAGACAAGAAGTAGTTTATAACATAATTTTGAAATCTGATTGAAGTAATTTTGTGAAAATAATAAATATCTTACTGGTGTAGACAAAAGTATATAAGCAAAGGAACACTATGTCATCACTCATCTTTTTTACCAATATACAATTAGATAACACAGTATTTCCAAATAAGAGAATGCTTCCTTGAAATTACATAGCAATATTTCTTTCAAGCAAAGACTTACAGCAAAATATACAAGTAGCACATGATTTTTAAACAAATAACTGACCATTACTGTTTATTAATAATGTAAATAATTATTTCACCAACTGAACAGCAGACGGTAGTGTAAGGAAATTCCTTAAACAGAGAGCAGGATTTTAATTAAATAAGAAGAGTTACATAAATAGCTGAGACTCCTCCTGAAGTGCAAGTGATTTATTCTTAGTTTCACACAGGGAGAACAACGATGGAATTTTTTCAATTTCACAGTGCATATAAAACTGCCCGCTACACTGCAGTTGAAATCTTAAGAAGGCTACTGATACTACCCATCTTGCACAAGCAAACCATTCACCTACTGTTTCAATGTCCCTATTTTAAAAACAGCACAATGAACAGCAGCACTGAAGGATACACTTACTCAAAGAACAGCTGATGAAAATATTTTCCTATATTTAAATGAGATGTAATTACAACTTTGCTAAAATGAACTATTCTGTTTATAATAAAAGTTAAAGTAGTCTCAAACCACTGTCATTAATAATTTGAGAGCCTGCAACAGAACGTACCAGTTCCTAAATGTTTAACAGGGCAAAACCAAGGAGGTCATTCCTAACTGTGTACATAGTCATATATACATACATGAAACAAAGAAAGGCTTGTATACTAATTTAACAGATTCATTATGAGTTTCTTACTTGAATTTGCTAGGAAAAACACCATGATTTATCAGTCTCAGCCACCTCCCATGTTTACAGGAAAGAGTGCCATTTTTGGACCACCTTCCCCCAAAGCTGTGTTAGACCACAGATTCCTCCATAGGAGACTATGAATCACTTCTTTCATTGCTGGTTTGTTTTCTTTCTGGATCAAGAGAACTGCCTTCAAATAAAATTTTGTTTTTCATTCCTTCTCTAAGCATTCTTTGCCGGATCCTATGTTGGGCAAAATTGTACCTGCAATAAAACCTAGGAGAGGGGGAAAAAAAAAAACATGATTCCTTGCTACATATTAGTGACAATATCAAATCAGAGCTATTCAACCAGCTGAAAAGTTGATAACACATGCAGTAATGCCAATAAAATTAATTAGAAAATAATGTAGGTAACTGCTGCTTCTCTAAGGCAAAGATTATGCACTACTTAGGAGACTAAGACACATATCCAATGAGAAATACTTATTTCTATAATTTGAATCTTAATCTCATGAACACTGAGCATGCTGCCTTTATAATTAGGGTGGAAAGATGGTACACATACAGGAAAAAAAAAAGAAAGAATTAAGAAAGAAGGAAAGAACTGGGTTATTTCATCTCTTAAAATTTTAAAAAAATATAGCAAGTTTTTGAAACAGTATATTAACATTAAAAAGTCAAGGTCATTTAACTCCTTCTGCTTAAAAATATTTTTTGGAAGAAAAGAGAGGACACTTTGCTAGACAAGTCTTTTATGACATTCCAGGAACAGTGTGAAAGGTCAAAAGTGTATCATATTATATGAAGCTGCCAACACAGGTCTGTGAAAATTCAAGAAATGTTTTACATACCAGTATCCTAACATCGTGAAAATAAAGCCACCAACTGCAACGTCGCAAGATCTTCTAACTCTACCTGAAAGAAAAAAACAAAAATCCTTCAAAAAAAAAAAAAATCAGAGAAAGAAACTTGAGTGACTTGCATTCCCATTGGTTCCCATTACGAGAATAAACACCAATTAACAAATAGGAACAAATTTCTCCTTACAAATAAGCACAGAAAAGAAAGAAGTACTTACTGGTTGCTAAAAAATGTCCAAGACCCAAAACTAAAGATCCCAGTGAACCATAGAGTACTGATTCTCGTGCACACGGGACATTTTTAACATCAAGGAATCCTAGGAGTTTAAAGGACTAAAAGAAAAAAAAAATCTAATTACAAAAACATTTATGATTTGGCTTAATATATAAAAGCTATACTGGAACCCACCTTGCATTCCCTTTTCTAGTATTTCAGCAAAATAATATGAAAGGTTATCTTCTGAGTTATTACACATAAGTCACCTTGATTTCTGCTCTGCCTTAACTTTGTCACTTTATTAGTTTCAAGTGCATTTGTACCTGCACAGATAAAGCACAGCTATATAAAACCAATGATGTGTCAACTATCTTATTACATAAATTAAAAAAAAATACTTTTGTAGAAGTCTGTGATGTCACCTTCATTGTAAAACTGACCTGTATTCTTAGCAGTTAAAAACAAATACTCAAGGCTTTCCTATTTCAGAGGTTATTTTAGAGTAAAAGATTACTATGCACAGCAAACATGGACAGCTGTGTCAAGAATGGTTTCAAAGGAGTTACAAAATGATGTCCATAAATCAGTTGTTATAAACCTGGCAATCCATCCTCCCTATTTAAGTTTATAAAGAACTGCTTCCTTTCTTCCTTTATATTCCCCAAAGAAGGGAGAAAACCCTTAGGAACCTAATATTTGTTTAAAAACAACACACATCACAAAAAACAGGTAAAGTTACAATCCATTATGCAATTAGTTATGAAGTGTCTGTGCTAAAAAACACCTGAATTTCTAAGTAAGCCTACTTGTAAAAATTACTCAAGTATTTCATACCCTGCCCTACATTTATAATCTATCCTAACTTATATCTACTGATTTTCTACTAAATTCTTAAATGGCAATTACAAGCAGCATTCATAAACACAGCCCTGGGCTGACAAATGTTTTTTTCTTTTGGATGTGAGCAGACTAGCTTTAATGCAATATAAGCTTTCTAACCTGAACACAACTCTTTATTTTGCACCTGACAAACATCCTTATAAAAATGTGTTTGCACCACAAGCAGGAACAGGAAGCTACATATAAGAAAACTTCAAGAGGACACGTGTCAGAGTTAAGGTGGCTGAACAAGAATAACATCTGCACTTCCTCCTGTGAATAATTCTTTTGTCAGTAATGGCGAGAGAATTGCCTTCAACCATTTTGTTGTGTTTAAGTCCTTAGACCATCATACACCATGTGTGCAACAATATCAACTAAAATCCAGAAAGACGACTTTAAAATGGTTGTAATTTTTTGGTAGAAATATTGTACTTGGACAAAGTAGATGTTCTAGATGGAATGCTGCAGCAAAGCATACGTGAAGAGTAGACAAATCTGTGAGACAAATCATTATGAAATACGTCTGAGTGGCATTAGGGATGGCAAGCATTTCACAACAACTGGATTTGTGTGCAAGTATGGCATATCCCCATCAGTAATTACATCTAGGCTCTCTGTGGACAACCATCAGCTGTTCCAACACAATCCCTTTTTATAAAAGGGACAAAAGGATTTGGTCTATATTGGTCTAATCGCCTCATGAATAATTTCAAGTACTCTTATATGGAAGAAGTCATTTGATATGTTGCTGTTGTTGGCTAAGGTACCCATGCTACAACTGTGCTGCATGATGCCTATTTTTAAAACAGTGTTTCACCTGTTGCTATAGTTGAAATCATTTGTTACAACTCTACCTATCGGTATTGCAAAGGCTACAATGTCACCACAGTGTTTCACCCCCAAAGAGAAAGCCCCTGTAGAAGGGTCTGCAGCAAAAAAGAAAGGTCCTAATTAGCCATACAGAGCTTTAATTCTGTCACCTGAAGCATTATGTTTCATATCTCATTCCTTAATTATTTCCACAGCGGCAAAGAAGCCTTCTAACCGGGCAGGTAACAGCGGCAGTTCACACAACTGCTGTAAAACAACCGCAACCTGTGAGTGTCCCGCAGCGGGCTGGCCATCGGCACCCGTCCCCGCCTCGGTGGCGGGGACCTGCCTCAACACCGTGCGGCTTTTTAACGGCCGGGCTAGCTTCAGCGGGGCCGCCGAGCTCATATAGAGAAGTGCCACCGGCAAAAAAAAAAAAAAAAAAAAAAAAAAAAAAAAAAACGGGTCAAAGGCCCCACATAGCCAGAATCTCCCTTGTCTTATATATATGCAAAGGATCTAGCGGAGCCCACGCCGCCCGCGCAGACACAACGGTGCCACCGGCCGGGGAGGAGAAAGGAGGGGAACGGCGCCCTTGCTGCGACTTCCCCGCCGCCCACACCGGCGGGGCGGGGCCGCGCGCGGCCACTGCCGCTGCCGCTGTCGCTGTCGCTGCCGTCGCGGCTCCCGCGGGCGGTTCGGGCGCTGCCGCCTGCCCGCTCCCGCCCGGCTAAACTCAACGGCGGCCGCTGGGGAGGGTCGGAGGGGCGGTCGTGCCCCGCGCGGCTCAGATGAAGCGGGGGGGAAGCAGGTCGTGGCGGCGCGCGCCGCCCCTGCCCCTGCCCCCCCCGCGCCCGCCATTACCTTCTCCGGCTCAGAGTCGCCCTCGCCCGCCATGATGTGGTTCGCAGCGCCCTTCTCAGCCCCTCCCCCTCCTCGCGCCAGCGAGCCCGGACTACAGCCGCGTAGAGAAGGTGCGCGGAGGAGCCGCTCTAGCCGCCGAGCCCAGCCCCTTCTCTATGGTGGCTGCGAGGTGGGCGGGGGAGGGCGAGCGCGCCGGCGCCATTTTAGGTCTAGCGCTGAGATTCCAGCAAAATCCTTTGTTCAGTGAAATGGGTCACGGAGCAGGGCGCGCGCGCGCGCACGCGCGCACGCACGCGGGGGCGCGCGGCCACGCCGCAGGGGGGGGAAGGGGGGGGGGGAAGGGCAGGTGGAGGGAGCGCGGCGCCACCGCTCGCGCACGCCCCACCCCCCCCGCTCCCCCCGCGGTGCGCGCGGGCGGCGGCGGGTGGGGCCGTTGAGCCGTTGGCGGCCGTGTCCGCGGGGTGCGGGGGGACGGCGGCGGCGCTGCGGGCCCAGCCTCCCGGCTCCCCTCCTCGCCGCCCGCGTGTGGCGCAGCCCGAGAGGCCGCCTCGGGCTGGTCGCTGTCTCGGCAGCGATTGCAGGCCGCGCCCTGAGGGCCCGGCGCCACGCAGGCTCTGGGCCAGGGCACGCTGGCTCCTTCCCTTCCGCCCGTGCTGTTTGCCTCTGCACCCCTGCCACGGCTTGGGATTTTTTTTATTTGTTTCTGTTCTGTTTTTTTTTTTTTTTTTTTTTTTTTTTTTTTTTTTTTGAGGAGTGATACGGCAGCCAGGCTGCTCTGCCAGCTTCACAGCCTTGTGCCATGTCGTTTGTGTACTGGCATTTCATGCAGAGGGAGTGTCACAAGCCTTCCATGTGTCTCCCTCTTGCTTTCTAGATCAGGATACTCCCTGCCATAGACAGCAGCCCTTGTTTTGGGGTTAACTATCAAAACAAGTGCCTGAATTTAAAAGTTTACTATGTGCTGAATACCCTACCATAAATGCTCAGAGAGAGGCCTTAGAGAGGCCTCATGCAGTCATAACAGCATGATCTAAGCCCCAGCCTGGTTAAGCTGAATTATTAAAAACAGGCTAATAACAGGACATAAGAAGTAAAAAAATAAACACTGTAAACATGCTAAGCAAGTAGCACCTAATGGGAGAAGGAAGCTATAGGATACTTCAGTGAATGCAGGTGCTTAAATCACACCAACATCGGAAAGGTGGAAAGGTTATTTCCAGTGACAGTGAGGGATAAAGCAGAGGGCTGGAATATGATTAAGAGAAAATCACACTGAACTGGGAGAAAAACATGTTGATAGGAGAAAGTAGAAGGAGAACTGTTTTAAAGGATGTGATCTTGAAAATAGTCTCTAATTTAGGACATTTGTAACTACATTAGATAAAATACTAGTGTGTGTTCCATAGGAGTAAATCCTGTGTTAAATCCAGTAGACTTACTGGAAATGATGTCTTATAAATTTAGCTGTATTAACGTCTGAAGAGGTAAATGGTGATATGTAACATAAGGTAAAATTTTGCTGCAAGAAAACATGTCTATATTTCCTCAAGTAGTGAATTACAGGGTGGGTTCAATTTAGGACCTTTTCCATCTCAGCAATGAAGTTTAAGAAAAATGAGAGATGCATTGCCTTTGATTTAAAAAAATATCTTGAAACACAGTATTTTTCCTATGTTTGGGTGAGGGATGAGATGTCTTCAGAGCTTTTCCTAGTGCTATTTTTGGATATGTTTTCTTTTTAATTCTTCTGAATAGAATTGTCTTTTTCACACACTGGAATTTAAGCCTGTTTGATATCTTTATCTCTTTTAAGTTAATGTGTATTAGGTCTGGAATGCTACAAACAGTATTCATTTGCTAAAATAAAATGTGTAAAACTGAAGATCATTGGCATATTCTCTTCCTGGAAGTGTTTGTAACATATTTTTGTATTACTTCGTTTAAAAATATGTAAGTGAATTTTATTAAACAACTTCAAACACTGAGGAATATAGTAAGAAATCTCAGGACTATGCTAATATATATGAGATTGACAGGGCCATAGTGGGGAAAAATAGATGCTACTTTTACTGTTGGTGAGGTGGCCTGACCAACAGAAGTGAGTATTTCAAAAAAAGAGAATATGAAAATCTTTTATTGCTTTAAATCAGGAAACTGTTTGCAGAATTACTGTGTTGGAGAGTACAGTACACTAATAGAGCATCTTCTGTTTTTTGCAAGCTAAGAATATGCTAAGGAAAAAACAAGTATTTTTTCCCCAAAATTCTATGTGTAATTAATCACATAAATTACACTGAAGCATCCACTGGCAATAAACAACGTTATCATTTTGCTCTCTCTCTGATACCCAGTCATTAATCTGTGTTACTGTACACATCATAGTTCTGCTTCTTCTGTTTTAGAAGTTGTTTTAAAATTAATAACTATAATCCTTTGTAGAATTAAAAATTCACAGAGGACTGCTTAACATTGTTTGGTATCAGTGAAAATGCTTAAACTGGATTCACTTCAGTTAAGAGTGGAGGGGCTTCTGACATGGCGCTTTTTGTGATACCCTTGAGCATACAATTCACTTTCCTTTTTGGTCTATAATTACCTGCAATCTTATGACATGCTTTGAAACAATGTAGTTTTCTCAAGTTCGTGAGGTAGACAGTGCTTTTGAAGTGAGAACTTCTGGTTCTGTTATTTTTTCCTGGTATGTTTTTAAGACTCTGAAAGTAGAAAGCTTTTTTTTACAGCATTGATTGAAGTGTGTGTGTGTGTATGTATATGTATTAGATGTAAAAAAATACTAGTTACAGGTTTTAGCCTGTTAAAAAAGCTGGAATTTAACATGAAAATCACATTGTTACTATATTGTGAGTATTATTTATTGTGATTTCATTTAATTCTGATAATTTTACAAATATCCTAAGTATGAAGAACTTTATAATAATTTTAGGGAAACTATATCCTGTTAATGCTGTATGGGGGAAAAGTGGAGCAATGACTCAATATTATTAAACCAGTGCTGGGCAAGGCATCTAGGCATTGTTTCTGGTAGCAGCCAAAATGAGGATGTCTGAGTGTACAGTATTGTTAGAAGAGGATGGTAGTCCAAGAAATGTGAAAGCTGCAGAAATATGCCAGCTACCTCACCAAAATAATTTGCTACAAGAGCTGGACCAAGCTTTCATGCCTTGCTTTTCACAAATGCTTGGTGCAGCTGCCCCACCAGGGGTGCATCCCAGAACATCTTCCATCATATCCTACATGTGTAGCCTGCCAGGACCCGTGGAAGGTGGTTGGCAGACTCTTGGCCTACATCTGTTTCTCTACTGATAGGGCATGCCGTTACAGGAAGTCAGGCACCTTGCATATGCATTTGGGATTGCTGCCTTGGTTTTCTGACCATAAAGGCCATGACTGACATAGAAAGATACCTCTTCCCTTCATGGCGGTATCTGGAGCTAGAGACCCTTGAGGCAAACTATCTATGCATGCTCAATTTTATACATAATAACATGCTGACTGACTTCTCACTGATTTGAACCTTTGTATTTATGCAGGCTTTATTTTTGTTTGTGTGGTTCAGTAAGGTGTAACACCTGTTATTCTGAACCTGCTTGCCTGTGTCACTTGACCCTGAAATCACCCATTTGGAAACGGTGTGGGTTGGCCTTTGGCAGCAGTCCTCGTTCTTTCCCCTCACCCTTTACCTCAGTGCCTAAAGGTCAGGCCAAACAAAACTGTTGGTCTGGTAGTGGGAAAGAGGCCGTTACGTGCAGGATGCCGGGCACAGGAGAAATGCCAGTCTTGTTCCCTGCACACAGGAACCTGGCCTTGCTAACTTCTCCGGTGCTTATTGCTTCCATCATAAACAGCATTTTCTTATGAGGTCTGAACTGACAAACGAGAATCTTTTCATTTCTGGAAAAAATTACTGTACTCCCTAGAAAAATAAGGCTATCACACAAACACAGAATTAACATTTCCTACCTTTAGCAGCTATTGGACACCTAAGTAGTTCCTATAGTGTAAGCTATTTTTGTAGTCTTGTAGAGAAGCAAGCACCTGCAGAAGACGAGTGAGCCTGTCCTAAGAAATGTGTTTAATAGGTCTTATGAATGATGACAACTTTCGGTTGATGGCTGCCACAGATCTTTCAGATAATTAAGCTCAAATAAAACAAATTCAACTTCAGCTTATGGTAATAAGCATCATATGATCTGCCCAGGTTGTTTGCTAAGGCTTTCCTCATGATCTGCCCACAGCAGTTGTTACCAGCAAGTGACTAGTGCTCTCTGTGTTGGTACCACTAAACCACTCTCTCTGCTCCATCTTTCTGCTTCCACATGTAGCTTAAACTGTTCAAAGGTGGGCTGCTGACACGAAAGGCCTTACATCTTACTGTGCAGTCTTGTCTCATCTCTTGTACCACCACCTCAAACACGTGATTCAGCTGAAAATAACACTAGAAACAACACCTTCCTAACCACTAAACATGGGGGAAGAAACATGCTGCTCTTCTGAAAGCAGTGAAGACTTAGCACAAGTGACTCATGAAGTTGCTCTGTGACAAGTACTGTTTGGTGTGCAACAGGCCATTAGCTTCCTGGGCTAGTAGTTGAGGCTGCCTCAAGACCAGTGTTGAGGAGGCTCAGTGGGTTTCTTTATTTGTCTTCACGATCAGCCTGAGGCTACTTAAATAGACAAACAATTGGTTGTGGTGACCACATGCTGTTTCATAAGCCATGAAAGCAAGGTGCTGTGAGACTTACCAGATGTCAAGAGGAAGGTGTTATGCCATTCATTCTGTCCTCAGTTTTCACGAGAGTTGTTTGCTGTTCAGAAGAAGGATATTATATTATGGGATGCAAGTGTTTATGATTTGTGTATTTTGATAGTTGGGTGGTGGCAAATATTTATTATGATGGTTGTAGAGATACTGTCCAGGCGGTTATGTCAGAGCAACTACCCGTGTGGGGACAAAATAGAGCACAGTAATGTGTAACAGAGCAGGTACGCTGTCTGCTGTTGCTGAGGCTGTCAGCATAGACATGCTTAGACAATCAAATAAAAAAAGTAACTCCCTGTTTTTTTTAGCATTAATGCTAATGCAAATTAAGTGCAAGACACTTTTACTTTGGGTTTGCTTTGCTGATTGTTTCTGTAGGCTGACTTTTCCTAACATGTTCTTAACTATCTGAATAAATGAGCTTTTCAGATACATCACGTGAAAAATGCTAATTCAACATACTCCTCTCTAAAAGTCAAGGAAACGAGTGCAGGCTTTATTTCTTCTGCCAGATCTTTTAATCTGTTTATCTTATTAAAGCACCTGATTCAAAAAGAATGATGGGTTTTTATTAAAAGAGAAGAATTCTTTACATAAGAAGAACTCTTAATATAAAACATAAGAGTTTTAATTTCAGTTTAAATCATTCAATGTAGAGGTACATTTAGAATTTCATGACTTCTTAGCAGTAATTGGAGTTAAGGATGCCTGTGACTAAAATAGAACAGAATGTTTCTCAATTAAGCAAACATTTCCATATGATGAAAATGACTATTTTGTCTATAAAGCATGTTGTAAATGCATTAGTGGTAAGTACTGAAAGACCATATGCTTTCTTTTAAGTCTCTCTACTGCATTTCAAAGAGGTGATGGGAGTATTTATTTCTGTTGCTTTTTGGTTTGGCTTTTTAAGTTGCAGCTTTGTAAGATGTAGAGCTTATTTTCTGAAACTGAAGACATCCGGAAATGCATTTTACAGCTGAAGTAATTAAATCTGTATAAATAATGACCCAATAATCACAGGGCTATAGAAGAAGACTGTAGAAGAGAATTTGAGAGGTTAGCTAGTCCATTCTTTTGCCCCAGAGCTGATTTATTTATACCTGTGTTATTCCTGACAGATCTTTACCTAACCTTTCTCTAAAGACTTTCATAGACTGGGACTCTATGACTCCCCTCAGCAATCTGTTTCACAGATCAACTATTCTAATGATTGATGAGTTTTTCTTCCAAAATTGTTATTTCAAAAATCTCTATATGGTGATCAGGTGACTTTTCTGGTCTGGTTTTATGTGTAATATTTCATAATTTTCTATCAGTGAAATCATAGTCCTTTTTGTTCAAAATGGTATTTTGTCATAGTGCTAAACCTATGAATATTAACTATATGATTCTTCAAATCAGAGTATTGCTAATTTTGTTCCTGCCAGAGATGCCCAGAAACATTTCACATCTTAATTTTTTGAAATACAGTGTCTTGCAATTTCTATCATGAACATTGTGTGTGTGGGGGGGGTATTATACACTCTAAGCGTCTTGTGCCGTGTTTCTCATATGAATGTGTCAGGTTTAATCTTTATTAATTCCCAAGGGAAAACTGAAGACTAGAACTAATAGGATGTTTGTATGGTAATTGTTTCTTATGGGATGTGATTTCTGAAAATTCATAACAAACTAAAGAGGGTTGTGCCAGCAAGAAGTTTATTTAAAAATAAACTATTTATACCACACAGTAGAACTACAAGATCCATAGGGAAAAAAATTACTGACATTTATTAAATATTCAGGCACTCTCTCAGGCTTAAGAATTCCCTCTCTGACCACAGATCACTGGGGGCTGTAAGAGTGTTCAGACTAAGTGTCATTGCATGCTTATCCTGTCCTTATGCTTTTCCCTGTATATCCAGCTTTGGCCAAATGGCCTTTTTCCATTCCTCACTGTGGCTATTCTTGTATTTTTGCCAAAATTAGGTTGAAGCCTGGAGAAGGGAAACAACCTTTGTGTTGCCCATACTGTGGACTGGATAGCTGGTTCATTTTTAACACAGACGGTGCTAGAATATAATGATACCACTGAGCTGAAAGGTAAGAAAGGAGAGAAGTGGCGTTCTAGGAGCCACTTTGAAGGAGTGTTTTGCATGCAATGCACAGTTAAAAGTAGATTAAAGAACAGTATACAGGGAAAGAGGGAAGTCCTGTTCAAGGAGCAGAACATATCGAAGTCAACACTCGACTCAGACAACTGGAAGAGATGCTCAGAAAAGATAAAACAGCTAGAAAAAAAGACATATGGTGTATCAGATAGATCCCATTATATCTTGGATTTTTTTTTCTTGGTAGTTTTTTCTGCTTTTTTTCCCCTATTTTGTAATAGAGTACCAAACCTTTTAGAGTAAGTTTCATTGACTTATCTCCACCTTGTCTGGTGAGAGGACTGACCTCTAGTAACCTGCCAGAAAGAAGTGCTATGTTCCACTGGAAGCAGCAAATACACAGAAGTGCAGGGTATGTGCCTAAGACAGCTGCCAACCAAAATATGTTTAAAGAGTTAGGGAAGACAGGGTATGATTTTTCTTATTGTGCTACAAATGTTAGTTTCAGTATACTAGAGCAGCGCAGGAGAATCTCCTATAGAAAACAATGTGCCTTTGGCAAGTGGCAGAGGAAAGCAAGCTTATGACTTCAGAAGAACCTTATATAGGACCTTATAAGAAACAGATAAAATCTGCAAGGCTGAGATTTGACAGATCAAAGATTTAAGCTATATCTAAAATACAATCATTTCCTAACAGTTGTTCTAGATTTTCAGACACCTCTCTGGTCTCCCACTGTGGCATCCAGATTTCCTGGAAAGAATTCAAGATTTTTCTAGTTAAGTAACAGGAATGACTTACTGTCTTGCACACTGAGAATGTTAATTTAGTACAAAAATATGCCTGTATTTGATGAAGCTTCTGCTGCATTCTGAGAAAGATCAGAGACTAAAAATACTTCCAATCTTGTTGCTGGTGTTTATGGATTCAGTGTTTCTTGCTCTTTTCCTGACACTCACTGTGACTTGGCCTCAAGGCCGTCAGTCCTTTGGTGATTGGCTACCAGGAGCCAAACCTTCTGTCGGATTTTGGTTTTGGAGAATCCTAATCTCCTGCTTAAAGCATCAGCTTCTGGGCTGAAGTTACTTATTCGTAAGAAATAATTCTGCAGCTCACCTGAGACAGGACAGCCAGTAGGATGTGGAGGGCTGGAAGCTGTCTGTGCTCTGAGGTTTTGGAAAATGGCAGGGCAACTGGAGCGCTCCCTGTTCCTGGGCAGTTGTTCTCGGGTGGATTGGCTGGATTTGGGTGCACCCTCTGCACAGAGCAGTTAGCTTGTGCGTGCCTTTATGTGCACAGCAGTGGTGCAAGGGAATCCCAAAGAATCTCCCTAACCTTTGTGTAGGGTCCAGTGCCATTATCTGCACAAGCACAGCAGGTAGCTGTTCCATAAATTTGGTTACGGAGCTTGTGAGCATGGCACCTGTCCTGAGGCCAGTGATCTCTGTAGAAGGCTTTCTCTTATTTATGCTGATAGTTTTATTTTTCCATACAAATTCTAACATGTCAGACTGGTGCCTTCTCAGTACCTCTGGTGGCAAATGGTTACTGAGGATTAGGTAAGATCAAAATGGTTAAATCCTACTGATCTGTGCACAAAAAACCCTAGAATTTTTCAGAGGAAGATCTAATAAATGGTGAGAATTTAAGCATTTTGATCTTATTTAATCCTCTAACCATTGGCTCCTTGGTTGCTGGGGGTGTGTCTGCTAAGAACAATCTGTCACCTGTCATTGTGCTTTTAAGTGACTTTGATTTCAGATCCAAAGCTAAGAAGGGTAATTAAGGAAATCATAAAGGCTTCAGTTGAGAAAAGCACAAAATTTTGATGTTATCGTTAACCACAAGTGTGCTGCTATTTTTTTCAATTGATTTCACATTCTTCTCATACAGCTTTGGTCTATAGGTATGAAGAATGACATACTGGACTGATTTTTAGCAAATAACTCAAGATTAAAAACATATTAGCTACAAACTATCCACATGCTAAAGTTATATAAATGCTGGTTGAACCTAAAGTTTTTGTAAGTAACACATTTCAGTTTTTTAGAACTCATTTTAACACATACACACCAGTATTTCACCAAACACTAAGCTCATCAGATCCCTAAAACTTACTGACAACCTCAGATTTGTTCAAGTTACTAGTAAGATTTTGGGTGAAATAAGTAGGTCAGTGTACAGACATTGTAAATTATAACATGTGCTAAGCTATCATATAACTAGGACAAAACAGCATCATTTAATAAAATGTGTTTTCTTATTCAGAGGCCTCTATCCCAATAACAACAAAGTTAAGAGCACCATGAACTTGAGAAAAATAGGTCTGGAGTGGATCCTGAGAAGTCATTTTGTCCAGCTTCCTGTCCCAATGAAAATGAATTACATCTGCAACACTGATGACAGCTCTGTCTACTCTCTTCCTTGAGACCTCCAGTGAGACTCTGCAACCTTCCCACTCTTCTTACTACAAGGAAATGTTTCCTCTTGCCTTTCTTTAGGACCTTTCCTTTGCCTTCTTTTCTTTCTCATAACAGATATGGAAACTCAGGCTGGTTTGTCATCTTCATCTCTGTTCATTGGGAAACATATATAATTGATTCAGTTCAGGTTCAGACTCAGTCTGGAGGGCACCTCACACACACACAAAAAACCAACAGCCTGCTGGTAATATCCAGAAAGGAAACAGCCATTTCTTTCTTCTTGAACTTTGATTGGTTATTCTTACATGGTAGGAAGTTCTCTTTTTCCCATTGTTACAACTGGGGAACTGAAGAACAAAGAAGTTAATAATTTGCCCAGATTTATGTAGGAAGTGTGCGCCAGAAGAAAACTGAATACACATCCTTTCTGTCTCTACCATCGTCCTTGTATGTGTACAGTTTCAAGTCTTCATTATAAATGACTACCTCCATAAAAATACTGATGTGAAAAAGACATTAAATTTCATGTATTTAATTTTTGATACCAATATATATGATCCTACTGAGGCAGCCTGCTTTCATATCCATTTACCGTATCTGATCAGAATGAATTAAACATCTAGGAAAGCTGTGACTTGGAGAGTCAGGTCCTCTACCTTGTATATCTTCATTTTGAGTCAGGTTGGTTTGAGGTTGCCTGCATGGAGCAAAAATCTGGACAGATCTGGGCAGAAGAGCTGAAGGAGTCCCCAGTGTGTGTGTTTTGCTAGTAAGATCCACAGAACAGTACCTGTAGTAATGTAGATATCCGCTTCTCTCAGAGGGAGCTGCTGCTGACTGCTTTGACAGTCTTCCTACTGTCTTCTAGGTAGGGTATTTGCTACAGCTGTACTTATTCCTGAATAATTTTTGTGCTACTGGAGCTATGGCTGCACTAGCAAGTAATTGAGTGCGATGGGAGTGGATCACTAGACTGACACAGCTGATGTTCGGGCAATTCACTTCTCATCCCCCGAGTTCCACTGCAGGTATGGTTCAAAGCTGTCTGAAAGAGAGAAATCCTGCAAAACACAGTATCTTTGATTGTAATCCCTTCTACAGGCCTCTGTGGGAAATACTATGCTGTTCTTTTAGCTGTCTCATGCAGATGATGCCACCATTCTGCATATCTGATCTCACAGATAAAATCTTTATTGCTGTTCTGTGCCATAGTGCCCACTGCCTGACCAACCTCCTCACTCTGAGTTTGAGCAATGGCCACGGCAAGGAGTGATGAGAAGGCATGATAGACTTAATCCCAATGCTGCAGAGGCTATTCTGCATGACTCTGTGAATGTACTGTTACCCAGCCCCCAGGACCTCCTTTTTTTCTGAGGTACTGGTTATGCAGAATGACTAAGTGGGAGCTGCTCCTGCAGGTATTTTGTCTGGGTTGATGAAGGCTCTGGGCCTGGAACACAAGCTGCAGCTGGTGAGACGGTACTGCCCTGGGGACATGGGATGACCAGAATGCATACAAAACTTTTGTAAAGATGGTAGATGTGATCAAGAGCATTTGCTGGCATGTGCTGGCACCACTTCACCATCCTTACTTTCTTGTAAGGAGCTTACTTCCTTGTAGAGCTTCCCTCCCTACATTCAAAATGGTGGCTGTCAACTTATATAGCCTAACTCCAGCTGGCCAGTGACTAACCAGTTTGGGGCATCCAGTGTGAGTAAGGTAGTAATTGAGATATCCAAGGCCATCACCCAAGCTTCCTTTGAACACTGCATGGGAGGTAATCACAAAATCATCCTGGTCTTTAGTCTTTATGTGTTCTCAAATTGTGGGGGAGCTGGTGGTGGAGTCCATATTCCCACTATATGCCTGACTCAAGGCAGCTATCAATATGTAACCCACAAGGGCTACCACTCCACTACTGTCCAGGGCCTCAGTGGACAAGTGAAGCAGATTTATGGACAGCTCAGTAGGCACCCCTGAAAGAATATCTGACATTCACATCTTTCTTAATCCAGCCTTGAAGTCAGTGAGGGTGCTAACAACTTTTCTCCACGGAGAGACAGGATTTTTTTTGTGTGTTTGGGTGCCCTCTTCCATCAGAGAAGATGCCACTCATTGCCTTACATCTCTGGGTTCCAAGGCCATGCTGCTGCGCACAGTAAGCAACACCTATGTTTTGTTTACCTCTGCCCTTACCATATATAGACCATGCATTTTGGTGGTCTGCCTGGAAGAAGATGGTTCTTGGACAAAAACACAATGAGAATCTTCCTGATAGCCTCTAAATTATGGCCAGTTGCTGTGTCCTACACTACCTTTGTGAATAAGCAAGAAACCTCCCTGCCCATGTTGGCAAAGTGGACCAGTTCTCTCTCCAGCTCTGTGCACAGCCCTCAGCAACTCTGCAGGTGGTTGGGACCCTCAAGATAGCACTCGTGTCTGAGATGCTCTCTGCTCCTGTGCTAGCAATGACCAGGAACATGAGACACATCTAGGAGCAGAAGAAGAGGGACAGGATAACATGGTTAAATGTCTGTGCCCTTTTCAAGTGTGTGCATGAAGTGGAATCTAATCAGCAAAATGTAAAGATGAAAATGAAATAAACTCCTGACAGCTCTGTGTCATCTGTTTGCCCTCTTTTCCTTGGAGCAAGGAATGAAGGTGTCTGTGCTCTCTGTAATTTTGCCTTCTTCACACACTCACTTTTGGCTTGTTATCCACCATCCCTTTTGAACATCGCAGTGACTCTCATTATGTCCTCCATGGCTGTCTGTGTGCTTTTTAACCTTTCTTCTGTGATAAGCTGGGTAAGAGCCATGTCTGGCATCTCTAGGGCCCTCAGGAACCATCCTGCATTTCTCCAGAGCTGTGGGCCACCTACCCACACAGGTGTTGTGTAGGCTGACTTGCTTGAGAGAGTAAAGCAGCCAGGATGGCTCCTATATGCTGCCCAGGAGAAAGTGGTGGTGGAAGAGGGTTTTTTCACCACTTTATGAAGTGATGACAAGACAGGGGAAGGGTTTTTACAGTGGTTTTCTTGGATGCTTCTTTAATAGGAGTTTGCAGGAAATGGGGTGGTCAGAGGGAAGAGAGGTGCTGCAAGCAACAGCCATAGATGGGAAATGCGATAAAGATTAGGGAGGTAGGGAGTAGAGCTGGCAGCTGCTGTCCAGAATGGCATGAAGGAACCCTGTCAGCAAACAAACATCTCCTCTCTCTCCACCAACAAAAACTTTCTCGCTCTTTGCCCCTTTTCACCTCTCAGAAGTCACCCATCTATCCACTGCGAGCTTCACAATGGGCCGTGACCCATTCTCCCCCCCCCCCCCAAAAGATCCTCACAGGCAGACCTCTTCTGGCCCAGAAACTGTTTTTGTTTCCTGCTGGAAAAAAAACAAAACCAAAAACAAACAAACAAAAACCCCTACCCTTCAGGCGGCATGCAGAGCTCTTGGCCTCTTGTCTTCCATGGTGAAATATGGGAGGACGGCTATTCAAACTGTAACCATGTCATCAGGGCTCAGTGAGGCCATCAGCACTCATTGATGCATGCTCTCTGCCCCCTTCTTGTCTCCCAAAGAATACCAAAGCTGGGTAAGTGTGCAGCTTTAGGCAAAGACCAGACAGGTAGCTAGAGAAATGGGTCAGCAAAACTGTAAAACTGTTCAAACACTTACAAAACTTTCTGGCACCACGTACTATTCTCATTCCACCCTAACAGTGCTCAGCCCCTCCTACAAATTTTGTTGTTCATATTCCATGATTAGGAGATAAAACCCTTATTCCAGGTTTAGTTGATTGGTTCAAAGATACTCATTTTCGCTCCCTTTTTGAAGGTGCCCAGAATATTTTAAAATCCTATGTAAGTTTTTGCAGGCTACCTGCTAGCATATTCTGACAAGTTCCATTCTGGGGAGAATTCTTCCAATTACTGAAAGTGAAGTTGTTCTCTTCCCTCAGACAGAGGGCATAAATCAGATTTAAAAAAGAAAAAAAATCCATTGTTTTATCACTCACCATCAGCATACTTGGATTTCATACATTTCATTTGCTCAGTTTGCCTGCAGCAATTCTGAATGTATGTCTACCAAACCCATTTTTTTCTCACTTTGCCTGGGATTTTCAAGACTTACGACTACAAGACAACAGCTGCATGACAGCGTCAATGAACTAAAAGAACACCTCAGTGTTGCAAGGGAAAGCTACAAATAAAATACTCAGTGATGCTATCAAAAGCCTTCAGTATTATGAGACGGGCTAGAGTTCAGTTATCACTGTGTAATTTGGATCAAATTGGATTTATCAATGTCTAGGACAATTTTCAGTTAACAAATTGCACTAGTAATCTTCAAGATGCACTTTACAAGGCTGATAGGTAATTTTCATGTACTTTTTGTGCTGCTATTGAAAAAGAATAGTGGGAACCAATTTTGAAACTCACCATCTCCCCTCCCATAATGGTTGAGGGTCAAGCAAATTTTAATCTAAAAATTGGTTTGAAAGTTGATGTGTTTTGCTGAATAGAGATAAAAAAGAACAGCTGAACTGGGAAGTCAGATAAGAGCATTCTTGTATATGTCCTGATCTGAGTGTCTTGACTATCTTTGTGGCAACTAGAGGCTTTCGCAGTGAAGAAAAATGTAAGAACTTGCATCCTTGAACAACCGGAATGTGAGTCAGCTAGCACTCTGAGTTAATATGAGCCAGCAGTGTGCCCTTGTGGCCAGGAAGGCCAATGGTCTCCTGGGGTGCATTTAGGAAGAGTGTTGCCAGCAGGTCGAGGGAGGTGATCCTGCCCCTCTCCTCAGCCCTGGGGAGGCCTCATCTCGAGTACTGTGTCCAGTTCTGGGCTCCCCCGTACAAGAGAGACATGGAGCTACTGGAGAGAGTCCAGTGTAGGGCTCCAAAGATGATCAGAGGGCTGGAGCACCTGCCCTATGAGGAACGGCTGTGAGAGCTGGGCCTCTTCAGCCTGGGGAAGAGAAGACTGAGGGGAGATCTTATCAATGTGTATAAGTACCTGAAGGGAGGGTGTCCAGGGGAGGGGGGCAAACTCTTTTCAGTTGCCCCACGCAAAAGGACAAGAGGCAATGGGCAGAAATTGAAGCACAGGAAGTTCTGCCTGAATGTGAGGGGGAATTTCTTCACTGTGAGAGTGACAGAGCACTGGAACAGGTTGCCCAGAGAGGTTGTGGAGTCTCCTTCTCTGGAGATGTTCAAGGCCCGCCTGGATGCAACCCTGTCTAACATGCTCTAGGTGACCCTGCTGAGCAGGGAGTTTGGACTAGATGATCTCCAGAGGTCCTTTCCAACCTTACCGATTCTGTGCTTCTGTGTTTATTCCCCACTTCTTTTTTCTCATGACTATGCCAAAATATATCAAATGCATCAAAAGATCTCTAAGGCTATGTTTTATTAGAACAGAAAAGTAATAAATGAAAAACAGAAAAGTAATAAAGTAGGACAACACAACTTTCTAACCTACTGTGGGACAGAATAAAGAAAATTCTGAAAACCTATCTATGCCCTACTTAGTGGGTGAATATCCTTTCCTCTAGTTTGTTTTGCAATTTAGCATCATTCAGTGAATTTTTACATTGTGGAGTTTCACACAGTCCCCCTGGGACTTCTTTGTTTTCATCATTTCAGAGATTTTAGTCTGCATCTCTTTGCAGGCCAGCCTACTGGTCCTCCCAGGAGCTGCCTCACCTCTGCTGTTACTGCAACCTTGCTGCTTGCTCTCTTTCTCCTTCCTGCCTTACCCTGCACTCTAAAAGTATGCCTCAGTTGAGCACATGAAGTTCCTCTTAAGAAATCCTCCTTCCAGTGTATTTCATCTGATCCACAATACCCAAGAGAACTCCACCTGCTACACCTTTGTGCCCCAAATCATTCTCTTAAACACACAAACCTTACAGGTGTGAATAAACAAGTCAGGCAATTCTGCCAGGCATCACACTTACTCATCCTGCTTCTGACCACCCTGCTCAGCCATGCTCCACTCCAAAAGATACATGAACTCTCAGGAGAAACAGGTAGATGTCTGCTAAACATGGTAAGTAACTTAGATCACTCCTGCTCTTGGACATTCACTACCAAATAGAGGGAAGTGTTTGGCTTCTTAGATTAAGTCTCAGGGGATCCAAAGCTCATTCAAACCCACGGCAGATGATAGATCTGTTTCCCACAGCCACAGGTGAAAAGGAACCCCTTCATCTTTGACCAGCAGGGATGGAAGTCAAAGAAAGGCCATTCACAGAAGGCAGTGTGATAAAGAACATTTTCCCTTCCTCCTGCCACAGTTGCAGCCACAGATGATGTAAGAAACTGGGAATAAAGGAAAGGACATTTGAGACATGCTATGGAGAAAGAGTTCTCACTTCAGGAAGTCAGCAGGAGTCAGCAGAAAAGACATGGATGTAGCTGAAAGAATGTATTCCTACAGGACACAAGGAGCTTTGCTCCCTTGTAACCTCCTGCATTTCCTGCGGTTGCTCTTGCCCTCATCCCCCAAACTCTCGGGCTGTGATTTCACAGTGGCAGCTCAACAGCCTGCTTTAGGCCTTTCTTATCACACATCTCAGAAGGGGAAGGGAGGCATTGTATGCTCCTGCATGAGATAACACCACACAGGCTTCTTTGTCAGATGCCACCAAGCTCTGCCTGGGCTCTCCATCCTGTCAGTTGCCTTGGAGTTTAGTAACTTGACATTTCAGCTAGCAGAGCAAGAGCCAAGAATGTGCCAATGAGTAAGGCTGACAGTTCACCCAATTAGCAAGAAATTAGACCAGTCCATGAGTCAAGCAGCTGTGTGCTGCTTGATGTCTTATTTAACTTCAGCTATGCTGTGTGGCATACAGCCCTAGTTCCTGATCTGCCTGGCTTTGTTTGAGTCACTCTTGTCTTCTGTCCAGGCTTCTGCCTTGTCTTCTGGACATTGACCTAGCTTCTGACCAGACTTTCTGCCAAAATCCTTGGTCTGATGCAACCCCTGGATTCTCTTGATTCTTGCCTGTCACCTTTATTGATGGTGGTACCATCTGCTGACTCTGCTCTGACCCAGCCATTTAGACACTCTGTCAGTGTTCCTCCTAGCACTTCCTAAGTGCTAGGCCATGGTTGGACAGGCCAGAGCAAGAAGCTGTACACTCTTCAAGCTCAGCGGGAGAGTGACTGAGCTTTCCTTTCAAGGAGCTCTAGCAACCTGGGCAGGTGGGTTTGAGAGGGTAGAGTACTTTGATGCAAATTGCTGTTCCAGGAAGGGAAGAGTTGGGCAGAAAGCTCAACCCCTCACATCAGCCTCTACCCTACCAGAAAAGACTGCAGAGTATCTGAGCCTCTTCTGATGTGAGCAAGGAGGAAGTTCAGAAGAAAATCTGGGAAAGGTAACATGAGAGAGAGCTTACTCAATCCTGCAAATCTTGTTCATGCCAACAAGTTGCTTTTAAATATGTTTGAGTTCATTAGTATCATGATAGCTAGGACAGCTAAATCAGCTAGGGAAGGGTTTTATGTTTGGGTGGTTAATCAAATGAGACCCAGTGCCAGTGTTTAGGCAGCTAAATCATACCCTAACCATCCAGCTTGAATCTAAAGAACTCAAACCATAGCTCTCCTTTCTGTATATTAGATCAGTACCTTATACATTACATTATGTATTCTTCTGTTGCTCTCATCTTCTATGGCGTGACCAGAGTAAGCTTTTCAGTCGGTTGTTGGTTAATCGCTTTGTTCACTGGCAGCACCACAGGTCCTGTTCACACTGTGACTCTTCAAATGCCATATTTAGACATTTTCTGAACTTTCCTCCATAAAATATCATACCTGTCTGCTGTAGGACTGTATTACCCCTTTGATGGACTATAGACCATCAAATCTTGCTTCTTAATTTAGCATTTCATAGGATCATAGAATGGTAAGGTTGGAAGGGACCTCCGGAGATCTAGTCCAACCCTCAGCATAGCTCATACAGGGACTGTACCCACGACCTTGGCATTAGCAGCACCACGCTCTAACCAACTGAGCTAAGTCTGCCCCCATTTAATTGCTTATTAGCAGTACTGTGAAGTTCTTTATGACTTCAGTTACATGGCTACAGTAATTAGACTTTATATTCCTGGGGCCTGCATAGCAGTGCTTTAACACTGTGTAAAGAGATGAAATATTCAACAATTGAGCAGGAATTGAACTCCTAGGATTTCTAATTTTTCAAGTTTTGTAGGGCCTTGCTATGGGAGTCTCTTACCAATAGGGCCATGGTTAATTCGGGATAGTCATTTTGAGTAAATTTCACAATAGATGCAGAAAAATAGTTCACAGAAAGCTTATGAGATCATGAAGTTTTCACTGTGCCAAGGAACATGGGAACTTTTCAGTAATAGAACACTTGTTTGTAAGTGCCGTGCTCGGCTCTGATATTTGCATGACTTGAACTAAAATATTTCTTGTTTAATTTGGCTGCCTTAAGCATTTCTGGCTTCTTGATAACATTTTTGTAAAACACTGGAGCAAATTCTACAGAACTTATCAAAACTCATATTAAAAATGAACTCCATGCTGGTAACATCTGTCTCCAGCTATTTCCTCTCAATTGCCTGATTATTAGCCATTCGGAAAGCTTTTCTTCCACTGAAGTGATTACCTGCAGGTGCTAACATTGCATTACTTTGAACAGGTGTGGAATACAATGCACATGGCTGTTCTGCTTTCTCTCACAAGAGACACCAACTTGTGTTGCTGTGGGCCCAGCTTGTCTTCATGCTACCAATTCTGAGTGTGGAACGTTAACCACAGATCATGGCATTGCTATGAGGCTAAATGCTAAGAGGCTAAATGCCTCTTTATATTTTCATGGACTCTTTCCAAATAGAATTTGATCAAATTATTAATAGTATCATATTCAGGAAGAGATAAGCTTTTTAAATTTTACACTTTCGCCTGCCAGTTATTCCATGAAAGACTGGCTCACTTTGTCACTACAGAGCTTATGTGCTGGGCATGACTTTGGTTTATTTAGTAATGCATATATTTCCTCAGAACAACTGTGGAAAGCTATGCCACTTTTTTCCCGAATGCAAGATCTCGTGCGTGTGCCGTCCTGTATAAGAGGGAACAAATTCAAACAACTTACATAATAGCTGGAATATCCAGACTTTGTCTTCAGACAAGGCTGATTTCTGACCACTTGGTGGCCATTTCAAATCTCAATTCAGACACTGAATAAAGATCCCCTAATTCCCAATTTGAAAACTAGATAGGAACAGTAGCCTCACAATAACCACACTGCTCTCTAACCTGACATTGCTGCCTTTGCTCCTTCAACTTGGGATACTACATGTGCTCTTTGCAGCCTCTTGGAGATGTGTCCATATAAGTATACATTTCTGCTGCTACTTCTACTGCCTTGACTTCTGCAATGCAAACAATAGATTTCAGCCCGCAGAGACAGCATCAGCACTGCCTATTGTATTGATAGGCGCTGTACTCATCTATGCCTGCAAGGAACTAGCAGGACGTGCAACAGCTCAGGCTCTGTTTCCTCCACCATTCCTCTTCCCTCTCACCTCTGCAGGTTGTCAAGGGCAGAAGGGAGATGGCACAGAGCCTGTTGGTGGGAAGTGTCTCTGCAATCCCTACAGCTGGTCTGAAACTGGCTTGATGCTACACACAGAGCAGTACAGTGCTGAAGCCCCTCTTCTCCTTAGAACTTCTCTCAACCTAGTTTTAATCTTAGAAATCTTTTTCATAATATAATTTCTACAGCAATCAGTTTCCATGGAAACCAAGGAACAACTCATAATGTTGTTCAGTTTTCTTTACTGATGACTTGTGTGTGATGTAAAAGGTGGAGAGGGCTGTGGGTCGGTCTGGGAGAAGCTCATGTCCTGTCCCAGGGTGGGCCACTGCCCTACAATACTGTTACAAAAGCACTTACTGAAGAGCAGATCAGGCTGACTGAGAGACACTGGTTTATCATGACTATTTCAGTATTTTTAAAGAGGATGATCTAAGCTCACCTGAGCTACAGTCCAAACAAGTGACATTTTTCAAAAAATCTTTTCAAAAGCTATGTGCAGACTTCAATTTGTTCAACTTACAGCTGGATGAGTGCAGGGCCTCTCTGTTGTACTCTGCTGCTAGCTGGCTGTGGCCAGGGGAGGAAGGCAGGGGGAGCGCAGGGCTTTAGGGGTGCCTTCGCCTTGGCCCACGGCTATTGTGTGGGGCTTCCAGGCTCCAGCAGAGATGGGAGGATTTGCAGTAACCTCTTTTGCCACCAAGCTGTATCCAGGGCTGTTCTTGAACTGGCTTTTGCTTGACCTGGCTTGGAGGATGATTCTAGCTTTCCTGAGAAATTTTGAGGGAGAATGGAGACCAGAGACAGGGGGCTAATCTGCCCAGATAGAGCAAACTGACCTGTATTTGCCCTGTCCATGCTTCAAGATGTTACTCAGTCTCTCTGCTGCTGTTCCCACCCCAAAAGTACCAGCACCAGACCATGAAAGAAGTGGCAAGAAACGGGAGAACTGAGCTTCTGTCTTGTGCAGGTTAATGCCTGGGGTATCCTTACACTATAGTGCTTCATCTTTAAATGCAGCTGAGCCAGATGGATGCTTACTTGGACTCAACAGCTATGTGATGACTTGTGACCTTTCCATAATAGAGACCCATGACTTTGACTTACATCAGGAGGATTAGATAGTGGTACCAGGCAATACTTTTTTATAATTGGATTATGGTCTTCTTCTCAAATGGTAGCCAGAAATGAAGTTTGGGAGTTACACTAGTCATCTATATTTGCTGTTAAGGAAACTACCTATTAGAGCTTCCTAGCAGTGATGCACCTAAATGGCACCTAAATTTTAGGCACCTCATGAAGTACTCTTCCGCTGATAAGAAGCCAGATTACCTATAGGGTCCATAACAAAAAGTAACTGTTTGGGATGGCTCTGGAGGAAGGATGCTGTTTGTACCTTGAACAGACAGAGTCTTCATCTGGATGCCTTCAAAAGCATCCACCGCCCTGGAGACTTCTGGAGGACAAGCATTTTGTAAGGACTGGCTTAATACAGATGGACGCTCATGTGCTGGATTTACAGTTAATGGGCAGGTCTTCTCTTTATTTTTTCTAATGATCTGCCTTCAGTCTCCACTTCCGTGGTGGGAAGACAATGAATCAGTTGGTTGTCTGTGTTTCTCAGTTATTTTTCTTACAGAACTTGAATTTGAGTCCTCTGGGGAAGGTGCGAGTCCTGGAAACAAGTAAGGAGTTCCCTTCTGTAGTAGGTCGTGCTGTGGTTGGGTGCCAGGGGATGGCACCACAGCACGAGGGCTGCTAGCTCTGGCAGATGGCCACTTCTCATATTAGCACCAAGCAGCTGGCCCGGTGCTGGTGGGATAGCGTGTGCCACTGTCAGTCTTTGCTGGCAGGTCTCGAGTCAGTGGAGCAAATACACCTTTTCTGAACGCAAGGCTGCATGAGTGTGTAACAGCGGTCAGACACCAGCAAAGACAGCACAGAGGCTAAATTTTCTCCTCACTCGCTGCTCATCCCTTTTCCAAGTAATTGGGAAGCACGAGCAGTAAGGTTAGTTTCTCCAGAACATTTCCAAGGAGCCGGTTTGAGCCAGCTTCCCAGGCTGGAGAAAGGAGGAGGTCAGAAGCATGGACTTAGTGAATCGCTGCATTTCAGGGCGCCACCTGGTGGTATCTGATACTGCGGTCGTGGCTGCCCAAACTGTCTGTCTGC
Source organism: Rhea pennata (assembly GCF_028389875.1). Classification (NCBI taxonomy): domain Eukaryota; kingdom Metazoa; phylum Chordata; class Aves; order Rheiformes; family Rheidae; genus Rhea; species Rhea pennata. The sequence continues at coordinate 41,259,486 of NC_084665.1, forward strand.
AGTTTCTGTTATTTTTATCTTACCCTTTATCGACTTTCGTCGAAAGCGCTGCATAGTCTCTGCTGTGTAATAGTAGCAACTGTCTATGCCCACAGCACATTTGTCCCTGTCATTTTATTTGACTTTTCCCCTTTGCTTCCTGGAAGAAGCAAAAATCACAGGCTAAAATCACTAGGTTTGATTCTCTGTGCTTAGCTTGGGTGGAAGGAGCAGTTCAGCCATACCAGCTTATTTTACTCATGTTGCACGGCTGTCAGTGGACCACCAGGCTTTCCAGACCAGACAGGTCTACAGCTACAATTTTCTTTTGACTGGATACCAGGGAGACCATTCAGTTGCCTTTCTCCATTAAATGTGTCTTAATATAACTGCATTCACCTGAGTCAAATCTCTGTTCCCAGAAGTGAGAAAAACAACTTGAGGCTGTGCTTTCTTTAACTCCATGGCTACAGGAGAGAGCTGGGGAGTCCCTAAATCTAGAAGTCTACTGCTTTGCTGAGAAAAACAGTTAATTCCTCCACATTTACTTTGTCCTAAACTTCATATAAGCTCTGTGTCTGAAGCCTCCATTAGAGGCCAAAAGAGCCTCGCTTTTTATTTGAATCGGAATATAAACATTAGGAAAAAAAATCCCTTAATTTATTCGCAAAGTATAAACTATAAGGGCCAAAGTATTTCTCTTTGTTGCTTATCCGAGTGGACATTGCAGCTCATATACTGCCTTAAGCATGTCGTTATACTGAAACTGCCGGTAGCCCCTTACCCATCCCATCCCATCCACTGTGCGAGAATGTGTCACGGACCCAAACTTACTGTGCAGTTTGGTGGGACAGCATTTTGTTCCCTCTTTGATTTCTATTTTATAGCCTAGCTTTGTTATTTTTCTGGAAGGACTGGCAGGCGACCCCCTTGGGAAGAATAAAGTTCCTGCATCTACTGCCAGGCGACGTCTGCGGGCTGGGGCTGCTTGTCCTCCCTGTCTGCTGCTGGGCACTCCTGGAGGGCTGGGTGCCAGCGAAGCACCAGGACACCCCCTTTTCTCCCAGAGCCTTGCTTGTGCGGGGAGACCCTGCGCCACTGGGGAGGGCTCCTGGGAACACTTCTATGTCATGTTTTTGTCCCATGGCCCAGCAGGTGGGAGACAGTAACGAAACCTTACACAGGGGAAGGGTGGCTAGGCTGTTTCAAGCTTTCCCACCTTTATCTCCCACCTAAGACAGGTTTTGTTGCTTAAGGAACTGCAAACCCAAATCACTATCCTACGTAGTTAGAGATTTTCTCTGGTTAGGAAGAGGAAACCCTTCTGACTCAAGCATGGCTGAAGCTTTTGGTTGCATTTCTGCAAACACTATAGGCACCAGTGTGGCTGCCTTCTAAGCCCTGTTTAAAATTTAAAAGCAACGTTAGCCCGTCAGGTCAGGGTGGCAGCCCTTCCTCACACTGAATAGGAACTTAGGCTAAAACAATTGCATCAGATATCTTCTTGTGTACTAAGAGCATCTTAGTCGATGCTGCAGATTGCTAATAGGAGAAGCAAAACTAGATCGGGTCCTTGAAATCCCTTTCTGGGTCTCAGACTCCATCCTGCGTGTGCCTGCACACTGCAGCACTGTGCACAAATGGCAGTAATTTAACCTTACAAATAATATATCCCTGTGGCTTTTGGCCCAGAGGCAAGCTGCTCATGGGAAAGCAGCACTAGTAGCAGTGCCCCAGGCTGCTGGGCAGGAAGAGCACAGGTTTCCTTGTGAGATCGTCGTGGAATCGTGAGATCATCAGCACAGGCTTCCATAGCTGAAGAAGCAAAGAGCTGTTAGTAAGTACTGCAGCTGCCCATGTGGCATGGTGTTTCTAGTATTTCTCAAAGCTTAGCAATTAAATCCAACTGCTGATAGTCATTAGAAGTATACTTGCAGGGTTTTTTCCTATTCAACTAAAAGATTATTTTTTACCGAGGTGATAATCAACTTTGCACATTTTTCCCCCTTGCAGACACAACTTCAGTTCAACAGCTGGTCCTGAAAGCTAGCAAAATATTGCAAAGGTGAACTTAAAGATATGGAAGGACAGTCAGAAGAACTCCCCAAATTAAGAGGAAATTGGAGGAAACTGAAGAACAGAATCCAGCTTTTCCTGACTACCAGGCATACATTGCAAAGACCACCTCCAGTGGAGATAAAACAAGAGCCCATGTCTGCTGGTTGCAGGTACTTCAAGACAATTTTCAGGAAACAAGAACACATTTCTGTTGGTTGCAGGTACTTCAAGACAATTTTCAGGAAGCTTCCCCAGAAAATAAGGAAACAGAGGAGTGGGAAGGACAGAACAGCAAATGACAAAGTCAGGGAAGTGAGAGACAGGGAGCAGAAGGCACCTCTTCTGAAACTGTTTAGGAAGTTGAACATTTGCAGAAGACTGAGGGAGGGAGAAAAGGATGAATCTAAGGAGCTGATTGCTTTGGATTTATTACAGATATCTTATGCCATAGACTAAGACGACGAAGGTACACATACACAAACACATTCCTGTTCATTCTTGTTTTTATTCTGCAATATTAATACATTATAAATAAATATGTTGGTATATTCACTATGAAAGCCTTTCTTTTTCCTTATCAGATGAAATCTCAGCAATATTAGCACTAACCCATGCTCTAAAATGTATTTTTGGCCTGTTAATTTCAGTTGCTTACATGGGAAGTAGTTTGGGTTTTGCTGTTGTATATTTGTAGGGAGGAAAAACTGCTACTGCTCAGCCTTGAAAGATAACAGGCCTTGGGCATGAGGGTAATGGAACAAAGGTGTAAGACAAAACTGTCACCAAAAACAATTGCAAATGGTAGCACTGCCCTGGCCCGAGGCTGACACCGCCTGCTGAGCCTGATGGGTGGTGGGGTGGCAGCCCCTGGAGATGGCAGCTGACCACCCTCGGGGTGCACAAGCACCTTCCTCTGGGTGTTAGCACCTGCAGCACCCACAGCGGCTCCGAGGAAAGCGTGTGGGCGCAAAGCAATGAGGGCCTAAACCAGGGTGTTAGGAAAGGGGACCAGGGCTATCCGGGTCCCTAGAGCTCCTGGGCACAGAAGGCCCTGGCAGACTGCCGCTGTTCTGCTGCTGTCCCTTCTCAAGTGGATTAAACAGGCTTGAAGTAAAGGACAGTAAGTGCTCCAGAAGCTGTTGAGTGCTTCCATGCGAGCTGTTCCTTGCGTAGCAGAGCCACAAGCTGTATGCGTCCCGCCCTGGAAGCGCCTGCGGGGCCAGCCCGGGGGTGCCCGGCCCCCCCGCGCTCGCTGCCCACAGCAGGGGACTGTCACCTCGCCGTGCGTGTGCTGCAGGGCGGCTGTCTCACCGGGGGAGAGTTTGTACAAGGGGAGACGGTGGGGACAGAGGCAGCGAGGCAGCAGTCTGGGTCACCGAGACGATCGCTCCTTTAAACCTCTTAATGCACGTGGAAGCCTTAAGGCTCCTGCAAGGACAAAGTAGCTTAAAGAAAACAATTCCAGAGGTGAGACCGTTCTCCAAAGCTTCATTGCAGCCAGCGCTGAAAACCTGGAGAATTTCTTGAGGTGTTTCTGTGCTCCTGGCGAGCTGCCCGCGGCTCCGGAGTGCCTGGGCGAGCACCTGCCCCGAGCAGCCTCCACTCGGCCGCTCACACCAAAGCCTCCCTCCGCCGGGGAAGAGCTGCGAGAGCTCAGCTGCACTGCTGAAGAGGTGCTGTACCTTGATGTTTTTTTTTTTTTTTTTTTTTTTTTTTTTAACCTGGAAGCAAAAGCTGGAAGAACTGCAAAAATCGATCTCACCCCTCATGACTCTTCTTACTTCCCAATCCTATTCAGAAGAGAGAAACAGAAAAAAATGCCTGCTGGCACAGCATACTGGTAGACATACGTTTGGTTTGGTACCTGCAGAAACCTAGAAACACAGGCAAATCAAAGAAGGTGATGGTGCAACTTTGAAGGCATTACAGCCAGTAGTCTGCTTTTAAGGCACGGATTTAGGCAGTGCTTTATTGCAAACTGAATTTTGCTAGGCACCATAGGCACTTTTATTTCCACTTGTTACAAAAAGCCAGACCAAACCTCTATAATAGCCTATGGCTGCAGGAGCTATGCAGGCTATTTCTCCATCAGCTGTTTACTATTTTTACTAAACTTTCTAAGTCTCTTTGACAAAAAAATAATTGGCCTCGAGCTGGTTACTTTATCACCAAATCTCACTAGTGTTTACTACTCAGATCATTTTTGTCATGTTTGGTTAAGGGAATGTGAATCGGTTCGTTGGAAGGACTGTTGTTAGTGATACTAACACAGGGCTGGTGTGTGAAATTCAAGATGCAGCGCATCTCTTTGGGGGAAAAAGAAAAAGGATGGAAATTCCAGTCCTTTGGGAAATCCTCGCTTTTGGGCTGCTATGACCATAGCAATGAATGAGCTGAAGCGTAGAGGAAAAACAAACTCGATTCTGGTGATTTAAGCACTCGGCAGTTCACTCCAGGCGACCGTCAACACGCTGGCGCGTCCTCGCGCTGGCCAGGGCAGGAGGCGGCGACGGTTCCCACGCGCAGATGAGGAGGGGGAAGAAATGGAACCAAACCGGCGAGCCTCCGCTCCTGAGGAGGGGCCGCAGGGCCTGTTCCGTCCGACACGCTCTGTGTTGTCGTTCGGTGGGTTTTGTAGGGCTTTATTTCCGGGACGAAAGCCCCGGCTTCACCTGAGCTGGCGGTCGCGACCGCTCAGACCCGGGAAACGCCCGGGAGCCCACCCTGACCCGCGTCACGCAAAAGCCTTCGGGACCGGCGAGCGTCTCCCCCCCACCACCACCTCGGGAATCGGACCAGATTTGAGCTACGGCACAAGAAAAGCTTGGTGTTTGCCTGGCTTTGGCAGGAGGTAAGGGACCCGCCTCGCTCGCGTTGCGGATAAGGAAGCCCCGCGTCGGCCGTGCCGGCGCCCGGCGCCGACCCCAGAGAAGGGGCCTTTGGCCGCTCAGTGTGGCGGCCTCTGCTCGGCGCGGCGGCAGCACGGCCCCACCAGCCGCCTCGCCCCGCCGCCGCGTCCCGGGCCCTTTCCAAACGCCCTCCCTGAGCTGCCTGGCCAGGAGCCCTAGCGAGAGCAGCTCAGCAGCGCGCTCGTGGCTTCTTGAAGTCTGGGGCTGGGCCATCTTATTTCAGCTTGCATAAAAGCGACATGGGATAAGGAGTTGAGAAAGGAAATTTGCCATCCCTCTGCTCCAAAATCTTAGAACTGAAAGCCACGACCGCCAAGGGGCATGCAAGGTCCCTGCTTCAGCTTCTCCGGCTCCTCACGCAACCGCAGGCTAGAAACCGCAGGGGGAATCGCCAACAAGTGCAACAGGCCGCCTGGTTGGGGGATCACAGCATTAACACGCATCCGTGGAGAGCGAGCGCGAGAAGCAACCGGCACCCGCGCTGCCGGGGCTGAGGGCGAGGCGGCGGGCTCGCCCCCGGGGCGCTCCGCTGACGGACGGGCACCGAGAACCCGTCCCGTGCGAGCAACCTCCCTCTGGAAGGGGGAGCGGGGAGCAGCCCTCCACCGTCTCGAGGCAAGCTGCAGCTCAGTCAGCACGGGAATCCAGCGTTTCTTCGTGGCCGCATCCTGTTCTGCTTTGTGCTATGCTGATTTTAGCGGACTAGATCATACAAAAAGCGAGGGATTCCTACTAAAAAATGGAGTTACCAGTGGAGTACAGTTGCTTTCTCAAAGCGATGCCCAAGGCTTCCCCGACAACAAGCTAAAGGATATTAGAGAAAGACAGAAACAGTTCAATAGTCATTTTTAGTGCATTATATGAAGCACTGGGGAAGGGCACATTTATTTTGGGGGACAGACATATTAAGGTGCCTCTAGCTGTAAGAAAAGTTGTCCAGTAAGCTGCTCTGCTGAAAAAAATTGCATGCCTGAAGAAATTGTTTTAGAAAAATGAAACTTCATTTGAAAAAAAATGTGTAATTTCTTCAAAAACAGTTCAATAAAAAACTCACTCACCCATTAAATAAAATCAACATGTATTGCTATGTACAGCAAAAGCACAACTTTAAAGAATTCAGAGTAGGAAATCCATAGGCAAAACAGATCTTTATACTCAAATTACTAGCTTTAAGTGATGAACTGCCAAATTCATCAAATTCCACTTCAGTAAATGAGAAGTTTGCTTCAAACTCTCTTGCAGCTTTATTAGTGATTAGGGATCTAATGCCGTTGGAAAAAGGAACACAGTTGTATCTCAGCAGCTTCTCCAGGAAGCCCAGCGCCCAGCCACTCTTCATGATCGGTGTGAACAACGATGCCAGGCTCAGCGCCCGAAGCTTGGCAAAACACCCCCCTCCGGCCGCTGTTGGCAGGGAGGGGGGGAGAGGGGCAGCGCAGCATCTTCTCTGGCAAGGTTTTCCAGTTTGTCAGGGCCCAGAATTTGTAGAGGAATAGCTATCCAGTTAAAACACGTCCCACCCACGTTTTGCAGTCTCTTACAAAATAAAAGCTGGATTCGGGCGACTGAAGCCAAGGGCACGGGGTGCTGACAGCGCCCGCCGCCACAGGCTGCCCGCAGTCTGGGCCGGAGCGCGGGCACGCAGGCCAGCCCCCACGGCTGGCCGCAGAGCTGCCAGGGGTTGTGCAGGCAGCCAGGCTGCTGCCCTCCTGCCAAACTGGTCTGACTGGGGAACAGCCCCACAACGCGTTTAATTTAGGTAAACAGCCAGGGCAGTTTCTCCAGTCTGAGTCAGTGCTGGGCAGCACGGCCGCCGCAGAAGCAGCGGCGTAGCACAGGCAGCAGCGGCTTCGGCTGCTGTTGCCATCGAGCACTTCGGCAGAGCCGAGTCCTTTCCATTCAGCTCGAAGGAATCAGCCAGGCATCCCCGCAGACCCGAGGCTGCTCGCTGCCCACCGCTGTGGGTGACACAACGGCTGTGCTCCGGGGCAGCTCAGTCCCACGCAAATCCAGACTACCGCCCTGGGTCTGCAGATCACGGCACGTCACTTCTGCAACGCAGCCCAAACGCAGCCCTGGTGCCTGGATCCCCCCAGTACCTGCACTTAGCACACCAAACCTGAAAACTTTTTGAAGTTAGTCTGTTAAAAATAATGGCTCTTACCAACGCCTTAAACAAATCAAACTGAATGCAGGTCCGATGCCCAGCCTAGGGTACACTATAGCTTAAGTAGTTATAGTGCAGTTACCCAAATATTTCCTATCCTTTGAATAAAGCATTTTTTCCCCAAGTCAAAAGGTCAGCTTGTGCGGCACTGGCAAAACACAACTATAGGTATCAGAAGAAAAAGCAACACAGCCAGCAGTCTTTTTTTTTTTTTTTTTTTTTTTATAAAAAGTATTTTTAATAAACTGATGGATTTAAGATGATAGACAACTTGTTGCCATGTACAGGTAACAAAAGTCAAAATTCTTTGAATTTTATACAAATACTATGAAGTACAGTAAACTTGAATACAAGTTTACAAAATTGCGTCAGTGAATATTCAGCTTGTAATCAACTTCCAACAGTGAAAATTATCATGTATCAATAGTGATCAGAATTGCATTGCAAGTTTTAGAAATAATCCAACTGTATTTTTTTTTTTTTTACAAAGCCACTCTGAAGTTACTGGTGCACACTGACAGTACATTTTTTTTTTGGCTTGCTGAACAGAAAGTGGCATTTAAAGAAAATGACTGAGTTAAAGAATATAATACATATCAAAAGTCTATCTTACAGAAAATTAAACAAGAATGAGAAAGTAAACAGAGCAGAACCCTGAAGTAGTGAATTATTTTTCTACCCGTTTTGATGGAAAGACTCCGCAGGCGTCCAGCTTTCTCACAGCATTTTGGAGTGTTCTCGTCCTAGCACAGTGTGGTCATCAGTAGACTACAGTAATCCCTGCTTGGCAGTAATGCTGGTGAAAGGTAACTTGCTCTATTGCTAACAGATAGGAGTAACCACTGGCTGGGTGACTTCTTTCAGGCACCCAGCGGAGGCTGGGTTTACAGCCCATGATGGAAGTCACAGTACCGCTCACTTTGCTCCAATACCGAACAGCCTCCAGGGTTCAGGTGTCAGTTTCCTCGTATGATTTACAAATGGGTAGTTTTGAGAAAACAACAACAAAGCATAAGACAGAGTTTTCACCTGTACAGCTATCAATAAAACAAGTATTTTTGTTACAAACTTTCCAGTCTGCTTTATAAAAAATATTCTTAAGTTTTACATCTAAATAAAAACTGTGCTGTGATCTGTCACCGTTTCTTGCATTGTACATGCTGTAGTTGTGTGTGTGTGTGTTAATGAAAGTGTAGAGATTTGTGACCTAGCGCTCTGGATATATTAGAAGCCTATAAAGCTGATTTTGGTACATAAAAGTTAGGTAGCAATGAAAATTAATTCTATTTATTCTTCCTAAAACCTAGGAAAAGCTACAGTACATTGCTAGATCAGTGGCCTCAACCCTGAGCTGAAATAAAGGACCTGCCTTGGCTGAGAGACTTAGTCACATTACTACCACAACTGCACAGCAGAGGCAAAATAACCCATCCATGGCCTGTTGCCTTAGCTGTAACTGGTGCAATATTTAATTCTGTATTAATTAATGCTTGAGAGTCAACTGGAGACCACCTTATTCATTTTCACTACAGGGAAGGAAGAAAAAAAAAAAAAGAGAGAGTGTGAGAGAGAGAAAGAGAGAGAGAGAGAGAGAGAAAGAACTCAAATCCAGAGATTCAAGTGAAAGGGGGAAAAAAAAAAAAAAAAAGAAAAACAGAGAGTCAGTATGTCCACTTTCTGGAGATCAAACAGATACTGTAATTAGCAGCAGACATATCGGTTGATCTCTTTCACTAAGTGGGAAATGAGTATTAGACACATATCAAACTACAGTTAAAGAGACTTTTACTATTATTCCACTCTTCCTAGAGTCTCACTTGATTTTTTTTTCTCCTCCTGTTACTACACTGCATCACAGAAGATCAATGGAAGCTTAGACAGGTTTACGAAGGATTCAACCTAACTGCTAGCAGAAAAGTTTCTGACCATTTCTAACATGAACTGGAGTGGCCATCATAAGAATTCTTACTAGAAAATAGTCTAATGCACCTTTTTGAGGGTTCAATGGCACTGACTACCCAAGGCTAGGAGCATTCGTAGCATTAAGCATTCTTGCCTCCTAAGATCTCCCCCGCTCCCCCTTTTAAATAGCAGAAACTGTAGAGTTAGTATTTCATTCAGTGGAGGGAAAAAAATAAAGCTCCTAAGAATCATTTATACTTCCAGTAATGCACACTTCTTTGTGAGCTGATCAGTTTACAGACGGTGTGGTTTTTGTTATAGTTTAAGGCAGCAAGTCTTAAAAAAAATACACAAGCTCACCTCACTCATGGTTGTGCTACTGTATCCTTATATGCACAACAGAACCTCACTAATTCACACTAATGACTGGAAGAACCATTAATTCTCTTGATAAGTGAACAAGAATAAGGCATTCATTATATATTCTGATCACTAATTATAATTTAGCTCTAATTATAATCTACCAGCAAACATACTTCTGTTTTACAAAATAACATCTCCTACCTTCAGATATAATTGTGTGCAGATTAGTGGGTTCTGCTGTGTAAATATACAGGTGCCTAAGCAATTTTCAGGTTTTTCTTCATTACATCTGACAAGAAACTTAATGCCACAGACAGAGGCAACGGGAAAATAAATTCTGATCTCTGTAATTTGTGTGGGTATGCACAACTGGTTAGTAACTTGTGACCTGTTTTTTGAGCTGTAAGTGTTTACAAACTCAAATGAAGCATAATATCAGCAGAAAGCAAGGCCATTCCCCAACCATAAATGGCTTGTGTATTACACTAGTTTAAACTACATAAGAAAAAAAAACAATCCCACACCTTTGCAAAACACTCCTCCTCCCCCCCAAGTACTAAGTTTCAAACAGCTTTTAAATCAAGTAAAACAAACAATGAAATTTGCTGATGTTTGTAACAGGTGGAATTCACATGTCTAAATCCTGATTGAAGTAGACTGTAAATACCAAGAGAGGATAGGATGCCCATCTGAAACAAGACACCTGCCTGGCTGAGCTAAAAAAACAAAACAAAAAACCCACACCCCACACTTAGGAGTTAATGTGCATTGTAATGAGATTTCCCTTCATATGTGCAAAAATCCACAGTTTCATTAATGTAGAGGTCATACTTCTAATAATAGATCTTAGACAAAATCAGTCTCCCTACATCCTGGAATCTACCTGTTTACATCACCCACTTTAAGTGCGCAGTACCCTGTTCACATATATAGTATTCAGCAGTTTCTGGCATTCTTCAGAAATCTAAAGGTCACCTGCCTCAAATCTTTAAAACAAAAGGGAGAGTTCATCCAGGGTATAACATCACTGCCTTTGAGTTACACCAGCAGTTAATCAAACTTGTATTCTCTCTTCTTTCATCGTGGCAGGGGTCCTTACAGGACTTGTAAACAGCAGTAAACAATACTGTAAACAAATAATTTAAGTTCTGCTTTATACAAGATGTTAAGTAACCCAGGCCTACCAAACAGGTGGAAATGAAAAGGGTGGCTTCACACAAAATCCTTCCCTTTTCTCCCAGCAATTCTTTTCACTACATAAATAATCCTGAGCTGAAACACAGGTTGACGAGAGCCATTTTTGCATATAAAGACAATGTTCTAGAGTCAGCTCTCATGTTCTGTCAGGAAGTCAATTGCCAGAGAGATTAAATTGAAGTATTTCAAACCATTTGTTACTTTGGAGGAGGACTTATAATTTGGTGTGACGTCCAGCTCTAGAACCAGATGCTGAGCTTGCCAAGGAAGCTGATGCCGCTGCATCCTCAGCTTCCTCCAGCTCATCATGAAGCTCCTGGCTAACACTAGACTGGAGCGCTGCAGGAGTTAGCCACTCTTTCGGCAGACAGCTCTGGAGAAAGGGTATGCAAGAGCTGAAGTATGCAAGACGATTCACCCATCGTGGAATATCTTTTCCACACAGAATCTAGGGAGAAAGGAGGAAGAAAGGATTGTATTTGTATTATGGATTCAGCAGCAACAAAACTGCATTGCTGTACAGAATAACAAAGGCTGCAAATTTTTACAATTTGTATTTCACAAACACCAGCACCTAAGTTAACTGCACTAAGACAGCCTCATATTAAGCAGCATCCCATCTCACACACTTATTTTTCACTGTGAGAGTTTGCCAGGTGGCTTTATACTTAGAAGTCCTAAAAATCCCAGGACCTCACACTTTTTTGATATTTTCCTTAAAAAGCACAGAAATAGGAGTTAACAGAAGCTTTGCATTCACAGCTAATTCCTCAGAAACAAAATTTTAAGGAGAAACCTATTGTAAAGAAAGTACCCTGAAATCACACACAGTCAAAAAGACAGTGTCAGTACTAGTTACCTAGAGTTAAGCATACAGTCAGGGACATTCTTTACTGTGAGGGTGACTGAGCACTGGATCACGTTGTGCAACCTCCATCTCTGGAGAATTCAAAAGCCGCCTGGACAGGTCCTGGGCAACATGCTCTAGGAGACCCTACTTGAGCAGGGGGGTTGGACTAGATCTCCAGTGGTACCTCCAACCTCAACCATTCTCTGATTCTGGGACATTTGCTTTCATGGCCTCTGATGACTTTGGATAAGAGGTCAGTATCTTACAGCACACAGGCCAAGCACTCGTATTTAAGTTCACTGGAACAAGAGAAGCTGTACATTGCACAGCTAGTTTCAACCCCTGCTCAAAATACATAGCTGTATTAAAAGCTTGATTTTACCATAGATCAATCATTGTTTTCACTGTCATTATTCAAGGAGTGAGCTATTTTACTTAACATCCTCCATATTCGCATCTGATATTATTTACTCCAGTGTAAAACTGGAGAAAATTCATAGCTACTGGGAACACTACTCTGTTGTAACTGAATAGCATTTAACTTGTAATTATAGCCTTGTTTTTATAGTCAACTTGAACACAAAATAGGACAAGAGATAAAAAGAAACAAGACAATCATGGTTGAAGAGTATGGCAAAAGCCTGGCCCTTTAGGCCAGAATTCATGCCAACTGCAGTTTATTCAGTCTCACCCTACCTACACATTCCAGCATTGCATATGAATCATCATTTCCATGTATTTTTCCAGTACCACTAAGAGATCAAACACAGTCTGTACAAAATGTAGTCTTTTTTTTTGGGGGGGGGGGGGGGGAGGGAGAACAAAAGTTGTACAGACATTTGAGGAAAAAATATCCTTCTTGCTTGAACGAGCATGAGAATAGATTCTGATACACACAGTCGTGCATTTATAAATAAAAATACTACTGCCATTCCCATCTTTGTCCTGGGGTACTTGTTCCTGCCCCTTTCCCTTGTGCAGGTATAAGCATGCGAGTGATCAGGCATTCAATTGTATTGGCAAAAAACAAAGCCCATTCAATTCTACAACTGGATATTTTGCATGACCACAGAGGTGTCTACGTGACCAGGGCACAGTTGTTGGCACAGAAATAACTTGATAAAAGCCTCTCCAACAGAATAGCAAGGTTGTCTGTGAAACTATGATTGCTTTGCTTTTCTTCAACAGTATGATGTAACTCTACAAAACATTTTTAGCTGTGAGGGAATTAGCTGTACAATGTACAGCCAGTTTCTGTGAGGGATTTCTGATAAAATATTAAGATGTAGTTCTGTCTTTGGAAGCGATCTGTGCAGTATCTGAAATGGTTTTGAACACTTGTGTTATGTTAATACTTGCTGTACTAGGTCGCCTGATTAAGAATGCAGCCCTGCTGAAACACAGACTATCTATAACAGCAATATTTAGTTTTCTGGCAGCACAATCTTGCATTTTGAACATAAACACAAATAAAGCTGAAGAAACAGTGATATTTTCCAAAGGTATCAGAGATAGGAAGTTGGAAATTAGGCCAAACATAATCCAAAAGACAGGAAGGAGATGATACTTTGTAGCCACTTGGGAAGCACCTTTCTATAAAACCAGGTGTTTGTTTACCTCAGATAAAGCTGATGAAAAGTGATTGCAGTTTTTGTGCATCAGATGATAGGCATTTCCTTTGAATTCTTTTCCAAGCTCTTCTATTATTTTTTCTACATCATCTTCCATAAAGTCAGTGCTGCCTAGAACCACAGCCTCTCTAAAAAAAGAGAAACACAGTGATTAGAGGATAATCGTGCTTCCGTGAAATAGGTGGATCACTGCTCTCCCATTGCCCCAAATCACCCCACTGTGAGCGGTGAGATCTTTCTGCCCTCCTAGAGTAACAGTTTCCATCTTAGAGCACCACGTTAATCTTCCTCATATGAGATGATTTCCTTGCTGACTGTCTGCCTGAAGCTCACTTGAGTTCTTTGTAACTTAACACCTAGAGTGGTGGATACAGTTTTTCCCTCCTCTCCAAATCATATTCTCTAAGAGACAGTTGAGAACAGAGGAGAGTTGGTAATGCAAAGAAGGGTCACGGCAATCACACTGAGGAAGAGAAAAGGAGACTATGGGAAACCTCAGAGAGCAGGGTTTTTCAACTTTTTCTTTGAATCAAGATTTCACTAGCTTGGGAAAGTTACCTCATCGTATATATTGTATGAATAATGAAAGCTAGCTATAAATCTACATAATTTGTACACATTTAAGGAATCTGATATGCTAAAGACAATATTTTTGCTGTAGACACTTTTCACTACCTCACCGCCTCTTCCCACCTTTTGTTTCTCAGGTAAAAAAAATCACACTAACTTGTCATCAAGTCAGAAATCCTGGCACGCTATTCAATATGTCTACCCTCAAAAAAATAAATGCAATAAATAGCCTTTTTAACATGCCTCCTCCAAAGCAACAAAATAAGTATCTTTCTTACTTAAATTTAAATGTTTCTCCTAGCTCAGAAGCGTTTCCTGGCGAAATTTCAAATATTCCAGAAAAAGGGTAAGGATGACCACCATAAGCAAATTCTGAAAAAGAAAGCTCACATTTAATAAAGCCTGCATAACATAACAGTAAAGAACAGCAGACCTCCATTTACTGGAAGATCACTTTGTAAGAATCTAAAGCTGGAAACTGGACATCTTATTTATATGGGCAAAATATGCAAAGAAGTGTATAGTTTTACTAGCTAACAGTTAACCTATGTAAAAATCTGAGAGACACGTTCTGTGTCAATGTAAAGGTTTAACCATTTTCATTGTGTAAGTGAAGACATACAAATTAAATCAGAAATCCAACCAATGTTCTTTATATAACCAAGCTTTAAGCGTACGCTTACATATTTACAGATTAGGGACTCAAATTACTCCATCTTCAAGGGCCCAACAGCCTTACTATTCAGTGCACACTCCAACTCTAAGTGTGGCAGCTAGCACTGGCCTAATATGTTTTTGAATTTCTTAATTTGTAGGAATTAAGCTGTACTTGTAAGTTCTTTACTACAACAACAAAGTAAACTAGTGTATGGATCTGAAGTCTGCATATAACATCTACTGGCGTAAGTACCAACAGTTTGGGAAAATATCACAGCGTGCTTGAACTTCCTTCTGCGTCTGTAAGATAACACAATGTGCCACACCCACATCATAATAAAAGTTTTAAGGCTAACTTCACACTTTCTTTCCTCAAGGTTTATAATATATCATCATTCAGGCCTAGAGTTCACTTTTGTGGAAATCTCTTTTACAATGGGATAATAAATAAAGTTTGAAGTGCTTAAAAAAAAATGCATGTCACTGTTCTAGCACTGGTATGGCCCACAATATGAAAAAGACATTATAATCTGAACAGGAAGGGAGGTACATGTATTTGGCACAGTTCAAGAACTTGGTTTCAGGCATGACACTCAGGAAGCATTCTGGTTTGGATTAGAAAAAATGCAAATAAGTTTTAGTAACAAGCCCTGTATTTTTGTCAGTTCTCCAATATTTTGATAACACTTGCAAATCCAGTTATAATGCTACTATTATAGTAGCCAAAATATATATATTTTAAGACAGTCTGGTCTTTGGAGCATATGACACTACTTATGCTGCTTCCCCTCATTCCCAACCACATTCCAAGAAAAGAACTCAAGTAGATTTTTCTTTTTTAAAATGGAATACTTTTAGCAACACCATCACCTCAGAGTGTGCCTTTACTGCTGAGTAGTAACACCTCACATCTGAGCTTGTGCTCCATCTCTTCTGGCAACAGTGGGGATTCCAAGGGGCCTAAGCAATCAGAAAGCTGCATTCTCAAACTACAGCCTATTTAGCAAAGTCAAAACATATTGCTCTCTTTATCAGAAGTATATCTTTTGTAAATGCACAGTGTACATGTACAAGAGATCCTCCTTAAAAGAAACTCTCTCTTTAAAACAAACCAACTAATCTACTAGTAAGCATTCAAAATGGACTGTTTTTACTGAGCATCAGGCACTTCCAGGTGCCTCTCTGCAACAGGTTACTGTTTCTACAGTTAAAAATTAACTTCTCATATTACGCGCCAGCAGAATACTGAGGAAACATGATCTAACCATGCTTAATTTGTTTTAACAACAGGTATTTGGAAACCTAAAATAAATATTGCTATGGCTAGCTGAATAAATTGTACACTTCATAGCTGTGTAGCTGTACACAAGAATGCAGGATGATGGCCAAAGTATTGGTATCCAAGGTTTTTTCCCAGAAGCAAAAAAGATGAGAACTTTAAGAAAAAAAAGTGACAGGCAGGTTTTGGGAGCCAGACTTTTCTGAGGGCATACCTGAAAGATGTTTTTAAATAATAATAGCTTAACCAGAACAAAAAGTAAATTTATGCTTTTCTTGTACATACCTCGGCCGTACACCTCTATACCTGAATGGAATACTCCAATTCCAAGGGAAGAAGTATATTCATTCATCCAATACTAGAAGAAAAGGAAAAAGGCTGCAGTTAGTTTCTAATACAGATTTGTCTTCTGATTGCAAACTGATGGATACTTGTCCCTCACATCGAAAGTAAAATAGCTAACTACAAAATGAAACTGCATGAGCTATTTTTTTTTTTTTTTTGAGAACAGAACATGCCAGGAAAACTATCCAACTATACACAGTCAAACAATTCCATTAGGTTTTACTCCAAAACCAGAAAACCAGAACAACTTTGTTTTGCTAGTTACAGCAAGTCACAGCTTATCAAGCTTTCCATCAGGCAGAACAGATACCAGAATCAACTAAAGTTATTTTGTAGGTGCTTTTTTTTATTTTTTGTGGTGGGGGGAATGGAGCATCAGGAGCATCAGAAAGTAGGAATGTAGGATGCACACACTAGTTATCATTTATAGCAATGACTGCACTTTGCTCACAACCAGGTGAGCATAAGACACACTCCTAGATACATGAAAGATGAACTGAAATTACCTTAGTGTATTTTGTCTTTGAATGCTCAATTAACGATCATCATACATAAGACTAAGTGGTCTTCAGGCTCCTGATGCATCTCTCTCCAAACATCAGGTGTAACAGTGTTTTTACAAAGTCTAATATCAGTCTCCAATATATCACTTCTATGACAGCAAAAAGATCAGAGCTGCATTTCAAAAGAAACTAGGAAATGAAAGACTTTTAGCCAACCTTCCCCTTCCAAATCCCTTCCTTGGTATTATCTCTTCCTCACCCAAATAAGCAGCAGCGAGTGCCTATCAGGAGCTAACAATTACTCTCGAGACCATAAAGGCTCGTAGAGTTCTGAAAAGGGAAAAATCTCAAAATTGCTGTCTTTCCTTGGCTGCATCACTAACCTCAGAGTACCAATCTCCAAGCAATAACAAATTCCAAGTAAATCATTTAAAGAGGAATCTCAAACAAAGGCTTCAAAAAGTCTCAGCTGTGTCCTTCTGTTAAGTATCTTAAAACTGAGACAAGCTGGCAAGAAAAGGTCCTTGAAAATACAAGAAAAACATTCCTCCATCAAATTATTACTCCAGAAGGGCTACTTCTCCCCCTCACAACTAATTTGGTCCCAAAGTACACGACCATGAGTTTCTATAAAACAGAATTCAAAGAGGCAGGTTGCGATGAGGATACAGATTTGAGGCAGCATCCTCAGTAAATTAATATTTGTTTAGCAAACAGGAAGAAAAAAAGAAAAAAGCTATCTTATTTAAACAAACCGTTGACATAAGAACTTTCTGATGTGAAGTCACTGTTAAAACAGCACAACTGATGATAAAAATGTAAAAGGCCACAGATGTCATGCTTTGTTTGTACGAGCTAGCTACAGTTTGTACATAATTTACAGGGCCATTACAAACATTATGGCATTCAATGTGCTTTTCTGCAAGCCTTTTTTTCCCCCATTAAAAATGATCGACTAAGCTTCGGACTGAGAAGCTATTCATGAAAATCAAAACAAATTAGTAGGTCTCAGACAAAGAGACCTATTATTTTGTGTGAAATTCTATTCACAACACCTCCATAAACACTGTCCATTGCTGCACATTTTGTAGCTATCCAGGGAAACAAAATAATTGCCCTACTGATGTGAGTTGTTATCGATGTAAAAATCAAGTTACGATCATGAAGATCCATAGGGTACTCCTACACAGAGGAGTAACCAAGTTTCTATTTATTCTCCCTCATGTGGAGTTAAACAAACTCTTGATTTAAAAAACAAAAAACAAACAAACAAACAACAAAAAACATAGGCATACTCAAAGAGTTGGCAAAAAGAGATCAGCCCATAAAGTGCAATTTTTCAGGCACTAGAAAGGAATATACTTGGCTTTTACAGAGTTCTTATTCTAAGTATCTTCAAACCTAAAGCTAACAGTCCCTCAGTTACTAGTAGTAGTCAAAAATCTGCATACCAGGTTTCCAGAGGAAACTTCCAGTTGTGCTAGCAGGCACCGGACACGAATGACTACCTGGATAACAGGATGCTAAGAATTTGATGATCTGTTCTTCAGACATGCCAGTTGCAGGAATTTTTGTCAATACGAATTAACAAAAGTCAGCTTTTGCTCTTCCTACAAAGCTAAGGTCACTGAGATCTGTAGATGACTGCATCATTATAACGCTGGAACAAGTGGGGTTTAGACGATTACACCAAACCACCACCTTCATCTATTTAAATGGCTTACTAATTCTCTCCTTCCTGTGCTCTCCCCAGAAAGCAGCAGAGAGCTGGTCCATACAGAAAGACATATTAAAGAAAAAAAGGGGGGGATGGAGAAGGAAGGACAAAGATTTAAGACTACCTCATTAACAGGCATGTGAGTATAAAAAAAAAGGATTCTGTTCACTGAAGTGAAATCAAGGCCCACATGAAAATGGAAGAACTATTTAAACATAAATCCACTTCAGTTCTGAAGGCTGTACTATTTCACACTTTTCCAGCTATTTCAAAATAGCTTCAGTTTTATAATCAAAGTCATAGGAACACTCAACATTCAGTTTGTTAGTGCAGGAGAAGTATGTTGTCTCATGAGAATATGTATCCAAATAACCTAATCCTTATCACAGCTTTTTGAAAACGGAACAAGAAGGTTACACAGGATGTTCCATAAGCAATGGAAATAAAGCTTCGTTTGTTACTAGGCAGGAATAGAGAAAAATTATTCACACTCCTCCCCTCCTTCCACCTGTGAAATGTAATGCAGGGTACATGGAGACAATAGAAAAGCAGGTCACCAACCTTCCCATCAATTTATGTAGAAAGAGCCTGGTAGGATGAAAAGCTGGTATAACAACGCATTTGGCAAGTTCAGCGTTATTCGGGTATATGGTCGTTACTGCTGTTAGCGCATAAATACATGCGGCTCACTAGACTACAGATAGTGAGCAAAGGTGGTAAATAAAACAAGTGTTAGCAGCTTTAAAAGAAGTGCCTAAAGCAAGACGGCACTTCGTTTAGTGTTTCCAGTAAGAACAGAAGAGGTTAATTGAAGATAAAAAGAATTTCAATAAGGCAGAACTACTTTCCCCCTAGGAACAGTAATTAGATATAATTATTACTTAATCTGGATCAGCTATTGGAAGGTTGGTCACACTTTCTCATTGAACAAAATGTCTTATCTAACTGAAGAAAAAAAATGCAGGACAACTGCAACTTGAAAGTCTTAATTTGGCTATAGCTGAAAGGCTTATGAATAACTTACAAAAAGACTGTAAATTAAGAGACATATATACAGCTTACTGGTTCAGTAATATCCAGAAGTTCTGGAATCCTAAACTGATCCCCAAAATTACTACTTTGCTTCCATTACACAAATGGGATTTCTCTCATTTAATCTTAATATACACTTTACTACAGTAGAATCCGTAAGAGGCACAATTCCACATCCTAAGCATAGTGCAATAAGTCAATCCTGTAAAACGGGAACTCACATTCAATGCAATTATCAGAACAAAAATATTAGAGATGTATTTTCCTATGTGCACAGTAAAGTCACATGCTCCAAAAATACTTTCATTATTTTCTTCAGAGCTTTCATTTATGCTAACACTTCAAACTGTTGCAGGCATATTCGACAGGGGAAAAAAACAGCATGTTACTTTGGACACAAAAAAGCTAGATTCCTAAAAATAGCAGTTAGTTATAATGAAAACAAAGCAAGTTCTTCAGTTCTCAAAGCACAATCTATCAAGGTCTTCAACTACCCTTTTAAATGAGGTATTTTCAAATGCATGAACAGCAGCACAAAAATATGCCCTTAATTTCCTTTCCCACCATAAAGTTAGCAGTACTTGAACTTTTGCACAACACCCCCCTCATCTCCATTTGGTTTTCTGAAAGATTTTCTCCTTTTCAAATGAGAACTAGAGCTAAGGAAAATGGAAAGGTCTCCATTTCAAAACTGACTGACTTAGTTCTGCGAAGAGCTTCACCAGTAGCAAGGTCAGCTAGTATTCCCCCGCATATGTACACAGTTGCGCTTCGGAAGACAGATTCATGAAGCACCATTAGCAGAACCAGTGACAGATTCAGTAACAGCTCAGTCCCTCTGAGAAGAAAGTGGAAACATGCATCAACCTCATCTCTTTTCCTATCAAATTCCACAAAAACATCACCTTATGGGTTCAGTTTGATTCAGAAGAAATCAAGCAATTAGCTACATGAATTTCACCCATAAACTGAGAGAAAAGCTGAGACAGAGAATGCAAGCGGAAGGACTGCCAGTGAGGACAGTGGTAAACTACTGTGGGTTAGGGATCAGACTTTGAGATCCAACCAAAGCAGCCAGATACAAAACTGAAATTCTTTTTTCAGCGCATTTTCCTGATGAGGTCTGCAAATATTCAGTATGAAAATTCTTCTTTTGCTCCAAGTAAGCTGACCCTGAGATATGTAATAGTGTAATTAAAAGTTACATGAGAAAAGAACCTAAACTGCATTGAGCTTTGTAACATGGGGCAGAGGGGGGGAGGGGGAACAAACAAACAAAAAACAGCCCAAACCAAAAATCAGATGTCTTTTATTCTTAGCAAATGCTCACCTTCTGTGCCTGCAGAAGTGGAGCTACAGCTAACATCTTAAAATGAAACCATTCATACAACAGTTGCATTTATAATGTTGATTTCTCCAGCCAGGTGGCTAATGCTGATCCTTCACTCATAAGAAGGAAAGATATATATCCTAATACATCTTCCTCAACAAAAACTAAATCACCTCCAAATGATGTGAAAAAGTCAGGAGGAAGCAGTATATTGAGACGCTAGCAGATATATAATTGGCAGCATTTGATGAACAAACAGAACTACAAAACAGCTTTTATGAAAGGCTCTTCCTTTCTTCCCCCCACTCTTAGGGCCCCAAAGAATATGTTACCATTGATGTCAGTAAGGTTTCTATATGCAGCAATAAAACCACTATGCAACATGAAAGGGAAGCTTCGTTTACGTTCCTGTTTCAAACGTGTTTAACATGGATTCAAACATCATTTAGTAAAAGGGTTCAAAGATGTATGTTGACAGCATCTTTCAGATACCAAAAGAATCCCTGTCTTCCTTCCCGGTTTAAAGGAAATTTGTTTTACTAGTGGTCAAATAACACATTTGTCATTATAAAACAACAGACATAGGCAGGGTATTTGCTTAATAGTCTCAGCTTGCACAATATATAATTTGCG
The DNA here is from genome assembly GCF_028389875.1 of Rhea pennata. Taxonomy (NCBI): domain Eukaryota; kingdom Metazoa; phylum Chordata; class Aves; order Rheiformes; family Rheidae; genus Rhea; species Rhea pennata. The sequence goes on from NC_084665.1 coordinate 41,280,608, forward strand.
GTGACATGCAACTTCAAGAAGCACCAAAACTACAAGCCAATACACAAAAAGCCATCCTGACACATGATCGAACACCTTCAAATTAAATTTATTTGTTTGCTCCTTCTGGTAAAAAAGCTCTTTGCACAAATAGTGTCTTTAGATACTATTCTATTTATTAATGCAGAGACAGCCCTATTAATCCCAAGAGGACAATAAGCAGAGTCCCCAACATGTCCTAATGAAAAGTACTGACACTATATGAGCACAACCTTCCTGTTGTTGCATTAAAGAAAACGAAACAAAACAACAACCCCTGCCCCTATCCTAAGGTGATGACTGCGTTACCGAAAACCAGGGGGATTTTACCCAAAATCAGTAAAACTGATCACTAATTCAACTCTAGAGAAATAAGAGGGGAAGATACGCATTGCAGCAAGGAGATCTGAAGAGTAAGTGATGAAGGAGAACCATGTGAACACAGGAATACAACATGCTTTTGCATTTTAACAGTCTGAAGTCACAAACCACCCACCAGTTACCCAAAATGCTATCATATCCAAAATGAATTTTCTCAAATGTTTTGTCATATTTCTTTTTAGGCAGGTATTTATCTATGAGACACAGTCCACTCTGCTAGTTTTCACAGCCAGTCTTTAAAATGGGCCCACAGGATACTTCACACAGCTAAGGCAGTGTTCATAAGAAAACTGAATCTTCCATGTTAGTGAGTTAGAAGTGCATCAAGCCTTTGACATTTAAAAAGATAATGTCTTAAGAAAAGTCACTACCCAATCCATGCAATATTTCTATCTTCTGATCATTTAACAAAGCATATTTTCCTCAGGCTGCAGAACTCCTGAAACTGAAGTCCTATTTTCTTTTCTGTATCAATACTGATGATGAATAAATGTAAAACTACCTCTTTTAATGCTACCAGAGTTTCTCCTCTATGTATTTTTAACCTGTAGTCCAAGAAAGTCTTTATATATATATATATATATATATATATATACACACACACATACATACATATACATATATATATATATATATATACACACACACGCATGTGACAGAGCATTCCCCCCCCCCCGCCCCAAGTCTAATATAAACAAGGCATAGTGACTTTTTGTTGTATTGGCATCACATACATGCTAAACCAGGTGGGCAAGGACCTCAAGGTTTTCCTCTCTCAGAGGGAAAAAAAAAGTCACAGTGAAAAGATTGTTTTTCCTTCACTATAAAGAGTGATGGGAGACTGGAGACAGGAACAAAGTAGAAATAACAGGTCTCATCACTGCAGACGGGACTCAGACACCAGGTTGGGGAGCAAAAAAGAAGAAAGGAATTCTTTGACTTCTAGGGCATTTGTTTCCGCAAATATTAGTAAGTGAGAAATAAATTACAAGAATCAGACTAGCTACCTGATATCATATATAATTTTAATTTCATGTAAGACAGCTCCCCATTAATACCATTGATTACCAGCTTGTTACACCAGCACTGGAGCCCAAGTATTCCCAAGCAACAAGCTGCATTTCCTCTCTGCCAGCAATCATTGACTCTACACTATTCAAGTTCAGCCTTTTAACATGCCAAAAGTTCACTTTTAGAACACTGGTAACAGTAAAGCCTATCCAAAATACGATGCACAATGCAAACAATATTACCTGAAACTAGTTGTCAATCTTATCGTCCCTATATCAGTAGACTCAAAATACAGTCAGAAGAGAACTAGTGGTACTTGTTCTAATTTCCAGTGATTGAAACGCATTAACGGATAATATTTTCCTAATGTCACTTATCCATATCTCCTATCCTATGCAGGTTCTTACATCTCATTTGTTACCATGGTATTTGAGCAGCTTCCAGCTGAACTTGAGAGACAATACAACGATTGCCGTTGGTGTCACAGAAAGATTACACAGAAGAGAGGGAAGGTGAGCTCACTGGATTGCACAGCAAGCTGAAGCACTTCATTAATTTCTACCAAGTTGTAGCCATACCAAAGCTGTTCAAGAATTCTGGTCTAGAAAATAAATAACAGTTAAAATACTGACAGAGTACTAAGAACTTTCATCCCTTCAGGGACAGGAGTTATCCCTGGTTATTATCCTGTTGAAAAAATGCCTCAGACACTTTGAATTTGTTTTTTAGAAGCACAAAAGGCAGGGCTTTCCCCCTGCCGAGTCCTGGGAGCAATAAATGAAGAGGAAGCACAACTGAGAGAGAAACCCGCGTTTTCCTAGTATTCTGCTACTCACTAATAGCAGCTGTCAGGTAGAGCTATTTCCATCACTGCACGCGATTAAACGAAAGGGCGCAGATCTGTGCGTGACTGGAGGGACCACAGCAAACTTTTGTCACAGATAATAATGCACTTACAGCAATCGACAGGCTGCCCGAAACTATTCCTCCCTCCTCCCCCCAACCTCAGGTTGCCTGTTTATCCCTCTCTTCTACCTCCTTCCAAGGCAGGGAGCCCGCGGACCGCTGTCCATCTGAGCGGGGCACAAGCGGAGGGAACGAAGGAAAAAGTTTCCCGGCCCGCGGCCCGCAGCCCCGCGCGGGGGCCGCGGCCCCGGCCCGCAGCCACAGGTGCGGCCCCCAACGGCCCCGGCCCGCAGCCACAGGTGCGGCCCCCAACGGCCCCGAGCGGCCGGCGGTGCCGCGCTGCCCGCCCGCCCGTCCGCGGCCGCCCCGCCCCGCCGCGGCCCGGGCAGCCGGGGGGCGCCGCGGGAGCCGGGCCCGGCGGCGGGGCGGAGCGGGCCGGGCCGGGCCGGGCGCTCACCATGTCGTAGACGTTGAGGATCACCAGCTGGTTCGCCATCGCCGGCGGCACGCGGGCGCCCCCCGCCCGCTCCCGCGGCGGCGGCGCTGCTCAGGCCGGCGGCGGGGCGCTGGCGACCCCCGGGGGCCGCTTCCTCCGCGTCCTGCCTGTTGCTGCGGGGCGGCGGGGGGCGGCGGGCACCATGGAGCCGCCGCCGCGGAGCGACGGGGCCTCGACGGGGCCCCCGGAGAGGCGCTCGGGCCGCGGCCGGCTGCGGAGCCGGGCCGGGCCGGGCCGAGCCGGGCCGGGCCGCGGGGCGGCGCGGTGGGGGGCGGGCGCAGGCCCCGCGCCGGCGGCGGCGGCGGAGCGCGGCAATCAGGGCGCGGGCGCGGGCGCGGGGGGGACGCGGGGGGCGGCTCGCGGCGCCGCCGGGGCCCCGGGACCGCCTGGGAGCCCCTCCAATGGGCGCAAAATGGAGCCGCTCGAGCCCGCCCCCATCTTCCGCGAGGCGCGGGGCCCGCGGGGACTACAGCTCCCGGCGTGCAGCGCGGCGGCGGGGGCGGTGGCTCCCGGCGCGCCACCCCCGGCCCGCGCTGGTAGCGCCTTGTGTTACGGCGCGGCGTGTCGCGCCCCGAGGCGGGGCGGCCGCCGGCGGCCCGTGCGGCCCGGAGCGCGCTCCGCTCGGGGGGCGGCGGCGGCGGCGGCGGCGGCGGCGCGCGTCCGGCCGCGGCAGCGTGGCCTCGCCTCGCCTCGCCGCGCCGCGCGCAGCCTGCCCCCGGCGCCGGTAAAGCGGTGGCCGGGGTAACGCCGCTTGCTGCTGGCGGCGAGGGCTGAAATTTTCCCGTATGGTGTCTCGGCGGATGAAGTTGCCATGAATATTCTCGTGTTTTTGTATTTCGCAGGTATTCGGGTGAGCCAAGTTAGCCCTGCGGTCTGGGTATCTACCGAGAAAACAAAGTCTCTTCCGACAGGCCGCAACAGGGACTGTGCAGTCAGGCCGCTCGCTGCCTCGGGGGCAGAAAGCCCAGCTGGGGCAGTCCTGCATGTGCGCTGCAACAGCCGAGCGTACTGCTTCCTAATGCTTTCAGACGGCGGAAGGCTGTATCTGTGTGGCACAGTCTCAAATACGTTAAGCCTGTTAATTTTCAGTGGTAAGAAGTTCACGCCTGGGTCATGTGTGGAGAATCCCCCAAACCCACTGTTTGATACCTCAGTTCAATGAAAAATGGGAATCTGAGCTAGCTTTTGAAATGTAAGTTTTAGTCTTTTGGATTTGCAGATAACCTACAGGTCATTACCGGTGAAGGAATTACTGTTTCTAAGACTGCAAACATCTTCAGTGTGTACAGTACCCCTTCAGCAGGCACAGTACACAACCTTGTCAAGCAATAGAAAAATTAGACTCTGGTAGCTGTGCCTGCAGGAGAAAAGATACTTTTTCAGCAGCTGACCTGAGTTACAGACTCAATTTTGTAAAGACAAAAACTGCCCCTGTTGCAGCTTCTTAGAAAAGATGCTGTTCACAGGAGTCTGCAGATGCGCCTGCAAGAAGACAGATCATATGGGAAGAAAGGCATTTCTCACCTCAGTAGTAGTCTTGCTTCTATTACAATTTCTAGTGGCAGAAATACTGCAAGCACACGCATGTTTGCAAGTGGCGTCCTTTAAAAACATGCCTTTAAGGAACATATCCCATTTCCAGTGAAAAAATTTAAGGGCATCTTCTTTCTCCCTAATTATATCCCTTCATTTATGTTCTCTTAGATGTTTAGCACATCTTTCTTGGCTGAAATTTCTCGGGAACACTAGGGCTGCTGAGCACTGCATCTTGGGCTCTTGCCTGCAGAATAGCTCCATCCCTCCAGTATTGCAGCACAGCACAGCTGATACAGACAGTTTGGAAAGCACCAGCTTATTTCCTACTTTGCAGAGTGACTTTTGGTTAGAGTAAACTAATATTGTTGCAAAAACCTTTCAAAAGTTTGACTACTATTTGTCAGAACATGTAATTCAAATGACAAAGAGACAGATTTGTAAACTTCAGGGTCATCTGAGCTGTGTGAGGACCGTTGGCAGTAATGCCTCATTTCACCTTTAAACCAATAAACACGTGGTCAGGATTTGTATGACTCCTTTGGGTTGTGTTCTTCATCTGATTGCTCCTTCAGCTGGCAGCTTGGAAACAGACTGCCAGTTACTAAACCAGAAAGTTTTGTGAGAAGAAGGTGCTTCTACATCAGGGAATACTGAGGAAAATGTGATCATATCTTAAAAACTGCATGGGACAAAATCCTGAAAAGGAAGAGCTCCATTTCCAATTAACGCTATGCATTAACTGGAAAAGACTAATACAAAGTGCTGCAATGACTTTACTAATCTTCATTCTCTACTGCTAGTTGCCTGCCTAGAAGATGCACTGGGAAAAAAAAGAAGAAAAGGAAAGAAAAATACAAGTTTTAGCCTGTAGTTACAGAAGAGAGAGAAAAATTCATATTTATATGAATATTAAGTTGAAGAGTAAAGCCTCAAAGTGCCATTTATTTGACTTCTGGTATTTTAATACTAAAATTACTATATGGTGTAGTAGCACAATAAATACATCTTGCTCAGTGATGCAGTTTATCTCTTCATGCAGTTACCTGCAAAAGACAGGAAAATCTTCCTTTTGAATAAAAAGACTCAAAGTAAGACTCAAAGTAAGATTAGCTAGATGCCAGATGCAACACTAATCATGTTTGAATGCTATAGAAAGTTATGCCTGACATACTTGGTATATCTCATGGCAGTTTGCATTTATCTTAGTAATTTAGAGAGTGGTTGGAGAGTGGGAAATTACTGTATGGGGATACTCTCAGATGCGTGTGAGGACCATTTGGATTTTTAAATAATAGCAGAGGTCAGCAACATGACTTTCAAGGAGGTCTGGTTTCAGAGTTGTATCAGATCTCCATAGCTTGCCTCTCTAGTGATGGAGACAATGAAACCCTTGGCTTAGTATGGCCACAAACAAGGACATTATTACGGACTCCACAAGAGTGGAAACTATGGGGATATGCACTGTGAGGATGATAAAAGATGCTTTGATCTGTGATACTACAGTATGTGCCACTAAATATAAAAAAAATCTCTTGCCAACATGTAAATCTCTAGCACACTTAGTACCAAAGTAGAAGTGCCACAGAAGTGTCTAGCAGTTTGGAAGTCATGCATGAGGAATCAAGATTTTACTGATAAAGCAGTAGGTACCAGGTTTGAAGGATGTAACTGTACCAGACCCTGTCTCTGTGCTGATGGCACAGAGGAGCTGAAGCTCTTGCTTCTACCTTGACATGCAAAATCAGTGACATCTTGTCTTAGTAACTGTGATGCCCAACATCCTTGAGCTCAAGAGATTTTCTTTTTTTCCTTGAAGATGACTTCTAATCCTAAGTAGTTACAGTTTAAAAAGTCTTCTGAGAAGGACAGGGAGAGGAGGCACACCAGCTCAGCCAGGTGTGGCAATAGTCACATTCAAAGCCAAAGCTGTAGGGGGACTTGCAGCTGCTACTACTTCAGAGTGGTTGGTCAAAATATAGCAGACAGTGCTTAAATTACACCTGGAAGGCATAACTTCCAGGACATCTGAGTCTTTTTAAAAAACCTGCAAGTACTATATTTTTCCTTGGTTTATCCCCTTTTTGGCATCGTAGGTAAGGGGGTAGTAAGCATTAGAAGGCACTGTTACCTCAGAAGGAGTTTAATGTGGATCCAAGTGGAAGCCAACCTGCTTGAGTGCCAGAAAAGAACACAGAAAATCCTTTCAGAGAAAGAACACAAACCTGTACCACTGTCTGATTACTAATTTACATACACCTTATGCCATGAAGTTTTCCTATCTTTGGGAGAAAGCCCCTTAAAGAGCAACATAGTTTCTTGTCTTTATAGAAAATGACATTGCCTTTTTTGTTTTCAAAAGTATAGAAATAGTAAAGAGTAGGGGAACACCAATTTTCAGCAATAAGAGAGAAGACTAAGGCAGCCCAGATTCACAGAGCATCCCAGACAGGTATTGCTACAAAACATGCTCTGTGGCTAGTATACTAGGCATAAACACAGCTCAGGTAGGACACAGATTTCAGGAAGAACAGGGGACTTCTTGGCTCTTACCTGTGTTTCAGCCCATGAGACCATCCTGTACTATTGGGAAGGCAATATCCTTGATGTGCTGTTCAGTAGGAACAGACTGCTTTCACTTCAGGTGAAATTTCAAAATTGATTTCTGATTTTTTTCCAATTTCTGCTTCAGTACCAAATGTACTGAAATAGATAGGATATGAATCATGCAACATGAATCAGTAACAAATGTTTAAAATGTTCATATATTCTTCATGCCAGATTTCCATAGTTTCTATAGTCTTTACAATTTTCATAAACTATGAACGTCAAATGAAATGATTATAAGAAGTTCAACCATCTATTTAAATATGGAACTTAATTAAACTTCTAGTTTTAGGACAAATAGAACAATTGCTACTAACAACATAAATTTTGCAAGGTATCTTATCTTGACAATAAGAAAATTCTGGCTACAAGTGCAAAACTGTCTTCAGCTGGAATTAGAAGATAGAATCAAATACAGTTTTGAACTATTATAACAAATACCACAACACTTAAGGTAGAGAATAAGCTTGTGAGAATGTATAATGACCCAACTACGTATTTTTAATATAGCATATATAGAATTAATATTTATTAAACAGAAATAATAAATGGATTATCAAAAATGTCTTCAAGAATGTCTAATAGTCCTTCTGTGCACTGTACATTATGGGAAATTAATTTGCTGGCTGCATCCCTTGGATAGAATGGAAATTTGCAGTGTTCTATCAGATATTATATGGAAAATATGTTCTAATACCTTAGGTGAGTAATTCAATGAAAGCCATAAAAGGTGAAGCTAACTCAAGCATGAGGCTCACAGCTATAGCTTAGCTTAGTTTGACTTGAAACATGTCTATTAAAAACTGTAAGCCACTACTGACCTGTACACACAAAATCAAAGTTGTACTGAACAGCATGTCCTTTATATTCAAAACTAAATACATGAAACATATATATGTGATATAAAAACTACTTATGAAAACAGACCTTAATAAACAATATTTCAATCGACTAAAATGCCTCCATATTCTGACAATGTGTTATATAGGATGCCATCAGTGTAACAGTAAGATACTAGTCTTTAGGTCTTGCACTAGTCCTCTTGCAGGTCAAGTGATGTTTGTGAATCAGTATAATTGAGCTCTTGAAAAATTTTTTTGTACCTGAAGTAGCTTAAGATGAGGAAGGCCCAAAAAATGCAGAGTATGAGGAATGAATAAAGCAGAACTGTAGATAAATCTGACCTGAAATGCAAATAAAATTGGATTAAAATATAATTACTTTTTAGATTTCTGCCTTAGTCAGGAATATCTCAGATTTCATACTAGCAGTACATTCATATGGTACAGAAATTCATGACAATGTAACTGACTAATCATTAGGTAGTTCTTTTAAAACTTATGGTCATAATAGGAAAACCTAAATTATTTGCTTTGTCAGTCAGTGGCAAGATTCCTTTGATGAGGGATGAAGAATAAAATGTGACTTTATTGGGAATATTTAAAAGTTCATTTTGGTTTTAAAAAGATTCTTGATTCCAGGTATCTTGTGTTCTCAACACAGAAAATAAAATGACACAAAAATTGGAATGAAAACAGTTATTACGCAGGTTTACCCTCAGTCTGCAGGTTGGGATCTGAGTAATACTTCAATATTTTTCATCTAGCTGAGTAAGTGCATAAGCCTAGCTAAAGCAATTCTTTTTAAGTTTCTAGGTATGATGGATGTAAAATACGTTTATTCTAGACTACAGTAGTGGCTTGCTTTAGAAGTGCTAAGGGATAGCGTCCAAGTTTCATTTTCATTTCCATCAGGGCAAATCCTATCTTATTTCTGCAAGAACAACATTAATGGATGGAAATGAATCCAAGCAGTTGCAAGAAAAGCATCCTTTTTTGTGGATCTTGTAAAAGCACTTGTATTACATCATGGAAAACCAAGCTATGTTTGGCATGCTGGCAAACTTCCTGTTTGCTTTCAAATAAGAGATTTTAGAAAAACTACATCAATGAAAACGTGGAGGAATTCTTCTGTCTTTATCTGCAAACTATGTGCATAGAAGAAGAACATGATATCTCATAACTTTGTAACTGTTTTTGTAATCACCTCTGTAATTTTAAGTATATTTTCATACAATTATTGAATAATAAGACAGGAGCATAAAGAAAATTTAATATATTAAATAATGATTAAGTTTAGCAACATCTAATAGCTTTTACCTTTCAATTATACCATATGTACGGACCGCAAAGAATGCTTTTAAATCACAAAAACTGAAATACATAAAAAAGACTTGTTATCTTCACATCTCTAAAGACTTGAGAGCAAAACCAGAGTATCATATAAAACTGTCCAGTACCCAGATTCATCCATCATTGCATATTTATTTAAAAAATTAAGTTATGCATAAGTAGATTAGAATTATTAAATCCCTCTACAATATGTAACACTCACAACGAACTATATTGTCAATTTTTAATACTAGCAATTACAGTTAATTATTGTGCAGTACTGTTGACTTTTGTGAGCATTCAGGCATGTATGTTAGGTCTTTACAGGTTCTCTGCTTTGGAAAAATCACATTCTACAGGAGTCATTCCAGCAGTATCAGTAGGGCTAAAAAGGAGGCAACATGTCTCCATGAAGTTTGGGCTACAAGGGATAAATTATAGCTTTGAGGTAGGCTAGAAATAATGTGAAAAATGTGTTCTATTTCCTATAGGCTTTGTGTAAGCAGGGATTATTGGAGAAACTACAATTTATTAACCAGCCCTCACTATTTTCAGTCTGACCTCTGTGCCGATGTTTCAAGCAAGCAGGTTTGAAAGAAGGGGAGAAGAAAAGCCAGAATTCTCTCCCATGGCAGGACCCTACTTCAGTGTCAGATTAGCTAGCCCAAGTAAGCTACCAGGATGTATCAGTTATTTTCATTGATTTGTTGTTGGTATTTACTGCTCTGTCTACATTTCCAAAATATATGGGATATGTGGTACCACACTGAATATTATATAGGTTAATTTCTTTTTAAAATTTTTGAATGCATAAAAATGTTGACATTCTGAAATTGTTAATTTGAAGGAAAAGGAAAACAAATATTCTTGAATAGAAGCTACGCTCTCAAAAGTTCTTGTAAAACGTAACAACGTGTAACATTTCTAAAGATTTTCAGCTAACCTATATTTATTTACAAATAGTATGATTTTTTCCAAATGCCTTGGATTATTTATTCAGTATTTATGCTGTTGATTAGTTTGAAAAATGGAAAAGTCAAGGATTCTGGGAATCACATTTTAATAATTTTTAAGTTAGATCTAGGCAGAAGGGGAAAATATTGGTAACACCAAAGTCAAAGGAAATCCTGAACAAAAATATTTTCAAAATATCAGTAGTAGGCATTTTATCCATGTTTACCCCACACTACATTTTTTTCACATTAAAAAAGAAAATAACCTGTAGTTTGGGTCTAATATCCTCACTCTGAACACATAAATGCCACTATGACTAGTAGCCCAAACAATGGAATTGGTAGAGGTCATGTTTAAAATCTGATACTGCTCATGCAGTCCTTCATCTGTACTGTTCTGATGAAACACAAAACAGGATCTGTAATTCTGAACAGAAACAATAAAGGAGATATTTATTTTTGAACTAGCTTTGAAAAGCAATCAGACACAAACACACACAGATTTGGTATTTTTTATGTGTGTATAGTGGCTAAAAATGATAAATAGATTCTACTGTGTACAGGTTCAATTAAGTACAAATTAATTCTTCATATGAACATAAATTATCTAATTCAGTCCCCTGATAGTGCTATTAAGAAATTGTCTATAATTTTCCAAACACAATTATCAGTTCTTAAAATAACTGTATTTCTCCTACAGACATCATGTTATTAGGGAACTTGCTGATCTTACCTTTGCAAGTCAGTCTGTATTCGGTCTGTATTGTATTCAGTTTCTAAATACAAGGCTATTATTAGACAAAAGAGACAGAATATAAAATATAGAGAGAAGTTTGAATTTGCCTCAGAATTTATTTTTGATGCCTGAGAAAATACTTTCATCAGTCTCAAAGGGGCGTGAAAATGCTTCATAATTATGATTGAAGTCCAGACAAAAAAGTCCTCGAGAGACAGGACAAAGCATTAGCTCTGTGGATATTATATAACATATTCTGTCTCTTGCCATTCAGCTTGGGTGCTTGAAGGTATTAAAAAAAAAAAAAAAAAGACATGTCATGGTTCATACATTCTCTTTACAGTCTTTCAAACTCATAACACTTGTAGGTTTCTGGCTTGGCTTCCAATGGCAACTTGATCACTCCAAAAGCAAAAAATAAAAACAACTTGCTTATCTGTAGGTGCAATCTCAAGATGTATTGTCTATGTATATGTCTACATTCACACTATCAATATGTATATGTAAGCTCTGCTAGTCAGAAAATTGTCCTGTTAATTTAGATAGATAAGGCACACTAGGGTGTAAAGGGTTGCTTTTGCAAAACAAGAATGAACTTCAGGAAAAAAAGATGCATGCATGGATTTCCTGGGCTAAATAAAAGTCAAAAAACCATCTTGATTAAGAATTTTGTGTGTGTCCTAAAGGTCACATTATCTTCATAAAAAACTGTTAAAAGGTCAAACTTTGAAGATCAAAGGGTCAGCTCTGAAGAATTGACTCTTACCTACACCAAACGGCCAAAATTAATGGTTAATGAAGTGGACAATTTGAGAAAAGACTTGCAGTCACATATTCAAAAGATTTTCTTACTAAAAGTGGCAGAAATTAAATTAAGCTTTATTAAGAGAACAGGAGAGTTGCTGGCGGGAGAATGGAGTCTGCTTCACTCTTTCAAAAGTCTACCAGAAGGAGGGTGGGAAAAGCAGATTAATCTTCAGATAGAATAATCTTTAATTTACCTGTGCAAAGCTAAAGCCTGGTATGAAATCAGCTATTACAGCTATTAGAGCTCTAACAGAGCTAATAGACCAAAATTCTTCAATTTGAATAGACAGTTAAGAGAAACTGCTTGGGAGAGTGGAGAACATTATCTTCAGGAATAGCAAGCTAAAAGAATAGCAAGCTAAAAGCCTGTTCAGCTCTGTGTAGACAGAACTTCTGGATTCCTTTCTCCCTCCCTGTGAAGGGCAAGGTTGTATCAATCCCAGTAGCATCCACATCCAAGCAGTTAGATGAAAAAGCATTTTAGAGGACAAATGTATTGCAAGTTGGTATAATAACAATGGAACTATCCCAGTATTTTGGACTGAAAGACTCAGAAGATCCTGAAGCTGAAGTTGATGATGCAAAATTAGCCTGCTGAGGTCAGCAAAACTGCTTGATCTTCATCCTACCTTACCACGAGAATCTCCTGTGAAAGGCAGGGAAGTGGGGGAAATGTGTACATCAGCCTTTCTACCTGTATGATCAGGAATGTGTCAGATGCTGACCTGAAAACCAAGCCTGGAAACTAGGGCAGACTGGACACATATTATTGATATATTGAAATGATGAACAGAGTTGTTTACTTCTAAGAAAATCCTGTAAAAGCTCTAAAGGCTACAGTGCTGGCAAACCTCACCAGGGATGGGATCTGTGCAGTGTGCTGTGCCCTGTCTAGAGGTCTGTCTAATGCTGTACAACTTGGGGCTCCCAGCATCTGAAGGGACGTAAGAGTATGTTATTCCCCTTCTCCTTCTTGTGTCATCTCCAATAAATGGTATTTTAAACAATACTTTAAGGAGTCTGAGTACCTTTCTTACTGAGATCCATAACAAACATTTGCACTGGTGGTTACAATATTTCCTTTCTATGTCTTCAGACATAACACCAAATGACACTGAGTTTTGGCAGATTAGATGGGCAGGATCTACTGGCAATGACAACTTTGAAGTCAAAGTTTGATGAAAGGTTTTCCATTAAAGATTAAGATGTCTCCAAAAAAAAAAGTCCAAAGGACTATCCAATGAAGATGCCAATTTCTTCATTAAGAATTTATAGTCATCTTGTGCCTAATGGGAGATGCAAGATCTGCCAATACTGAAGGAAGTTCTCTTGAAAGGAGAAATCAGAGAGTCATAGATAGAGAAGTTAGAAGAGAAGGTTCCATCTGTTCAGGCTTCACATTGGATGTCAGAATGTTGAACTTTAGTGATACAGGAAAATGCAAAGGACCCACTTCATGTAGAGTAACAGCTGTCTGGATGGTCAGAAGTAGATGGTTGAGAGTCAGTAAATCAACAATTGAGGAGTATCAAGTTACATACTCTGCTGGTGGTACAAGTTTTTGGTATTCAGATAAACCTTCTTCTCCGTGCTTTCCTTTCCTGGTGACTTGGTAGGTTATAAGAAGTATTCAGAATAGAAATTATTGGACCCTGAATCAGAGGGCTCAGATGTTTCTTTTTCTTTCCTCCTTCCAAAAGCCCTAGACTGTGGCTTTTCCAAAGAGGAAGGATACATTTCATTTGGTTGTTGGGCTGTCTCAGATACAATGATCTATTTGAAAAAAAAAAAAAAAAAAAAAAAGAAAAAAAAGGAAAGAAAGATTTGACAAAGTGGAGAAAAATAGAGTGGATACTGTGCTTAGTCATAACTGCAGGTTACCTGATTTGGGAGCTTGAGACAAATGTCTGCCCAAGTAAATAACTCCAGAGAAGCTGCAGCCTATCTTTTCTGGCTCTGGGTTTAAATGACAAACATTTGGCTGCAGTATGTTCTAGCTAGCATTATATATAGCTACATTACAATAGCTAGTGTTAAAAGTGTCCTTTTCTACTTAAAATAGCTGTATTTAAACCATGTCATGAAGATTTAAAAGTATTTTGCAAAGAAAAATAAATTTATCAATAGTTATGTTTGTGATAAAAATTAGATTCTAGCAACAAGAAGGATACAGATAGGTCAGATTTCTTAAATATAAATTGATGGGTAAAAACAGCATTTTTTGTTTATGAATAATAAAAGTATTTGAACAGACAAATGTAACTGTAGTGATGAAATAGGGGTCAAAAGATTCACCCTAAATTTAACTATAGTTAGGTTTCTACCATGGATGGATTGCTAAAAATGCTTGCCAAATTGTAATTATTTTATTGCCCCTTTAAGCAGAAGCCCACATATGGGGTTCCATGCAACAGTTTTGTTCAGATGGGAAATAAACACTAAAGTTGATCTAACTGCCATTGAAACAATTCCTAAATAAGATATTCTCTAGGATAAGATCCTAGAGAAGTCCTGTCCAAATTGGCATCAGTAATAAAATGATCTCTGCATTTGAGGAAATTTTGGGGGGTTCTAACCTCCCTTTCTGGCCTCCTGTCTACTACTCTTCTTTGTGTTTGGCTATTTCGTATAAAAATACTTCCAGTTATTCCTACTGTTAACCACAAGCAAATAATGCTTTAATGAATGCTTTGCCTTTCTTGCAATATAATAATTGACAATACTAACTAGGTATTTTCAGCATATGAAACCATACTTTCAGAGTATGGTTAGATCAATGCTGTATTGTCATATAAGTTTTATTCAAATGTCAGTATCAATGCTTTGCTATGCCCCCATCCTCCAGGGATACTAGTAATGTAAAAATATGATGTAAATAACTATAGATGGAATAACCAGCTATTTCTAAACTTGTATTTTCATACCTGTGGTCCCCATATTTCATCCAATGTAGAGTTTTTACTTTCATTAAGCATCATGGGCCAAGACTGTGCTTTATACAGGCAACCTTCCTATTAAAAATACAAGTTTAAAACAACAGGTTGAAATATAGATTAAAAATGTGTACTTCAAATGCATATCATTTGAAAATATGAAACACAAGGCTACAGAGGTAATTTTGTTTATCAGGGTTGCTTATAAATAAGAGTTATGTCCACATCTCCATCACAGCTGTATATGCATACATAGAAGGGTATGAAAGAGTTGAAGGAGTTCTTTTATAAACAGTGCTGTCAGAGGATGCTACCAAAGTTCCCATAACACTATATATACATGAAGATTCTCCATAAGTATCCTTTATCTATCTACTGAAAAAAAAGGAAGTTATGTTCTTGTTTTATTATATAGAAATTGGGCAAAATTTGTTTTGATGAGACCAAGTGGATAAGTGGATATAAGTTTTTTTTTTTTTTTTTTTTTTTTTTCCCCCCCCCCCCCCGTTTTGGACAGAAGGCAGTCTGAAATTTCAAAGTGATTTTGGTTTCATTTCCCAAACCATATTCTCCTGGGCAGATTTCTTGTTCTTCTCCTTGTTTACTGTATTGTTTTTATGCTTCTCACATGCTTAATTTTGAACAGTGTACAATGTTAAGACCAACTCATGAAATGTTAAAATGTTATGCAACTAAATGCATCCATTCAGATTAAAGAGGACCACGCATGCATAAAAATAGCCATACTTCATGTAGACCATTGTGCATATTTAAGTTCCATTCTCAGGAGCTGGCTTACTTCTTTCATGGATGAAGTGTACCCATAGTCAGTTCTGCCTTTCAGCTCCCATAATATGAAATTCGTTTCAACCCTTCTAACATATTTATTGCCATCATACCTGTAAAACATATGGAATGTGACAACTCAATAAAACAGCACAAGCACATAAAGAGCATTAGGATTCAGAGCTGTGCAGTGGATCAGTAAGCATATAGAACTGCTGCTGCTGCAGCTATAGGGGAGAGCAAAAAGGTAGGCTGCTTTAAGGTAACTTGGAATTACACCATTGACATGGTGCAGCAATACCCACTGGGACAAAAGCATGTGTGAAAAGGAACATAAAAATTTGGTAATGTTACTCTTGCCATTGGGCTGCGATCCTTTCCTCAGCTTCACATCTCTTCATAATGTTGGTGGAAGAAGTCTTCTTCTTGCCTCACAATGTATCAGCAATTTACTTACATGGAAATAACAGGCTGGAAATACTGTTCGTAATGAAGTTCCATTAGGCAACCATATTTATCCCAGTCATAATAGGCTATCTAAAAAAGAAGTTTTATTCATATATTGAATACTACACTCTGCTTCTCTTTTTACATGCAGCCCCACTACAATGAAAACTATCATGCTCACCTTGTCCTCAGCTGTTGCATTCCACATAAATTTCCTAATGTAAGGAAAAATGATTAACAATCATTTTGGTAAACCTCTTAAAACCTGTCTTAAAAATTTTTCTTTGTCTTGATAAAACACAATTTAAGTTGTTTAGATAGAAAGATTTCAGACTGCCACTCTTCTTTCTGACTTAAAAAAATAAGAAAGCCTTTCTTTTTACTATACAGTTTTAAACTTCCTTACGTTATTAATTTATTTAAAAAGTCAACTTATAAGTAACACTAGTTTCTAAATATTTGTAGCCAATTACTGCTATAAGCATTACCCAGAACTAGTAACTAAGAATTTAGAGGCCAGAACAATTACTGTCCTCAGTTCCTTTCATTGTTAATTCAACACATTTCAGACTGAGTGAAATCCTGAACTATAGCAAATCTCCATTAACTTGTTAGGATCAGGGGCAGATATTGTTTTTGTGGATATTTTAAACAGTAACCTGACAGAAGAAAAAATATTTCAATAGTTCCTGCATTGATTCAATCACACTTCTCTGGCAGAGAATTCTTAGAATACTAGTTTGCTTTAAGTTTGTAGATACTGTGTGTCTGTGCTGTAACTGAAAAGCAAATGATGAAAGGAACATCAATATCAGGAAAGCCTCATTTTATATTAAGTGGTGTATATTTATATAGAGCACTTGACTTTCATAAAACAGTATGTCCAAAATGTCCTAGTCTTTGGACTATTAATACAGTGTCTTACCCGGGTATTCTGTAAGTAGTAAAATTATGCTTTAGGCAGACCACATCTGAAGGTCTAAAAGACAAAAAAAGAAGGAAGAATTTTTTGAAAGACATTAAATATACAGCTACATATATGTATTATACAAATGCCTAAATATTGATCTCCTACAGAAACTATCCTTCAATTACATTTAAGTATGGCTGCAGCGTGTTGTTACTTGAACCAGCAAAACAGAGTTCCTGCGGGTTCCGCTCTTGGACTATTTAACAAATAACCTTATTTTTGCTTAGTTTCATAGAAAAAAACATTTTTTCTTCACTTATTTTTGATAAGATTTTTTTAAGGATATTAATTTTTAAAGAAAATATGAATAACTGGCTTTTGGGGGTGAACACTAGGCTATTTTTTGGTTTGAACACTAATCTATTTGATTTTGACATGAGAGATCTTCTGGATATGCTGTTACTTTCCTAAACGCTCTAATATATATCAGAAGTCTCTATGTGAGAAAGAAGTTGAATTGATAATACTGTACTTCCCATCATGGATGTAAAACGTTAGCTGAGTTATAGGAAAATAAGGCTGAAAGAACTGCAAAAGATCATCTTGTCCATCTCACTGCCCCAAGATACGATCAACTATATCTATATAATTCCATCCTTCCTCAGGAAGATAATGAGAACTGATAATATTATGGAAAGTGAGATTTTTTTTTGCTAGATATTTTTCTCAGAAATTATAAGCTACATAAATCTGTGCATACTTTACAAGCTGTACATACATTTTCAAAGATAAATCTTTTAATTATTTTTATGTATTTATGCAGAGAAAGAAACATTTTATAAATGTAATAAGCCATATATATGAGGCTTAAATATATTTATATTAGCCTTTATTTCAACCGCTATTGTCAAATTGCATAATCCAGAAGTAAAAAAATGATTTAAACTTGCCTCTCAACAATAATACGCCTTCCTGGAGGGCAGCCAACAAAAAAGTGAGATACCTGAAAGTAAACACAAACTTTAGTTTTTCCCAGGAAATCTTCCAGAGACGAACCTCATCCTTGGGCTTTGAGGAGTCTGGTCACTCTTCATGGGAGTAATAGCTACAGTAACTACAGCAGCAGCTTTACATCATGGTTTATCACTATGGCTCCCTTCTTGTCCACAACCTCTTTCACGTCTTGTTCACCTTGGACACTTTTTCATCTATATGGTACTATGAAATTTCCTTTTTCTGCCATTCTACTTAAGCAATGTTTATATGATTTTACATGACATTAGTGAATTGGAATGACATGAACTGGAGTGAAATCTTGGCCATCTTGACCCCTGGCTCCCAGTGGGCCAAGATTTCCTCAAAAGAATCTGAGAAGCATAGTTACTGTATTTTATCCAAATTACCATATCAAGCGACAGTGCCTACCTGACAGCGTAATTTACATGCAGCTTCAAAGACACTAGGCTGCAGTTCAATTGATGTAACACCGCTGGTTAATTCCCTACAAAAGAATCCCCCCCCCCCCAAAAAAAATGCATGTTAGAATTTATTTCAAAATAAATTAGTAGCACCAAACTATTGAACTGCAACCATATCAAAGTAATTTCATTTGGAGATCAGAGGCACTGGTTATTATTATTATTATTATTATTTTATTAGCATATCATCTAAAAGTCAGGTCAGCATTTATTCCCACTGTATAAATATTGGTAATTGTTGTAGTATCACAGATGGATGTTTGAGACACTAAGAATATGTCCTAGTTGTCTGGGTTTTTTAAATGCTTATTGATTTCTGAGGGTCAAATTTGACATTGGACCTCTTGGTTACTTTGTGAACAATAGAGCAACTAGCCAAGGACAGGCTGCGTTCTTCAATATCAGCTAATACTTCTTTTGAAATACTGAAATAAATATTGCTTTGGAAGGATGGATTAATGCTTCCTATGAAATGAGTCTTTAATCCATAGACAAACACAGATCAAAATAAAGCAAGCAAATGCAGACAGCTTTGAAAATGCGAGCAGCGGAAATACTACTTTTTTTCTGAGTTGCCAGACAAACCATGTTGAGGAATGCAAAAAGGTTTGGGTGGGAGGTGATCTCTGTTGTGGAGATTTAGACCTATTTTTGAGGCCATTAACCAATTCAGTGTATCCTGGAATAAGGCAGAGGGGAGTGAGCAGAATTATACAGATCCTATCTGATTTCACCTTTTGCAGAACTCTGGTTTGTGCTGAGGTAAGATGGAAAGCTTAAGAAAAGCCACCTACTGTGGCACTGAATCAGAAATCTATCAAACAGAGACTGTTGATTCAGGCAGTCCCAGAAAAGAATACTCAGCCAGCCTTTTCTACTGTAGCTTTTCATAAAGGGATCAATTTCAAAGTATCTTCAGTCCCTGAAAACAATGTTGAAGACACTTGATTGTATTTCTCACCTGTGATCTGAGATTCTGAAATGGCAAGGATTGCTCACCAGCATATTTAGAACCCCTGGAAGGAGAATTTTAGAGTTGAATTGAAAGCTTGATTCAAAACTTTTAAAGATCAACCACTTCCGACAAAGGAAAAATCAGGCTACCCGTGCTTTGATGCAGAGTATAGTGATGATATCATCAGATGCACATAGAGGTCTTTACGGCTCTATACTTTAACACACTAATGTCAAGACCTTGTCCTTGAATCTTGGACCAAAACCAACTGCATGAATTCTACAACAGGGTGGAATGACATGTCCATGCACACATCTTCAGGGTCCTGCCACCATTACAGGTAAGAGGTGATACTGAAAGAGAAGCTGAACAACATGTTGGTGGGTGGGAGCAGGGAAGAGAAAATCTCTAGGAATAAAACATCCTTTTATGAAGAGCTCAAAGATAGATTTACATCACAAAAGTCACTACAGAAGGCATATGCCTGAAAGCTACCAGATTTGACTGCACAGTGGCTCTTGAACAAGACACAAGCAGAATTATCTGAAAAGCCACAACTAATTTCCATTTATACTTTGCAATGTTGGCCTGAAAAATTTGCTAACCTGAGTTGGAAGTAGACAGAGAAGTATGTGTGCTAACTCAAGGCATCCAGTTCTTTTCGGTCCTTCTCCCTAAGTGCAAGGAGCAACTTTAAAACCTTTTCAGCTGTTAGCTTTCTTATACATCAATGTTACTACCAGTAACAAAGGTGACATAGGTGACTGCTATTGTAGCTGAAGAGAAATTTTGTATTCTCTGCCATGTCCTGATATTTCTGGAGATAGAGGTATTTCACCATTCAGTGTCAAGGTCTGCAATTAAGATTTCTTCATTCATGGACAGTGAGGTCCTCATGAGTGACGTTTGGTGGAAGAATCCAGAAGACTACATGACAGCTTTCCGAAGTATAAAATCTGCTAATTGCTGAAGAAGATTTTAAAATCATCCGGTATCCTAAGGTAATGGTGGACTTCCTCAAGAAAATGAAAGAGGCATGCCCAATGTTTCATTATTCCTGACAAATAAATGAGCATCTAGATGAAAAATAAGAGTTGCCATGCCAGTGATTTTACACTGAATTGCAGCATCACTGATTCAAAAATGAAGTCAAACAAGACTGTCCATTTTGGGTGTTTAGCCTTCTTTGTGGATCATCTGCCAAGATCTCTAGGTGGCCATTTCATCTAACTGAAAATGCAAAAAGCTTGTCTTGGATGGGAAACAAAAGAAGCTATTCAAAACAAGACACACTATTGTTGTCAGACCAATTTAAAGGGACATATTAGAGTGGCAAGACAACTTGGAAAAGATAACAAGTGTATTTATGGAAACAAATACAGGAAAGCTCATAGTGAAACACACAAAACACAATAGTTAGGACTACTAGACACCTAGTCTTGACTTTTGAGTATCTCAGGACATTTTAAGTACATTCAGACTCTTCTAAATTGAGCATAGTAAATTCAGTCAACTAAAGCATTTCAGTCCTTAGGTGACTTTGTTGCATATAAAGGTTTGAAACTGCTGAAATATTAGGGAGTTGTGATTAGTTTTAAACATATGTGCAAGGTCCAACCACCCATACATCTTTAGATGTTGAGGTCAATGACCTCTTTCTCTTATTAAAACAAAGAAAACAAACTGATCATCTTAGGCCTCACACTGTAAAACATTTCCACTCATTGGATCCCTTTTGTGTTCTTCAATTCCTTCTCAGTATTTTTTACATTCCTTTTGATCAGGGAATATCAGAACTAGACACAATATGTTAGTCTCAGCTGTATAAACACTACGTATCAAAGGAAATATATTTTCTTAGTTCTCATTCATATTCTTTCTTTTACATACAAAAATCCCATTAGCTCCTTTGCCAGAGCACTGCATTAAGGCTACATGTCGAAGTGATTATTATGACAGTAGCTGAAGTCATGTCCCACAAAGAATGAAGTGGCTTAGTAACTACAGGCTAGTATTGTGCCACAGTTACCGAACTTTCGTGCATCTTTGTATGAAGAGCTTTTGGTATATATATGTAGCTCTTAGTTTATGTATCTTTTTGGAATATAAGGTTGAGAGTCTGGAAAGGCTCTACACTGACACTTGCAAATAGGCTTACCACTTAAGAAAAAAAAAAAACACATCTTTTAACCTTCAGAAGGCTATCAATTTGCTATTAATTCATTCATGTACAAAAGACAACAGCCTCTTGCTTGTCAAAGGAAAGTGTTTAAATGTCTGGAAGAAGGTCAGAACTGTCTCCTGAGTAACCTGAGGATCAATAACACTTTTGGAAGTGAGAAGATTTGAATAAAGCTGTATGCAAATCTAGGACAAAGGTAAAGATAAAGAGAATTAGGATTGGTCTCCAACCCAAGATCCTCTTCAGGGATGTAGATTTGTTCAACAGCTGGATGCTCACCCAGGAAACTTTGAATTCTGAAAAGCCTGTCAGCTAGAATATAAAGAGTGAAAAGAAACACTGGAATGAACCTAACTCTTTTGTGAAATGTGCATGGTTTTCTGTCAGTTGGACCTTTATAAACCCTTGCAAATGGTTCATCTATTTTACACTTTGTAAATACTTTTATTTGCTTTTCCTAATCTGATTCATGTCCACTTGTAAGTAAGAGAGCTGCATGGCCCTTCTTGAAGTAGTAAAGCAAGAAGCAGTATTCTCCCATTAACAACTCTGTTATTTAATTTGTGTAATAACTTTCATGGCAGTTATTATAGTCCTGATGACACTTATAATTCACACTTGTCAAAATTACATTATCAACTTTATCCTATATTTATCTTTAAATTTCATGATACTTACAATGCTTGTGTATAATTGGATTCTAAAGTATAGTCCATTTCATGATAAAATGTAAATGTCTAAAAGAGATAAAATAAAGAATAAAACTAATTAATACATTTTTTTAAATTATACAAGATAAATTATACAATTATAAAAAGATTAAAATCTTTTTAAACCACAGAGATACCGCTACTGAGATGAAAGGTATCTTCATGATATCTGAAGCACCTGAAAAAATGCCTAATTCCACTTCTGGCGTTCATTTTTTTGTGTGTCCACCACAATATCTATGTTATGTAAAAGGTTGAATCTTTTCTCCACTCTTGTGGTTCTGAGTTGCCCAAAAAGCATAGCTGGGATTATCTACTCTAATTTAGATATCTAAACTATAGGTGGATACATCCAACAAACAAGGAGACTGCATTTAGTTGAGACAGATACCCCAGCACAAAACGTACAACACAAGGGAAGGAACAGCACCTAAAAATATCACAAGTTTCCTTCAATAACATTTCCAAACACAGTAAAAACAAATGATCACGGATGAAGAGCAGCTCTGGCTTTCTGCACTGGCAAACTACATGTGCCTTGTTGATCCAAAACAGTTGCACCTATGACAGGGAGAATCATCTCCTTGAACTGCTCATGGAACCAGTTAACACATTGAAGAATAAATTTGTGAAGGACACCAGCATCAGAGATGCATACTGGAAGAGAACCAGAGTCAACGTATACAATTTTTTGTGGCCATATTTGTTGAGTTCAGAATATTACTTTCTACTGAGTGTCTTGCTGTCACCTGTGCCTATGCTTCATTGTTCCAAGGTTGTCAGAGGCGAATAGTCTGATCTAGTTCCTGGGTCTGTCTGGCTCTCCCACTTTAGGAGGCTGTCTCTTCTTCTGTTTGAGAGGTTGTCCCTTTTATTCGTTTAGATAGTGACAGATCATGCTTAAGGGACACATTTTGGAGAATGCCAGATGCCATTAAGACAGTGTTAACCCAAACTGCATGGTATCCTCAAACTGGCAGAGCCAGTACTATCAGTTTTGGAATACTGAAAATCCACCACAGTCGTAACACTCCTCAGCATGGGCTCTTAAGTTCTCAAAAAGGGGGAAGAGCTAAAGGGGGAGAGAAGAGAACTGTTTTTTTATGGAGAGAGCAGAGAGGAAAACTTTATTAGAATTCAGTGCTCCATGTGTCTGCAGAAGCAAGCCAGATAAGGTACAGCACCTGCACAGAGCCTCTCTCTGCTGTGTTGGTTCAGATGGAAGTGAGTTTTTTTTTGTGCTTACCAAAGCAGTCAGGTCTTGCCAATGTTGCCCAAACTGAAGAGTATGTTGTGGCCTGATGGGATGTTTGCATCATGAACAAACTCAGGCACTTGCAAAGATGTCTATCAAGAGGAGATGCTGAAGATGGTTGTTATAGAAACCCATTGTCTTCATGTAGCTGTTTTACAGGCTAGAAACATATATGCTGGTACTGTTGGTGATTTGCAGATGTTGAAGTTTGTCTCATGATCTGCAGCATTCTCCATCGATCTTAGAATTTGTGTGAACTGATTTTGAGATGATAGGTCCATAGGGGGCTCAATAAACTTGCCCAAGGCATCAACAAGCTTCTTTAGGATCAACAAGCAATGACAACAGACAGTTTTGTCATGAACTGAAAGCTCACAATGCTTAAGGTGTTATCACATTTATCTTGAGGAAGATAGTGATGTCTGTGACATGACTGGAAACAAATCTCTCTCAAGGAAGGTTGCAAAGGTACATCATGGTATTGAGATAGCGCTGGAAACACTTTATCCATTGTTCTCATCAGTGAGGGCAACAATGCTGCATCTAGGAGGAAGTTCAGGAGCATGCCATCTGAATAGCAACAGTTGTTTCTGCCTCCAGCCTCCTCTCATCAGATCCTCTTCATCTACACCATCCCCACTTGGTATTTTCTAGCTCTTTAAGGGCAAGACATGTCCTCAGCCTTGCCAGAACAAGCCTGCATAGCTCAGCATTTTTATACCAGTGGTTTGGCCTCAATTTCAGCCTTCATAAGGAAGCCTTATTTCTAAGAACCCTGGAAAATAGTGAGCCTGCAGAGGGTGATGGAAGGACTTAAACTTTTACAAAACACAAGCTGCTTCACAACATGGTACGATTTTGGTATAGACATCTAAATTAGCAGATTGGTATAGCACAAGAGAGACACTTTCAGTATCTATAGGTCATCAGACATGCAAAAGTTGACACCCATGAAACACAGCAGCAGGAAAATGGGCAGATAAACAAGATGAAATGTTGATACACACTTAAAATGCCTAAAACAATTCTTATGCCTAAATTAGGGCAGATGGTTTCCAGTTTATGTGACTAATTGTCCATCTTTATTAAATTTGCATTCTTAATACTGCAGAATTGTGTAGCTAATTTCCACATTTACACTGCAGACCTGAGATGATGAAACTTAGTTAATGTGGTATTCTAATTCATAGTTAGAAGTACTGGTTTCTCTTACTGAATTATAATCCAGGAAATACATTTAAATAATAGTTCTCTTGGCAAAAAACTAATCTGCATGGATCTCTGTGGGCTGCAAAGTCTTAGTAGTAGTGAATGCATGTGGAAAAAAGCCTTTCCTCACTCCTTCAACATCAAAAAATGACTCTCCCAAATAGCATAGAAATACTGCAGAATATGGAAGTGTATGGCAAAATATAATAGAATAAATTTTAAATTGGACAGAAAGAAACTTTCAAACAAAACTTACCTCGTTTTTTGTACAGATTCCACGAGCAATTTCATATTTGCTGCTTCCTTTTAGTAGTAATAAGTCTGGCCTGTAGACCTTCAGGTATGTACTTATATCCACATTTTCCTCAAAAACTATCTGAGACCAAAATGTGAGTTTATCTCCCTTGTCCAGATAGTAGACATTGAAATCCATGTTGTGCTGAAAAGCTATAATTGAGCAATAAATTTCAGATCTAAATGTAGAACTAAATATTTCAATTTCCAAAGGATAGGTCTGGCGATATATGCTAGAACCATCAATTAATAATATGTATACACTAGCAGATGGATTCAAATAAAGAACCATCTTTTTCATTCTGTTTATCCACACAGGAAGCTGAATTAGTTCTCTCAATTCATTTTTTGTATAAAAGAAAATGTTGTTTTTCATTTTTATCAATATATTCCCAAGGTAGTCTGTAAAAAAAAAACAGAAAGAATATACTTTTGTGTAATTTAAATTTACAAAAGATTATGACTATATTCATTTAGCGTGCCTTTTTCTTACAACTGGTATCTTTTGCATACGGTAGCTACATGTACTCCATTCATATACATCCCATATTAGAAAGAAATCTCTTGACAGCAACGCCCAGTGGCTGACACACGTATCTTTTGTCCTCTCAATCTCACTCCCACAGAAAAAAAGAAAAACACACAGGATCTTTCAGGATCATTTCCTTTGTCATCTGGAATCCTTTTGCTTTAGAATTTTGATATTTGACATGTTTGTTATGTCTTTCCTTGACTATTGCAAAACTCTGTTGCAGGTATCTACCCAATCATCTTTTCTTGGAGGATCACCTTTTATTGTATCTTGTCATCTATAACAGCATGGCTTAAATACTGCTTCTCAAAACAGCTAATGGTGCATTTGTTTAGGTTGACAGTAACTCCAGCACACCATATGGACTGTAGGATGGATGACAGTAGATCTAGATGCATTTTTCAGACTTCAGTGGGAACTATTATTATTATCTGAACATACTGGTGTGTACTGGGCATTGCCTTTCATGTTTTAGTCTATTACCTTCTGAAAATTAGTGGTGGCTTGCTTAAGAGAGTATGATCTGAAAGGGATGGTGAAAATAAACTCATTTCAACGTCTCACTTCAAAGGGATTATGTCCAGTTCTCCAGGTTATCAGTTGTTGCCCCCAATTTAATATAATTCATGAATCTATTGAGGGTGTATTTTGTCCCACTGATGAAGATGTCAAATCATATCAGCCCCTGTTATCAACCTCTGCCAATTAGACTTTGAACTATTGACCCTTTCGGCCCTATAGGTCAGCCAGTTTTCCACCCACCTTGTACACCCCCTGCATATCAAATGCATTGCTAAGGTCAAGGTAAATGAGATCCACTGTTCTCCCTTTGTTCACCATGCCAGTCATCTCATCACTGAAAGTGATCAGATTGGTCAAGCATGATTTTTCCTTGGAAAATTTGAGGTTAGGCTGACTGGCCTGTAGTTCTTCTAGTCCTTCTCTCTTTCTTGGAGTGAGATGCCTGCCTTTTTCCCCTGATCACCACAACTATATATAAGATAATGGGAGAGTGGCCACACAATGACATCAACAAGCTCTCTCAGTACTCTTAGATGCATCTTGTCTGATCCCATGGACTGTGTATGTCCAGCTAGTCTAAACAGTTTCTAATTAAATCCTCCTATACTGTGGATAGTAACTCTCTCCCATAAAATTTGCAAATAGGACTGGAGACCTGGTAAGCCTGAAAGTGGTTTGCCAATGAAGACTGAGGCAGGAAGCATCGATTGCTTCAGCCTTTTCTGTATGCCTAGTCACTAGTCTCTTGCCCAATTGAGCAGGAAGCCCATGTTTTCCTTTTTCTTTCTTTTGCTCCTGATGCACTCACAGAAGCCTTTCTTTTTATCCTTCATACCCCTTGCCAGTTTCAATTCCAGCCAAGCTTAAGCTTTCCCAGTTCTATCCTTTCACATCCAGGCAATGTTTCTGTATTGGTAGCCTATCCCTGCTTCCATCTCCTATACTCTTTGTTTCTGAATTAGAGCTCAAACATTATCTCATGTTGTCATGGCACTGTCGCAAATGTGAAGCATATTGCTGGGCCTGATTTTGGCTCATGTAAATCTGTTTGTAACTAGAGTCACTGGAAGTGCATTACTGTTTCAAATGTCCCACAGTCTCCCAAGAAAAAGGCCAGAGGCTCAGCCTGTCTTTTCATTTGGATAGAGCTGCCTGGAGTTTATGCCAGGGAGAGCAGTGCAACCTTTTTCAGGACCTTAGTCAGAGGCAAGGAAAGTTGCGTGGCTATGAGGCAGAAACTCTTTCTCAATAGAGTCCTAGAAGCTTGATTAACCGGGTTCTCTGTCATGCTTCTCCTTCTTGAGCCATTAGGGAAATGGTACTCAGGTGTAATCTTTCATAAGCCTGACTTACACTTATAAATCCAGGCACTTTCTTTAAAAAGAACCACTAAGAAAATTGTTTCAGTACTATCACTTGGCCTCCTCTCATAAAGACTGTCAATAGACTTGGCCCCTCTATAGACAACTTGAGGTTATTTTAGTAGAAATATTTAGCACGTCCTCTTCAGAAGTCTTCTTGCCAGTCATCTTCTTGCCCTTGGCCTGCCATCTGCACTGTGCTGTAGCTGGCTGGTAGTTCTGCTATGATCTGCCTAGCTTCTTCATGTTCTTTGCAAGTATTCTCTCAGCTTTTGCTGTATTTGCACTGAGGAGCTCGGCTATAAAACCATCACTGCATGTCCTCTTAGGATCCATCTTCTACATCACATTAGATGCATAAGGAAGTAGGATTTTGAGTATGTCATGAGCCTGCTAGCTTCACCTTGTAAGCCTAGTCCCAATAGATATTTACCATGGTCTTTGGAGGTAGCTATTTTTGCCTGAGAGGGCTTTTCTGTATGATACTGCACTTGCAGAAGGGTTTTGTTTGGAACAACAGCTCACAGCTGTAGGATCAGATCTTCCAAGTTTTGGGAACAATTTTGTAGGCTATGGCTGTGGTAGAGTCCAGCATGGATCCACCGAACTTTACATTTTGTAGAGATGGATTCAGATTAGACTTTTGTACATTCAACAGGTGACTCAAGTAATTGAACAGACATACCATTGTCTGTAGAGTGAATGGCACCTGCTTAGTTGAATTCTTCTTTAACTGCCTACTAAAGATGAACAGCTACCATGAGAAGAGACTTGATGAAGTTTCTTAAGGCTGGAATAACAAATGAAAGGACTATGCCTTAATAACAGTGATAGCCTACTTGGTAATCGCAGGTATTGTCAGTATGATGCTGTGATTGTAACGTGAAAGTGGATGCATTAAAAAGCCAAAAAGGTGCAAAATAATCTCTTTGAGGTAGTGAAAAAGTTTTTGCTGCCATGCCATTTTAGTCACCTTTCCTTAAGAAACAGCATTTCATGCCACTAAACTTTCTATCAAGCAGAACAGGACAAAAACAATCATATTCCTAAACAGTCAGACAGTAGATAAAGCTATCCTGCTGTAACAAACACTAAGGCTAAAAGCTGTTCAGTTTTCTTAGTAGAATCATACTGAATGATAGCATTACATGAAGAATAAAGATTTGTTTGATATGCTGTCCATCTAAAGGTAATAATTCTTAGTCTTAATCATAGAATCAGTAAGGTTGGAAGGGACCTCTGGAGATCATCTAATCCAATCTCCCCGCTCAGCAGGGTCACCTAGAGCATGTTAGACACGACTGCATCCAGGCGGGCCTTGATCTGGAGAAGCATCATTTTGTTCCCCCAAAATAACACATCCTTGAGACATTACTTCAACAGTTTCAAGATACATTCTTTTATGCACAGACGTCACCCATGTTCAGGAAGTGAAGCCTTCCACCCATAGGCTAGCAATTCAAATTCAGGATTGCAGTGATAGCAAATATTTAGCAATATAATTCTTTGGTGAATAACATCAATTCAGTGACTTCAGTGCACTTAAAGATAATATCTGCATCATACAAAACACTCTCCTATGGCTTTAATTTCAGTAGAGAAGCTATTAATAAGCCAATTAAATTAATAACTATTATTCTATGACTATTATGTACAAAAAGATTCAGTAATCCCTTCTTAAAATTTTTTACTTTAGCACTTAATTAAAAATTACTTGATAACTACTTAAAATAAAATATACTTAACCAAGAATAATCTGATGAATAGTGCTCCCATTAGACAATTCTGACAGAGACAGATTTGATCCAGCTACTTGAAAAAATCCATTAGTTGTGTTGTTTTTGTAGGTGTAGTAAATGCTTTCATTGTTCCACAGCAGACCACATGATAATGCTGAATTCAGATATATCATCCTCGAAACAGAATTGCGAGCAACAGGTAAATAAAACTCTCTTAAGCCCCAAAATTGTTTGTCTTCACTGTAAAATGCCAGATAAAACAGTTTTGAGGAGCTGCAGCCACTGCAAATCAGCAACATTGTAATTTCAGATGGGACTGAGTCATAACTAACAGTCTCTATAGATAAAGCAGCACTGTCTGGAAAATCTAAGGACTTCACTAAATTTGCTGTATCTGCTATTTTATTAAATATTTCATTATATGCAAGATACAGCTCATTAGATGTCCATGCTACCAAAGTACTTAGTTGTTTTCCATTCTGTTAAGAAAAAAAAGAAAAAAGAACAGAGTGATTAGGTAAACAATACCTTCCCTTAAAATTTACATCAAAGATCTACACTAGGAAATCAAAATGTGTTGTAATCAAAAATCAAAATAGGAAATCAAAGTATCTTCAGCTAATGTCATCAACAGAGCTCCACTGGAATGAATTTACAAATTTAACCTGTGATCCTAGAAATGGTTCGATACGGCTACATGAGCTCATGGAGAGTCACTCATCGTATCCAGATCTTATTTTGAAATGTTCTGAAAGTAAACTTGTTCCTATCTGGTCATTTCTAATTCAACCTAGAATTAAATCAGTAAAAATTACATCTAAAATAGATTCACCCAGATTTCAAAAAGAGCATCTGTATTTTAAATGTTAAATGAGAACTGAAGGTAACCTACCTGCACTGGATAGATAGATGAACACCAGTATCTTGAACGTATTCCAGTTATTTTTGCTTCAGGAAGCTTGTGTTCAGTCCCAAGTTTTAAAAAACGATTAGATTCTCTTTTATAAATAGTGCCATTTATTAAAAATAAGATTCCATTATCTGTTAGAGTCACATCAGTTACATTTTTACTTAGGTCTTGGGTCAAAGCATCTGAAGGAACTTTGATTTCTTGGTAAGTTTGGAATCCATCATTTGTATAGAAAGTTCCAAAATCTGATAATAAAACAGCTGTTGTTGGAAAACATGCAGACCATGTAATGAAGATTTCACTATTATTGGGGGAACAGAGTGAGATATCACCTTCCTTGCTAGAAAATGATTGTTTAGGCCTTGGAATTATAAAGGGAGTATCTAGAACAAAGCATTCCTGAAACGCTACTGCCTTTCCACGTATATTTATTATGATATCTTCTGACAGTGCAGGTACAGTGACTGTCCATAATCTGAAAATGGTAGAAACAACAGATAAACTTGCAAGATGAAACCTTATCATTGATGTCACTCAAACAAATTCAGCTATGTGATTAGATTTATGTCACATTCTTATAAGAACTGTACCTACAATCAAGGTCCTGAAGTAGCTAATTGGGTAGTGGACTTGTTTTCAGGATAGAGAGGCTGCACATCCACAAAAGCGCTCTCTTCCAGCTATAGTGGAACAAAATTATTTCCTAATTTTCTTCTAATTCCAAAAGATAGAATGTGAATAGGGAGAAAAACACCAGAATTTGCCAGTAGTTAAGATTATAACTTCTAAACTTACACAAGCAGGTATATTCCTTATCTCAGCGTTGTCTGGAAACAACATTTCTGAAAGATCTGACTAAGAAAAGCAAGAATATCTGGGCTTAAAAAAAAATGAATGGTTATAATGATATAACTCCATGGAATAATACAGCATTCACTACTACTGAGGCCACCTTCTCCCCTAACTTCCCCATAACCTCCTCTGAGCTACTTAAAATGTCTAGAAGAAAGTTGATCAACAAGAACTAGTATCAAGTCCATAGATATTGCAGATGGTGATCAGGGCCACTGATAATCAGCTAGAGTTTTGCTGATAAGCAATTTGAGAAAATGGGGCTTAAAAGAGAGGGCCTACTTGTAGAATTAGGCTCTTCATAAATTATGCAGACTGGCAAACCTGGTAACAGAAATGATCATGAATTTTGAGATTTTCTAAGTCTTTCTGAAGATGACCTGTTTTGGTGTCAAACAGAAATTGCATTTCATTGCCTTTATCTTTCTCCAGCAAGAAATGGAACAAATCATCTCAACAGAAAAAAACTCTTAATTTCTTACTGACTGAGTGTGTGTGAATGTATGCATCACATTGACAATTACATAAGCATCCCTGGTGCAGAAGTTCAAGCACTGAGAGCAAAACATTTGAGCAGGCTGCTTGGTAAACAACTAGCTTACAGAATCAGATTGAAAAGAAAAAATAAATAATATCATGTAAATCTATATCCTTACACTTACATGTTTCATTTTTCTATGGTCAGTGTATTCCATGGAATCATTAATGAGCTCTATTAATCCATTAATTAATGGATTCCATACAGAGACCAACAACCTGTGTGATTCTCCCAATGATGATTATGTAGTGTATTTGCCTCTGTATTACTGCCATTTTATTAGGATATACTATGATATGAACATATTTCTAGTAGCTCTAGTATATGAAGTCTGGAGCAAGTTTGAAAGTTAAGAGGGTTCCTCCTCAAATCCTCCACAGTGACTGACATTCCCAGGAATCACAGAGTAGATAATGCTAGCTAATCAAGACACAGAAATGATTTTTGTTATTTTAAAATTAATAGTAACTTCATAGCTTTCCAAAAGTAATTCTCTAATTTCAAGTGGCATAATATCACTAGCTGATGAAATACAAAGGATTATAATGAATCAGATGTGGTGCCAAAGGCAAGCCCCTCTGAAGATGATGACATTTTTCAATAAAAGGTTTTTCCCAAAAACAACCAGGGGTATATATGAGAAAATTCAGATTAATCAATAGATTCTCTTCCCTATTTGAAAAAAAAAAGACTTCATTTATGAAGCAGATTTTACTTTCTCTTACTCGATCACTTTGTACTTCAGATATTGAAAAGGAAGCAGCTAATGAGATAAAAAAGTTATACCAGCACTCACATCATTGAGAAAAAAATTACTGACATTGCCAGAATGCATATATTCTCTTTCTTGGGGGAAAAGGGGGGAGGGGGAGATTATTCTAGCTCTTCTGTGAAAAATGTGATAGAAAAGGCCCTTCTCCGGTTACAGTAGCTTTTGATAAGAGATGTTGCTATGCTGCCATCTAGCGATCAAACAGAAATATACAACTGATGGAGCACAAACCGAAGCTACATAATAGCAGCTATTGCCCCTGTTACAAGTCATAATCATTTCTTGCGGAATCATAAATAGTATTAATTACAGGCTAGGAGTAAACTTAGAAAAGAAGGAAAGGTCACAAAACAGCTGTGTTACTTGCTTTAAATGGGTATTCAGAGAGCTTATAAAACAAGGGTAAGTATCTAAGAGACAGATGGTAAATATGTTGCAAGAAACATAGGCAGAAAGAACTCCTCATAAAACATAAACCAGAGTCATTCTCAGTACCTCTGTGCCAAAATTCAGCTCTGATCTATTTGAATTAGCTTCACAAAAGGCTTATGTAGAATAAAATTTTATTCTCACTGATCACAAAACCAGTGACAAATCTATTTGCTACACATACCTCCTCATATGTACATCACTAACATTTAACCATTTACTCTATTATCTGATCAACTCACAATCAAATAAAAAATGAATTTATGTCACCGCAGGGCTGTTGTGTTTTTACTTTACATCGCAAAGCACTGTGTGTAGTAAATACTCTTGGAAAGGAAAAGAAATAATTGTCATAAAATGTAGTAAGCAGTGATAGAAGTAGAGAAACAGACAGCTGGAGAGTCCTTACATTAGAACTAATACTTATTGTTCTAAAATACTAGAAAAAACAGTGCAGAAGTGTTTCTTTATGGGCTCCAGCACTACAGAAAGGTCACTACAGAAAGGACAGGAACTGAAATAGGACGGTATTGTTTCAAGAAGTTCAAGTGTCAGGTTTGTCTGGATACATGAATTGCCTTTTTGTGACTATCCAGACCAACAAAATGTTAACATAATACCTTTATTTATTTATTAGAAAATGGACATAGCTGCCTGTGAAAAGAAATTCATTCATGCTTTGAAATCCTGTACAATACTCTTAAGAAAAGTTCCTATGAATGTCATCCAAGAGTGGATGCTGTAGTATATGAAGGCACTGAGATTTCCTCCTCTTTCTGCTCTCCTTCCAAATACCACTTCCTTGCTTTTCTGTTTCTCATGCAGAACACACCCCTACCCCCACCCCAGCCAGAGCGTGACTGCAAATAAACAAGCATTAAAGGGAGGATTAATACTTTGGATATAACTTTTATCCCATAGACTTAGAATCATATTACCGCTCCATTGCTCCACTACTGCTCATCACCACTCAGAGTTACAGTTAGCTAATCCTTCTTGGAAGGCTGGCAGAGAAGGGCGAACTCTTCAAAGAGGTGAGAGACAATGTCTAACATGTCTAACATTTCACACATACCGTTTCACATAATGAATTAATTAAACTCTGAGCAAGCTAGCAGAGATACTGGAAGCAGTTTAACTGAACCTGATAGTGCACCTGAGTGATCTTACTTCCTTTTTGAAATTAGGCGTGAAATAACAGCGCATAACAGAAAAAAGTGAAACCTCACTTAGAAGTCTAGAGAAGGGTGAAGAGGAGTATCTGCCCAAGCTTTTTTCTTAATGAGGATGATGTGCACAATACCTTACACAATCTTTGAACTTCAGGAGTATAATGCCTGAGCAGGGGTATTTTGAACTTTGAGCTGATACAACTTAACAAGTAAGACTCAAAGACCATTACAGTAAAAAATTCAGTTGATTTCTGAGTTCAGTCTTGGTCCTTATTCTATGGGCTTCTATACATATGAAGTAGAACAATAACATGCAGTGAATTGTACAGACTGAAAGGCCTAGATAAGAAGTGCTTGAATATAAAAAACAACAATAGATATTTAGCTTTGTAAAATAATAAAGTCTATCTTGTGTAAGAGTGGCTACTTAGTTTTAAGTAATGATGAAATGAACAAACGGCAGATAAACCTGGCTATCAGATGACAAGCTCTTTCCTCAAGGAAAAGGAAAAAAAAAAAACAGGTAAAAATGTTACTGAAGCACAAAAGTTATTTCAGTGTAGAAACAGGAGGCCCAGATATGGCCACAGTCAGCCATATGAAGACACTAAGAAAACTTTCAAAGAAAATTTTGAGTTTGAAGTGATCTCATGCTGTACAAGTGCTAAAAGGATATATGGGTCTCCTTGCACTTTCCAAGCCAGGTACTTAAAAGTTGCCCCAAATCTGGAAGTTGTTTCTGATTTCTTATCAACCAACAGAAGTGCTGCGTAACCATAAAAATAGAAAAGACATCTTCTTGCAGAGGTCAAGTTTTTCCCTAAGGGACTCTGAAATGTGCAGGATTGATTCTACCAGTTCCAAGGCTTGGAAGCATCTGTCTTTCTGCAATTATCCTACTCCTTCCACGCTGCAAAATTGTTAGAAAGAAACTCAGAAATTCTTTCAGAACTAGGTCCTTCTTTCTTAAACTGTGTGGTATACAATCCTTATTTATAGCTAAATTAATAGGAATCCTAACACCCTTCCAGTATTTTACAGTGTAATTTTTTTAAAAAAGACCCAACTACTTTATTCAAATGCTATTTCTGTATCTACTTATCAGCAACTGTCTATACAGTCATCATTATAGAATAATTTTAAACAGAATTCCATTAAAATAAATAAATAAGATATACTGTACCCTAAATTTGGATGCTCGTTAGAATAGTATGCGTCTTTTTTCAAATAGGTATGAACAACAGGATCCTGACCCAAGTTCCAGAACAGCTTGCTGAGTTTCTGAGAACTCTGTTTAAATAAAATACAAATTATTATTTATCACATATTTTTCACCCAACTGGTTGCTGTCTGGTCATTTCTAATTTCAAACCCACCATTACATGAATGAATGGCAGATCTAAAATAGATTCAGCTGTTGCTGAGAACCTCTCCCTTTTGAAATTCTGACATTAAAATGAAATTTAGTATTATAAAATACATTTTCAAACAATAACACACTATTAATTTTTAGTCAATCTATTCATTTTAGAATATACTGCATTCAGAGCCAAATTCAATTTTCTTTGCATTCTTTCCATAGCAGCAGATGGAAAACAGACACTTGCCTAACATCTAGCAATCTAATAAAAATGCCTTAGTGATACCATTAATATTGCCATATTAATACTATATAAATACTAAAAGATATAATAATGACAAAATAAAAAAGCAATTTCTAAAATAAATGGTGGTGTTATGCATGCATACCTCATGTCAGGCACCATATCAAAGACTAAATACTTTCTGTCATTCATTTAGATCAGAAACCCATTCCTGACAAAATTTATTGTACACATTAATCCTTACAATTAATCTATGTGGAATAATTCCTTGAATGGTCGCCCTTCACCCTCAAGATCTAGCTGTACAGATGAATTTGTACAATAGGTTGTTAAATTTTTTAGGTCTTAATAAAATCAGTGAGTTACCATCCCCGTTTATCATGTATCAGTACTTCAACAATGCTTTTGCTTAAACATTTTTTCTAAGTTTGCTATGCAGATGCTGAGGAAATCTGGAAAAAAGAGACTGGTAATAATGTGTGGCAACTGAACACCAGTTACAAATTCTGAATGTAATTTTTGCAAAGATCAAAATTTGACTGAATTATTCCACCTTGCTAATTATTCTGTCTCCATAAAACAGGTAACAGATTTTACCTCACTTTTTGTACCTGTGTTACTGCTGCAGTATTAACAGGGCAGAAAATCCTACAAATTTATTTTCCTCAACATAGTAAAGTGAAATAAGTGAAGACATGTATAAGGCAGTGTATTTCAATACAACATTTCCACTTTTGACTGGTAAATTTTCATGAGACATGCATTTTAACTCTTTTCTTAAGTGGCATCATTTCAACATACTTGTGAAGGACGAATTGCAGTGCGGTTCAGCTCAGAAGCATCTGCAGTTTCAGGATCATATACCCATAAAACTAACTCCTAAAAAGTTTAAGAAAAAGAAAGGGAAAAAAAAAAAGAGATGCAAGCTAGCAGTTTACTAACAAACATTAATATTCTGTCATTGTGATAACTTTGCTTCTCATGGCAACACATAAGATAATGTAATAATTATATTAAATCAGGCAATGCCTATGTTGTAAGCTTTTTTTTAAAGCTTTGCTTCCTGTTCGTGTCAACAAGCAACGAAAACTTAAGGGAAGTAGCACCTCCTTTCTCAGAAATAAAGAGGAAATGAGTAAGAGTTCATGCAAAAGATTTTTTTTCCCCTCTGAACCTTTCTTCAGTTCCTCTCATCCACATGGGCTATGCAGATATATACAGCCTATGCTGCCATAGCACAGGACAAAGGATAAGGAGAGGTTACTCCCTGCTAAAAACAATCAGAAATTGTTTTGTCTAGGAAATGTTACAAAGCTTTTATTAAAATATGCATCATATAGCCACCTGTTTGGCAGTCATGGAGGCATATATTACTCTCTCAGTCAGGAAGAGGACAACATACGGCATTTCCATCTCATGGTACATGCAAACGGAATCATCATTCAGCGAGGCACATTCACCACATTTACCACAAAGTACTACAGTATAAGGTTATATCACAAAGCAGCTGACATGCTGAAAGTTCACATCCTACAGTTCACATCCTGTGGTTTTTTAATCATCTACTCAAAAGTAAAAATCTGTCTTTAGAATAGGGCAAGCTAAGTAATCATACAACTGCTTTCTCAGACGTAGCTGACCAGAAGAACTTACACAGGGAGAATACAAGCTTGCTTCCACAGCTGTGGAGTTCAATTAGGTTGTACATTTTCAGTAGACTACACACTCCTTAGGCAGTAGCTCCCTGACTTCAATTTGCAAGTAATAACCCTCTCTCTTCTTTAAAGTTTCCTTAATATGACCACACTCTCTCTTCATAATCTCCTCCACAGTCCAACAAAAAGGGGATGACATAGGAAATAAGTTACGTTATAATCTGTTTACATTAAATTTAGCAGATATTGTGAAATAACAGATTTTACAAAGAAGATGATGGGTCATAGCAGTTTACTGTACCAATGGAACGTTTAATCAGATTCACTGTATGACACACACTTTAAAAATCTCAAACAAGCACACAAATTCAAATAAATGAATAATAGGTTGGCCAAAATCTCCCTTTAATCATCCTGAATTCATGGCAAAATTTTATTTCATGAAAGTAAGAAAAGATTTGGAGACTATCTAGATTAAGATATACAGCCAAAGGACATGGTCAAAACTTAAATTTACCTGGCTTTCATCTACCGAGAGTGAATCTGTTCTACAGAAACAAAATAAATTGCATATTACTTTAATTATCATTAAAAAGTTTTTATCTAATACAATTATTTTACATAATTTAAATTAATCTGCTTGTAGGAAACATATATAGTGTCTATAATATAGTGTGTTTAACGTATTGGCTTTGGGTGATCCACTGCATAAATATTTCAATATTTAAAGTGAGACATCCATATTTGCTGATGTTTCTCATTTGAAACATACTTTATGCAACTTTCATACGCTTTTTAAAAAATAATGTAGCTTTTCCCTTACAAAAATATGTATTATTTAAAGAAGTATGTTCTTCTGTTAAATTTCATCTTATTTGAAATTATCAGATTAAAATAAAATTAGATTGCAAGAAAGGATACCTGCTGTATCAAACTGCACTATGGAGACAATGTTGTGCCCTGTAGCAGGGGAACATTCCCTCTGCCCAATACTGACAGAGGACAGGTCCCTCTTTGTAATTGCACGACAGGGAGCAAAGCACTGCTTGTACTAGAATTAGGGCCTGAGTCTTCTGCATTCTTGCTGCAGCTGGAATGGGTAAGTTCCAAGAGCTGTGGTTTGAGAGGCAGAGGCAGGGCAATTGCTGTGTCTTGGATGCCAGAAATACAATAGTATTAGAATTGCATGAAATCAAACTGCGTTAAACGTCCTGGACAAAACTTTAGTTCTAGTGAAATCAATGATTAAAAAAAAAATATAGCCTTCACAAGAGGTCAAGAATCCACCTACCAGTTTAGGTTGAAAAAAAGAAACTGTAGACAAGGATTAGAATTTATACTGTAGAAACAACTTTAATCGCAGCTCAAGTAAAATGCTAAAAACCTACCAGTTATCTTCAAATTTGCTGAAAGAAATCCCTGCGGCTTCAAAATTAAATTCTCAATTTTCAGGCAAAGACATAAATAATTCTAGCTAGCGTGGCTGAAGTAGAAGAGAAAAAAAAGTTGTCTGGTCTTTAATTCTTTTAGGATGGGAGATACTGTTTGCTGTTGTTACATCT
Source organism: Rhea pennata (assembly GCF_028389875.1). Lineage (NCBI taxonomy): Eukaryota > Metazoa > Chordata > Aves > Rheiformes > Rheidae > Rhea > Rhea pennata. The sequence continues at coordinate 41,319,034 of NC_084665.1, forward strand.
GTCTTTGGCTTCTTGTCAATCACATTTTATTTCAGTTTGATAATTGTATTCAGTGCCTTGCTTCCAGCAAAATAATAAAAAAAACACATTTAATTGCTTCTTTATGCAATAATATCTGGAAACTATAGGCAGATACTTCCAGGCAACATTAACAATAATCAGAACAGAAAACATGCAGGAAAGTTTACCCTGAGATTGACAGGAAAAAAAAAAGAAAAGAAAAAGGAAAGGGAAAGTAAGAGACTGATCAGCCTATTACACAAACAAAAAGAGATTAAAACAGTTCTGTGAGGATAAGCATAGATAAAACTTAGCAGCATACAGGAGTTTACCAAAACAGTTCAAAAATTATGAAATAGCAAGTTATTGCTATTTATTTCTACTATGTTTAAAATAAATTGCTATTTATTTCTACTATCTTTTGTAAGCAAAATATGCCATTAAAAATATTTCTGACTAGCATTACAGGCTTCTCCTCCTAAATAAAGTAAGCTGAATACTAGCAAATTCCACGGGTCAAACAGGTGAAATACAAGTTTCAGCATTAAAAATACTGGTTTTATTCAGAAAAATCTATAAAACTTTTTCTGAGAAGTCTGAAAATAAGTTTTATAATAATAATCTCCCAGTACCTTTGACTGTAAAGTGACTGATTTCTGGTATGGCTTCCTAGACTGACAACCACCAAGGTTGTCTGTTTAGTTAACAGAAACTGTTTAGTTTCTATGTTAAAATACGTCCTCTTAAACTTCACTAATCCTTTTTTTTCTTGATCTGCCTAGCACACTTTAAAATCATAGGCTCTCTGTATGCAACAACTTCACATAAGTGGCACCTTCTGTTCAATTATTTTTTATTCCTATTTTTCTGAGCACACGCTTTCCAGATACAACTTCATTTTAATGTATACTTCTGCATGGACATGTGAGATGGAACAGACATGTTTACTTTATATTGTTTAAAAATCATTACTTTCTTTAGTGAGCATAATAAATACACAATAGAGACAAAAGTCCCTGCCTCATTTTCCTACCTTCTCCTGAACGTTCTTTGGATTCCTGTAGCAGCATCCAAGATATTCTTACTTCTAAATGGACTCCTTCGAAGAAATGTGTACTTCCTTCTGGCCTCTGCAACCAAAATCCTCCTGCTTTCTACACTAGATAGGAGGCTCTTCTTTAACTGTTAGGCCTCTTAGACATATGTCCTTCCAAGTCTACTTCTCTAGGTGAGTAATACACACCTTTCTTTCTAATGTACTGTCCATTAGGACTCTTCTGCAATTCTGTGTTGAAAATCTGCTTTACCTTGGGCAATGGCTACATTTTTGTTCAGTCCTATATCTGAATTGATACTTCAACATTCTTATTTTTTAGACTTGTGCTGAGTACAAAGGCTTTTCTTTTCACTTTCTATAGACTTTTGTTCAACAAAGATGCAAAAGATAGCAAAGAATTCAAATGATAGCAACATACAAAATGGAGTTCTCATTTTGAACCATACATAACACCCAACATTTGCTAAAATCTGTAAATTCTACCCTGACAGATTTTTTATTTCTTCAGACAGATCATTAACAATATCACCCTGTTAGAAAATATTATCATTAAATTATATGTTTCCAAAAATATTCACCAAGAAAAAATATTACCTGCTTGGTTGTGAGGCTGTTGTCACATACCACATGAAACAACTAGAATGGTCAGAAGCAGGCAGATACCTTTCTTTATCCTCAGATGTCTAGAAAACAGAAATATGTTTACTTTCCATATACTGTCTTCCTAATACCACTGGTTTATATTTTACTAATATCTATATATGCATTTATACAATGCTTTATTACTTACAGAAAAAACTTTGATTTATGACTAGCCTAACTGAATTCACCGAGACTATTTACAAACATGCACACATGCTTGGAAACAGGAAGTCTGAAAAGTCTTGGCCAATCATTGCTTATGTAGGTTAAGGTTCATCACAGCATTTGCTACCTCTTGTTCAACCAGTAGTTCAATATATGAGCAGCAGAATCTGTTCTGGAATGGCTCAAGAGATACTGGGGAGAAATGTAAATATCGAAAAGAGAAGAGAGCTTGAACACTTGGGTAAGACTTAAGATCATTTAAATGAAAAGGGCGAGGTAAAACATGAGAGACAGAACTGAGGTTTTGCACTAGGAAGAGTCATGGGGAAAAGAGACAGTTACAGAACACAAATGAATTAGGCAAAAATTAGCTATGATGTTTGTGAAATAACTTGCAGCAATTCCGTATTAGAAAACTTAAGAGAGGTTTCTCACATGATTTTTGTTTTAATGTCTGTATATTAGATCAATTCTCATTAGTATACATTGTATACATGCAGCCTATCTATGTTTATGTGGCACCTTAAATGGAGGTATACAAGGGGATATAGTCCCAATATCATTCACTTCTTTTTAACAGCCTTATCCAATGAATAGAGATTCAACAGCATATTGCAAACTTCCTTAATCCCTTAAAAAGATATTGTGATTCTTTCTGGGCATTTAATTGACAAACTGATTATGCTGAGTTTTGTTAATATATTTTCTTCTCTCCATCATTCTACACGAGCACCTTTAGTTCCAGTCTCCCAACATACTGATTACCCTCTCTACAAAACACTGAAAAAAATACTAGTTAGCCATATCCTAAGATTTTTGTGGTAAACATGATGGTAATCTGTGACAATATTCACATAATATGTGCCACTCCGATGCAAGAGACAGGAAACTCTGTTCTTATTCCAAACATATTTAAAAATGAAGAGTTCTGCTGAACTTCATAACAAAACGAATAGAATCTGCATTATAGTTTCTTATATCTCATTTGAGAATAAAATCATTTAACATTGTTTGATAAGTTTTTTTGCTTTTATCATGCTACAGAATTTGTTACTAAAATACTCAATGGTGGTGAGAAAACCTATTACGAAAAAGCTGAGTTTTTTTACAGCTATATGGGAAGCAGCTGCTTTTTATCACCAGAGAAGATTCAGGAAGCACACAAGTCTGCAGAGCAAGCAGAATGACTGGATGTTTAAGGGATATGTGTTAAATATTTATCATTTCAATAAAATAAAGATACTGATTGCTATCAGTAATCTCAGAACTCATTGATTCAGCCTGCAAGGAAAGAAATCATTACTATCCAAACCCATTCTTATTTGGAAGTTTTTCACCAAAACCTTTACAGATACAGACTTAGGTTATTTTATAATTAGCATATTTAATTCTGGAGCTCCATTACGCAACAAGCTATGGATGCTGTGACGTACCTGTGTCCAAAGACTCAATGATCAGTCATTACACAGTCATCACACCACAATTAATTTTCTCACAATTTCTTTTCACTGCTTACCTCATTTGTTACTTTTGGTTTAATTCTGTAAGTTCCAGGAGTGGGACAATTCAGCGTTGTTGTTGGTGAACTGAAGTTATTTAAAAAATAAACATCATACATGAAACAAAACTTTAACTAATCAACATCACACACACACACAGGCATCCGAGCGATCTACTTAGACTAAATTTTGAAAACTTAAGATTTCAGGGTCATCTTGAAGGCTCTGTGCAAGAAAAGATACCACATTTCTGCTAAACATAAACAGAGAATACAATCTAACAGTTCAGTACTAGGGTGACAGACAATCTACATCTCTAAGACTGAAAGATTATCATTTCTGAGCATTATTTATAAGCACACTGGACCAAATAAAAGACTAAAAAGTAAAAGTGTTAGAGAAACTTGAGACAAGGAGTGTATAAAATATTCATTAAGCTTTTGCCTTGTTTCTCCTTGCATGTATGTGAGACTACCTAGCTGCTGTAGAGTATCAGAGTGACACTTCAGGAAAAGTGAGAACTAGGAGACTACTCTCTCTCAACAGCTGTATAAACAAGCTCCCTAACAATAGCCAACTGGCAGCAAAGTTTCCCAGTCCCCATGCTTTTTAAGTATGCGGTACAGTACGGATCACTCCAGACTGCATATCCTGATCACCTCTCTTTAAGGTCACACTTCACCCTGTTCACTGTTTACTCTTAATCCATCCTGTCCCAAATCACCAGATAAAAGAAAGAAGGACTGATCAGGACTCAGGTATTACAGGTTACAGTTAAACAGATGAAAGAAAGAAGGACTGATCAGGACTCAGGCATTACAGGTTACAGTTAAACAGATAAAACAAAGACATAAGTCTTTATTCTAACCTAAACTAATTCAGGGAACTATTCTGACAAAAAATGGCCCTAGAAGAACAAAAAGTAGTTTTCAGCCTTTCTCAGTAAAATATTGAACAATATTTGGCTTCTTATTTTAATGAACAAAACCAAGAATTCACACATTCATTGTTTGGGGAGGGGGGACAGGACTTCCCCTACGTATCTCTTCATTTCCCCTGCCCCAGAGAGATAAAAACCTGCAAAACATGTATCATCCAAATTATCTAACACTCACACATACTATTAAAACTTTCAATGGACAATGCTGTCAAAGGTATGCTTTGTACACACTTAACATGTTGCAACACTCAGGAACATGGAATTTATTTACATATGCCTTTGAGAGCAAGCTGCTGTCTGGATCACAATAGGCAATAAAATTTAGGGGAACACTGTAATTAAAGTGAATTTGTGACATATATGTCTATTTTCATTTTTAACATTTTCTAAGTAAATATTTAAATTGCAATATAATACAAAACTCAGTTTCAATTCTACTTTGTAAAGGCAGTAATTTATTTGCCATTTCTTTTAGGGAAGAATGAAATATGCAGATTTGAATAACTGACTTCATATTTCTTTACTCTTTTTTCTTTAGTAGTATTACACAACCAAATTGTCTTTGCAAGTCATAATTTAAAAATCTAATTTCAGTGTTGCAGTTCTGACCTTGAAACTTTTCAAAGAACAGAAGATAATATTTTTTTCCGGTGTATCTCTAGTCCTGCAGCTGCTATCTTATTTGCATTTGCATACATTGGTAAAAAAACAAAAGAAAACAAAAAACTCTATAAACGATCGTTGAAATTTCAAAAGTATTCTGTATTACCTTAATTATACACTCACTGAATTCAAAGTCTTACTTCTGTGGTGATGTTTTTCATTTGTGAAACTCTTACCTTTTATTTTTAGCAGTACATACATCAGGAAATTCCCACACAGTAAATGAAGTTCCTTCATATTCTAAATATATCTAACCAAAGAGTTGAGAACACATGCTAGTCTATACAAATGTATTGACTGTGACAACATGTACAAACATTATTTTAAAATTATAAGGTTCTTAATCTAATTTTTATCATGATTAAAAAAGATTAATGTCTTTAAATGTAACAAAAAATAGTTAAGAAAAAAATTAACTGGAATAGCTATTTTAAAAACAGTAATAACCAGCAACAAGTAGATCAACTACATTAAGCACAATGTTCAAATAAAATGATGAGTATCTTACAATACTAGCAAAAAAGCTTTGCAGCTGACGTAAACGATGCAGCTTAACAAAGAATATTTTGTTTAAAGAGACCTTGTTGGCCTTTGGTAAACAACTCCTTAGAATGCAAACTAATGCCTATCTTGCTTTTCTCTTTCTGGGAACCCACCAGGATCTAAATTTTTTCACCATGTGAAAAGATCAGGTACTATAAGGACAAAAGCCACAATAAGTGTGTACTAAACAAAACACAGCATACTAGAAATGTTTTCTTCCCCAAGGAACTTGACATACAAATAAAACCTTGCATCTGCCCAGCATGATACTCTGATATTTGCATCATCATCACAATCAGCTGCTCTTGCTATAGCACTCTAAAGAGTGCTGACGGCACTGTAAATACATTTTTAGGGAAAGAACCATCTATTTTACTCAAAGATATGAAAGGTATTGTATTTTGTAATGCATTTCTTTTCCTATGACTTACAGATTTTTAAAAAGCTTCTTGTATATTATATTTTTGTTTACAACTTAAGTAACACTTTCTTTGTCTTTTGTGTTCTATGAGAGACAATATATCTAATATAACTTCCCTTAGAGAGGCTGAAAGCTTCTATAGGTTTCCTTAAAATATAATCAGTTCCCTTCCTCCCATGGTATCCTGAAGGCATTCTGGAGAGTATGATCTGCTACAGATGCCAATCTTTCCTGGCACAGTGATTCTTAAACTTCTTTGGACTATGGAACACTATCAACACCAAAATTTCTTGGAACCACTGTAACATCAAATTTAAAGCAGGAAAATGTTATTAAAAGGTTGTAAATAATCAGGAAGTAAAATTATCTTACTTCTTATTGAATATTTTAATGAGATCTATGTGATAAATTTCAACATTTTCTTATTCAACATAGATCTATAGAATCCTCAGATTAGCTAACCATGGCCTCGCAGACTGCATTTCTGCAACCACTGTTCTAGAGTAGGAAACATCTTAGTGTAAAATATATGAATGTATCATTGTCATAGACAGAATCACTGCTAATAGAGAATCCATCCCTTGGACTATTTGCCCTGACGTGTTAATTGTCAAGAGCTGTTTCTTCTTCAATCGATACTTTTCCTAAAGGAAACTCAGAAGTTGCTCACAATAGAAAATTTGTACCAGAATGGTATTACAATCCTTCAGTTGTTCTTCATGTTGAATAGAAAATATTACAGAAATGAAGAGGAAATAACACTGTATGACCCGTCAGCCATGCTGAGCATTAGCTAGCAGTCCAGCTGACATTCTTGGCTTTGTTACAGCATTTTCGCTTCATTTGTGCTCATGCTTTATTTTCTGAACTACTGAAGTTCTTACCAAAAATTCTGCTCTAAACAATTTTAGACCGATTTATGTGTTTCATTTTTAAATATATAATCAGAATATGTGGGCTCTTTCAGTAGAACAATTGGAAACATACAGATGAAACAATTTTACAAATCTCATCAGCTTATTTGAATTAAATGCAGAAATTGTGTCACACTGCTGCTGCTGTCTAAGTCTCTTGCAATTTATTGGGAGGCAGAAAACAACAGTCATATGAAAGTCTGAATATACCCAAATTGAAGTGATATATGTGATAAATATAATTGCTTCAGTTATTCACCTCCTATCAATAACACTGAACAATGCAAAAGACAATACAGTCTAAACTTCATCATTTCACACTGCTGCTACAGGTTTAGCTTTACAAAGTCAATGTCATCTAGCAGCTTACTAATGCCAAAAAACATACACTCTTGCCAGTTTGCACCTCTAAACACTTACCTGATCGCTCAGATGGTAGACTCAACATGCCAAACCAGCAAAACAGTTAATAGTTTCCCCTACATGTTAGAGGAAAAAAACACTATTGCTGGTTCTCTTCCTTACAGAAAACAAACCAAAATAAGTGCAATTGGGCACTTCTGCTGTTTTATTGTAATGTCTTATACTACAAAAGAAAAAAAAAAAAGACTTTGACACAGAGCATTAGATGCCAATTGCTTTTTGTACCTTGGTAAAGAGCTAGCTTTTTTTATAACTATGCTGTATATATAGTTATTGAATCATGTTGATTAAGAACATTTAGTATCTTTTAAAGTATTAAAATTAAAGCTTCCATGTCGCAAGGTTCCAGTTTACAAAGAAAAGGAGGAGGGGGAGAAAGAAGGATCCAGAACAGCATATTTGAAATAAAAATTCCAAATCTCCTATTACCAACCAGTATTAATTAGCATGATCTCCATTAAATACTTACAGTTGTTCTAGAAGTAAAGAGCTTATAGTTTTCCTCAGTAGTTCTGTACCTACCAAGAAAGCATACCAAAACATAAATTTCAAAACTCTTCTACTCCAAATAAAAATAGCAGAACAATGAAACTGTGTGTCTGAAATCTATTTGGAAAGTAGCATTAAACTAGTATCACATTGCTAGAATACTGCCCTGATAGGCTAAAGTAGTTTCAAATTTATTTTGAGATTCAAGGGACTATCTGTGTGAAAACTTAAAATCATAAACAAACAAGCTAACTTCAAATAATCTTCAGTTTATTAAAGATTACTGAATTTAAAATGGTATATATATTGTATCTTTATACATAGTAGTGAAATCGTTCTTCGATTTCACTAACAGTGAGTAAATCAGGTTATACAGCTACACCAGAAGTGAGTTGTGCGGTGTTTAAGAGCATAAAGAGTGCAAGATACCCAATAGCTTATGACAAGAGGCAGAAAGTAAGTCAAACGAAACTGTGTAACAAAGGATGCTGGCATAATCATTTTCAAGCTTAAAGAACAGTTTTCCTTCCAGGTTGAGCAAAAACACAACCAAAAAACAAAGATCCTGCTCTTCCTTCCCAAATTTACCTTCTACTGCTCAAAGCTGCATACTTGCACCACTTAACTTCAGCTACTTAGCATGACCATCTGGCCACAAGGTAAACAAATAAATAGTGAAAAATAACTAGGCAAAAAATAGTACTTGTTTCTTTTCTTGCTGTCAGGTTACGGCCTTTTGCCTGTCTGCTACGGCCTTTTGCAAGGGAGGAAGCAAATTGTGCAGCTTGAAGTAGCAGCAGGAAGAAGAAGGGAAACTTTTGCTGGCTACGGTGAGGTGTTAATAGGACTCAGCCATACTGGGAAATCATATCCTAATAAATAAATAAACGCTATTTTTGAGGAAAAGATAGAATCTTGTATGGCCTCAGTTTCACATTTCCTAGCAACTTCACTAGACTAAGTATACTAAAATAAAGTTTGCCACTGTGTTAGTAAATCTGGAGAACTGCACTTCAGCAGTGGCTTGAATGCTGATTTTAGAGAATTCCCACAAGTTCCACCCAGGTGATAAAGAAATCAGGGCCATTCACAAGCACCCAATTAATACTATGGACTACAATGAGTAGCTAATGGACTACTTCCTCTTCAGAACACATATTCACAATTGCCTCACCTACCGTTTGCAATTGCTGAGCATGTCTGTATTAACCACAGCATCTCTTTGCACTGAATTTCAGGCAACTATTTAGACATTTTCAGTTATTCATAAAAAAAAATCTTTCTCTATTGACTTCATAGTTCATTTTCTGTTATATATCCCTAGCTTTTCAAGACATAGTTAAACTTTCTCCAGTGGCTTTTACAGATCCTCAAATTCTTGGTAAGAGCAAACCTGAAAGTGCCAAGCAACGAAAAATCCAATACAAACTCTTTAATCTGCCAGATCTCTGCAGACTGTCAGTGACTCCTCTGCAACTCAAGGTTTTTGAATAACTGTCTTAGCAATAATTACATCATTCAGATTTATAGTTTTTACTAGACAATTTAGGAAAAAAAATCTTTCCTCTAGGGGAGTTGATTCTGTGAATCACAAAAGAATGAAAACAGCCACTGCAACATCAGTTTCATTTCTAAACCTCTCAGGTACGCACAATGAATGCATTTCTCGGCTATGTTTTATTTCCATTCTTTTTTTTTTTTTTTCCCTCATGAATAAGCTGAGGACAACGTCCTGGTATCTGTGGAGCAAGTAGCTTCTCCTGTTTAGCCCCTGGTTCTGCAGACATTGATTTATATCCTTATGCACCCAGGCCTTGGGATGTGGGTCCCAAAGAGGCGCCTCTGGAGTAAAGGAAAGGGATCTGCGGCCACCAAACGCGAAGGCAGAGGAAGGGCCCCACGCGCACAGCCCCGTGGCGCCCGCACCTCCCTTCGCCCGCACCCCCTCCTTCCACCTCCACAACGTGCAGCCCCCAGGCAGCCACAGCAGGACCAAGAGCGCCCGACACCCGGGCAGCGCCATGGCCCTCGTCCGCAGCGCGACGCGGCGCGCCTTTCCCCGCACAGCCGCCGCCGCCTCCCGGCCTGGCCCCAACGGCCGCGGCCTCGCGCCGCCGCGGGGACGCATGGGGCAGCCGCGAGGCAACCGTCCTCCCACAGGTGCGGCCGCGCCGGACTACACGCCCCAGCATGCCCCGCGCCCGGGACCGCGCGGCGCCCTGCGAGGGGCGAGCCGCGCGGCGCGTTGGGCAATGTAGTCCGGGCCGGGAGGCGCGGGGGCGCGGCGCTGGGGCGAGGAGTGGAGAAGCCGCCGGGAGCGGCGAAGATGGCTGTGGGCGGCGGCGAAGGGCGGGAGCGCGCCTGAGGGCAGGGGGCCGCTCGGAGGGGAGCGGCGGGGGAGGCCGCCCTCGCGGGGCCGGTAGGCGGCGGCACCTGGATGCGGCAGCGGCATCATCGGCCCGCCGCGAGGAGGCGGGGGGAGAGGAGCCGCGGAGCGCGCCGCTCCCCTCCTGCCGCATGTGCCTGGAGCGGAGCCGGAGCCGGAGCGGAGCGGGCTGCGGGAGCCATGGCGGCGCCCGGCGCCTCGGCGCCCGCCATCCCCAACGGCGAGTGCGCCGCGCGCCTCCCCGGCAACAAGGTGACCGTGGTGCTGGGGGCCCAGTGGGGCGACGAGGGCAAAGGCAAGGTGGTGGACCTGCTGGCGCAGGACGCCGACATCGTCTGCAGGTGCCAGGTGAGGAGGCGAGGCGGCGCGAGGCAGCCCGGAGTGTCACCTTGAGGCGGGCGGGCGGGCGGGCGGCCCCCAACGGCCGAGCCAGCGGGAGCCGCCGCTCGGAGGGAGGAGGAGGAGGAGGAGGAGGAAGGCGCCCGGGGCCCTTTCCGCCCGCTGCGGCCGCGCTCTTTGTCTGGGAGGCGCGGGGGAAGGGGCCGGCGGCGCCCGCAGCATCGCCCCGCCGAGTGGAGCCGCCGGCCCGGCCCGGCCCGGCCCGGCCCGGCGCGGCGCGGCCGCCTGCGAGCGGCCTCCGCCGTGTGCGGGCGGGACGGTCGCAGCCCCCCGCGGCGCCTCGCGTGGCGGGATGCGCGGGAGCGCGCGTGTAGTCCTCAGCCACTTAGTCACCGCCGCGTAAAAACGAGCCTTTAAGGGAGAACTCGCCTCCCCTCGATGTCCGGTCGCTGCTGTGTCTGCGAAGGCCCGTTTTGCTTTCTTTACGTTTTTCTTTTTCTTCCGTGTTGCTGTATGGAGGCCCAGTTCCAGCCAAAGCGAAGGCTCTTTGATCAAGAGAAGTGAGTCTAGCCTGCAGGCGTATTACTCCTAAATGCCTAGGTTAAAACTACCGGCACTTGAGGCGAGATCTTCTTCTCTTAACCGTTCTTTTAGTAATCCTGTGGCACACAACGTTACAAACTAAAGTACGTTCTTTCTTGAAGTTAGAGATATAACAGCTTAAAACACCTGGGTGTATCACAGTATTATAGACTTTGATAAGTTTTGTTATCACTACACTTCTGTTGAATGTATAAATGAAATTTGCTTTAAAATATATTTATTTTAGAAGAGAGTACTGTTTTCCTAAGACTGCGAGTATTGAAGCATTGTATTATTTAATAAGACCTACGGCTAAAACTGGTGTTGTCCAAGCTGAGTTAATTGCGAAAAACTTGATCTTTGGAGACTTCAATTTTGAAATAAATAAATGTTCTTATTAGATAGCTGGTTTTGAAAATGAATGACTTTTCCCCATGTGCCCTCTTTAAAAAAGAGATCTGATATAGGGCTGTAGCATGGTTGCCTGGTTTTGTGGGTTAAAGAGCACAGTGACTTAGTTGGTCCTTCACAACTTCATTCTTGAAACTTGGAGGGCATCTGGGTGAATGTGCGTGTTTAATGCTAAGAAGTTTTGGGGGGGGAGAGAGAGGCCAACAGTGAATTTTTGTTTGTGTTTGAGTATGTTTGTATCTTCTCCAATTAACTTGAGGAAGAGTCAAGAAAAGGGAAAAATTATGGTGTTATCTCAGGCTGCAATTTCAGGGCCTGTTCTACCATTCTAACAGTTTTCTGTTCCTGCGGTAGGAAGGAGTTTCCTTTCCTTCCTTCTTCCCCTTCCTGTTGATGGCTATGTTGTCTGGCCTCTTCCCTCTGGTGCTTGAACTCACTCCTGAGAGTTGATTTTAATTCACCAAAATGGCAGGAAACTTTTTATTCAATTTATTTTCCACCATTTTAGTAAATTAAGCTGAATGTACTTAGCTCGGAGGAACAGCATGAACAAAAAAAAGGCTCGGTCAGGGAAAGCACAATTTCTCAAAATGAGAGGAAAAATAGGAGTATTCCCTTTCAGTGGTACTGTGCTATGAAGTCATCTTGCTATATATTGTGCAAATGTACTCTTGATGTTTTTGTTATTGCTGGTCAACCAGAGCATGAAAATCACACTTGCACTTTGTGTACCAGTGCTGGTCCTGAAGGAAAGATCATAACTCCCTTAGCCTGCACTGCACTAATATTGCTTGGCAATCTCTGCTTCAGTTCCTTATTTCAACATTATTCATTCTAGGATGGTTCTTTCTGATCTTCATACCATAGAGTTGCTAGAACACATGTGGATGAGACCAACTCTTTCTAGCATGGCTGTTGCAAAAGCATAACTTCCCATCAGTCTATATAAAAATGTAATATTGCAAAAAAAATTTAATACAGCTGCTTTCTTGAAGGACTTGGTTGTTGTAGTAGGTCTAAGATGGCTTAGAAAATTGTGCTGTATTTGCAGCGAAACTCGGGGAGCTGTCATTTCATTGTACTTCGTTCTGTGCAGATACAGAACAAAAGTGGTCCTTTCCCAGAACTGAGAACTGATGATCACTTACTTGTACAATGTCTGTAAAGGCATTTTAAGGGGTTATGTTCTGAAATCTGTAGTTGTACCTTCTTGGTTACTGGGCAGTAGATGTCCTAATGACTTCAGTCATTTGTCTGACTGGCTGATGATGGCATCTGGAATGAGGTACTGGTACAGTTAGACAAACTGGTGTATCAGGAATAAGCTGTACTACAGCTTCTAAATACCTATTCTAAAGCATTGTATCTTAAGTATGGAAGTTATTGGAAAGATGCACTCAGAGCGAGAGTAGGGGATTTTATTTTCAGGAGAGAGTTTCATACTGGTCAAAAGCAGTATTACAGTTTCAAAAACAAGTGATCTTGTTTGTGACTAAAATAAAGAAGCATGCAGGAGCAGCATGTATGTAGTTGCTAATGCAGCTGCGTTGGCAACTGTGACTGTTTTATGAGGGCACTGCTAGTATAGATTTCGTATATACTTAATACAGACATGTCTAGACTATGACAGGCATAATGTATGCTCATTCTTCCCATGTCAAATATGAACTGATGTTAATTTATTTCTAGGAGGTATCTGGTAAAATGGTACTTTTGATAAAGCATGTGCATCTGTGATAGTTCTGCATTTAAAGCTATGTCTAGTCTTTGGTGACTTACAGAGGTGGCTTATGGGTCTGTTTACCTGTTATCAAATAAATCATAGTCCAGACAATAAAACAGTGCAAGAATTAGGCTGAGATTCTGGAGTAGTTGCTAGAAAAACTGATTCTTGTGGTTTTGATTGACACACTTTCCTCTTAGTAAGTGTTTAGTCTTGCTACCCTCAAACGACAATCTAAAAAAAGCATATGTTGTATTTTTGTCACTTTATGGGTAAAGGAAATTGTTTCTCCTTCTGGTTAAGGGACTTCCCACTTTGCAAAATGGAACCAAATTAGTGAATTTAATTACTGGAATTTCTTTAGTGGATAAAGAATAGCAAATTAATGCATGCAGGTGACTTTGGGTGATCTTTTATCAAAACAAGTACAGTACAAGAATACACTGTGCATGACTGTTATGAAAGACTTGAACTGACTGGTGTATGCAGTGCAAAAAAAGTTTTAATCTTTGCTACATGATTCAGTGTTAACTTATTTCGTCAGCAAATCTGTTGGTTAATCTGCTCTTATTGCTAGAAGTAGCTGGTTTATTCACAGCAGGGTGTATAATTCGCACAAGCGGATAAGACTGCAGAGCCCTCAAATTATTATTAAGCTATGCTCTTTATGCTAAAAACAAACAAAAAAACCCCTCCCTGCTTCTTCAGTTCTATTGTACATCTTATTACTACTCCAGAACAGAGCTGCAGCTTCTTACCATGTGCTGCAGGGTGACGGAGTTCTTCTCTCTGAACTGCTAATAGTCCCCAGACCAGTGCTGCCTAATACATCTTTATCTCCATACTGCATATATCTGCCTTTTTTCCCCTTTTTTCTTTTTTTAACTGGAATTCCCGTAGCCTTCACCTACCAAACTCTCTCTCTCTCTCTCTTTTTTTTTTTTCCTAAATATTCTCACTCAAAAAGGTATTTTAAATGCAGACCCTGAAAAATTGGGAATAGCAGAACTGGTAGCTATAGCAACTGGTGCTTTTTCAGCCGCTAAGGCATTTGATATGTGACGTCTGACTAGAGCTCTCATTTTATTTAAATGCTAGGTGCACTTTTGGACCTTGTAGTGGTTGGCAGCATGCCAATAATGTGCTCTGGTGAGGAAAGCGAGGTCAGTAAAATGAGTTCTTTGGCCTGCTACCTTACTCTAGTAAAAGAAATTTACTGAGTAATATGCTTTACAGACCTGCTTTAGAGTATCGCTGGCAGAGGTGATCTCCTGTTATTGTAAACAGTCAAACAATGCCAAAATTATTTCAAATAGAGGAGTAGTTGAAATAATTTAACAAGTTGTGCTGTTAACAGTGGAGGTTTTAATAGCACTAAAGAGCAAATTGCACCTTGGTTTAGCAGTCCTTTTTTTACTTGGTTTCTTCATGGTGCAAGCTTCCATAGTAGTTCATTAACATTTCACATACGTTTATACTTTCTCCTGTACTGCCCCACACATCTAGAAAAGGCTCTCTGTAAATATTCCCACAGCCATTTTTGTTCTTTATAGCCCTTCTTAACTATTGTTGTGAAACATAGCAAAAACTAGTGGGTTCTTGTGCACTGAAGCAACATAGCACTCAGCTAATCTGTGTTTTCAGCTTTTTTCTTGTTTCATAGCTGCCTATCTCATTTGGTTTCTTTTATCTATTAGGGATAGAATTGGTCTTTATGGCTTGGATGAAGATTTGCATAAAGAATTCTGCTGCCTACCTAACACAGGTAGATGTTCCTGCCCTATAAGGTCTTCCAGATCATGTGAAACTAAGCTGAAACTAGTTCTAAGAGTCTGAGTATTGTGATCCTACAGCAGTTCTTCAGAGGAAGCTCTGTTGATATAGAGAAACCTGTAAAGTTTTTGATGATTTACACTTTCTCCTGTTTTCTCCTAAAAATAAAAGCAAGCATTAAAAACATAATCTGCTTATTCCTTTGTGTTCCCCCACAAGCCACACTGTTGATCTTGTTCTGATCCAGTGTAGTTCTTGCACTACTCATTTAAAAGTCTCTGAAGTCTAGCAAAAATTTTAGGCACTGTTAGTTAAAGTGTGTAACCTGACAGCTCCTTGAACTATGTTCAGCTATTATAAACATGAATGGATTGGAATGAATAAATACCAAAGAAGAAAATTGCTAGCTGCTGAACTTGTTTAATACTGAAAACCAAAAGTAGGTTGTACTGTACAGTTTGCTAACTGATAATTCATTCTGAGAGAGAAAGAAAAGCAAGAAATTTATCATAAAGATTTGCAGTGTGAGAGAATGTATTTGTTACCAGCTCCTTGGTAAATGAGAGTTTAGCATACTGAAGTTCAAACTTGTTTTTTGGCAGCATAGATTGAAGAGAGAAGCAAACAGCCTGCCTGCAAAACTATGTGGTGTTAGAGAATATAGTAGTTATTCAGGTATCTGCCTCTTCAGTAGACTGAAGAGCTTGTTGAAGATGAGTTCAGCATTCTTAGAAGCTGCCTTCAGGAAGGAAGGAATGTATTTGTTGTAATGCTAATACCCAGTTTTCTTGATGCATTTTTTGGCTTTCAATTTAAGAGTTAAATGGAAATGTTTACAACCACATGATGCCAAAACAACATTGACTTTCTTCTTCCCCAACTTGGCAGTCACTTGTATAACTAGTTCAAAAACAACTGTGGTTGCCGTGAGCAAAAAATGAATGCTGGAAAGTGGTAGCAATAAAAGCAAACCATAAAAAATATATGCGTGTACACACACACGTCTGATGGGGAGAACTGAAGAGAGCGCATGACTTGTCTAGATAAAGAGATGTTCTCTTCCTTAACATAGACATAAGATAACTAATTTCTGTTCTAGAAGAGATGCCTCAAAAGACTCTTTGCTTTACCCTGGGGCATCCTGTTTTTGAAATAGACACTTGGCATTATCATGTCGTAAGAAAAAGCAGTAATTTTTGGGCAGATAGCTCTCTTAAATGTATGTTCATTCTTTCAGAGCTGTTTCAAATACTTTTGTATTTAGTATCTGTAGAAAGAGCCGTTTACAGTATAGGCAAGGCATCAGGGTTTGAACTACTTTCTTGACTAGTTCATAACAAATTTAAATGTTGTAGTTACTACACTAACACACAGCCTGCCCTTGCTTAGTGAGGCTGTGCTCTGGGAATACAATGGATGTTTTCAACCTAAGTAGATCTAAAATGGAGAAACTATGCTTTTGTTCCTCCATCTTAGTTTTAAATACATTGTATTTCTCACACTTTCCTCCAGTACATTCTTACTTGCAAGTTCTACTTGTGAACATGCAAATGTGCCTCGTGCTTAAGCTTCCTTGGCTAGCACACGTAGCATACATTTAGTCTCACTCTGTGCGCTTAACACCTAGAGTGTAAAAAAACCAGGCAGTAAGACTTCCTCTATCTTTTAAGAGAAGTAGTATTTCGTATTTATTAACAACACTGCTTTCAGTTTTAGTTTGCTAGTTACATAAGTTGGTATTTTAAGGCTTCCTATTAGACCATTTCTACTTAAATTTCAAAAAAAGAAGAAATTACTTTGAAACTGGAATAAACTTTTAAAGCCTACAAATGGGGCTTTTTCAGTGAATGATAAATATTTTACACGTGCATGTCTTTTTCCTGGGAGAATCTTTTGTGCAGTGAAAATGCAGCAACTGCAAATCCTTCTCCCTTAAACTGGAAGGGCACGTGGTAAAGGGCATATTGCCTTTGCTTATTTTCAGGTAGATCAATGAGATCAGTTGAAAATCTAGGAGCATGGAGCTCTTGAACAAGCTCATTAGGGAAACAGTTCAAGTTCAGGATTTCCTTAAAAGTATTTGAATATGGCTTTATATCATTTTCAGCGTCTTTCTGGAAAGTGAGATTCCATGCTTCCTCAATGCTTGGCTTCACTTGGCTTCAGATGAGCTCAGTTATCAGGCATTGCATATAAAATATAGCAGAGCTTAAAACTCACAATTTAATTTTTCATTCCAAATTTTATGTCCTTGATACAAATATCATTGCAGTAGAGTAATGGAAAGCCAAATAAGTTACTCTTGAATAAAAAGCTTCTTAGGAAACTTTGTAGTTGTACCTTCATATTCAGTGAACAAACACAAAACTGGAAACAACCAGTTGTTATTTCAAGTTTAGTGTTTTGTTAACTGAATTTTGGAAACGTAATGTCTGATTCAGCACTGTAAAACTGACTCAAGTCATAACTGGTGATTTTCATTCTGAATTAAAACAATGCACTAAAATTTATCTTTTTATGGAGTAAAAAGATCTCTTTTTAATCCTGCGTGGCTTTAATTCTGACAGTGGAGGTTATGATGCAAAAAGATTGGTCTAGTAGTCTTCAATTTGTCTTTTTGAAGACAAGCATAAGTCACTGTAGTTTGGTCAAACTTTAACTTGATTAAATTATCAAGACCTTGACAAAACTACAAAAAATGATTGATTGTAATTTGTTATGTCATCTGGATTCCTCAGACACTAGTAGTCTTTAAGAATCATAGAATTGGTAGGGTTGGAAGGGACCTGGAGATCAGCCCCCAAACAAGTGACCCGTACAGGCATCGGACCTGTGACCTTGGCATTATTAGCACCACACTCTAACCAACTGAGCTAACTGGCCCATAAATGGTTAATCAGCTCAATATGTACTCCAGAAAAAGTTTGCATGGAAGGGTGTTACGAATGCTCCTTCTCCTTGCTTTGTACCTGATCTGCAAGCTGTTATCCATAGACTGAGCGTGAGATATTAAAGAGCTCTTGTGCTACAGGAAGGCTCCAAGTGAGACTGTCTTGCTTAGAACTTGTTCGTAGATTCTTTTAAGTGCGCTAGTTTGGTTCCTAGCGTTGTCCAGAATACATTTCTTCTTACCGCTCTTAAAGAGTTAAACTTTTGTCTTCAGAGCTGTAAGGGAAACATCATAAAACTATAGTCATGTAATTATGTTACTATTGTTCATATTATGTGTTAGGACTACATTCAGTCAATATGTTGGAAGTGTAGTCCTCCTTGACGCTTTTAATTTTCAGTATGTTTTTTGACATTCTTGTCTTGACCATGGTATCATGCTTTTGTTAGTTGTAAATTTTGTCTTCCAGTGCTTTGATAGTGGTTTTTGGCTAGCAGGAGTCACTTGTTTGATTTGTTGAAATTTGAAGTTTGTTTCCAGTAAAATGTCAGCTAGCAGATAACGACTCATGCCCTTCCAAATTAATATTTTCAGTCACTCAAAACTATTGTAGAAAGGGTGTTTCTGAAGAATGTTTATCAAATGGCCTCCAGATGTGCAACACTTTTAGCTGGCTTTGCTATCTCATACCCCCTCTGTGCATACGTAACAGATTCTGTGCACATTTGCCAGGATAGGGATGTATTAGAACAGTGTCTAGTTTTGTGTATGGTAATGGCCAGCATATCTCAATTGAATATATGGATGCAAATTCTTGGGTGTGGTGCTTAGCCTAAAATCCTTCTCCATGTAAGAGAGGTACAGTAGTGTATTTAATCTCATTTAGCGATAGCTGGCGGAGGGGGGGAAGGGAATACAAACCTACTCTGTTCCAAAAAAAGGGGGGGGATGGAGTCTCTCTGAGCAGTTTTCCATTGTAACAGGAATATTTCAAAAGTGGTATTTCATGGAGAATATTTTTGAAATGAGGCTACTAGAAAGTGGGTAAATCTAGATCTTTTTTACTATGATTATTGTCATTCTAGCAGCACTTGTGTGATAATTTGTCTATTAGTATGCACTTTTCCATCAGAGTTCTGTGTACTTAGCTGTTCCACATGTTGAATAGCTTGGATATTACAGGATTACCAACTAGTGGCCGGGGATCATACGCTGTTTCAAGGAAGTGATTTAAGCATACTGCATTAGTGAAACTGGAATAATGCTTTTTTTTTTTTTTTTTTAAAAAAAAATCTTCTTCATTAGTTACCTTGCAACAACAGTTTTTGCTTAAAATATTATGGATTGGATAGTGATCTTATACCTGATCGTATTTTTACAATTTCATTTATACTTAATGACTTAATACCCAGAGCATCAAACTAAAAAGACCCTAAACTAAATCTACATTTTGAAATGCATAGAATGATGCTTTTTCATGATGACTTTCACATTGCCTCTCCAAATGAATGCCTTTCTCCAAGGAAACTTTTCATTCTTACTCAGCTGGCATCCTTTTGAGATTGATATGTTTGGAAGCTTAAAAAATCCAACTTTTCCAAGAATATTAGGAAACTTTAATGGCTGAGTCCTCTTTTTCTTTTCCCCTGCATCTAAAGCATGCTTGAAAGTGCTGTTTCCAAGATTCCCAACTGCGTAGTTTCATGAACTGCTCAGACAGACTTTGTTGCAAGAAGAGGTGGTCAATTCTCCTTTCGCTGTGAGCAAGCTCATGCTTTCCTTTGCATCAGCATAAATACTCAGTGAAGTTATGGTGGCAGTTGTGGTTTCAGAATCCTCTGCAGCAGTAGAGGTGGCTACTGCTAAATTGAAAACCAGAGATGGGATCCAGTCATGAAGCTAACTGGTCTAACTTTGGTACGTTCAAAAGTCTAAGGAGCAACGGTGGGACTAGGTACAAGGACCTCAAAAGTTAAGGAATGACATTGTATTGGGAAGTCCATATTTGTGGCAGCTCTCAAGGTTGAAGATATTCTATTAGTGACATAACTTAACATTATTTGTAACTGGGTATAGCTTCAGGCTGCTGAAAAGGGCAGTCCCTTCCTTCCTGAAGCATTCTTAAGGGGAGCAGAGAGAAGTGTTTTCCAAATACTGAAGTGAAAGGTATGAGGAGGAAAAGTAAGTGCAAGGAAAGCAGAAAGGACAAGCTAAATTGAATGCTTTTAACTTTTCTAACCCCTCTTTCCCTTATGAAATTTTAATTTTGGAAACCCTGGAGTATGCTAAAAATGTACAGTGCAGTGCTTTGGTAGAGGTACAAACATAAATGATATTTCTATGCAAAATACGTTTGAGGCTTCTGAAGTAGTAACCTGTGTTAGCCTCTCAATAGGAGTCACTTCTGCAGTTGCCTTACTAGTGCTTACCGCTCCGTTTTATGGGGTAGCTGCTTTGTTGTTAGATGAAAAATCTGTTTTATATTCTGTTTTTTAACAAGGCATGCACCAATATATCCTATATACTCATTTTTTCATGATGAAATGAGCACAAATCCAGCACTGTTTTCCTAATGTAAGGAAGACTAAAATGAGAGCATTTTTTAAATAACTCACTAAGTAAACTGTATTAAACATCAAGGAGAAGATGGTTTATATTCTCACCTGAATAGCATAGTAAACCTAATCTAGACAGTTATTTCAATATATAATGAACAAATGTTAAAATACAGCATTATGCATATTACATTTTTGAACAATTTAGTTTCTGGTGTAATATTAACAGGAACTGACTTGTGATCTATTCAAGCTACATACTTCCAGTTCATGGCATTTGAATGCTAGATGACAGCCTTTCAGGCAGTAAACACCTGTTTTTGTGTTGTTTTTTGCCTCCCTTTGGCATGTTTCAGAGAAGATGCCTTATTAAGAAACTGTTCAGTTAGATAGCAAATACCGTTTTATAATTAGAAGACTTAAAATCAGAAAGTTTACAATATTTTAGGTTCTGTCTATTGAAATGAGAAGCTCAAGGTATGTAAGGATTCTGCTTCATGCATCTGAACTCGAAGTACATGTGTAGGGGTGTTCTTAAGTGTGCAAAATGTAGCGTAGCTCCTCCAAAGTATTTGTGAGAGGAGAAGCGCAGTTCTTAAATGACTTATTTAGGTTCAAAATTTTGATTATACTGTTTTGGTAGATGACGTAAGGGTTTAATATAATATATCTGGTATTGTAACGTCCAGTGAAATGCAGCAATGAATAAAGAAAACTATGTTCACAAAATGTATTTTGATTAAACGCTTACAGAAACGAATGTGTGTTTTTTTTCATTACATTTTGGAGGTGTTAGGTTCTGAATTACTCTTAAAACAGCGGTAACAGAACATGGAAAACTTATGGAAGCAGAGAAAGAACAAAAGTTTATGAAAAAAGTTCAATGTGATTTTTTTGATTCTGTTTAGTAGGAGACTTGATCTTGGAACTTCTCTTCTGGTCTTGTGAATACTGCCTATTCTAAGCTGCTTTGCATTTTTTTTTTTTTTAAGAGCTTACTTTTTTCTTAAAAGTACTTTTTTCTTTCTTTCTTTCTTTCCTTTTTTTTTTTTTTTTTTTTTTTTTTTGCATTAGATAGTTGTCTTTCAGGATCCCTCTCTTTTGCATAATTTTGAAACTAAGTATTGTTTTGCAATACCAAGCAGGTGGAGTTTTTGAGTCTGAGACATTGAGCATGTCATGCTGCATGCTGTTTCTTCTTCCTCCTTCCTTTCTCTCTCTCTCTCTTTTTTTTTTTTTTTTTTGGTTTTCTTTTTAACTACACAATTTTCTTTCCCTTACGATGGCAGACAGCTACCTGACCTCCTTGACAGCCTCCATTCCAACTTCCACGGGTGCTTCCTGTGCCACCTTTCTGCTTAACTCAGATGCTTCCTACCCACAGTGAACAGAGCACCACAGGTACTTTACTGTACCTCTCATATACAAGAAATTTACTAGGGAAATGTCTTTTCCTTCCTCTTCTCAACCCATCTGTGCAGTCCATGTATTTGTAGCTGAATCCAGGGCTGCCTTGCCCTAATGAGTGGATCTGGGTTCCTCCAGAAAGCAGAAACTGGGCTTTTGGTACGTTGGCCGTGGCAGACGTGCATGACTCGGCTGATGGAGATTTTCCCTTTTTCCATGCAGAATGGTAAGAGGAAGTAGCTGCTGCTACGTGCACATATGTTTTCCAGCTGGAGTAAGAGCAGGTTTTGCTTTTGCTCTGCACTTAGCCTCTGCCTGTGTTGGCCCAAGGTAGGTGTTTCAGTTTTCATGTGGCCATAAGAGAGAGAACTCTGCTGGGGCTTCTTGTGTTCCCACAGTTTGAGAACCTCAAGGATTACTTAGATGTGGTAGACAGACTACTGTATCTAGTTACTTAACTAGGAAGCATTGCCAGCCCCAAGAAATGACTTCTATATCTTCATTTCCCTCTGGCAAAAGCTTTATGCAATGTATTGAAGATCATTTGAGCATGAACTTTGCTTAACTAATGGTGAAAATACATTCTAGAGTTCTCCATTAATAACGTTTAAACATTTGAATCAAGGGAGTGTCAGATTGAATGACCTAAGTGATCCCGTTTGGTTTAGTGCAGTGTGGGAGGAGTGAGAAATCGGATGGAAAGGACTGAAGCCAAAAGTGATTTAATTGGTTTCTACCTTGAATTACACCTGGAGGCAATAATTGCCTGCAGTACAAAGATGTTGGCATTGTCATAAATTTCTGGAAAAAACAAACAAAAAAACCCAACAACAAAAATCAGTAGAACTGAGTTCAAGTTTTTGTCATTAGGATTGTATATCAAACCTGTGCTGTGCAGTGTCTGAGCATACATGTGTAAACTTTTAAAAATAGTTTGCTGTAAGTGTATAATATGAATCAATCTCATCTTAATATATTACAATTAATGCTTGTGCAGCTGTACACTTGCACTTCTGTTAGGTTAGAGCTCACTTGTAAATAAAGAACAGAATTTTGAAAATGCTGTTTTCAGTCTTTCAGATCATTTCAAAATCAAATGCTGTTGTTCTAGTGCTCTCTTAATACCGTTTGAAATCAAAAATACTTTTCAAAATGAAACATTCTTAAAGCAGGTTGTTGTTACACCAGCCGTTTGATATCAATAGCAGTTTGGGATTAAATCTTGTCATATGGTAGTTGTTTGTAATAGTACAGTACCTAAAATCTGGGATTCAGATTTGAGTATAATCTGTAAACAATCGTTTAGAAACCTTGAGGTATTATTATGGTATATGATGTGTATTCATCACATGTTATACTGAGTTTCTTTGGTCTGTGGAAAAATCCCTTAAAGTATGACTTCTAACAGTACACAGAGGCACATGGCAGGAAGCTGTAGCAGAAACTAATATAATGCATCTTTTCAAAGATTTATCACAAGCCCAACTCACATTTTGGGAAATAATGTTATGATAATAGGACAATATGGACTTAACAGAATTTAGCTATTTAGTAAAAAATGAAAGATGATAGATCATAGGTAAATAAACATACCAATAAACAATTACCATAGGTAAATAAACAAGATTACAATCTGAAAATTTTGGAGAACACTGAAGTCAAGAACCAGTAATGAAAGAATGAATTCTCAGAGGGTCTGTTCAAAGTTTTGAGGCCATCAAAAAGGTGTGGATTTTTTGCTGTTTTAATAAAGTTCTTTACACAGGTCTGAGGTCTTCTAGCATGATTTACTGAATTCCTTTAATATAGCACCTTGGTGAAGCTCATATAATTCTAATATTGCTAAAAAATAAATGTAGTGATCCCATGGGAGTAGTATTTTAAAAAAATGTGAAATAAACAAAACATGGCTTTCACTTGAAGTTTTCCTTTATTTCATGTATTTGGCATAACTTACGAACATGGGCAATTGAGGAAAACCCAGTGAAGGTATTTCCAGCACTACTGTATTGTCCAGGATTTCTATTTAGTTTTAAAAATAGAAGAACTTGATCTATGTGGTAGGGCTTATTTTTCAGCTTAATGGATTGTATTCTAAAGCTTGAAAATATTAGAGACTGCTTCTGCCTATTGTAACTGTCTTCTGAAGTATGAGTTGGGCTATGCATATAGCTCAGGATTTAGAATAAAATGCCAGCCATGCATGGAATGAGCATGGAAACAACACACTTGTCTGTTGTGGTATTGTTCAGCAGTGCAAGGGAAATCTGGACACCACCAAAAGTTCTCGTGATTAGTACAGGCTGAGCCTGTATGTCGTACACCCTACTCAAGCAGATGTGACCACTGAACATTAGGATACTGTATGTGAATGGCACCAGTAGCCTGGCAAACTTTAAAAGACTAAGAATTTGTAACCATGATCTAACCTCTCTAATTGCCAATTTTTATTCCTCTTTCTTTGAATAGATTCTTGATAGTAGAAAACTATTTGCTTGAAATAACTTGTTAAATAAAATATGAAATTAAATTGGCCATTGAATCTCTTGGGGATTTCAAGTTACTAACTGATCTGAATATTGCTCGTGGGTTAGTCCTGCTGATTTATACTGCAGCAGGATAGTTTGGACTCTCTCGCATCCTTCTTCCTAGTTGCAAAATGCTCCTACTTGAGTACTTTAGCATTGTACTGAGACCTACTGAACTTTTGTCTAAAACACTTTAGTAATCGTTAAATTTGGTTTTACTGATATTACTAATGGATCTGATGAAGAGGAAGAAAATGAAGGCCCGTGATGAGGAAGGAAATGAGCGTTTTCAGCAGATATGCTTGACTGTAAATGCTACTTTTATATATAGCTGTGTTTTCTCTCCTTCTGCCCCAAGAAAGGATTCTTTCCTAGATTCTCAAACATTTTAAATCAAGAGCAAAATTTGTATCTTTTCATGGATACTAAAAAAGCTTTCAAATTTTATGTTTGTATATAACTTAACAGTTCTTATTACATGGTTTTGGAATAACTTGCAGTAGCTCAAGAGCATCAACAATGCATTTACAAAATAGTAATCATGTAACCTGCTAATGCAACTTTTTAGCATTCTTTTAAATCAAAGGTACAGCTGTGGAGTCAGTAGACCACTAAGTAGTCTTTCTGAAAATATAAGAATAACTTGAAAGGCTTGCATTATTTATGCAGTCAATGTGTTTTAATTTAACATGTTGTGAATGGCAAGTTTGACCTTTTCTGGTTAAGTCAGATTTCTTCTAATGAAAAGTATCTGTTTCCGGAAACCTTTACAACCTTCTAAAAGTACTGTTTGCTACATGAAAAACAACAAAACCCCCTCTTCTTAGTACATCTGTATGTACATAGTACAATATATAATACATTTTATTACAAATTTATTTTAACTTTTCTTAAATTCAGACATTTTCTTTGTTGGGTTAATGGATCTTCTCTCAGCTTCCAAAGAAGGTAGGAATGGTGTAAAAGTAAGTCCTCAGATGAATGATGCTGAAGACAAGAGAGGTCTTGTTACTAACCTCACTAACATGAGGCTTTTACCTGTGGCATATGTGTTTATATACTGGCACAAATGTGTTTGATATGCAAGAATATTCTTTGTATAATGTCTGCTATCTGTAAACTACAATGTACAGACTATATACACTAGATTTATAGTATACTATGTATACTGTATGTACTATATTGTGCAATATATTCATGCTCTGTAAAGTTTTAGAAGTATTGAGCTGCCGAGTCCATCACTTAGAAAATACTTTCTGGTATAAACTCCTGGAAAAGTTTTAGGTTTATAATTCTGTGGATTAATATCTTGTAAAATTTATTTTGGAAAGTTATTTCCAGTTTGTCTTGTACTGAAAAAGATGTTAATTTTTACGTCTTTATTTCTGTGAAGCAGTTTACTGGATTTCTAGTGCTGGCTGCCTCTAAATGCTGTTCCTATAATTATCACAAACAGAACCATTTTGTATATAACCTTGTCTTGCACAAATGACTCAATCATGAGAGCATGTAAGCTCATTTTCAGAAATACAGCAAACAAGAAATGGAGATATTTGGTAACCACTTCATAATCTTTTAAGTTCCATAAGCTTATTTTGATCTTTCTTAAGACTTGGACACAGACTTCTTTTTGTATTTTAGCCACGTTCCACAATTGAATGAATCTTAATAGTCTTGTACTTCATGGTAATGAAAAAAATGGGAATGCTGAGTGCCGCGTTGTAAATGGGTTTCCTGTAATTTAGCAAAACCATGATTGCATTTGTTGCCTTAGATTCGCTCCTTAACAGCACTGTTCAGCTGCGAATGTGCTGTACCATTTAACAGGCCTCTCTTCTGTCTGAAGAAGTATAGAATGGACTAGTCAACTTTGCTGATTGACATTCATAGAAAAATATCCAAGAACCCCATATGCAGAACAACAAGTTTGCATGTTGCAGAACAGGCTGAGCTGATTTGCACTAGCATCTCTGTTTTTGTACTCCATTTAACTGGTGATTTTTTTGTCTTTGAGTTTGCAGTCTAACTTTAGTATTTATGGTCCCTAAGTGTAATAGGAATTTAGTAAAACTGTTGGATTTTTTTTTTCTTTTTTTAAGAAATGTTCTAGAATATGTGTGCTTCTGTCCAGTAACTCTTAGTAACATCAAAAAAAAAAAAAAAAAAAAAAAAAAATCTTGTTCCAAAGATTTTGTACCTTTGCTAAACCAAAGTAGTGCCCAAGGTCTATATGGTAGAAAATACTGATGCTGAAATTTTCAATTTAGACAAAATAAGTTTGGCTGATTTCTTAGGGAGAAGCAGATCTGTTATAGATCTTCTGTCTATAACAGAAATATAAGCTGCAGAATTGGAGGTGGATGCAGTTTACTGCATCTCTGTAGTGTTATGTTTATGTGTCTTAAATATCAAAAACTATAAACTTATTTTTTTTTCCCCAGGGAGGCAATAATGCAGGGCATACAGTTGTTGTGGATTCTGTGGAGTATGACTTTCATCTTTTGCCAAGTGGAATCATCAATCCAAAAGTTACAGCATTCATTGGTAAGAGGGACATCTCTAAAATAGAAATAGACAATAATGCAGCTCTTGATATCTTAAAATAACAACGCAAAATATATCTGAAAACATATAGGATAAGGATTTTTCTGCATCAAGCTTATATGGATCTGGGCTCCAGTAGCGAAGCTTCTTTACTACCTTCGTAATGTTGTCTGAACTAAATTGTGAAGCTTGGATTCTGGGTATTTCTTTTGCTTTATTGTGTTGCATAGTCTATCTTTGTTCTTATCTGTCCTGTCACTGCAGCCATTTTCCATTGCACAGTGAAATGAATGAATACTGAATCTGAGAGGATTTCTGCACTACATAGGTTCTTGTTAAATGGTTGTCTTAAGATGGTACGGTAGAAGACTTTAGTGCAATGTCAGTACTATATGATGTCAGGATCTATAATGCTGGGTAGATATTATCTCACTGACAGCTTCAGGACTGCTGATTTTGGCATGACCTTTAAGATAGTTCAGTTTTGATGTATGGATATGCTTGTTCTTAAACCATTCAGTGATGCTGGTTGTGTGAACTGCTAGCTTTTTTTCTGAGTATTATGATGGTGGCAAATCTAAGTTTCCTGTAGGAAAACGAGCTTGTTTGGTAGAGCTTTTTCCTCTGTTCTTTTTGCTAGTCTGGTAACAGCACCACCTCTGTTTACACAGTATTCTGTAGTTACTTACCCAGGAGAGTGCCTGAGGGATACTAATGTGATAATGCTAGAAATGAGCTGAGCTTTTAAAAAACAATTATGCTACTAAAATGGAATACAAAAAGGGAAGTTAATTTTAGAAATGAGGAAGAAGCTGTATTCCAGACTATCCCACAATATTATTACTGATCTAAACTGTAAGTTTATTAAGTGTTTTTTTTTTTTTTTTTTTTAAGAGATGAATGTTTGTAGTTAAGACTCGTACTTTAACTGTAGGTCAGTCTTCTACAGATAGATTCCAAAGAATGAAAACTGTAACGTATTAAATGTTTAAAAACTTAAATGAAATACTCTTCATACAAAGCATGATATGTCTCTGAATTGACTGGAACATTATTTCCATGTTCAGCATAATGTGTTAAACTTTTTGTAATGGTATTTTGTAATTTCATCAGGAAATGGTGTAGTAATTCATTTGCCAGGACTCTTTGAAGAAGCTGAAAAAAATCTGAAGAAAGGAAAAGGTGAGAATGTTTTAAGATACTATTTTTAAAAAAGTGTGTGGGGCCTTCCTCAGAAGATCTAGGTAGAGGATGCCTTTGCAAAGGTCATAATATGTTCTAAAATTCTATTTACCTGATAGCTTTCTGGCAGGAGTCTTGCTAAAAGTCTCAGTGCTCTAATGGGCAGTAGAAGCACAAAAGGAATCTTTGTACCATTTCAGAGCAAAATATCATCTAGACGTAAATTATCTGCAGATACTGTTTTGTTGCCTATAGCAGTGGAATTATTAATTAAAATAACTTCTGTGTTACCTCTTTTTAACTGTTAAACATCTTGCAATACTAGCATACAATTTTATGTATGTTGATGCAAACAAATACGATTGGAATCACTTGCTTTTTTTGGGGGGGGGGATACTCATTTTTTTGATAGTTGATGTTATGTATATAGCCATATCTGGCAGTAATGTGCTGGAAGTGAGGTAAATCAACTGTCTAAATTATTCAAATGGAAAAAGTACTACTTGGTTGCTGAAATTGAGAAACAAGCAAAATATATAGAATTTTTTCATCTGGATAATAAGCCTGATTTTCTTAACTTCACAGGCTGATGTTGGGTTTTAATTATTGAAATGTACTTGTTTTCCCTAGGAGGTGTTTGCTTATCCTTTAAATATACTCACTGGAGAAACATGAAAAGCATTTCTCCATTAAACACTAGAAGAGAAAAAGTGCTACATAAAACAAAACATAACTTGAACTATCTTACTTTCATTTTAAGGGCTAGAAGGCTGGGAAAAAAGGCTGATAATTTCCGACCGAGCTCATATCGGTAAGTTACCCAATTCTATTTTATTTTTACTTTTTCTGAATTTTCCATGACGTTAAATAGGTGAAAGTGTTTAGCCATGTCTTTACATTGGTTTGAAAAATGTTTGGATTAAGCCTCCATGTGTTTTTGGTGTTGTAGCTGCCTTGGTTTGTTGAAGATCCTGGAAAAAACCTCTTGATTGCTTAAGACTCTCTTGGGTTTATATTCTAGTGACTCTTTAATCAGAAGCATATCCTAGTCAGGTTCACGTTCCAAGCCAAAAACTAGATATGAAAAGCAGTCAAAAAGCACTTTGTAAGTTAATTGACTGGAGGATTCATTTCCCTCTTATTATGGTAAGTGGTGTTGCTTTTCTTTCCTGAAATTTAGCAGCTTTTCTGGTGGGAAGCCGTGTGAGTGTCCATGGCTTCCAAACTAGTGAATTATCTCTCAACTAAATTGCCATATACTTCAGAAAAGAGACTTTATGGGAGTGGCTATGAGAGAGACTTTATAGGGATCAAGAGAATGACTTTTCCTCTGTGAAACTCTCCGATAGGAGCCTATAAGAGTCAAGCTTTGATCTCAACTTACATTCCATACAACTGTTCAGTTTAGAGCCTGGAGTAAAAACATGTTTAGAGTCCAAACCACCACAAGAAAACTTCTATGGTAGAGGCTTTTCTTGTATCACCTCTAGGTCATCTTAATTGCCTAAATTCGTCCTTTAAATTAGATATTGGGACATAATTGTTGACTAACTGCATGCATTAGGAAATGGGGTTTTTTATTAATGTGGTGGTTATCTTCTAAAGATGCAAACTTTTCAGGTTTTAATCAGATAAAAGCTTATGACACTTTTTTTTTAAAAAAAAAAAACTATGTGGAGATCTGGACTAGCTTTGTGAGTGAACATGCTACGTCAGAATAAATCTGTTTTTTAATTTGGGGTAATTACTCTGTTTGGTTTGAAACAGTTGAATAACTGTTCCTAAATTACTAAAACTCTTTTTTTTTTTGGGGGGGGGGGGGCACGAGGGAACATCACTGCAAGCAAATTATTTAGAAATGACTAGATTATTAGAAAAGTTCTTGTGCAATGATTATATTACAGTGGCAATACTGTGAAGTTTTTAATGGGTAAAGAGATCCTGAATAAAAAGGACCAGTTACTGACTGTCACCTGTAATCATTCAACCTCTTAGAAACAACCAGAGAGTTCATTAATGCTATTTAAAAGATTTTGAAGATGATCTGGAGATCTATTACCATTATAGATACCTTGTCTAAAATGGGCTTTGGCATTTTGTGAATTTTATTGTTAGTCTATAACAAAAGATCAACCAAAATTTAGTTCAAGCTGCTAGGGAGGATCTAATCCTTGAAATTATGGGAAAATGTGGAAATAAACACAAAAATAACTTGATAAGGAAAGTGAGGAAAATGACTCTTCTTTTAGAGAGACTGATCTTACTGAACGAGTCAGTTTCTTGCAAGTTTTCTGTCTTTCCTGTGTAATGAGCAGATCAGTTGTTGAACTTCCAGGACATAGTGCTTAAGAAAAATAAGTTGGTAACCTGCAAATGACTATTTTCTGTTAACCTGCAAACTGCTACAGCACTGTTTATATTTGCCATGAGTCTTGTTGTATTTTATTGTCAAACAAAGAATTGTTGTAGGGATTGTTTTGCATAAACTTTGCTGCTGATACTTTGCAATACTTAAACGAACAAACAAACAAACCCAAAGGAACCCCCCCCCCGCCAAAATCCCCACAAAAACCAATGCAGTACAAGATGAAGATAGAAGTCATCTTCACAAGCAGTGCATTTATGTAATCAGCATTGGAAGATTTTATCCAACTCTATATTGACTGATGCTGTCTTGTTAAAATTAATGTGATCTAGGACGTCTTTAGAATGAATGAGAACATTCTTAAAGTCTCTACCTCAGATTTCATCAGTATGACTATTTATTATAACCTGTTTTCCAGAGTTTCTTACAGTTATGCATTTTCTTCCTATTTGTGGTCTGTACTTTATTTTGGGCCATTACTAGACTTAAATGGTTTAATTATTCTATGGGAGATGTATACGCAGCCTGTAAGTATCCACAAAATAAACATTAAAAAAGTCTCTCAATCACCTCAGAACACTTTACTGTGAAAAAGCACAACTTGTAAAAGAATTTAAAACGGCTCTCTTCTGTGTATATGTTTTTGTTTTCCACAGTGATCAGTAGGCTTAGAATGAGTTTGAATACAGGCTATTCATTACATGCAAATTTTCTACTTAAGGAAATTTTTTTTGTTTTCATAGTATTTGACTTCCACCAAGCTGCTGATGGAATCCAAGAACAGCAAAGAGAAGAACAAGCAGGAAAGAAGTATGTATTTTTATTGCATCAAACATGAGAAACCTACGTGACTTAGTAAACTGGATTTTCTTTATTCTTTGTCGTCATATTTAAAACTATATTAATTGTTCCTTGCAAGTCTTTAGTGTGAAGTATGCAGGTAGCATTTCCTACACTTTTTGTCCTCCAGTGGCAAGAAAAAAATGTATTTGTAGTGAAAAGGTTGTATCTTGACTTTTTTTTTTTGCCACATGACAAGAGTTCCAGCTGCTAATTTGCTGTGTGAAAAGGATTGCTGCTTCTCAATATTTAAATTGTTTACTAGAGGAAATATGTTTATATATGTATATATAAAGGAATTCTATTCATAAAGATTTAAGGACCACTTCGTCATCTCCAAATACCATATTAGTTCTATCAGACTTTAGTTATCTAGTGACTTTTTTTCAGAAGTGCATGGAAAGGTTCACGCTGTCTGTTACATGCTGTTGCTGACCTTATGAAAATTTTGTAAGTTCCAAAAACTAGGTGTTGTGTTTCTAATTTGTGATTTCTAAGTAGCTTGCCAGTTCTTGGGGATGGGGAAGGAACTGGCAGAATTAACAGCATAACACATCTACAGTTGGAAAGTAATGAAGCACTATAGATCTATAGATTTGAGATTAAAAACTTCAACTCCTGGGGAAGGTTGTGTATGTGGATGGAAATTCAGTATTCCCTACTGAGATTTCAGATAACAGGTATCATCCGTGACTATAACCTTTAAGAGAATGTCTGATTTTGGCAAAATACTTGTTTCACATAGGTTGTTATTGCATGCTATCTTTTCAAAAACTTTAAAGAAACAAATAAGAAGTTTTGTCTTTTTTTTAATGAGTCAGTATCTGTATATTAGCTATTCTTGAAGAATGTATGTGGAGTACAGAATAAAACTGATATATGGCAGTATTTGTGATTAAAAACATTAGGTCACTTGGCTACTTGTGAGAGGAAAATACTTTATTAGTCAATGTTAAAGACTGTAAGAGAATGCCCAATAAAGAAAATAACCACTTTCCTCCATTTAATTTGGTTTAAGGAAACCCAGATTTTTTTTTTTTCGTGTAATTCAAAATTAAAAAGTTTAAATCATTCTTAAGTTTTGTGTCTGTTCTTTCTGTGGTGTTTTATTATATGGTTGAAGTTTTGCAGCAGCCGTAGAGTTCTCAAGCTTGGTAAAACTTCTAAGGGATTAAAAATACTAAGCTGTACATATTTCCCCCTAAAATTTTAAGGGGAGCTAAATGACTAGAGCATTGGAAGTGCTACTACAGATTGGCTAAGCACAGGAAATCAGAAATTGACTATAAAAAAACTATCTTTGTTGAAGGCCCTGAGACAGTTTCTTTTGCAAACAGGAAATAGAAGTAGCCTGGTAGCATGCTAAAGTGTAGATTTGACTGTTTAGTATATTTTGTATCAAACTTCTGTGTGTAATGCTTTAAAGTTGATCAGTATAAATAAGCAATAGCTTTAATTTTAACTGAACTGAATGCTTTTCTGTTCAAATGTGGCTCAAGAGTAACTGCAGATAAGAATCATACAGCTCTCCTTGTAGAAACAGTATAGAGAATAACGATCTGATGTAAAAGGATAATATGCTTATACTGCTGTTTTAACATCTATAGTCTACTGATTGAGAACTTAATTGCTTTATGAATTGATGTGTCTTACAAAATAAAATTCTTAAAAAAATCTCTGTGAAAGGTATGAATTTGGATAGGTTAGAATCAATTTAAGCCACAAACTCCTAGTTAGTGAGGAGCCTCGTTCTGCTTTTGTTAAATGATACTGTTCTATATAAGGCAGACATACCTTATAGAAAATAAGATCTATAAAGTTAAGTGCAAAACTAAGTATAGCAGTGTACAGCAAACTTCTGAAAATACTGCACAACTGTTAGTTTCTCCTTTAAAAAATACTTGAATTTTGAAAGAGATGGGGAGATGTTCGACGAGTTGATTATGATGAATGCAGTTTAGCTCCATTTTGACAGCTGTTCAGCAAAGCTCTGGTGGAAATGACTTCCTCATTTTTTAAAAGCTAGCAGTGTTATACATATATGTATGTATAATACTTCTAAAGCCTTCCAGTGCCTGACTTTATGTTGCAGCCACTTCAACTTTGTCTCTGTGTTTTGTAAACTCAATTTCTGCCTCCTTATGACCAGTGCTGTTTCTAACTTTTTCTTTCTGATTTCAAATAGCTGCTACACTACTTTTTCTTGTAGGGTCTCCTTTCTTGAGTTAGGGGCTTTGAAAATCTAGTAGAGCCCTGGGGTGGTTTCTTTTTTTCTTTTTTTTTTCTTTTTTTTTCCCCCTACAGAGAACCCTCCAACTTCGGAAAATGGCCTTTTGTTGTATAACTGTTTTGCTGAGACAACCATCTGTTGAGACCACAGTGATCACTGGGATGATCAGTTTAGTCTCTTTACACTTCTTCATGCTGATGCATAGATTTGTTTCATGGACTGTCCCTTTTTGTATTTGTAAAATAGTTGATAAAAGGTCAGTAGCCCATACCTTAGACTCCAGAAACTGAAAATAATAGAAATAAAATGTAATTGTGTCTCTGCTACTGATAGGTCGTTATTTATTCTCTGACTAGAGTGATAATGTTTTGCAGCCTCTTGACATATTTACGTAGTTTTGAAATCCAAAGAACAGTCACCCTCATTTTCTGTCCTATGCCCTGCTACCACTCTAATTTTTTAGTGTATGGGATCATTCTTCACTCTCCATCAGTCTTAACCTTTTACTCTTAGGTGTTCTGCCTTCTCTTAATCTTATACTGCAGCTCTTTAATGATTTGAGTATGTATTTGCTAGAGTTTCTTTTTTGAATGAAAATATAAAATCAGTATATTAACTCTGAAATGTTAGTTAATGTTAGCTGTTAATGTCCCTATCAAGTTAACTTATTAGCACTGTTCTGGGATTTGGTATTGCAGTCCTACAACTTGTATGTTGTGACTGGATTATTACCTTAGCTTCTCTAGATTAGGTGTAGGCAATGACTCTTTTTTAATCAACTTTATTAGTGGGAAGAGTGAGACAAATCAATTGTGAAATTTAGAATAGCAGGTAAAGTCCAGGTAGAGGAGTGTTAAAATCTCTATTGAAATGATCCAGTTCTGGCAAAATCTGAATGGAATCTGACAAGCTTCCTGCACCATATCAGCTGAAAAGGTCCATTTAGTATTGAACAGTTTAAAAAATTAAAAGAGAGTTAATGTGTTGTCTTTGAAAATATAATTTCATGGGTATATGACAGTGTTGCTCACATTATGCAGATTAGTTTTATTGCTTATTGTATCATTCTGCTTAACAAGGCTAAGTCTAGCTGTACTTTTCTGACAGTAAATTGTATCTTGTGATATCACTGGCTTAAGCTAAAAGGTATTCAGTTCTGTCTGCTTGTCAGGAAAAAAAGATAGGTAGAGGTAAAAACAGTAATTCGTGTTTTCAGAATTAGCTGCAGTAAAAATGTATTCCTGAACTGCTGCTTATGCGCATTTTGAGCATCAAAGTCACTTTTAGATTTTGGCCAGTGTTTATATTCTCCTGGCTCAAACTAAGGCTTTCAGTATTAAATGAAAGATTTCTTGCGTACAAACTTGAAATCCGTACTGTCTGTTCTGCTTTATCAAGGACTTTCTTATCTTCTTTCTAAGAAGGTGTTCAGGTAGTTTCAGTTCGTACTGTCAGAGGATGTTGTCTTGGCATTCAGGTCCTTAAGTGTAAAATTAGAGAAAATTATCATTTGAGCTTTTTGTAGAAAAACATTTCACTAGAATGTGAAAGGTTATTGCTTTAAAAACAGAAGTGTGTGGAAGGTGTGTCCATAAACTAACAAACATAAAGACATTCTGAAATTAAGTTGCATACTAAACATATCTTGTGCATCAGTAGCATTTGATTTTATGCTAAATGTGTTTTAGCTTTTAAGAAAGAACAACAACTTGATTTTTATATTAAGAATAACTTGTATTATTATCTTTTGAAAGTTTGGGAACTACCAAAAAAGGGATTGGTCCAGTATATTCTTCAAAAGCTGCTCGAAGTGGACTCAGAATGTGTGATCTCGTTTCTGATTTTGATGAATTTTCTGAGAGGTAATTTCTATATTTTAATGCACAATTTCAAGCTTAGTTTTCAGTTTCTGAGTAGGTCCATGTGAACCTGGCTGCTAATACAGATTTTTTTTTTTTTTTTGGTGTGCTGTTCTGCTTAAAAAAAATATTTGATCACAAAATAGTTGTAGACATGTAACCAATAGAAGATAAGGTGGGGAAGGGAAACAAACAAACAAAAAACCCGAGTGAAAAATGTTTGCCTTTCAGGTTCAAAGTGTTAGCCAATCAGTACAAAGCTGTATATCCTACCTTAGAGATAGACATTGAAGGGGAGCTGAAAAAGCTGAAGGTAAGCCTGCTTCTGTCTTTCAATGATGTGATCGCTCTCTGCAGTTACTGACACACAAACCTCTAGCCTCTTAAATGCTTCTATGAGGAGTCGATACATATCTCATGGGAGATTGATATGTACTGATTTTTTTAAAGAGTCTGACTCCTTATGGACTCTTGATGCTTCTTTATGCAGCATTTGAAAACCTAGTTTCAGGACAGCTATTTGTAGACTTTAAGAGAAAGTCATATGTAGGGAGAATTCTTCTTGCCTTTGCACTTGCTCAAACATACTGGCTGAAAAAGAAGATCGTAATTGGGGGTGGGATGTCTTCATTGTAACGCAGAGTATGAGTTCCTTTTGTTTGAACCTTGGGAATTGTATTATATTACTATTCTAAAAAGC
This sequence comes from Rhea pennata, assembly GCF_028389875.1. Lineage (NCBI taxonomy): Eukaryota > Metazoa > Chordata > Aves > Rheiformes > Rheidae > Rhea > Rhea pennata. The sequence continues at coordinate 41,355,104 of NC_084665.1, forward strand.
TAGCTTACTTTTTTCTGTACTGGTAAGCAGTAACCTGATAGCAGCAGAACTAATGAAGGCTGATTGTGAACAAACTAGTCTTGTGGTTAATTATGAATTCTGATTTGAAGTTTTCTCTAACTGGAGCACTTGTGAGATTTTTTTTCCCTAGTGTTGATTTCTTATGCTTCATAGTACAAGTTTGCAGTGCAAGCCAAGTTCATACCTGGAAAACTGTCCGGTGCCTTACCTTTACTCAGCCTTCTCCCCCCCTCAGTGCATTTTATAGAAACTTAACTCTTTGAAGCTTTCTGAAGGGTAAAAATCTCAACCAAATTTGACAAATGGGTTAAAAACATTAAGGTATGTGTGCAACAGGGGAAGGAACACACAGTTACATATGCTGAATTATTTTAGAAGATCAGACCAAAGAAAATCATCTTCCTTTTATCTTTATTTGCCACTAAACTCAGTTTGTCAACTCTAGAAAGCAATATATGGGAATTCTTAGCATTTCTGCTTGGCTTACTGTAAATGATGTCACTTACACATGTCAAATTGTAGAACTTTTATCAATATGTAGACCTAAAAATCAGTTATAGCAGAATGTTTTATAATCCTTTTCAGTTTCCTTCAATACACATCCTGACTACAGAATATCAGAAATTCATTGTTAGGGTGAAAACATAATATGTAGTGTAGCCTTGGGAAAATTACTTGCACTTAATGTTTGTTTTATGCTAATGTAGTTCATTAAATTCTGAAAGAGTAAAGCTGCTATATTTCATGTGAAGTGAATCATTAGTATGAGAACTTCCATATGTTCTCATGAGAAAAAGGGGCTGTGTGCCAACTGCTAATTGGAACATTATTGGGTTCTTATACCCAGTTCCTCAAAAGTATTTAGGTAACTTGCCCTTAATTCCAATAAATAACTTAAAAAATTAAAAACAAGTGAATGCTATTTTACAGCTGCATGTGTTTGTTGGCTTCAGATGGCTAGCAGTGGAGTTTTAGAGATGCTGGTTTTAGAGAAGAAGTTTTGAGTACTTGTAAATGAAATGCTGAATACAGTAAAATACTGTGATTATACTCAAGCTTGAATCTTTCTGAAACATTCAAAATACTTAAGCAGCTTGGATTTGAATTTTTTTCTTCTTTTTAGGAAGAGCCTACATGTCTACTGTATAAATCTGAACCTAATGTTTCTCCTTTCCTTGCCCACATATTGGTACACATTTATTTAGCATTTCTTTGTTTGCTTTCCTTTTCCAAAAGGATTAAGACCCTTGTTATGAGAGGGGAGTAACACTTAAACATTTGCCTGCAACAGTTCTCTGGCTGTCTCTTACAGTAAAACTATAGTAGACATTAATCTTCTGTATTACTCAGGGCTACATGGAGAAAATAAAACCAATGGTAAGGGATGGTGTCTATTTCATGTATGAGGCTTTGCATGGATCGCCAAAGAAAATCTTAGTAGAAGGTGCAAATGCAGCGCTACTGGACATTGATTTTGGTAGGTATAGCCTCTTGAGAAACATGTTGCTATAAATTTATGCTGTGAAAAGAGAAATTAATACACTCTCTGTACATACTTGTTTTTGTGAAAGAACTTCTGCGTTTTGGGAGAACAGTATTCTCTGTGATTAGCAAATAATCTAAGAATTAAAGAAATTAATGTTTTAATTACATTCTTCTAAAAAGCTTAGACTTTTCCGAGATTAATCTTTTGGATGACAGTAAGGATTAAGTAACTGAGCTACTTGTCTTAGAGTGTAATTACTACAGACTTTAGTGTCTATAAACTTCATATGAAATAATTCACAGTTGTATATATCTGTGGAAAATATTTCAGAATAAAAATTGTTAGCTTTTTAATGCTTTATAACAGAGTGGCAAAATATATGTGCAAAATATTTGACTTTTGAGGAATATGCTTGCATTTTTAACCCCCTTTTTGTAACTTAGAATTTCACTGTTTTACAGTACAAGGAAAGATGACTGGAAACTGGATTGTTAATTAGGCAAGAACAGAAAAATTATCGCAAACAACTTGAAATTATAAATGGTGCTGTTATTCTTACAGTACTGCAGATTTGCTAATGGGGAGTTTCTTGGTAGAAACAGCTTTTTCTATTGTGAAATTGGGATCATTATATTCTGAGGAACAGACAAATTGCTGTACCTCTATGTAAGCATAAGAGACCTATACAAGTGGCTTCTATGGTCTGCCACATTTATTTTTCTTCAATCTCCCCAGTATTGTAGCTTCATCATTTTTCTTTTTAGAAAGATGCTTAAGCCTGAAACTGAGACCCATGGGAACTACTGTCAAGTGAACACAAATTGTAACACACGCTACTTTCAACTAATAAGAGTTCTGATATTGAGAGTTTTTAAACATGCAGGTTCAGTGCCTTCTTTTAAGAGCTTATTTTCACTTCTTCCTTTAAGAGGAAGATACTTTTAAGAATAATCCCTATAAAGTGTGGGCACCAAGTTTTCCTGCAATAACATGAATGTTCCCTTTTTAACAAGTCAGGAAAAAAGAGGAAAGAAGTCTTAAAATAGATCTATCACAGGAAAATGTTTTGATGCAAAATTGTGAGATATCTGCAGTAAACTCTAGCTTTACGTTTTAAGGATTTTGGTTTTCACAAAACCATAGAAAATGTGAATCACATCTAAAAATCATCTATGTCTAATGTGTATAGAGTTCATTGGGTCACTTGGATTTTCTCCTGCCTGTATTTTGAGAAAAATCGATGCAGAAATCTCTACTCTCCCTGGGTAGATACTGTCTCAGTTGGTGGAATACTTAGGCTAGCAACAGACAAATCCTGGCCAAAGACAAGGCAATGCCAAATTTAATTGTTGAGTATACTGAATAAGGCACAGAAATCTTAATGCTGAAGTGAGTTTTAAGAATACATGTCTGTCGACACCGAAGATACTAAATCCAAAGTGTCTTATGTTCCATGCTGCTTTTGGGGGCAGGCATTAAAGCTCTCTTTTGTGAATGTGTTTGGTTTCTTCTGGTTTTCTTTTAAACACTGGATGAGGGTAGACCAGTGTCAGTATAGCAGCCTGGAGGCTGAAAATGAGTAAGAATTGTCTCATTGACTCCCTTTGACATCCCCTATTTATTCTACCTGCCAGAAGAGATAAATCTAACTACTGTTTTGGAAGAAATGTAAAGCCTTAACCAGTACTTACTACCTATAAATCTATATCTTTCTTTTGAGCGATTGAATTAGGCAATGCTACCTAAAGCTAGGCTTCAAAACCTCAGTGTAAAAGTCTCTGAAAGATTATGACTTTAAGTTGTCTACTACTTTCAGTTACTTTTATCTCGGCTGTTCCTTTCTTACTCATCTCTCTGACTCCCACACTAAGAAAGAAAAGAAATTTGAAGCATGAGGAAGTCTGGCTTATATGCAGTTACTGTGTCCCTGGAGCAGTCGTTCAAGATTCATGTTGGAATTGTGAGGACTGGCTTACTGTGTTTAATCTTCCATTATTTAAACAAAGAAGTGTGAAACTAAACATTTTTAGCTATTTAACCCTTTAGCTGCCTTTAGTATCCAGGCTATTCTTTAAATGAGGACTTTTTTAATTATTAACATTATTGTTGTTATTATTTATTTTTTAATTTTATCCATGGAAAAACTCACATCACTAAGGAACTACACTGTATTTCAGAACTCTTTTTTTTTCCGTTTATTTTGCTTGTGTAAATCAGTCTTTTCATTCGATAATGTAAGCAAAGCTTGTCTTTCCAGAATTTTACGTTTCTATGCTGTTTCTTACGCTTATATATTGTTCACCAGTTTGCTTCAGCTGATGTTTTTTCTCCTAAATGAAAAATGATAAACATCTATATTCTAAACTGTTAATACTATTTTCTTAACAATCTCTTTTCATATATTTACTTAGAGCAAAGTGTAAATATATTTTATATAGTAGAGCAAGGCATGTTTTTATGGTGCCTCATTCTAATTTTTGACTTGTATGACCATTGAGAATTGTTATGGGGTCAGAGTTTGCTTCTGTACCAGTTGAAGTAAGTGATAAAGTTTCTGCTCCCTTAGTAAAGAAGGATCAGACAATGTAGGTGTGAACCAAGAGCTCATTAAATGTGATTGACTGTGAAATGCATGTATTGTTGTGTTTCTTTTGCCGAAGTGCAATGTAGATGTACTCTTTGTCTGATGAGATTTCTTTTAATAGCTTAAGAATAGAGAGTTTTAAAAAATGATTCTTTTTTTGTTTGCTTGTTTTATTTTTAAATAGGCACATATCCTTTTGTGACTTCATCGAACTGTACAGTGGGAGGTGTTTGTACAGGTTTGGGCATGCCACCGCAGAACGTTGGGGAAGTGTATGGAGTTGTGAAAGCATATACAACCAGAGTTGGCATTGGTGCCTTTCCTACAGAACAAAATAATGTAAGCGTTATCTACGCTAATGTGACCTGTAACTGGATAAAATTGCTTGATGTTTGTCTTTTATGTTAAGTCAGTATTACTGGTTAAATAGAAGCAGATGACAATGGGTTGGATGTGTCATTCTTCTGATTCTAAACTGAATTTACAGGACTACTGGATCTGATTGTTGACTTGTCAGATCTTCCTGTAGAGTAGAAGCCCTAGAGGAGGAACAACTTTTGAGAGAGTTGCTCAAAAAGCATTCTCTTAAATTAGCAGTAGCGTTTTGTATTTTTATTTTCATCTTGATTGACAGATTTGTAAAATATAGGAGGGAGAAGAAATCTTAAGGTAATTTACAATTTACATTTTTGCTGTAAATGGTGTAAAATATGTGATGCAGATGTATACTGCAAATATGAAAATGCTAATAATACTACTCTTTGTTAGGATATTGGAGAATTACTGCAAACGCGAGGTAAAGAGTTTGGTGTGACAACTGGTAGAAAGAGAAGATGTGGCTGGCTGGATCTTGTGTTACTCCGATATGCCTACATGATTAATGGATTTACTGCGTGAGTTATTTGTGATATATTTGCTGACGACTTTAAATCATGATATGCAACAGATCATTGTACATGGTACATGTGCTAGTCAGTAACGTTCATACTGTCCGTATGGACGGAAAATGGACTTTTTATAAAGATTTGATTGCCTATAGAATTCCATAGCTAGAAATGAAAACTTTTCCTTCCTGAATGGACAAATATTTTCAAAAGGTACAACAATTAGGTTTAGATTTAGTCTGTAATTGTGGGTATTTTGTCTGAAAGCTAGATAGTAGTCTTAAATAAGACTTTTTTCACTCAGAGAGAGAGCGTAGCACTAGAATATGTTCCCGGATGTGGTGCAATCTCCTGGCAATTGCTTCTGCCTCAGTCAGGAAGTTGGACTAAGTGACTCTCAGATGGTTGTTATCAGATGGTTAGTTGTTTCCTACCAACATTTCTGTTTCTATTATTCAAAAGCAATCCTAATGTCATAGAGGAGACTAGAAACTGAACACATCTCATGATTTAAAGTTAGTGTTATGATTTTTATAAAGTTGCTTGACAAGGATATTCATTATTCTGAATGTATCTTTCATTCTTCTCTTTTTGATAAATTAACTGCCCCTCTTTTTTCCTAACAGTAAATATATATATTTTTTTTAATTTCTGTATGCCTAAATTCTTTCCTTTATACAAGTGATATACTACAAGTAAAAAGATCCAAGAACTGCTATGGCTCAAAGTACTTGATACTTCAAGCTATTGCCCCCCTCTTCTCCCAGTCAAATACAATACAAGGGCCTTAAAACCTGGCATAATTCTTTTTTTTTGTTGTTGTTGTTCTTCATTCCCCCCCCCCCACCAAGACAGACAGGAAGCTATTGCTATCTTTAGCAGTATATGTAAATATAGAAGACTTGAATGTGACTTTCTCTGAGATTTCAGTTAAAATGAAAGATAAGAACCTGAAACAAAACTTGTATAAAATTTCTAGTAGATCCATCAGTGTAAATATTTTCTTTACTTAAATGTTCTCATTTTCCTTGTCCTTTGTATCTTTCATTTAAAATAATACGATTGAGAATGCGGGTGGGTATCTATAGAGCCAGTACTTGGTTATTTTGCTGCCCTCACAGTGGGGCAGGAATATTTGGCAGAAGAGCAGACAGCAACAGGCATCATGCTATAAAACCATCTCATATGAATGGTCATAGATGTCTTGACATCACCTTGACCAATAAAATTCTACCACTTAAAACTGGAGATTAGTCACTTTGAGGCATACCTGTTCTTTGAATTTTGCCCTTTTCCTATAGTGCCAGATCTAAGTGCCAATACAAGGACAGTTTAAGTTAAAAACAAAAACAAACACAAACAAACAAATAAAACCAACCCTCCCCTCCAAAATCCACAAAACACCACACAAAAAACTCCACAAAAACAACAACAAAAACCCTAGATAAACTGAACAGTGCCCTACCAGCTGTTTTTCTCAGGAAAAAAAAAAAGATGAGTTGTAATGTGCAGGAATCTGTTTTTGTTTGGTTGGATTTTAGTATTTCTTAAATGTGAGGAGAATTGAGAGTTATTAAACATGTTTAAACAGAGTAATGTTTCTTTATAGCTTGGCTCTTACCAAGTTGGATATCTTGGATGTATTTCCCGAAATCAAAGTTGGTGTTGCATACAAACTAGATGGTGAAATCATACCTCATTTTCCTGGTAAGACTGCATGTTTATAATTGCTATTTTAGATTTTGGTGAAATGTAATCTGGTACTTAAATCACAGGAACTTGTTACTTTAGCATCAAGCCATTCTGCTGATATGCACCAGAGACCCATACTGTATAAAAGACACGTGCACCCCATAGTATCATTTGTCTACCATAAAGATGCAAAATGCTTTATAAAGCTTCAAATTTTTTAACCTAAATGTTATTACTGCGTTATCCCTTTTCTTTAATACAAGCTGAGTTATCATCAGGCTAAATTTGAAACACTTATTTCACACTCTAAACCCAGTGTCCTATTCCCCCTACTCTATTCATGCTTTGTTGTAGCAGGACAGGTCTTTATTTAACTGTCAAGTGAACCAGATGCAGGAACTGATCCTGCTGAAAGTCATTTTTTTCCCTCCTGGTATTAATTTTTGAATAGGTCTGTTCCCTTTAATGGTTTACAGAGCAGCCAAAAACCAATGGAAATGATGAGGGAGTGAAGAGAATGAGCAGCTAGTTTAGGAGAACGTAAGAACGCATGTTTCAGTGGCAGAAGCAGCATACGTCTGAATAGCATTATAGAAACTGTAGTCCCTCGCTGAGGGAGGAACGTGGTCATTTTAGGAGATTTACCAGAAAAAATATACCTGCATGTTTAAAATAGTGATTTCATGGGTAATGCTTTTTTTTTTCCTTTTTTTTTCTTTTCAGTTTGCTGTAGTTATATAGTCTAGGAATAGGAAGAACATCAACCACTATTGAAAATTAGGCTTTCTGATTTGCAAATGGGTCTCTGATCCATGCTCGTTGCCATTTGAAGGTTTGAGGTGACTTGCAGGTTATGATGTTTTATGGTAACACTAGCAGAGAATTTTTTTGTGGGTGAAGAGAGCAATTGTAATAAATATGATTCATAACAGGATTTACAAAATACAGAGATGTAATTATGTATAAAGGAATAATTGATAAATTTTGTCAGTTACCAAAACTTGTCTTTTAAGGGAAATTCATAAGGAATTAACTAAAGATCTTTTGGTTTTTTGTATGCTTAGGTATTCTCTAAGTTACTTTACCCTCCAGTATCTTCAAACAAAAGTACCAACTGCTATCTGGATGTGTATTAGTTGACATGGCATGTCTTAACTTTTATTTAAGAAGTGTAGTGCTCATCTTTCACTAAGTCAGGGAATGCTTTTCCCTCTTTTTAAAATTCAAATATTCCCACCCTGTTTGATATCCTTACTAAAATGTTAAGGAAATGGTAGAATCTACTTCAAATATCCTTTGAACATAATGGAGAATGCAAGTTTGAATTGAGGATTCTACACTGAATATCTGTATTCAGATATGTTATCCGTAGCCCTCTCATCTAACCTGAGTGCTATCTGAACTGTCTTTTGCTTAAGCCAGGAGGACTTTATTTGACAGTCTGTCATTAAAGATGGCATACTTAGGTCCTCATATTTTCTAGTGCTGAAGTCTTATTTCAGTGATCTGTCCAGCCCAATGTGGCTCTTGGAAGGGACCAGAATCTTCTTGTGACTCTTGAGGGCAGACTTTGGTCCCTGTGTATGCCCAGGTGACAGATGGCTGACCTTTGGTCATAGCTGCACAACATGGCTTATCCACCAAACTGCATTTTTCTTTATTGAATTAACAATTAAGAATTCCAGTAGGAAGTCAGTAGAAGTTGTTGCCTTTTCTGTTGACTGGTTGTCTTGCTTAAGTGTCAGACAGGAATCTGAGCTGAACTTTCAGCAAACTGGAAGCTGCTGTCTGTCCGAGATGTGTTCCACATCTCTCTGCTGTGCTGCCCAACACTTGGCTGTGCTTTTGGCATGTATACTACAGATCGTTGTTCTTGGGTACTACAGGTAGAGATGTATATATTTATTTTTTTTATTTTTGTTTTAATGCCACTTCTTTATTGACATGTTGATTTTGGAATTAATTTAGAAGGATTCTAATCTGGGAATCTTTTACTGCCAGAGTGTTTCTCCCTCTTCCCCTCACTCCCTTTCTCTTGGAGAAGTTATTGAGTAAACCTTTTGGTGAGATGGCTGTCTCTATAATAGAAACACTCAGAGTGCCCATTATCTCAAGAAAAAATAAAAGCCATATTTCATATATTGTTCCTTTTTCCATCTGGATCTCAGAATCATAGGTGTGTCACTCAGTTTTTTCAGCCTAAAGTTCCATGCAAGCTTCATTTCTGTTAAGAAAGAACACTTTATAGCTGGTCTTGGTATCGTAGAGGCTCTACTCTTTTGCTGTGGAGCTGGACAGGATCTTTTTGCCAACTGTGTTCAATCCTATGAGATTATGAAAGAAAGGCAGAAATCCCTACCAGTCTTGAGCTGATCCAGATGAAGAGGAATGTGAAAGCCATGGTTTAGTCCTGCCAGTATCTCAGTACAGGTTTGGTCAACAGGTGATCTCCGTGCAGAAGAGCGCAACCTCTAGCTCAGGAAATCTTGAAACTACAAATTCTTAGGAAGCTGTGAGAGTGTTTTGGAAAAGCTTCACTTTATGAAAAGTGTGTTTACCTTTTTCTTATGCTTTTCCTTGGCCTACTGTTGGTCACAGAGCCAAGAAACTGCTAAATGCATCTCTGGTCTGATCTGTATAACTGTTTGTGTGTTCAGTTTCTGGAATTTGCTGGAGGATCTTGCATGCTGAGATCTTTTCATGATAAAATCTCAAATTTCAAATATTCTTTTTGAATCGGAAGTAATGTCACCCAGCTTGCTCTCCAAATTATGTACCAGACTACCAGGTATCATTACATTTGCTTTCTCCTTTATCTAATACAGCTGTTAATGACGAATGTTCCAGAAAGCCTAAAAGATAAACCCCTAAAGCAGGAGCTCAAAGACATCTAGAAAATAATGACATTTTTCTCCTACACTGAGCTCAGTTCATGGCTTGTATTTATCATCCTCTGTTACCACACTAATTGGAGCAAGAAGAGAGAATCACTTGAAACTTCAAGAAATATATTCCTTCTGTCTTCCTTTTGGGAAGCAGGGAGCTGAACTAGTACAGAATAATGGAAGTTTATAAACAAGATTAGTCTGTTTAGGTGCAAGTCCTTTTAATTTTCAGTTTTTCCAAGCTAACTTCATCAGAGAGGCCACAAAGTAAAATTGAATTGCTCACAGACTTCCAAGATGGAGTGTTCAGTCCCTCTTTCCCCTCAGAGAGAGGGAGACTGGCATCTTATTATGGGCCACCTACAGTGCTTGCGGATTAATTTGTGATTTTGCACTTTCAAGATACTGAGGTTGTTGATATTTGCCTTAACCTATGAACACCTCAATTCAAAAATTGTGGGTTTTTTTCCACTGTTACAGGCTTTGAAGTCAGTATAGCGTAGCCTTACTCAAAGCATCCAATTCATAAAGGCCATCCTTACAGCTTTGCTACTATGGTACTCTTATCTTCACCAGGACAAATTATTCAGTATTCTGAGTTTTTTGACTACACATGTGCCAGGGAGATTAGTTGCGATGCTATATTTGCAGGAGTGATTTGAGCAGGATAGCTGAGACAGAGCTTAAATAACGTTAATTATTGTGCCTTTAGTAGAACTGCCTTTCTCAGGAGGATGAGAATGCCAAATGCCTTCCTATTTTTCTTTGTGTGGATGTCTTTCACCCATCTTCAGGCTTGAAGCTTCTGTTTCACTGTCCAAGGTTGTCCCAAGACTAATATTCCGATGATTGGTGGAATGATTCAATTCCAAAGGAATTGTGCTTAGCTGTTTTTCCAGTACTTGAGAGCATCATAGGATTCGGAGTTGGTGGACAACACCATAGCAAGCTATTTTATAAAGGATAAGATGGAATATACTCATTGCTTCCATTCTGAGAAGTAATTGGAATGGACTCTGTTCATACATCATATGTGACTCCATATTTTCAGGTCTGTAGAACCAACTGAATGGACCAACTCTGTCCCTGTACTGTGGACTCTCATGATAGTTGCTTAAAGACTTTATTTTATGCATCTTCCATGTGTGATTCTATCCAAGAATAGACCATCTGATGTCTGATCAAGATGAACATTGCAGATTCTGCTCTGTAGGGAAGAAGGCTTATTATAATGCAGTATCCAGGTATCCTGTAGCTGAAGACCTGGAGAGATAGTGAGCTACAGACAAACAAGAGTCTGTTCTAGAGTTCTGGAGCAATGGATTCATGGCCATCAGAAGTAGATTATGTATAAACAGTACATCTTGTGATTACATTTGTTTAGTAAAAAATACATTTGTATGCCATTGTAAAATGCATGTTATTCTTTGACACTTGCAATCTGGTACATAGCTTTAGTTTCATATTATCCAAATTCCCTTGTAAAGGGAGAGTTAAATTCTTGATATTTGTACAGAAAAACAAAAAACCTGGGAATTAAATTTCCTGAAAAATGCAGGTTGTGGTTTAAGCAAAATGTATGCCTGTGTCTGTTGAATACCAGAATTCCTGAAGTCCAAGTCCTGATGGTTGCTGAGTTTTGTTTTCTCCATTTACATTAATAAAAAGGGAAACTAGTGCTAGTATTACCTGCCAAACAAACTTCTTCATGTAGGTCAAGAATAAAAAGCTTGCAGCTACGTGATCAGTGGTTGAGAATGTATCAGTGTTTTGGACATAATAGTTTTGTTTCTATTTGCTTCTCAGCCAACCAGGAAGTCTTAAATAAAGTAGAGGTTCAGTATGAGACACTCCCAGGATGGGATACAGACATATCAAATGCAAGGACATTTGATGAGCTGCCTGTAAACGCACAGAACTATGTTCGCTTTATAGAAATGGAGCTAGGTGTTCCTGGTAAGTAAACCAGACTTTTTTCCTCCCCTCCTCCATGAAACTTGTCTTTTTTTGTATTCTCCCTTAATGAACATCCAAAATATTGAAAATTAGATTTTTTTTTTTTTTTTTTTTTTAGCTATGCTTATTCTGAAGTACCTCGTGATTCTTAAAGCTACTGTTTTACATCTCCTTTTTACCTATCTGTTTAGCTGTTGAATTGGAAGTTCTCAGAAGTTTCAGTATGTGTCCTTTCTGTGGCTTGTACTATAGTTCATGTTGACCTGAGATTTTAAAAGTTGCTTGCTTATTTATTTATTTATTCCCCCTAGATCAGTTGCAGTAGGGGTTTAGTTCTGCTGCAATTAAGGAGGACTAGCAGGACTACTGGTATACTAACGTGATATTAAATATACATGACAGGAGAAGATTCTAAACCAATCAACTGCTCTTATGCTCCCTCATATTTTCTTGTGGCTCTATCCAAAGATGAGAATTAAAAGATGATGCAAATTTTTACTTTTCTGATAGATGCTATGTATTTTTTTTCGTGTATCTGGAAAACTGATATATCTCTTCAGGCATTCAAGACTACTCCTACTTTTTAAAATTAGCAGTGCACTCTTTCTTTCAGAGCAATGCACGTAGTTATCATTTCTTACTATACTAACAGTCTATAGTGTGTTTTTCTTCATAGACCATAGCACTTAAGATCTTAAGCACTTAAGAAGATAAGCTTGTATCTTATCTTAAGATACAATAAGATCTTGCTTTGGATTATTTATAACAGTTTGCTTTTCTCTCCTGCAGTTAAATGGATTGGAGTAGGGAAATCCAGGGAATCAATGATCCAGCTGTTTTAAAGATTTCAGATGCATGGAAGAAAGCACACTCCTCAAAAGACTGCTCACTCTTAAATGCATTAGTAGCCCGCAAAGCAAAGATGTTGGAAAGATAGATTTTTGCATGGAAAGGAATGCTAGAGTTGATATCCCCAAATCGATCACTACTCCTGAAAGACTTTAACATGAACTTGTATCAGTTCATGGTCAACTGGCGATTTCCAGGACATTTGTTGTCTTTGTTGTTCATGGTGCCATCAGATTTTTTTTTCTTTACCTAGTACTTACTTCATAATGTAATTTTTGTTTGAAAATCTAAGGTAGCGTTACTTTCATGACTGTTTGTCTTTGTTACCGTGTCTCTGCTTTTGGCGGTGTTACTTCCCTGAAATTTTAGAAAGTAAAAATAATGCAGTTTTGCACAGATAGTTTTACATCCTCATTATTTGTATTCCTAAAGCTGTTGTATTCTTTATGGCTGCTCTTGTACGTGATTAAAGAGAGGGATTCTGATTTTATAATGCTATAAATGCTGTCTAAATTATTGTGCGATCTGTTTTTCTTTTTTTTAAAAAAAGGTGTGATGCCAAGGTGTTGAGTAATGTCCAAGGGTTTTTTAGCTGTACAGCACAGAAAACTTGTTCTTTGTCAGTCATAGAGGACACTCAAGTGCTTACCAGAAAGTGTGCGCAAAAAGTTAGAAACTTGATATTGTAAAAAGTTAATTTGCAATCATTAAAGAACAATTCTGATTTTGAGTTAAATGCTTTATATTTTTTTCTAATATAATTTTCTGGGAGGTGATGGGCATGGGGGATCCAGTTTTGCTCTCAGCCTTACAGTTTGGGAGAGGACCAAATCATCCCTCCCTAGCTAAGGGGAATCTTAAATTACAAAGCTGTCCTGAATTCCCTGATGGAGAGAGAGAGAGAGAGAAGTATAACTATGTGATACATAATTTACAAAATTCCTTTAGAAAGTAAAAGCAATATTAATATTTTCCAGGAGATTGGACTTAGCCCTTCAGTGTGAACAAAAATAATAGCTAAATATTATCTTCCATGGAACTGTAGGGAAAAACTGAGGGATTTTGTGCTATAAATGAAGCCAAAGGCTGGGGAACTAGCTGGTTCAAGGAGTGAATAAATAAATGAGGGAATGCTGTGTTTTTAAAATGAGTAAATAAATGAAGGCTACATACATGTCTCACTTCTGGTAAGCAGAGACCTTCAAGTTCAAGGCCTGCCTCAATTTTTCCAGTGTTTCATGAACCATACCTTATTTTTCAGTTGGTGAATTCAGACTCCTAGATGTGAGAAGATTTCTAAGAAACATAGCTATAGACTAAAATGATACAAAGTACTTGTGCAACTAAAGAAACGAGCCAGAATTCTGGCTTGGATGTATAGTGATTTACACTCTTCTGCTTTCTTTTAAGTTCAGCTGTGATTTTTCTTTGATTCTTCCATTAAAGTACAGCTCTGGAAAGCTGAGCAACTTCCTATTAACAGTATTTGTCCAGATGGTAAGTGGTCCAGGATCTGTTGCTGGTGTGTATTTATTCTCGTGACCTGGAATTAAGATTTTTTTCCTCTTTAAATATCAGATGGTTAAACTTGGCATTTTTAAAGCTTATTATGTTGTCCCTGAATGCCAGTTTTTCATCAGCCATGCTAGAGTAAATTATTGGGAGCAATGCACTATGACTTTCTTGGGGTGAAAGAATGTTTATATCCTACCTAATTTTTTACTTTTTTTTAAATGCTGCTTTTCCTGTCCCTTTTTTATTTGTACGTGTGGTGAGATGGGTCTTTTGGTGAAGCTGGGATGCGTTATCACCTATCTGAACACTGAAAACAAATGTTAAAAGCTATGGAGATTGTTTCAAGCTTTGTGTGGTCTGCTTTTGAATTCATGTTGTGCTCAACTGCAGAAGCAAGGAGGAGAAAGAGTTGTCATGGAACAGCCTGATGCTCTTAAGCAGTGGCTGAAGTTAAATGGCTTTGAAGGCTCTTATGGTTTCTTCTCTAGCCAAAATTTACTGTCCTGCTTTTTTCCCCTTAATGAGTCAAGTATCTTTTGGCCACAAAAGAATTGCCACATTCACTGGCAAAAGGCTTTCAGTTGTCTGTCACGGACTACACAACAAGTAAGCTGCAATAAAAGGGAAACTTTTGTACTTTTTTCTTTTCTTTTTTTTTTTTTTTTTTTTTTTCCAGTGACAGTCGTGTATTTCTCAGGCCCTTTCTGTTTGCTTCTTTCCTACTGGCCTGAAGTCTCTTCTGTTCCTAGCTCTAAGCAGATCGGATGGCAATATGGGATAGCAGCTGAAATTGATTCTCTGCCAAGCGTCCGCTCCTGCTAATGGGGTGTTTGGAGGAGGCACAGGCACCTGTGAGAGCTGAGCAAGCTGATGACAGGCAAGGTATTCTGATCTTATGCCACTCTTGCTGCTGCTTAAATATTTACTAGGTTGATACTCCTAGGCTTGTGCTGCACTGCAGCATTTAATAGCCCTTATGTCCCTATGGTTTAGTGAGTCTGCTTTATTAACCTAATAGGAGAGGAAGTGAGGGATACTTCTGCTGCCTTAGCCTTTCCATTTGTAATCCACATGTAATTGAGTTTTGGCATGCTGCTAATGGACAAAGCCTTCAGATAAAGTGGCAGACAGACATGCTGATGTAATGCATGACAGCTGCTTTTGCGTATCATCATTCTGGAAATGTACTTTCTAATAAAGATCAGCATTTCCGTTCTCTGTCACAGACAGTCCCCTTAACAAAACAAATAATCAAAAGTTTAGCTGGTTCAGAAAAATACGGCAAAGTTACTGGGAATAAGGGATGCAGGAGTCTAGTGATCTCCCTCCCCCACCCCACACACATCTTTTACTGCTCCTGGCCTCTAAAATAATGAAACTGTAACCTAATGCTATACTAATTAAGCACACTTCTTTTCATGCATAACAGCTTTACCTATTTAAGGTAGACTGCTGTGTATACATAACTAACATATGCTTATACAGATGATGCATTAGTTCCAGAAACTCAGATTTTTATACCATTTTTTGTTCTGAATGTAATCTCATTTGACATCTCATCTTTAAAGTATCTTGCAATGAATACACATTTAAAGGCTTCAAATAGATGATGTCAGGTTAAATCCTAATGTTCTTCACTGCCACTTTAGAACTATTAAATCAAATGCATCAAATCAGTGCATTTTCTTACGCTATATACATATTTTCAGTGATGAATCAATGTTTTCATACATCTAGGTATTCACCATTTAGCTCTTTCTATACACACTACTGGAATTATCTACTGTATATTTGAGAAACTGCTCTATTTTTAGAGATAGCAATCTGTGTGAATATAAATAGTTTGTCGTCTTCTGGTTCATTGGGAGCCTTCTGCATATTACGTAGGGAACTGTGATACCCTGGAAGTTTTTGGTGGGGGAAGAGTATAGTTTTGGGGGACAGGTTGCAGCTCTTCTGGAAGAAGTGAAACAAGACTTTATTCACTTTTTTCTCAAAGCAGTGTAAGATTATTTGGTTAACTTCACTCAGATGAACTTCCCTAGTCTGTCCTCATACCCTCCTCTCCAAGAAAAGGAGTATTGTGTGCAGAATGGCATAGTTAACTTACGTATATTGAGAAATGGCAAATCAAATGCTGCTTTGTAGAAGTTTTCTTATACCAGTAAATGGCGGTCTTTTTTGTTGTCTTTTGAAAATAAACATATTGTCTGAGAGTTGAATTGTCAAAGTTGGGTTGGAAAGTTTCAGCTTTGTAGTTTCCTGGAGCTGGTTGCAGTTGACTGAAAGGTTAGGCAGAAAGCATATATCATTCTGTAATCTCATGCTAACATATAGTCCACTATCAACCTAAAGGGTAGCCAACATAAATGTACTTTCTAATCTCTTGCTGAAACGAGCACTCAGTATGATGCAGCTGTAATTTAGTAGATATTAACAGCCTGAGTATATACAGTAAGACCCTAATAATTCAGTATTGTTTACTTGGCTCCATCTGATTGCTGCAACTAGCGTGAAAAAAGAATGTATTTCTTGCAGATAAGCAATTAATTATGCTAGTTTAATTTTACTAGAACTATTAAAGGCTTGGGTTCCCAACAGAAGTAGCCTACAATCCATAAATAAAACATGTTTCGAAGTTAATATGCAGTACAACAAATTTTCTTAGGGAAAAGAATTAACACTACTTAAGGCAATTTCCTTTCTGGATTCTCAGATGCCTAGTGAACTCAGGACACACAGCACTCCTGGTATGGCCAAAAGCCTTTGAATGTAGTTTTGGTTTACTCTGTCTGGGTTCTCATGTTCCTCCTTTAGGCCAAAGTCATAAAAAAATCATTAGGAATTGTTGGAATGTTGTCCATGATAGGCATAAATGAGAACGGCTTCTTCCAAAGTTCTTTCAGGTTTCATTTGACACACTGGCCTCGCCCTGGAGCTCCTTTGCATGCGTGTGCCTTATGTACACGTCCTACTTGCCCAGGATAGAATCTGTAGACATCCTTTCCAAGACGAATAACTGGGCTGATAAAGCAGGCAGACAAAAGAGACATTTATGGTGATAAAAGCAGGACCCTAGAGAACAGGACTATCACCTGTATTGTGGAAAAGCAATTTTTTTATATGGCAATTGTGAAAAGGGGAGTGAAGGTATATTTTTGTCTCAGTAGTCAGCTTATTAGCAAACAAGAAAATGACTTTAATAACAGCAAGTTCTTGCATCCCTTGGGGAGAAAAAAAGCTCAGATGAAAGCATTGCTTTTTAGAAGCGCTAAAAATCAGGCAGACTTTTCTTCACAAAATTATAAGAACTCTTAAGCAGATTTCTTGTATGATTGACTGATAAACTGGCTGGTATGCATAATGTGTGCTGTGTGTTTCCAGAGGCTCACCCTGGTGGCTAGATTGGTGCAGGATCCATAAACTGCCTTAGTCTGATCACTGTGTATGACATGACAAATCCCTACAAACAATGATATAAAATGTTAAGTTGCTGCCAAGAAGCTACTGATAGATTGCTTGCAAGATAACTTGCTTATGTGGTTGAATGTATTGGTCTCCATTTTGACACCAAGAACATCTATAGAGTAGCATACCTGTTAGGACTCTTCCAGGAAATGATTAGAAGAATTAAAGCAGCAGTATATGCATGTAAAAATAAAGATTCTAAAAAATGTTAAATTTGGCAGAAATATGGAGATTCTTAGATGTGTTGCACAATATCAGTAGCAGGTCTTGCAGTAAAAACAAATGCAGAAAACAGTTAACTTTTTAAATGGGACTTCCTAAGTCAGGACTACATTGTGCTGTTCTGTTACTCAAAGCACAGTTTCTTTGCAGATTGATTACCCAGGGGCCTGATGATCTACTCATTTGTCTTAATTAAGTAGTAATTAATTTTACCTCCTGAGGAAAGAAATTTGGCTGATTTATATAAAACAGTGACTCACTAATATTTGGAAAACAGAGTAGATGTTTTCTGTAGTTTGTTGCCCGTCAGAGTTGGTGAATTGTGTTTTGGCCACTCCATGGCAACTACTTCACTGGAGTGTGAATTAATACTGCAGCTTGAGGAGCTAGATGTTAAAATCAGTTTTTACCAGAGATATTAGTCACAGACTGATTATTTTTAACAGTATCATGAAGCTGCTGTCTAAAACTCCTTGAATACATCCATAATTTGATCTCTTCTTTTCTTTTTTTTGCTAAAACTAAGAGCATTATATCTTTCACTTAGTTGTGCAGCACTGTGTAAAAACTTTCTATCCAATTTAGTCTACAAAAGAATGTATTTTCAAGCTTTAGATAATTTCAGTCAATCTTGGAAAATGTAGCTATACAACATACAAAAGTGACAACTCCAACACTCGCACACAATATGAGCTGTTGAGAATCACTGTTATATTTACCAACATTTCCATATCCCTGTCAGCCAGCTCTGTACAACTGTTGTCCTCATCCTTGTCAGCAGCACCAACAAAGATTGCTCTCCTTTCCCCTACTTCTCCCCATGGGGGATTATTATTCTCCAGTTTTATTCTTAATGCCTTCAGTAGGAAGCATTCCTCATGTTCTTGTCCTTGGGAAATTGGAAAAGTTGCATCTTCCTTCCTTCAACAGAAATTATTTATCAGGCTGCCAAACAGTTAACTTGGCTAGTGCCAATGTGTACCACAAATTTAACAGTCTTGCTTCCAAACCTCAAGTTGCTTAACTATCGCCTGGTGTACAATCTAAAGGCCCTCTTCTCAAAATATTTCCTCCATCCTGGATGCATCTAGGAACACTTTATATATTATATATAATATATATTTATACATGTATATATAAATGTATATCAATAAAACAAATAACTTCAATGACTAGGTTACAGCTTTCTCTTGTAACTGCACATAAAACTGCTGCCACAAGTCTCGGAAGCCTCTGAGACATGATGTGTTTAAAAAAACCTCAGCAGGCCGTGAGCTAAAGTAGCTTTGGCCTAAATAGACAAGGCACATACAGCACACTAGAAAGGAGCAAACCGTAAGACACAGATTAAATGATTCATTTAAGGGCTGCAGGAAGTCTGAGAGACATAAGGGAAGCTAGTACATCCAAATGCTGGAGCCATACAATTAAAATTATAGTGTGCCCTGTAATCTACCTGCTCTACCGGAACCATCTAGCTGCTCATGTTAACACATAAAAATTCTCTGTTCCTGTTTTTGAAGCTATTATCTAACTAGTTAACAGCGAAAGAGGCTTTTTTTTCCAGGGTAAAATTCATTCTGCTTTCCAAAAGTGAGAAAGCCCATACCAATAAAGTTTATTTTACTAAGGAGTGTTTCTGTTTACCAAGTGGGTGCAGTTGGAGACTGTTATATGAGTTTACCTTCTTAGTTCACGCTCAGTGAGTCTGCAGATTTAGATAAATTGCCAAAGGAAGATGAGAGAGGGCTGCATAGTGAGGGCCTGCCTGGGCACGCTTCCTTTCCCTCGCTAGGACCGTGGGGACAAATCCCTTCGCCTCACTAGCTGGGGCGTTGTGATGTTCCCGCCTTCCCTCGTGGGCACGGGAAAGCAGCTCCCCCTTGGCCTTGGGCCAGTCCAGAAGCTTTACCCAGCCAGAGGCATTTCTGAACACTATTTGAGCAGGTTTGCTAGCAATATTGTAGTCGACTACGTACAGAATAAAAAGAGCAGGGGCTGTCATACTGAAGATGTGGATATGAGGAGGCCAGGAGCTAGGAAGGGGAGGGAAGAGTCTTGATATATCAGCAAATCACTGGGATATGAATGTCCACGTACTCCAGAACGAACATCCTGAATACTGCTGTGCTCGGGTACAAAGTGCAGTGTGGTGTCTTTTGCTAGTCCTTGGGTCGCGTATGTTATATTACTTCTGGATCTGAATGTAGGAGCATCTCATGACTACAGTAAAACTTAAAGAAGAAATTCAAAGTGGGAGAAAACAAAAAGATCTGACAAAGGAATAATGACTTCAGGGCTCGATCTCTATGGGGTAAACCTTCTTCTTATGTTTTGTTGGATGTACTCTCCAGTACATCTTACTTGCTGGAGGCAGAAGATGAAGCTTTATTTAACCTTTCTGGAATTAAAACTATAGGTGTAATCTGAGCCTGGATTTTCTTGTGCAACTTTGTCATATGAGCTACAACCTACATCTCAGCATTGAAATAGGGAGACTTCAGAGCAGTCAAATGGAGCAAGGAAGAAGGAAGAGCTGTGTTTGCTTTCTGAGACACAGGCCCCTGGAACCAAGAAGGACCTGAGAAGTCCTCTAGTCTGTGGGGCCTTGGGTAGGAGAAGGGACTCTGCCTTTGCTGATCCAGGCAGATGTGTTATGAGGCTCCTGGTATGAGACATTATAACCTCGCAGGCAATCTGCTGTGATACTTCACCATCAGAATGTTTCTCCTAACATCCGCTCAAATCCTTCCTGCTGCAATTTAGGCTTGCTGTTTTGTGTTGTGTTTGCTGTGGGCATGAAGTGCAGCTTATTCCCTTTCTCTCTGAGGCAGTTTTTGTGCATTCATTCAGGTCCAGTCATCTTTTGCTCAGACTAGTCAGTTCTAATTCACTAAAGCTTTACTTGTAGGATTTTTTTTGAGATCTTTGAGTCTATTTTTTATTCTTTTATTTCTTTTTTGTAGTTGTTACTGGCAGTTGGGATTTGAAAATGCTCACCATTTGTTCACTAATTCTTGCAGTGCTGAGTAGATGACATCATGTATCTTGCACCAAAAATTCCAAATTCCAATTATGGATTCTAGTATGATAGTTTCCCTCTTTCCGATGGCATAGCTTTGCTGATTTATGTTTCATTCTATTTTGTATTTGCCTTTTTTTTTTTTTTTTTCCTTCTTACATGTAGAATCTTGCTCGTAGTCTGACTGGGTTGCAGCTTATTTTTCTCGGTTCATTTCTCCATTCTTTTAAAATAATTTTGAATTCTTATCCTGTTCCGTAGTATACTTGCAGTTCCTCTCAGCTTTGTGTTACCTGCAGATTTATTAAGTATGTTATCTATTTCATCACTGAGTTCATTAATGAAAATTTTGAGTAGTGTGAAACCGGGACCCATTCATTGAATACATCTTGCTGTTTTGATGGTGAACCACTTTCCAAAGTGGTTTGATTTGTTTTTTTTTGTTCGTTTGTTTTGCTAACCAGTTCTACACCAACCGCACAGCAGTTTTATCTAGATAACATTTCTTTGTTTGTTTATGAAAACATCGTGCAAGGCTGAGCATGTCACCGTTTGAGCTGATACCAGCAGCTTGCTAATGCTGTGAAGAAACTGTCCTAAGCTTCACCTTGAGATTGTTGAGCCTTGTGCCAGACCCATTCACCTTGCTAAACAGGTGGAAAACGAACCAGCAAAAAATAAGTGAAAAAGTTTCTGCAGGTTTAGCAGGCTGACTTGGCTCCCGGAAGAGTCCAGCAAGTAGCAGAGGTGCCACAAGGGAGGAGAGGACACTGCAGCCCTTGAGTGGGGCAGAAGTGGGACATGCCTCTTTGCATAAGTAAATTGCCTCAACTACAGTATGTAACTTCAACCTAAGCCAGTGTCAGGGCCTTACTGAGACTTAAATGAAATGTTTACTACATCTCCTGAGAAGAAAGTTTGCTTGTTGAATATGAATCAGGGGGCAAATACAAATAGCATTTTCATTAATTTTTGGAACTAATACTTAAGTCTAAGGTGATCTTGGGTGCTCTTCTTTAATTAGATGATTTTTTTGTGCCACTTTTTCACGTGTAAACACCCTGAATATACTCGTTCAGTCAACACTAATGCATTAATTAGTATGGATGACAGCTGTCTACTGAATCACGGAGAAGCGATTCAAAAAATGACATTGTCTCATACATGTTGTCTCATGCTCACTTCAGTATCAGACTTGTTCTGCAACAGGATTAAAAGATGGATTTTCTCCTGCCATCCAGCTCATTCAAGGCTTCAGTCATTCCTGAGAAACACCAGTTTAGTTCTCATCCAGAAACAGACTACGGACATTAGATTTGGACCTGGCATTATGCAACCCTTTAGTCTTCAGTTCTCCCCCCCCCCCCCAAACAAAACTATAATTTTAAACCCAGTAATCTTGGCATACATAGAGACTCCTTGGAAGAGCAACCAGGAGGCAGCACAGGAACGGAGAGACCAGATGCGGCTGCGTCCCGCCGCATGCGCTCTAGGCTGGAGGGGAAGGCTCTGAAGTTTGCTGCGTTGGAAGAGTGTTTTTTTTTTTTTGTTTTTTTTTTTTAAATAAATTCAGCACAGTCAGGAAGCAAATTAGGCACAGTGAATGAAGAAACCTAGAAAGTTGTTTGGGGGCCCTTGGGGATAGAACCGGACTTTAAAGGCCCCTCAGCGGTGGCACCAGTCCTGCTTGTGGCCATGTTCTGCACGTGGTAGTAGCCATGTGAGAAGTTTCATTCCTTCCTCTAACAAATCTCATTCGCGTCCTCTTTTCCTTTTCGGTATCTTTTTCCCTTTCCCAGCGCTGCCCTCCCGTTAAAGCAGCCCGAGCCCCCGCCGCCCCGCTCTAAATGTTTCTCCCGCGCGCCGTGCCCGCGCAGGCCTCTCGGAGGCTGGCGAGACCCACGGGAGACGTTGGCCCCCTCGGCGGCAGGAAAGCGGGGGCCGAGGCGCCGGCCTCGGGCTGGGAGGGGGCGGCTCGGCCGGGGCCGGGCGCTGGCGTGCTTCGGCCCGCTCGCGAGCCGAGAGCGCGCTTTGCCCCTGCCTTTGGCACCTGAGCCCGGGCGCGGGCGACTCCGCGTTTGCGAGGAGACAAGGAGAGAAGCAGCCGAGCTGTGCCGAGGCTCGACTCGCCGGAAGAAACCTAACAATTCTTATTTACCAAATTGACAAAATCCTATCATTGCAATTAAGGCGATATGTAATTAACTGTGTCTTAATTACAGCAGCTGCCACTTCATCTGAATGCGGCAATTTGCAGAGAGGCCGGGGGAGCCGCTTTCGACGGGCGCCTGCAAACAGCGGCAGCGCGACCGGCTCCAAGCGCGCGGCTCCCGGCGGCCGGGGCGCCGCGGGCCCGGCCGGCCCTCCGGAAGCCGCCCGGCGGGCAGAGCTTCGCGAAGTCCTCTCAGGAGCCCGCTGCCCGAGGGCTTGTCGGGCGCCTCGCTCCATCCGGCTCGCTCTCCTCCGCCGCGGCGCTCGCCGTCGGTCAACGTCGTGGGGGCGTCGGGGCGCGAAAGCTTTGGCGGGCGCTTCGCGTGGCTGGCGTTTGTGACGAGCCATAGGGAGCGGGGTATGTTTCCTTTTAATCCCCGCCGCGCGCTTTCACGGCTTTATCATTCGCGGCAGGTGCCCGGCTGGCAGAAGCGAATTACGCGGGTGGGCCGATAGCGGACGCTCCTGCAGCGCGTTTTCTTTACGTCTTGTGACCTGACGTACCGTAAGAGGGAACGCGTTAACCAGGTCCAGCTTCGGAGAAGGCCGGCTTCACTTCTGAACTACGTTTTCAAAGCTGGGCGCTCGTCCCTGCTGCAGCCTTTCCTGACCCGCGTGACTGGTGTCCAGGGAGCTGCTGTGGACTTCCAAAGCGGATGAGTTTTCCCTATTGAATCACCGAGAAGGTTTTGTTCTTTGCAGAGCCACGTGGGTACAAGCCGCCTGGGTTTCATCTCCTTTCCTGCCTGACTCGGGGGCTGCTGGCTCCCGCTTGCTGCGTGCGGTCGGGCTTTGGTGACCGCGTTGGTTCGCTGGCTTTGGGTAGTGAGTCGTGATGGGGTGGACGTGCTTCTTCCACCCCCGGAGAGTCGGTGTCAGGTGCCCCGTTAGCCTCGGGCAAGAGCGGCAGGTAGCGCCAGGGTCCCGGGCTGCCGAGCCCTGCTCGCTGGCAGCCGCTGGCGCAGGGGATGGGGCTCAGGAGCCACTTTATACCTCTGTGGCTTAGTTTACTCCTTTCTAAGCTGGCTCAGAGAAGTCGCTCGACCTCTGCAAACAGCATCGGAGCATCGGTTATAGCTCACAAATACAGAGTTAAAAAATGCTTCTTGCTGAGCTGCAGCTCGGAAGGAGCTGTGCCCCCCTCCCCGGCCCCACTGCTAGTAAGCGGGACTTATGCTCCTAGGCTGCAGACTGTGCCTGCTGAAGTCACCAGACATCATTTGGGCTCCGTAGATCAGCTGCATTTATTTGTTCCTTACGTTTCACAGGTGAAATAAAGCTGCTCTCTACTGAATCAGGCCAGGCAGCATATGCTGTTCTGCAGCAGGCACGCTCCTCTGACTCGCTAACTGAAACTTAAACCATTTTCTGCGCATTTTGCAACCTTGCTTTGTCAAAAAAAGATTGGCTTATTAATATGCACATCAAGAACAGGAAAAGACAGGGTGACATCCCATCGCTATTTAAATGACTGCGCAAGTTCCCGTGGATGCTCGTGTGACCAAAATTTCACCAACAGATAGCACTTAGCTGTTAAAAGCTATCTTCACATCACACTGCAGGACTCTAGACTGCAGCTGATGGCACCTTAAGGAAATGAAGACAGTTAAAACTTGTCCATATTAATCTCTTTAAAAGCACTTATTTTGAGTAGATTTACATACTGAATAGTGCTTCATGGAAAACTTTGTAAGCACCTTTCTCCTTCTGTCTTATTTGGGATGGGCCTCTGTGCACCAGTTGTATTTAATATCAGATATATTTGCATGTATTCATGCTCTTTATTTCATTGATCTTTGAGTTTTGCTGCCTACGTATTTTTAAAGATAAAATAATAGAATATTCTGATGTAGCTATTTCCACAGCAACTGTCTGTGGTGTCACTGACTGTGCTTTGGGTACGGTCATAGCAGAAGAAATTAAATTAAAAAAAAAAAGAAAAAAAGCAAGCCATCCTCCCCCCGGTTTGCTTAACCAAAGCAGGGCTTCTAGGCAGAAACGATACAATTTTCATAGACACTGAGTGCTTGAGCTTTCACTGATGTTTTTTGTGGGCTCCAGCATGGGTGCTGGGCAATTAACTTCTGATAACAAGATTTAGAAGCACCACCCAGAGCTTCCGTTGTGTCCAAGTGCCGGTAGCCACAACAACAAAGAAATACAGAAAATACGAGACACCAGAGGGATGGTTTTTTTCTTCAAGTTTCTTATGCGACTGCCGTAGGGTTTTGCTGTGTCCGATTGACAGTACAGTCTTCATAGACTGACATACAGAAAATGCTGTGAGCAAAGCAGTCTTTTGAAGACCCTTCTCTACCCTTCCTTAGGTAAATGAACTACGTTTACTCTCCCACCCGAGAGGCAAATCTGCAGTTGGTCACGCACAGTTTAGATTCAAACATCTGTTGTGCAGTTAAAAATGTTCTTTCAACATGAAGTTGTTTGACAGCAGCTAACGTTTGGTGTCTGTGAAGTGATGTGACAACGCTGTCCAGCTATAAAAATGCTTCCTCACTGCTGCTTCAGTTGTTTATGGGCTGTGAAGAGAAATGGGCTAAAATCCCTGGATTAGAAGAACTTCCCGGTTTTTGTTAATGTGCCTCACACCCGACCCAGAGCATCTATTTTGGGTATCCAGACGCTGGGGCTCTCTCTGCACTAGGCAGCAGCAGTGCCGACCCAGGGACTGTGAACAAAGGGCTGCGAGGAGCTGGGATGAGATCACCAAATCCATTTGACTTTATTCAGGATTTGAGCCTAGGTCTTCAGAGTGAAAGTGAGTGTGTTAACCCATTGTGGGAGTTAATTCCTTGCCTAGTAATTATTCAGGCATCATTAAAGCACGCATTGTGCTAGAGGTCAAATCAGATTACTCTAAAGAATTTGGAATGGGAAAAATGTTGGGTTTTTTTTCATTGGTCTAACTGTTTAGTTATCTCAGTGTTTAGCTATTTATATTGTGCCTGTCACTGTGGCATGTCACTGTATAAACAAAGAGATTCTCTAAATCTCTTATTATTCTAATGGCATTAATGTTCTTCATCTGGAGAAAAAGGAAAATAATTTCTCCCTGGAAGATAATCGAATAAGTGGTTTAAAGTAAACAGCAGCTCTGGGAAAATTGCTCTTACAGACTCACCCAGGCAGAACAGTAGCGCAGCTCTGCATTAGCTAGCCCCAGCAGCCACCCAGTTGCACCTGGAGACGTTGCTACCCACACACTCTCCTAAGGCTAGAAACAAGCCATGGACTCCAGTGAGAAAGGCTACCCTGAAATGGCGAAATGCAAAGGCGAATGACAGTCTAGATCTATTTCTTTTGCACCAACATTTACAGAGAGAAAGAGGAGCAACAACATTGCGTTACTGTAATCTCTCATGCATGAATGTCATCCTCAGCAGAACTCTCCTCTACAGAGATAAGCTGGATGCTGCCTTTAAATCATATATTCTGGCAGCAGATGGGAGAAGCAACACGTGGTTTGGGTTTAGGGGTATTCATCTTTTGGTGATTCACAAAGATGCAACTTGTAATTGCAGATCCAGAAACATGCTGTCCTTCTAGCTGAAAAAGAAAATGTGAGGATAACATCACCATGTTGGGAGGGGAGCAGTGAGGGCAGAAGCAAATTAGGAGCACAAAAAGTCAGCTCCTGGCTGGCTTTCCTGTTGCAGCAGCAAGGGGAGAGGAACTGGAGACTGGAAGCAACCTGAAAACAGAGCAGATTGGGCTATAATTGTTTAATAAGATGATAGTCCCTCTTGGGAAGACATGATGGCTAGGGAGGAAGTCTAAATACTGAGACTATTTCAGTGCTTAAAGGCAATGCTTGGGGAGTCTTGGTGTCTGGCATGCTTCTGCGGTATTAAACCGTTCTGTGAGGAACAGAGGGAGAGGGTGAGAGCACGAATTGGCCTTATCAGGGACAACTGGTAAAGGGAATCTTAAAAAAGCCTCCATAAATTTTACCTTATGTTATTTTTTTAGCCTAGTTTCATGTAAGGCCTAGGTGATCACCCTGTCAGCCCCCTTCAAAAGACTTTTGAACTTTCTGACTGGCTTGAATGAAAGTGATGGTCTCAAAAACGTTCAGTTCCTACAGCTCAGTTCCTTTGTTTAAAAGAAACATCTGGGATGAAAAGATAAATTCAAACCTGCAGTAGTTCAAGTACACTATTAGCGAGGTGCCATGCAGAAAAGAGGTATTATGAGCACCCCAGCTGCAAACAAAGCATTGTAGAAGCAAAAAGAATTGCTAATGAGAGTGGGGTGCAATCCAGGTGTAAAGCACACAGCCATAGGGATCCGAAATTCATACATTCAGTGGCCCAACAGTAACTATTCATAGTCCATTTCAAATTGAATCTGAATTTTCTACAAACTTTTCCATCCGGGGACTGCACATGCTTGCGTACTTTGAAACCCACAAGGAGAGATGTGTCCTGAGCATAGGACTCTACACAAGCTCCATACCTGAGTGGTTTAGGGGATGTCAGAAATGTATGGAGCTGCGCTGCTTTTGCCAGATGATGCGGGAGAGTAGGACCGAGTGGCTCACGGGCCTGAAACCAGAAGCTTCCTCCTTCCATCTTTGCCATTCTTCACTTGTGAGGGGTGAGATGGACGAAAAGACCTCTTGAGGCAACTTTCAGCCCCACTGGAAGTGGGAGTTAGGAGCCTGCCATATAACTGAAAACAAAATGTCTTTGTTGTTGGCCAGTAATGCTCTCTGGCAGAGAGCACTAAACACCAGACAAGGGTCTAATCAGCATCATTCATGTTTCAACCAGGCACACAGGGGACTGAATCTGCACATTAAACAAGTGACACAAAGAGCTCCCTGCACCTAAACATCCTGATTTGGGTCTTGTCTTTACTCTGCAGCAAAGGATCCTTGAAACACAGAGTAATAACATCTCCTAAGTAGGAAACAACTCTGAACTTGGAGACGTAATGGCAAAAAACATTTTATGCAGTGTCAGGGATGGTTCTGCTTTTGCACACATCTGGATTTTGCCAAAGGGAAAAGGGCTGATCTGTGCCCCAAGCTGGAACAGGAACCATTTAGCAGCTGTCTCCTAACTACTGCAACATGCAAAACTCAGAGGAGCTGTGTACTGACCAAATTCTCAGAAACTTGGATAGCCTGAAAAAGTGTCCTCCATGACTTCTTTTGCCATCTCCCAAGATTCATCTAGACTGATTCCGCATTCATTGACCTAATGGCCTTAAACATTCTCTGCAGTGCTTGGGTAGGATACTGAAGGGAGTCACTTAGTCTATCAACTTCTTCCCTGCCGTATGTGGTAGCACACCAGGCCGACCTGCACAGGTCGGGGGAGAGGACAGTTGTGAGCATACAAATCTCTTTGGGGCAGGATCACTGATGTGCAAACACCTGCTGATCAGCATGACTTTTTTTTCCTAGTAGCACAGATTCATTTTACAAGGTAAACTAGGATTATTGCACTTGTATGCCATCCAGTCTACCTCCTTTGGCTACCTGTTGCAACCTGGCAGATAGGTGAGGTCCTGAACTAGGCAGTCATCGGATAGCTTGGTGGCAACTGTAGGAGCATGAGCATTGGAGTCGCTGTCCCTTGCTGCCCATAAGGTGAGATTGCCTGAGAGGGACCCAAATGCGCTTGACACTGGCTGGGTGCATGCATGAGTACATGAAAACCAAGATCCTGCTGTAAGGCTGCCTTGCTGCTGTAGCATTGTTGGACAATTCACTGTTTTTCAGTGTTAAAGAAATATTACAGAAGAATTACACCAGGACTTGGTAATTCAACCTTTGATGGAGCCTTTGAAGGATACTTACCTCTTGTTCTCCAGCAGATACAGTATCCAGTGATATCTTTTAAAAGATAACTGGGGCAGAAATGATGCTCATGCTGTGAAATAGGTCAAACATGATGTGACACCTTATCCGTTAGCTGTGAACCCCACCATTGCTACTCTGCCTCCATATTGATTATCTGACAGTTTAAAAATGGCCCTGAAACCCTTGCTTGTCGTCTTGTATAATTGCATTAAGGAGCTGGCACTGAAGTGGCCCTGTGCCCTTTTAGCTTGGAGATCCAATTATTGCTTCTCATTTCTGTAATATGGGAAAACAGAGAGGGCAATCCTAATGCACAGATGGCCAGTGATTTACATCAGGAGCCATGGGGTTAGAAATGTCCCAACAGAAAAATCACACTAGCCTTTCTTTTATTGAATTGTCTTCAAATGATGTATAAAGTCAAAATCCTGGCCACCTGTGGCCACTAAAGATTGAGTGGTGCTTTTTGCAGAACTGGTAGCACCCATGTCCTGAGCAAATTCAAGGAAGGGTATGTGTGTGTGGAAATACACTCCAGCTTCTTAAATTTTTCTTCCTGATTAACATGTACAAAAGAGGCATTATTTTCTTCCTGCCCTGAGTTTTCCTATAATGTTATTAAACCATAGGCAATCAAATAGTTACTAGATGTTGCCCCAGAGCTGGGAGCATTTCAGCTACGAATTCAAGAGATCCAAATGTTTCAGTTTGTAAAGTGCCTGGGAAAGGTAGTAACTGCCTTGAGAAGAGCTCTTCAGTCCTGGAGGCATTTTTACGAGTCTTTAAAATGTCCCCAAGTCTGCTAAAGACTGAAATACTAGCAAAACAAAAATTGAATGCACTGTTAAACTTCTCTTTAAATCACTGGATTCATATGAAAGATTAAAAGACTGAAATACTAGCAAAACAAAAATTGAATGCACTGTTAAACTTCTCTTTAAATCACTGGATTCATATGAAAGATTAAAACAGCCACTTAGGAGCTGGTCTGTTAGCAAGAGGACTCAACTCTGACAAGAGTAATGGTGAATTACTGGCAGTGCAGTCATCTTATGATTAGGTGTTTTGTGGTGGTGTGTGGAAAAGGCTGCAAGAGACACGAAACACACTCAGCCTTGTTCTTCCCCTAATTACATGACTTTTATTGAGGAGTACACAAAATGAGCGCTTAAAATTAGACACTGAGAGCTCTTGCTTAAGCTAAGAGACTGTCAATATTTGCATAGCAGTGCTTGGACTCACCCAGACAGTATCTGAGTGCGCTGCACTTGAATGGCTGAATAAATGGAGCACTCTCTTCACTTTCTCTGCCTAATAAAAGGCAAAATGGGAAGAGCCTGATTTTGCTTTTCAAATTCTTTATGTTCACATTTGTTCCAGATGCTCCTAAACCTGAGCAGACTCAGCACAGTCACATGTCCTGGCCTAAGACTATATGAAACACAAAACAGAAGAAACAAAAGGCCCTTTTCAAACATTGTAGTATTCTGCCTCTCTAATCTCTCTTTCCCCCTGGACAGTTAGACGAAATACCAAGTGCAGACATTGATTGGTTCTGGAAGCAGAGCAGTAATATGTTGCCTCAAGGCTGAATTAAATTGTAGCACTGTGTGTGATCTTGCCAGAATATCTGGGTAAAGCCTCCCACACAACACCCTCTCCTCTTGCACTTTTATCACAAACAAATCATAATTTTGACGCCGATGGGCATTAGTGTCCCAAGTGACTTGCATTTTTCCATGAAATTCTTTATTATACTTTACCAGAATAGCAGGACATGTGTCTACTCCTTGGCAATTTAATGCTTCTCAGGTAGGGTCAAATTGTTGATTCTGTAGTGCTGCAAGCTCAAAGTAACCACAGCGAAGGTTTCTGCCCTCTAATCCTTCTACGTTCAAAGCATTTCTTTTCTGTCGCTGAGCCTGGGTCCCCATGGCACCTCTGGCTTTTGCAGACAGATTGCTGCCCTTGCCTGTAAAATCCTCTCTGCTCTCCTTGTCTCCCAGGCCCGAGGGAGCCTGATTCCCACTAAAGAGGGTGCAAAGTTGTGTGCTCCACGGCAAACAAGGCTGCTCCCCTGCCCTGATATATCCATCACCGTGTATGTGCTTTGTTCAGTACCTGGGCTGGGAGCAGCAAGAACACGGATACAATTCACGTAACAGTAATTCCCACCATTTCCCTCTGGATCTCCACTTAATAAGAGTCTTGTAGGCCTCGGAGTACTTTATAAAGCAGGCTGAGTATTATTATCTTCCCCATACAGCTGGGGAAACTTCATCTCAGATACCTTGCTAAAGGTCATACTACATGAGGACATAGGTGTCCAGATTTCTAAACTAATGTCCCGGACATGGCATCATGCTGCACTTCTCAGTGCCTTTATTTCTTCAGATAGCAGGTCCACAAATACAAGGAGACAGCTGGCACCCAGCTAGGAGGGCAAATGCTCGGAAATACGGGCTGGTCCATACCTGAGGTCAGGGTCTATAATTTCCAACCACAATTTCCTGGAACAAATCATCCATAGAAGCATAAATGTCTGACAAAGTTGGTCTGGCACAGACTGTTCAGTGCAAATCTTAATGCAAATAAGAAAAATGTCAGTGCTAAAAGAAAAAGAGTATTTTCGAAAAAAGTCATGTGCTGTTTTGTGGCATTTGTGCATAAAATAATGAGACCAAATATATCACCATCAAATTTATGCCAGATAAGTTTGTAACATCTAATCCAGTTGGTGGATCATGACTCTGTTCATTATTTAAAGTAATGCTGTGGGAAAAGAGATACAGAAAAACTAACAAGATGGTTCTTGAGCTGCCATACTCCTGGCAGCTGAACAAATGCAACATGCACTTTCTCGCACCAGCAGGGAAAGAAAAGGAAAACGTGTAGCTAACAACAAGCCCAGCCTCTCCTCATAGCTCAGGCTGAGCCTCACCACACATTTCCATCTTCTTGCCAGTTTGATTCTATATGTTTTAACTGTCCATGTTTCCCCATGTCCCTTTACCATAGTCTTGGTTTTGTAACAACAAACTAGGAGAAGGGCGATACTGGAGCAGAGCTATCCAGCCAGCCTTGCACCCAGTAGGGGCCAAAGCAGATGCCTCGAGAGCCAAGCACCTAGCAATGCTTCCCCTAAATAGACTCCCAGCCTTCAGAGATTTGCATCTGGGGGACTAAGCCAGAGGTAGTAACTTTGTGTGTTAACAGTTCTTCAGTGAGTTATTTCCTTCCATTTATCCAGTCGCTTTCTGAACTCATGCAAAATTTTTAGATCATGTCATTGGTATGGAGATCATTTTCTAGCCTAAGTTTTCTTTTGCTTGTTTTGCACCCCTCGTTAGCCTCGTGACTACGGCCTGTGATGAAGCAGAAGTGATCTGGACAGAAATCCCAGCGTGGGCACAGCTTTCTTACACAGAGGCATTGCTTGGTCTCTTTCTGCCACTGGTGCTCTACGGAAGAGAGTCCTGCTCTCCTACTCTGATTGTAATCCCTTGAGAGCAGGAACAACATGGGCACAGCGATGCCCTGATTTTATCTCCATCCTCCGTGTGCTGCTCTAATGTAAGAAATAAAGGCAATTGGTCACATCCTTTGGGAGCACCCTCAGTAGCTCTTCTCCTTTCCCGGTCTTTGCTTGCTTGAGCCTCCTCCATGATTCAGTTGAGGGGCCACCAGTTTGGGGCACTGTTAATTCGGGGGCTCTGTCAGGCTCTGCCCTGGCCACCCGCACCAGCTCCGTTAATTACCGGGGGACGCGGGGAAGAAGGTGCTTTCTCAGAAAATGAGTCACAAACGAAAGAACCGCCCTCCCCCCCAGAACGGAGAGACGCTTCTCCAGTTGCTCATCCGGTCACCTTCCCCTTCCCTCCATGCAGGCAGGTTTGTCACTGGGGTACCACCAGCTTGCCACCCCCATCGGGGGTCCCCTCCTGCCGGCAGAAGTCCCGCCGGCCGCGCTGCGGGATGCTGCTGGTGCTCAGGGCCTCGTTGCCCCAAGGCTGGCTCCTTCCCTGCCCTCCGGCCGGCATGGTGCTACCCTCACTCAGGCACCGTCTCTGCTCTTCGTGGTCTGTGTTGAAAGTGGCTTCCTATGGGGCGGGGGAAGATACCCTTACTTGGTTACTCATTGTATATAGATGGGAGGACAAAGCATTTTTTTGCTTTTCTAGATAAAATAAAAACACATACGTGTACACCTCAGCCACATCCTGTGCTCTTGCTCCACGGTCTCCCTTGCAGGAATGCTGACTCTTGTCTCGGGGAGCTTGCACGGTGCCTCGGAGAGCCTGGCCATGCCAGCACAGGGTCTGACTGATCAGTGGGAAAGATGGTCTTGTCTCTCCAGCATCTCCCAAACACATGAGCGACGCAGGGGCAAACAAAAATTCGAAGCACAACCAGACCTACAAAAATACGATTAAGTAACTTTGCTGCAAATCTGTTTTTGCCTCCTCTGTTCCTACCGTTTCTCAGCCTGGCAGGTGCCTCGGCCACTTCAGGCCATTCAGTTTTCCAGGAAAGAAAAAAAATGGGCAAGACAAACTCTGCTTTCTAAGACAGGAAAATAAACGAAGCCCTGTTTCGATCTTGAGTAAACGTTTCTGGTGCTCCTTCGCATGAAACACCGAACACGGACGTTATCCACCTATTTGCACATCAACACCTGAGTTTTTTTAGTTCCAAGGACAGGAGAGAAGTAGTAGGAGGGAGAAACAGTTTTTTTCAAGCGCTCGGTGCTTCAGCACGTGGGTCAAGAGCGAGGAAGGCGAGAGGCTGCTGAAGGGGACGAGCAAGGCCGGGAGCTGGGCGCGGGGCGGGTGGCAGGCGCTCGGCCGCCGTTCCCGGAGGCCGAACCCCGGCTCTCCACGGCTGCGCCGGGGCCGGCGAGAGCGAAGCAGGGGGCCGTGGGGGGCTGCGGGGGCCGGGCCGGCCGCGGAGCAGCTGGCCGAGGGGCCGCCCAGCCTTCGCTTTCCCGCCACTTGCGCGGCACCACGCAGCATCCGGCGTGCCCAGAGCTGCCGCCGGCAGGCGGCTGCGGCAGGAGCCGGGACGGGGACGGGGATGGGGACGGAATTTTTTTTTCTTTTTTTTTAATTTTTTAGTGTTTATTTTGGCTCGTCGTTTCCTGTCGACGACCAAAGTGCGTTAGAGCGCGGCGCCGGGGGCCGCGGGCGTGCGGCGCGCCGGCAGCAGAGGGTGCAGCAGCCCCAGGCTCGGCGGGCGCCGGTGGGCGCCGGCGACGCTAGAGGTCTCCAAGCGTTCGCCAGCCGCTCGCTCGCGCGGAGCAGCGCCGGCGAAGCGCCTCTGAGCGGCCCAGGCCCCGCTGGGCCCCGCGGCCTCCAGCTCGGAGGCCAGGGCCGGGGGCTGGCGCAGCGGCGGGGAGGTTTCCAGGCCGCCGCGGGGCCGGCTGGCGTCGGTGTCGCCGCGGTGGGTGCGGGCAGGGCTCCCCGCGGCGCCGCCGGACGGGCAAACCAGCTTGGATCGGTTTGGAAGGGGACTGCACTTTGCTAGCGGATTGCAGGACTTTGATATCAGAGTCTAAAGGATAAAACCTGACACCAAGACCTGAATGACAATCGGGAATTGGGAGCACAGGAGCTTTTTTCTTTTTCTTTCTTTTTTTTTCCCTTTTCTTCTTTTTTTTTCCCCCTTTTTTTTCTTCTTTTCTCCCCCCTGAGAATCTGGGTTTTGTTTCAGAAACTTCATAGGCGTAGGAGCTGGCTGAAAAGGTTGATCCAAATCTCGTCCAAGTTTTATCTGCTTCACAAAAGTCATTTTGGCAGCCAGGAAGCCGACAAGACCAGAATCCAAAACCCAACAGAAGTTCCGTGTTAGAAACTTTAGAGAAGGAGAATGTCTAGCACTTACAAACAATGTAGGTTTCCATGGGAGTCTCTCGGAGAAGCTGCAAGTCGGTAGAAAGTTCTTGGATGAAGCGCTGTTTATTAACCTTGCAGACTGCCGTCAGCCCGGCATCCGCTCCCTGACATGGACCGTCTGTACGAGCGTGCAAAACTGGCTTCTAGCGCGCACGTGTGCGTGGCACCAGTACAAAAACCCCGCGACAAGTCGCCGAATGAAGCCGACGCTTTTCCTACCAGAGTGCATCTAAGGCCGTCCCTGTTCTCCCCGGAAACGTGACACTTTCCTGGCCCCTTACGAGATGCGGTCCCTCCTAGACGAGCGGGTGTCCCGTCCCCCTGCAGGGAGGCAGCACGGCCCTGCCCGAGGGCTGGCCTCCGGCGAAAAGCAGGGAGACGAAAACGCTTCGCCTTGCGCGTGCGGCGCTTCTGCCGGACGCGGTTCAGACCGCTGAGCCGCCGGAGCCGTCCCGCAGCCGCCCGCCCGCGGGCACCCGAGCGGCAGCGCCCCGAGGGCGCCGGGCGCCGCGACCCGCGCCGCCCCGCCGGGCCCCTCGCAGCCCTCCTCCGTCCCGCTGAGGGCCGGGCCGGCGGCGGCGCAGAGCGGAGGTCGCGTGGCAGGAGTCGGTAAGGAGAGGCGCCGGCCGCGCGGGGCCGCGAGGCCTCGGGGAGCGACACCTGGGAGCTGTTAGGCTTCGTACCAACAGTTGCCGGAGCTGCCGCAGGAAGGAGGGCAGCGTAAACTAACAGGAACCTTCAGCGTACCTATTCCATGGCTGTCTGGACACGGCAGCTCGTACAGGAACATCCTGACCTCAGAAAGGTGTTTCACCTAGCGAATTAAAACATCCTCACGCGTGACCCTACGGCACGCGGGATAGCGGAAGAGTTTGTCCGCGCAGCGATCCCAGACTTGAGGCTGAGAAAGTCTCATTCCAGGGCCCGTTTAACGGTACATTTTTACTGCCTACATGCGCTCCACAGAGACATTTTAATCAGGGCTTTCGGTAGATGTTTCTGGTCCTGGTCTGAGAAGCCGCATCTGCATCCTGTTTCAGCTGTCCATCTCGCCCTGTCCAGCAGTCATTGTGTGGCAGGGTTTAGGTATGAAAGCAGGAAAAAAAGCAGGAAAACTGTTCGGACAGATTGCCTAGAAACTTTCTGGAAGCAGGATCAAGGCAGACACATAACTTCTTTGATGACTTTTATATTTAAGTCTTTTCCTCCTCTGCTTTATTTCTGGGTTCACATCAACAAAGCTTTCTTGTTTAACTACTTCTGCTCTCAGGGCTGCTATTTAATTTTCTGCTTTCCTGTAACACGCATCTGGAAGCGCTGCAGTTTCTTTCCTCCATACTGCAGCGCGTGTGATTTGTTTTCTTGCTCTCCAGCTGCACGGTGCTTTTTCACAGGCAGAGTTTCACTTGAGAGGGAGCGTGTTCCTGAAGGGAACATCCTCCCAGTCCAGGAAACCGTTCTCATTCTACGTGTAAAACATCTTGAAGCCAGTCCAGGCAGTAAGAAGTAATAGACATTTCCTCCGTGTTTGATGCCATGCCACTGTCCGGCGTCCTAGGGGCGTCGGGGTGCTCGTCCCTCTGCGCGCTGGGAAAGCGCACCAGGGCCGACCACCGCAGCGTTTCCGCTGCCCGCTCCCAAAGGTGCAATTGAATTTTAAGGCAAGGAATCTCTTCACTGCAGTTGTTTGGAGAAGTTGTGAAAATTTGCTGATGTTAGAGCCATTTTTTTCCTTTTAAAGCTTTTCTTTGAGACTTGCACCGGGGCAGTACGTGCTGAAGATGAAACGTGAACTCAGTCAGTTTTCAGGGATATGCTGGTGCATTTCTATTCCAAAGCTGCACCAAAGGGGCAACCCGTTTGCGTAACTTTTTCACACCCCTGGTCTTGAAAAGGCTGCAGGAGTCAGGCCTGTGATCTGAGGACTAATGGTCTGACCATTGACATTTTGCTGCCGGGGAAGAAAGGAGGAAATGTCTTTGAAAATGTGCATCACATAAACAGGGGGAGCCAGTCAATGAATGGTGGAAATATTCAATTGTGTTACAGTTTTGGTGTTTACTGTGGTTTCTCTATGTGAAATGCAGTGGAATTATTGTGAAGACGTGTTGTTTAAATATTAAACGTTAATGTTCTTCTTTTGATAGTTAAGCCAGTATTAAAACCATCAATTTTTCATCAAAGCGCCTAAAGCCAAATTTGTTTAAACTCTCCAATTGCTGTCATCGTCCTAGTAGGAAACATAAAGTAAAAGCTGCTGTAGACCTGAGAA
The DNA here is from genome assembly GCF_028389875.1 of Rhea pennata. Lineage (NCBI taxonomy): Eukaryota > Metazoa > Chordata > Aves > Rheiformes > Rheidae > Rhea > Rhea pennata. Next base: position 41,391,889 of record NC_084665.1, read on the forward strand.
TAGGAGGAAAACGTGGGAGACCGCTACAGGCTTCCTTGCACCGGGGAGGCATGAGGAGAGGGCACAGGGGGAGGAGAGAAGGAGCCGGAGGGGATGGACAAGGCAAAGCGGCACGGGGAAGAGAGGAAGAGGGAGGAAAGGATGAGCATGTACAGAGCAATGGGAAAGGACGCGCAAGTATTAGATACCTCAAAAGACAACGCAGCTTCCTGGCAAATTTTGGCCCCAGGGGCGCTGTTGTAGCTCAGCATTAGGATGAGATTGCCCCAGCATGTAAGGTAACTATCGCTCGCGGTTCCCAACACTGCAGACTGCAGCGGTAACAGGAGACACCCATGAACTGGCATCCAAGCAGGACCTGCACCTTCCCTGCTGTTTTGTGACCATCAGCAAGGGCCGGCAGAGGGAACACTCAAGGGAAGTGTCTGCGGGTGGTGCTCTGGAGCACAAGTGATTTTAAGCTGCGGTTGGCGGGTAAAGTAGTGGCTGGGCAGGGAGATGGGAGAAGAAGCGCTGGATGAGGCTGCATTTGCCAAGCGGGGAGCAGGATTTTGCAGTAACTGAGATGTGAAAAGCTGAGAGTCTTGACAAGAGTTTTAGCTGTACAGATGGATAAGGAAGGCCGTATCGCGGAGATGTTATGCAGAAGGAATCTGCAAGCGGCAGAGAGTGAGCTTGGACGTGAGCCCAGGGGAGGCACGGCGGAGCCGCTGCCCAGGTGACTTCGCGGAGCGGCAGTGCAGAGGGCTGCGGGGAGGGAGCAAGGAGAAACGGAGGGAGAACTAGAGGCGGAGGCGAGACGAACAGCGGTGGTTTAGCTTTGCCGGGTGTGAGCTGATGGCTAGTTGTCAGCCCAAGAAGCTGAAAAACGTCGTATTTTAATGCAAAGAGGCAACAGGTAAAGCCTTTTCCTTGGGAGACAAAGCAATATGCCCCCCAACCAGCATCGGTGAGAGCTTGAAGGCCTTTGTGATTCTGGGGACAGGAGGACCCATCTGACTCTTTGCTAGGCCAGGCATGGCCTGGGACGTGCAGGGCTGATGGTTCTTCCTCTTCATGCCCCTGCGCAGATGTACTAGCTGGTCTTGTATGACTGACTAAGGACTGGCACAGCATCCTTCTTTCAGTGAGAATTCTCAGTTATACGTAAGACCAAAGAGCAGCCTATTAATATTTAATTTAGACTATTTTATTAGAATAACAGGAAAAACAACCCATATTTAACTATGGTTATTGAACTTTTTTCTTAACACTACCTCTTTTTTTTTTTTTTTTTTTAAAAAAAAAAAAAAAAAAAACAATCCAGTGAACCCTTAGGGAAAAGTCCCATCAGATTTAATTTTTTAAGGATAATGTTAACAAGGACCTATAGATAGCTGTAGAATTCTATATGGATTACTCCAAAATCCAGGAAGTCCTGGTCCACGAATGGTGTAAAATGAGCTGTCAGCACAACAGCACTGGAGTAAGCAGAGTGACCACAGACTCTGCAGCAGCGGGATGGTCCAGCCAAAGGACAGGGCAATGAGCAAGCAGTACTACCTTCTGCTGGACTGCACAGGGCTGCTCAGAAAATGACATCTGTCTTGTTGGTCATAGTTTGCCCCTGAATTATTTAAGTCCTTTCCTGCTAGGACTGTCTCTGGGTATTTCTCTCCTTCACTCTGTCTTTCCCTTTCTCTGTTTTCTTCCCTCTCTCCCTTAGGTGACTGGCTCATTTTGAACATTTCTGCTGCAATCCTGCAGATATTCATTTTCACTTTTTTCACTGAAAAATCAAAATCTTTGGAATTACAAGCTCCCAATACTGAATTTTCCATAGCAGGTGAAAATTACACACTGCATGACAATGAGGAGCAGGATGCACTGAGCTCGGAGCATGATGACGTGGGTGCCAATGAGCTGATGTTTGGACCACGTTGGACAATCGGGGCAAATGCTAAAAAAAAAAAAAAGAAAAGAAAAGCAAAAGTAATTTGGGAAGTGCAGCAGAGAAAACTGGGGAAGGAAGTTTCCCCCTTGGAGGAGGCATTGTGGGAGGAAAAATTTTCCTGCTGTTCGAGTCCAAAGCAAACGCGGAAGAGGGGTGCAAAGTTTCTGCGCCATGGCTATATTTGCAAAAACCATCAGGGACTTGAGGGTTCCTGGCTGGGGGCAAACAACTTCATCACCGCTGCTCTGGCTGCTCCCAGCCTAACTCAGCCATCCTTCCCGGGCAATGTGGTCCTGCAGACCCCGCGGGGGATGGGGGACGGCGGTGGCGGGTGAACCCCTCTGCTGCAGCTGCTCTCTTGATAAAATCTTCTGTCGCTGGACCGTCGCAGATGCACCAGCAGCGACGCCGGCAGCCTCGCGGGCACTTAGCGTTTGTTTAAGTGCCACCGAGACTGGCCGGGAGCGGGGTGAAGCAAGGCCATGGTGGCACCGCCAGTGCGCCCGGTGACCCATCACCAAGGCTCTCGGCCTGGCGTCTGCATCTTGCTTTTCCTTGTCTTGCTTTTCGGTTGGTATCGCCAGACGTGCAGAAGCAGGAGTCAGATGAGTAGGGAGGCAGGCACAGAGCTGCTGCAAAGCTCGTTTGGATGATGCCTGGGAAGGGAAGAGAGCAGGCAAGAGGGTTTCCTTACGCCTTCAGTGAAATCAGGAGACGTTTTGCCACTAACTCCCCCAGACCACTCGTCCTCAAACACTGTTTCATTTCCTGCTGAACCACTGTTGGGATGGAGGCTTTGGAGAGCCGACAAATTACGTAGGTCTGAATTTCCAGCTGGTGAGAGATCAGATTAAATCAGCAGGGCTACATTTTGTTTCTCCCCCTACAGCCCAAACCTCCCTGCAGCCTGGCACAGTTCCCTGCACGGTCTCAGGGAGCTTTGCAGCTTGCACCAACAGCCCCGGGCACGCAGCACACTGCTCCCAGCACACGCTGAGCGCCCGCGACGTACACGGTGGTGTAGAGGCCAGCAGCGAGGACCTCGGTGGTGCGAGGGGCTCGCGTGGGTCCCTGCTGTCACGGCGTGGGGATGCCCCTGCCCAAGGTTCTCCGTTGCCATTCCTCAGGCGGATGCGGACACGGACCCTTGCAGCATTGGGAAAGCCAGTCTTGTAATTCAGATGGCGCTGAGGCCGTCGCAGAGGGGGTCGGTGTGATCTGCCGTCTTGATGGGCACAGAAGTTAATCCTGGAAATAAAAATTTGCCGTTGCTTGGGCACGAAATGATCGTGACCTCATTTAGTTTGTGCAAAAAAAGCAAATTAGAGGCTAGTGGTAATTAGCAATATCCTGTGCTTGTGTGGCTAGAGATTATGGGCCAGACAACCTGGGAGAAAGCACCTAACTGCGTAACGGTGCATGTGTCAGTACTGGTGTCGCCCAACCCACGTACGCCGGTGGAAGGAAGGAAGTCAGTTGCAATGGATTTTATTTACAAGCTAAGAACTGTAAAGATTGCTAAAATCGAAAATAATGGGTTATTATTACATAAAGTCACAGTGAAAGGCAATAAATGCGAGTTTTTAAAGCGCATTAGTAGCAGAGGGGAGCTGAATAACAACATGTCACCAAATGGAAGTCATAAACGTTACACAAAATGGTTTTCTATGCTTTTCCGAGTAAAATCGCCTGTGCCCGTTTGCGGGGGGCTTATTTCAGCAAGCCGGGTCTGCGCAGGCGCCGGCGGCGGCCCCCGGGCATGGCGGGGTCCCCGCTTCGGGCGGCCGCCCCGCGCTGCCCCTCGCCTGACGGCTGCGGCGCGGATCCAAGTGGCTCCCCGCGCCGACCCGGCGCCTGCGGGAACCTCCGCAGGCGGCGTTTGCCAGAGGCAAAAGTTCCCGAGAGTCACGGCAAGGTCGCCAGGGCAGGCCGCGCGCGCCAGAGCCTCCGTGGGCTCAGCCGGCGCAGCCGGGAGCCGTGGCGGGAAACCCTCAGGGCCGCCGGAGGGGCTGGGGGCTGAGCCGCCGAGACCGGGGCCGCCGGGGCGCGCGGGCGGCTCGCACCGCGCCGTCGGGCTCTCTCGTCCGGACGAGCCCCCCGCGCCCGGCTGGGCACGGCAGGCAGGCGGCCGGCCGGCGCTGGCTGCAGCGACTGCGACCTCCCAGCACGGTGTCAGACTTCAACTGGAGCGAAACGGCAAGCTTTAAACAGCGCAGCTTTAAAAATAACGCGAGAGGTTTGGCTTTAAGACATGCAACCTCTCGCTTTTCCCTGCGCCTGCAGAGCTGCGGCAAGAAGGTCTGTGCTGAGGCACCCGGCTTTGCCAGGGCTGCGGCGGGTGGGCAGACGCACCGAGCTCTTCCCGGAGCCGGCGGGAATTTTCCTGAGGACCTCGGGCACACCAGGACCCGGCCTGGGGTATTTAAAATTATTGCCGGCTTTGGAAAGGCCCCTTTGGTTAGTCCAGTAGGGAGGATCAAGAATAAAACTTCATCTTTCCCTATTTCTGCTCTTTTTTCACGGCGGTGGCTTGCAGCCGGTGGGGGATCCGCGCCCGCCGTGCCGCTCCGCTCCGCTCCGAGGGCCCCGGGCCTGGCACCGCTGCCAGGGCGCGAGCTCGCAGCACCGGAGGGCCGCCGGCTGCCAAATCCCCGCGCAGCAGGCTCGGCTCGGCTCGGCGCGAGCGAAACGAAAACTCTGTAGGACCCTCCGTTTTGGAAGAGAGCTAGCAAGGTCTGGCACTTGGGATTCTTGGCACCCACGAGTGTCTTCACTCTTTCTTATCCCCTCCTGTTCCCAGTCGATTTTGCATCCTTTACAATGGATAAATTATACATGCAGAGTTTACTCTCCTACCCGAGCTTCGAGAATACCCCAGTGCCAGCCAAGGGAACTGGTGCACGGGGGAATAGCCAGGAATGTTTAAAATAGTCTGGCCATGTGATTTTGGAGATTAAAAAAAAAAAAAAAAAAAACACCCTTCCTCCAGTGCATTAAAAAAAATGCAAGTGAACTTTTTTGTGGAAAGAGCCCTGAACTGCATACGAGTCACAAGCCGGGAGCTCCGGGTTTCCTCCCAGCTGCGCTAATGACTGTCTGGGCCTTGTGCAACACGTGCAGAGCCGGAGTGTGAACGGAGCAGGAAAATCACATGCATGGCTAGAGCTAACCTAGGCTGAGGTGGAAGCAGTCGGTGCATGGAAATTGAGAAGACGGCAAAACATTTCGGTTCCTCCCTCTTTGGCTCGTGCTGAAAGATTAACGTGAAGAGAGACTGTACCTGTGCGTGTACATACAGATTATTCCCTGTCAGCTCTTTGTAAGGAGAAAAAAATAGCAGCGAAAAGGAAGACAGACGCAAGAGATGTAAATCTGCGTTTGCACCAGGAACCAGCTCAGATAAGTGAGAAATTCATGCTCACGAGCAAGCCCCGTGCATTTCTTTCCCCCGGCCGGCTCCCGCGAGGCTCCCGTGCCCAGGGTGCCCGTCGCACCCAGCCCGGGACCCTGCTGTGCTCCCCACTGCAGCCGGCGACAGCCCTCGCCGGGGGCCAGTGGTGTTGCCGTATTAACGAACCTCTTAATTATGGCGACAGGCTTGTACTACAAGCATCTGATTCTCATTTGAATTCAGGCAACTTTAAACTCTTTTGGCAGTATAAAAGGGCCTTAAAGTGGATTCCAGTCACATGTGCACTTGCTTTTAGACTCCAGTGTGTTGCCAGTGTGATGTAAAGGGGCCTCCGTGAGCTGGAGAATCAGGCCCTGCATATTTTACACTCTTTTGTAGCTTGCTGTGACTCTGCTTATCTCTAACAGTTAAAAACTGAGTGCCAATGGTCTACACGCTGGATACGTATCATGCAAAACCAAATATAGCACGGCTCAAGAACACTCTTTGCATAATGTACATATGTATTTCATTTATTTTTGTAAAAATTCTGCTTAAGCATATGGAAGGGAAGGAGTGATAACACTGCCTAGAGGCAGATATAATGTGGTCAGGCAATGTGCAAGCTTCCTCACACAGCTCGAGGAATGTGCCTGAGTTTGAAGTTGCTACATGAGTCCTGGACAATTCCTAAGCAGAGAGAAGCAAGTAGGTCATACAGATGATTTTGTAACAGGGGTCTTCCTTTGCACCCAATGGTAGAAAGCCTTCAAGCGCATTTCACCTGGTGCTTCTGTTTTCTAACCCAGAACTAGGGATGTGCAAGACTCTGGCTGAAAATAACCATGCACATCCATATTTAGGAGCCTGCATGCATGGATTTTTCTTAAAACTTTTGGCTTGCCACATAGACGCTGTCCTACAAGTACTTCTACAAACCCTGTATTTTACATTGCATGTCAGAACCACTGCAGCCAGTTGCAGAAAAAAAGGCAAGTCGCCGACAGAAAAATAAGTATAGTTAATATAATTTGAAGCTCCTCTTTCGTCGTCCTCCTCGAGCGGGGCCAGCCGGGCTGGACTGACCACGGGGCCTGGCCCTGACAGATGCTGGGCTCTTGCCAGTGCTTCAAACGAGACTTCAGCTTTGTTCGTCTCCAAACGTGCCTCTGTCCATGATGCTTTATTTCTATTTCCCTTGTATGCACATTCAAATATATTTTTAAAAAAGAGAGAGGCGGCTGCCGCTAGAGCATTGCGGTAAACTGCACGTTCGCACCGAATAGCAAATTCGCTTCGAACCGTGGCAAGAGCCGGGATCTATCAGACATGGTTTTTACCCGTACCGGCTTGCTTGTCCGAAGCCGGCTGGCGGCCTCAGGGACTCGAGGCCCGAAGGAGGCCGCGCCGGCTCGGCTGACTCGGCGCCCGGCAAGCGGGGGAGCTCGGGGCGCTGCAGCTGGCTGCAATCCCGGTTAGCCCAGCCCCGCAGCAGTCACCCGCACTGGGCTTTCCCGGATTTACCTCTGATTTTTACAAGCGTAAATGACGCAGGCGACCCAAGCACCAAGCACCACCTTATTTCGGCGGCCCCACCGCTGACCCTGTTTTGAAGCCAGCGTACCCGAGGTGTCTGCCTGCGCGGAGGAACACACCCTTTCAGGACCTGATCTTTCCAGCGTATTGGACCTCGAGTAGGCAAAGTGCTTGAACACCACCTTGAGCTTGCGTTGAAGTCCATGTCGGTCATGAAAGTACCGAAGGACGTAGTTAGCTGTCGTGTATGACATGGTTCATTAAAAGCATTCATTAAAAGCAATGCTTCCCTGAACAGGGACTTCAAGAATACAGCTAAGCTACACCAAAGTCGATGAGTTTTATTTCTGAATAACTTTAACTATTGGCCAGGGCAGGACCAACAGGATCAAGGTGCGAATGGCTTGGCAGAGGGGAAGGGTGACAAAACAGAGAGCATGGAAATACCAGCGTGTGGCTGCTCACAGGCATAGGCTTGGTTTAACTTGTAGACGCAGGTTTTACATGTGAGTTTGTTTAGATTTTAGCTGACGGGCTTTGTGGCGGATATTGGGGGTCTCCTGGGCATGGTGTTATCTTTCTGGCATACAAACGCTTTCTGTTGAGAGGCTGTTTTGCAGAAGCAGTTAGAAAGACTGATCTGAATGAGAAGAGGTTGGAGCAGAGAAATTTGAAGGGGACAAAGAGCTGTCAGGGCAAGAAGATATGTCACAGAGGCACCAGCATCCAGCAACAAAATACCCTTTTCTGTGTCATGCTCTCCCTTTCTATCCAGCGCCAGATTTTAATCTAATTTTTACTGGTACAAATCGATTTGCTTAATATAGTCTCAGGCAGCTGGAACTGAGAATAAAATTAGATCTTGGTCTGCTAATTGGGGCCCCGGCCCAGAGGAGCAGCTAAGCACACGCTTAGCATGGCGTATGCGAGCCGTTCCACCAAGGTCGGGGGGCCACTCCCAAGCTTAAGGTTAAGCATCTTTTCCAAGTATTTGGAGCATCTGGTTCACAAGAGCTGGTATCTAACCTCCTTCCATTTCTGCTTACATTTGTCAACCCCTCACAACATCTTCACATTAATGTAGTGAGTGTTTCAAAGGGAATTATTACCGTTTTTTTGCCTTCCCCAGAGGAAAACTGGCATCCAAATTAAGGGGTGAACTTCATTTTAGGAGAACTGCAAGAGTAGAGACGAAGATGTCTCTGCATTACTTCTCTCATCCCTGTCATGTTGGTTGTGCTTGGTTGTGCATGCAGTGGAGGGATTAGAGCACAGGTATTTGTAGGAGAATCTGTGGTTCACTGGCTAGCAGAGTGTGCTAGGGAGGAGGACTGGGTTTTCATTTAATCTATTCATTGAAGGAAGAATTAAAACAAAAAGCAGGTGAAGATTTATTTGTCCAGAAAACTCTGAAATGTCTTCTATTTTTAGAATGCTCTGCAAATGCTTTTCATGCAAATGTATACACATGTATACATACATACGTATATCTATGTCATGTAAATCAGCCCTGGTTTCTTATTCGCTCTGTTAACAAGCTTTGAAAAGGCTTTGGCGTTTCCTTTTTTGTGAAGGGGTTTTGTTTTGTAAAAAAACAATTACACACGCATATCATAAAGGTATTTTTGTGCAGCCAGACTCTGACACCTGCATTCGTACTAAATACAACCTTACGGTGCAAGCAGTCCACCAAAGTACTTCACTGAATACCAACAAACTTGTAACTGCTCGCTTCATATTAAGCAAATGCTTAAGTGCCTCACTGAGCTGAGGCCTTACCCTGTAATCTGCAGCATTGGGCTGACATCCCAGGGAGTCAGTCAAGCCCCCAGTGTTTTGGCAGCCGATGCCAGGTGAGAATTAAGCCTTCTCTTTTTATCCCAGTCCTTTACTCAATGGGACTCTACTGACAGTGTTCAAAAACGATAACTTTCTGAAGAGCTGTGTTCTTCAGATGAGATGGATGCCCTATTTTATTCCAAAGTCCGTGCACAGGCACGAGCCAGACTAGCAAGGCAAGTGTTTTGCATGATTTAACTGCGTGTTTCCCTGCAAACAGGGCACTTAGGGGCGGGAGGGGGGTGATGATGTACCAGGAATTTGCTCACTCTCTCCCTGCCAAAAGCACCGTTTGGGCCCTTTGAGGCACAGGGGCAGCCATCACCGGTGACATATGGTCACACTGAATCTTGAGTCCTTGGTACGCCTGCTCTCACAGCTGCAATTCAGCGACACCAGCCCCGGCTGCACTGGGTGGGTGACTGCGGCCGTCCTGGCTATGTGAGGAGCCAGCGCCTGCTTGGGAAGCCTAACTTTTCCAATGAAAAGTCTGTTCTTCAGGCCACCTCATAGGAGGTGACTATTGCAGACCTCTTCAGTGCAAAACCACCTCTTATAATGTCACCCAAACCCAGAGGGAAGCCAAGAATACCTCTGGCTTGATCATATCCTGTAGTGTCCAGTAAGCAAATATATATGTTATTCATATGCCTTAGATGGAAACAGGAGTTGGTGCTTACTTCCAGTGCTCCAATAGTAGCAGCCAGCACATCCTTTCTGGAGCTCATGCTAGTCCATGCTAGTCTCCCATGCACCTGGCAATACTCAACCAGGAGCAAAGGTAGGAGACGGGTCCCAACCTACAGATGCTGCAGCCACTGCAAAAGAGCAGCCAGTCTGGGTTCAAACTGGAGAAAGTCTGCAAAGAGAGTGACTGGGTTCTAGTGTGAAGACTAAAACACGCGGTGTTTAGGAAACATCTTGGCAAATTAGATGTTTTCTACAAGTAGAAGGATGTTTCTTAATAGCATCTCCTGTCCATGTCTGTCAGCTGCTTTGTATGACTTTCCTTTTCACTTTATGTGGACTGTACTGAGTGCGAAAAGAAATGAGAAGGGATTATTTTACACCCAAGTCATATATCCCATAAGAAAGGGGGCATCCTGCTGTGTGAGGTAGTTTCCATACAGTGGCAATGCATAGAAAACAGATACTGACTTTGAAAAGCAAAACCCTCCAGGGGATCACTGCTCTCCCTGAGAAAATATCATTTACTGTGTGCCAGCTCCATTTGCTCAAGGGACATTTCTAACATACCTCCTGGATTTTAATTCCGTTCAGGTTGTTGCATCACACCAAGCACTGAGCTGTCTTCAGTGGGTAAGAACCACTGGCTCAAAGGAGTGGGCTTTGCTGGTTATAAATACTGCTTATTTATGAAGATTAATGAAGGGGCAGCCAGTGTGAAGCACAGTAAGGTGCCCAGCTGCAAGATGAGGTGGAGTGCTGCCGTCCCTTCTCCACGGGCCAGCTGTCCTGGCATCCTTGAACTGAGTGCAGGAAGAACGACTGCCCCAGGTCTTGCTTTGCGCTGGGGTTTCAGCACCGGCCTCCAGTCTGAGAGGTGAAAATGAGCAGTTTCCATGTCATCTGCATTCTCTGAATATTCATTCCTCTTACTCAAAAAAAAGAAAAAAAGAAAAAAGAAAAGAAAAGAAAAGAAAAGAAAAGAAAAGAAAAGAAAAGAAAAGAAAAGAAAAGAAAAAAGAAAAGAAAAAAGAAAAGAAAGAAGAAAGCAAGCCTCACATTTTCTGTGGCATCTCAAGCTGGGGGGAAAGGCCGAGATAAATGGATACTTTCAAGGTCATTAGCTTGTCGAGCTCACAGTTTGTATCACTCTGCCAGAGCTCTGCTTGGAGAGGTTATAAATGTTTTTTCGGCTGGAGCAGGGAGCTCATTGTTGGAGTTTGGATCCTCTGCTTGGCTGACAGTGAAAAATCCAAATTCTGCTGGAGCGAGCCCCCCCCTCCCCCCCCCGCCTCTTCTGGAAGGTCTTTTGTCTATTCATCTCAAAAAGAAAACACAATGAATTTGATGTGCAATTGAAGATATTGCGATGCCTCACCAGTACAGATATCATTGCCATAAACGCTTCTGGGCAGCTGATCTTCCTTTGGCCCACCAAAAAAAAAAAAAAAAAAAAAAAAAAAAAAAAAAAAAAAAAGAAGGCAAGGTCCTGCATTGCTTATTATCTAAGGAAATTTCCTGAAAATGATGGTTGAGCCATGTACAGTATGGTCAATAGGCAACCCCACAATCTAAGGAGAGAAAGAGGAAGGAAGGAGTCAGAGAGCAGAGGGCTGCAGCAGCGTTTCTCACCTCTTGCTCAGAGAGTGGATTTCAGCACTGCGTTCTCATGCTCCCAGTTGACACCTTGAGCCCAGGTGCTGGTGAGGCAGCTCTGTCGCAGCCTTTAAAACCTTTAAAAGGGGAGCTGGAGTCACTCTGCCTTACCGTGCACATTTCTCCTGCCTTTTCCTACTACTTTGCAACCCAGCAGCACAGCTAGGCTAGGGTAGCGGATGTTTGACGGCAGCCAACAAATAACCTGGTCATCCACAAGTAGCCTTGGAGCTTTTGATCCAGGCTGGCACCCATCAGTCTTGGCTGAAAGTTCCTGTATCATGTTACCTAAGATCAGAAAGCCTTCCTTCAAAATCTGAATTTGTCCCCTCATCCAGGTGCGAGCTGGGTTTACTTGGCAAATCTACTCTACCCCTGACATCTCGGGCTCCATGGGCTCCAAGTGATTCAGAAATGCTGCAGATAAATTGCTGTTTGGGGTCAATGCCACAGATGGAAATGGATAGAAAATTCCAGCTATTTGGTGCACAGTCAGGCCAGATGTTTTATAGCCTCTGGTGGAATATCAGTAGATGTATTTCACAGCGGTAAAGGTCAAAGATGGACTCTAAAATAAGTGGAGCCAGCATTTTTGATGGCTCTTAGATTAAAGGAATATTTAGTGGCAGATAATAGCAGCAGAACAAGAACTTCTAGGTCAAGAACTGGAGAAAATTTTTAGCAATGGCAGGGAAAGCCCATGATGTCTCCCTAAATCTTGGATTTAAATGCAGTGCCCACAGCACTGCTGTGGGCTGAGCAGGGGACAGGTTTAGCTCAGCTGGTTAGAGCGTGGTGCTGCTAATGCTAAGGTCGTGGGTTCAGTCCCCGTATGGGGCTATGCTGAGGGTTCGACTAGATGATCTCCAGAGGTCCCTTCCAACCTTACGATTCCAGAGCACGAAGGGCACCCTAAAAAAGAGACCCACGCCCCTGTGCTGCTGGATTGCACAGAACTGACATGACTCCTTCACCCGCTAAAACTGCAGGGATTTGTCTTCAGCATTTCCCAGCGCTGAAATGAAGCGCGGGGAACCTGGCGGCTGCAACAGCAGGGCTGTCCGTAGTGGCTCCTTCCAGCATGCCGTCAGCTCCAGGCGGCCCAGCTCCTCTGCCACCTCGGCCTCCTGGTTAGCTGTGTGGGAGACGCCTTTCCCAGCTCTCCCTCACTGTCACCTCCAGAGCCGAAGTCTCAAGAGTCTTCAAAAAGCTGCTGCTATGTAGAGATGCCTCAGCACTGAGGAAATAATATTTATTCCCATTTATTCACAGCAGGCTTTGCAAGACGGCCAGTCAGATCTGCCATATAACTGCCAGGTACAGGTCCATTTCACTGTCTGAATTTATCTCCAAGACAATCTTCTGTGGAAGCTTTACTTTATATAAAGATCTGTCCCCAAGCCTATAAACTAGAAGCTGCAATACAATTTGGAGGTGGACAGAGCATGAATTAACAGTGCTCTTTTATAGATATTTCTTAAATGGCACACAAAAACACTGAGAAATGAGAACTGAGCAGCTATATTGCTTCTGGAGGACAAAAATGGGTCAAACCTTATAGCAGAGTTTCTGACTGCCACATAGGCTCTATTGTTCTATATTTCTCAGGATGAGACAGGTAAACATTGTCTCTCCTGGTCCAGTTGTCTAGGGCTCCTGGTATAGTTCCTCTTCTAAAATGTTATTGAAGCAGCACTGATGTGCCTGAGAGGAAGATCTGGTTTTCTATCTTTGATACTTTCATTTTCAGAAAATAAATGATCTCCAAATCTAAATCAGACACAAGCATAAAAAAATCAAGCCCAGATGTTACCATCCTAGGAAGGAGAATTTGGGGAGAAAACAGATCTTACAAAACACGGGTCACGTCCAAGCAATTGTGAATGCACTGGATGAGATTTCACCATAAGGTAGCAGCCTAGGGAGAAGGCAGATCCCTGGACCCGTCCAACACCAGGTGCATCATTTAGATCAAGAGGTAGGTTGTGCCTGGAGCACAGCAAGCGCCAACTTTGGCTGTGATGAAATGAATGGATCCTCATAAGACATCCGTAGGGCTCTCTGACAGATAGTCCAGACCAAAATGTGATGCCTCCATGCAGGACTGACCCTGTTTGTCACTGTCCTGTGATGACCTGCAAACCGAACAGCTTCAAGCTGGCTCAACAGCTGGAGAACAGTGTGCAGCATCTCTGACAAATATTTTACCTTCACCTTAACATGTTCAGTTTGGTTAGCAGAAAATTACGGCTCAAGGTTTTTATAAAGTTTGTTCTTGTCTGAAGTAATAATTTCCTGTTATGGAGGGTCTTCTGAAGAATTGCCTTCAAGTCATCTGACAGTTGCTGGAAAATGACATTTTCCTAAGTTGCAATGCTTAAAAGACACAGTCACTTTCTCTGCATATCACCCAGATATGTGTCATTCTGCACTGACTGTAGGCATTAATAAGTCACTCTCTAGCTGTTGTAGCATCGGAGTTATAAGAAAGGGAAAAAGTAGGCATAGGCAGCATGTCTATATTCCCTGCTAGCAGGCCTCCAAGACAGCAAGAAGGAGTGAAGTTTTGACCCCGATGAAGTCATCAGCAAAAGTCCTCCCACCTCCCCACAGAGCCAGGATTTCTGCTCCTGAATCCAAGGGACAAAAGCAGCCGGTGCAGAAGGCTGTGGCAATGCCCACGTGGAGCTGGATCACTGGGCTCCTGCCGGTGCCAGAGTCATCAGCTGATCACTCCTGGCCAGCTTGTACATGAATGGCACTTTTGGGAGAATCATTTCCACAGCAACAAGGGACACAATAACAGGAATGCACCCACGCTGGGACCAAGGAGGTCCTAAGTCGAAACAGGTTATCACACTCAGAATCATGTCACTGCATTTGCTAGTACCAGTGAAACCTTACTGGTTTTAATGCTTTAAATAAACTGACCTAAAATATCCTATCTAGTCAAAAAAAATGTCAAAAAATGGTGGGAAGGCAGCAAACAACACAAAATAATCCAGACATTTAAAACCATTTGTATTTCATGGCAGTTCTTTATTAATAGGCACTGGAATTAAATAGTGTTTGGTTGTTCTTCTCAGACGAGATTGTTTTGCTTTGCAAGAACACCAGCTCCCCAAAGGATAAATGGAGGTAACACATGGCAAACCTTCACCCTTGCTCAGGCTTTTGTTGAAAGGTTTAAATGACTTTTGACTCTCCTTCTGGACTATTACCTGCCTGAGAAGTTAAGAAAAAGTGTTTTGTGGGTGTGTGAGGTGTCAAGAGGCTCACCACTATCCTGGACTATGGTAAGAGAGGCAGCATAGTTATGCCTCGGTGACAGGCAATTAAGTAGACTTAAGAAGGCTTTGGGTCCCACCTTGTCCTAAAAAAACAGCGGAGGGAGGTGATGCCGGGCTCTGAGTGTTTTGGTGGAATAGAAGTTGGATGCACTCCCTACTAGGTCGAGAGGAACGGAAATTAAACTTCATGAACTTGAACAAAAGACTAATGGCTGGGAAGGATGACGGAAGGGGAACAGAGAGGAACCACCGACAATTAGTACTCTAGAGGCTCTGACAGAGCCATTAATGAGGGATAATATCCAATTAAGGAGGAGGATGGAAAATCTGGGGAATGCTTGTATGTATTCCAATCTGCAGCCAGTGAATTGCATGCGGCTCCTCCCTATTCCCCTCCTCCAACTCTGATGATCATTTAAATGGCAAAAAATGTTCAAGTGAAATATAGTTGAGGGAAGTATTTGGACCTTACAGGTAGGTGGCTTGCTTCCCGGATGTTCTGGGAGTGCATCCCTGGTCACACATCTGATCAGAAGTGCATGCGTTGAGGGTGGATAAGAGGGAGCTTAAAAGGGTCTGGCAAGGATTTGACTCAATTAAAGGCTATGGGAGAGTTCAGCTTCACATCATGAGGCAAACTTAGGATGAGTAACTGATATAAAACTAAAAGCCATTTAACCTATGTCTTTTGTCTTTAGGATGGCAGAAGGTGGATAATGTTCCTGCACAGACACGGTAAGGCTGAAGCTTTAGAGACGTCGTAAAGCATTAGGGCTCTTTTTCTGTTGTCGTCAAAAAGGTCATCAGCAGCTTGGAAATGCAGATTTCCTTCCAATAGGAAGTCTTTTTTTTTTCTTTTTTTTTTTTTTAAAAAAAAACTTTCTACCCATCTCAGCATTTCTTTAAATGGAACTGTTAGTCCTGTTGATGTGACCTAAATCAGCAATGTCCTGCATAAGAAAGAGAAATAACTCACAGTCGCCAGTGTCTCAGAAACACTTGTCTGGATTGACAGAGGAAGAGACTGTTTCCAGAGAGTATCCTGTAAAAATAGCTGGTAGACATTTTCAGAATTTTGAATTTTATGGGTTTTTTTTCCTGATAGTTTTATTTTTAAGGCAGGAAAAACAAAACATCACAGTTGTCAGTGGTATTGTTGTTCTTCAGCACCTCTCTTAAAATGATTGCCAAAGAAGTTCTTGGAGTAAAGCTAAGTTAATTTGTCTAAATCTTAGCACATACTATATAGTAGGAGAGCTGGAAGAAATTCTAAATTTTTCAGATTCAGAGCTTCTTTGAAAACTAGTAAGTCCCTTTTCCCCCTCAAGCTTTATGATTAAATGCTCTCTCCACTGTTGCTATAAGGAATAGAAACCTCACATATTTACATTTAAAAATGGGTTATAAACAGCATAATCACTGAGTTCTCAAAGGTCTTATTAATGGGACTTTACTTATTCTCACTGTCCTTTTTTTTTTTTTTTTTTTTTTTTTTTTCCATAGAGATGTGTATACCTAATCCCTTTCAGGCATAGTGTATACAGCCAGTGGTTATTGCTTCAGGGAAAGTTACAGATACCATTTTTCCCAGGGCAGGATCCTTCGTTTACACAAAGGCACAATACAAGGAAGATTAATATCAGCTTCTGCTTTGCCATTCCAAGCCCTTGCTAACTGTAAATAATATTTTAGCAAAGATCTTGATGCATCATGATCTATTGTGTTGCAGTGATGATGCTGCTTGTTATGTCTTTAGCAGTGATTTATCATCCTCTGCAATGACACAAATCACGGATGGCTCATGACACTCCAGGATGTACTATCTCTTAGTGGTGGCAGTGATGAATTTTGCGCTTAGATCATAACATTTTGAAACCTGGGATGTGGAGCTGCTCTTTCACTTTTTATTTTTAAAAGGTACCTAAAGCAATAAAATCCTCTCTTTGCTAACAATGCGTCAAGTAACACATCTCTCTCTTTCATGATGGCTTGATACAGTTAATTTTGGCTAAGCCTCAAATGGTTATCAGGCAACTCCAGATTACTCATTCCTTGTGCTTTTCCCCTACTACCTTCTAACCTTTAATGTCCTCCTCCTGCATTCTGGTCCCAGGGACATATTTTGAAATTCTGCTGCATGTATAATGAGTATAAAATGTTCCTCTAGGAGCTGGAGTAAGCTCAGATGTTTGGGTACAGTAGGCCCATTCCGACACAACAAGCCTACGCTCAAGCTGTGATCCCAACAGAGAAGAAAGCTTTTCAGGTCTGAGCAGCTCTCATCCAGGGAGCTAGCACCGTATCAGCTCTGCTCTGAGGAAGTGGAAGTACTTGCTTTTATTTATTTCTATCCCGTGGCACCAAAAACCTCAGGCATGAGAGGGCAGACTGAGGCAGGGGGGAGTTGAAAGATTCTCCGTCTTCACTGCTGGGTCCTTGCTGCAAAGACAATGTGGCTTTTAGGAAATGCATGAATTATTGCAAGAATGCAGGTTTTCTGGTTGTAGCATTGAAGAAATAGATGTTAATGTCAAAGGCAAGAAAAAAATCTCCAAATAAATCATAAGAGGCCACATCCTGTCCTCAGTGAAAAGCATCCAAGGAGTTACACTGGCTGAAGTGAGGACACACTTCAGGCCACCTTTAGCCTTTGGTATGGTTTGAAATCTAAAACTGAGTGAACGCTCTGTTCTCCCCCTGCGATAAACCCAGAAGGGCTCATTGCATCATCGAGCCCCTTGGTCTCAGACTAAATTGAAGGAGACCCTCCTAGCACCAGCCCCGACTGCTCTACCCCTTCCCAGAAGCTATCATGAAAGCACCACCGACGCCTGAAGGCAAAGGGCCCTGGCCACTGTTGCTTTCCTTGGTGGTCGGGGCTGTAAAGCAGCTGGACACAATATTGAAGTCATGAGCTAGCCGTTCTCTGTGGGCTGCAGGGGGGGATCACGGCTGCGCTGCGTGGCTGTGCGTGCTCCTGGCACTCTCACAACCAGGCACCATGGAGGTAGGCGGCTGCCTTGTCAAGCCAGGGTGGCTTCTCCAAGTGGGGCACGGGAAACCCAGCCAGGTCCGCTGAGACTCCTTGTGTCCCTCAGCCTCATAAGCAAAGCAGAGAGGCTCTGATGTGGTTCATCACCACTGGATGGAGCAAAAGAGGTGGGTGAAAAGAGCCGCCGAGGTCTCCCAGGACCTTCGGCTGGCTGTCTGCCTGCTCTGGCCCTGGCTCCAGCTCAGCTTCTAGCGAAGCTGTTAATAACCTAGAGTCTGTTTTATCCTCTGCTAGCAGGGACCGAGTCCCATCTAGGGTGCCCACCTGCTGCTGAGTGCCAAACCCTGGTTGTCCTGCAGCCACCCTCAGCCACAGCTGCTGCGCCGCGGCTGGGGGCTGGCACGGGAGCCAGCTCCGCAGGTGCTCCTTCAGCTAAGGGCTCCCAGATGGCCAGCAAGCGCTCAGCTGGAAGGGCCTGCACCAGCACCCGGTACATTTGCTCTGCTGAAACAACAGCGATGGGCTGGGGGAGGGCTGGAGGACCTGGCCCAGGATCTCCTTTACACCAGCTCCTGCCTCCTCCTTGCTGCAGGGGCTGCAGATTGCTCCCGGCACGCAGGGCTCTGCTCGGGGCCGCCATGGGGCACTCGGCACCTGGGCGCCGACCAGCCAGCACGCAACCAGGTCCCAACTCCGGCTGGGGGCTTTGCTTTGCTCCTGCGATGGGGGAGGTGGCACTCTTCAGCTGTCGCTTGGACCATCTCCTCTTACCCTTACAGAGGCACCTGGACATAATGCTCAGCTCAGAGCTTCTCTGGGCGTTTGCAGCCTGTCCTATGTGCTTTCTGCGCTGCTGTGTGAGTTCACGTAGCTCGGTGCTGTTAATGCTCAGCTTTCCTCAGCAACTCACGCCGTGTTACAAGGCAGAGGCAACATCACAGTAGTGCAGGGTTGCAGCTAAATCACTCTGCATTAGTGGAAAGTCGCACATCTAAAACCTTGGGGATTCCTGACCTGAAAGTGTCAGCGCAAGGGCAGCTCAGCCATTGCACCATGTGCGGGGCCGTGGCAGGCTGCGTGGTGCACGGTGCATGGCTCCTGGCCCGGAACGGGCTGGAGCTGTGGCACAGAGGAGCCTGTCCTGCATGGGACCTTCCTCGCCTTGCCATGGCCAAGTGTGAGGCAGAGGAGGACAGGCGGTTGTGTTGGGAAAGCCCTCGTTTGACCGTGCAACCTCAGCACCCCAGTGAAAGATTTCCTGTTACTGCAATATAACATTCGGATGGGTCTGGGCCCCTCACGCTGCCCTGGACCCCGGCACCCTCTCCCCTCTCAAGTCCTCAAGGATCTGAGGGCTTACTTCCATCCAGCACAGCTCTGCGGGACATGGACAAACTGGTCTGCTCAAAGCTGTGATGGGGTCAGATTTGGCCATGTAAAACATGCCACAAGCTGCCACATTTCAAAGAACTGCCTTTCTTTCCTAGTCCTTCCCTCAAAGAACAGAAGTCCTAAGCCAGTCCATTAACTATAAGAGTTCATTTCACATGAGAAAATGGCTTTCTTGAAGGAAGGAGCTTTTTCTAAAACTTCACAAAATCAGAAGCGTAATTATTAGCGTGAGACAGCCAAGCACCACAGAGAATTTTACCTCGGGTGGTGAATGTTCAGCCAGTTTGGATATAAAAAAAATCAGTATTTTAGAATAGAGAATCTTGGGTGAGCCTTCTTATAGTCTTCTGTGCCTGCGTTTTCTGTAATACTATAATTAATTCTTTGTATGATACGACTGGATAGTATACTGCTATGCTAGGCAATCTTGTCTCCTAAGAAGAGTCACAGTGAGCAAGAAACAAATGTATTACAATACCTGCTTTTTAGGCTACTTACTCTGGAGTGGTCAGTTGCAAAGATAAATAGCATTGCTTCTGATAGAAACAGTCCTTCTTATTAGTCTTAAATGTCCAGTTCCAGAAAGGGAAACATTTCTAGGTGCCTTGCAAAGGTGAGAGGAACGATTTAAGACACAGCTTTGCATTGTGTCACACTTCTCCAGTTTCCAGTGTGTAAGCATGATTGTCACTGGAATTTTTAACAGTGGGTACTTTACACATACAATACTTTAATCACTTATAGATCTTTATAAATATGTATTTGAAAGTTAGATATGCACCAAGAACAAGTTTACTTCTAAACACTTTCCAATATAGTTCTCATCATTTTATATTCTTGCTTTACAATAAACATATTTACATAGCCCATATTTCACCAAATATTTTCACTTCAGTATACTAAAAAGGTTGAAAGAAGGACTGTATGACTAATTGGGTTATTAAACATACATATTGAAACACATATTGAACATATATTGAAAGCATGAGTGATTGGATCTGATCAAAAATAAAAATGTGCTAGACTAACCAAAAACAGACTAGAATTAAAAAAGAAAATGTGAAAGGGATTTAATCTGGGTAAAGAAGATAAAGTATTTTCCTTAAGCCCAAATAATTATAATAGAAAATTGTAGTAAAAGCCACGGAATTAAAAAGCTAGAGGCAGAGAGCAGGAGAGAAGGTCTCTGGTTAGCCAGCATCTCAGCAGCTAGAGCAGTTTTGTGAACGTAGAGGGCTCAGATTCAACATTCACTATTCTCCTCTGTCGGGAAGAGCTGTGAAGCCGTACCGCACTCCTGCTCAGACAATACCCTGGACACTGGACGACAGGCTTAATTAAAGCTGGATCTCCTTTGTCCTCAGTGAGAGCTCTAACGACGGTGCTATTAAACAAAAGGCAGTTCCTTGTCCTTGATTTTGTAGGAAGTATTCCTTTTCTTAAGAGGTGCCCAAACCTTTTGAGTACATTAAAATAGCTAGTGATGGAAATAATGTGATGGTTTTGTTCACCATGTTCTTATGCATTTGTTTCAGCTGAAATTCTCTGGCAAATTTGACCTGAATTTGCAAATAAGTTTGAGCTGCCCTGAAATATCATCCACAGAAACACTTAGTATTTCCCAAAATATTATATGACTATGAAGACAAGAACAATAATGACAGTTGCTATTATTCAGGTAATTCTACCAGCAGTTTCTTATTTCTTCTTTTATGCTACTTTTTTATTGTTTTCCTATTACTTTACCTATTTGCAACAGCATATTATTTTGCATACATTTTGCCATGTCTTTTGCTTCCTCCTGTAAGCTGCCATACATTATGGTACCCTCACTGTTTTATAGCTCCTTGGGTGTACTGCATGATGACTTCTTTTTATATTGCTGGGGCCAAATTCTGGTGTTGCTCCAGTTTGCCCCAGATGTAATGCCATTGAAACCAAATTACATGAACACAGAGCTGCGTAACACTGTGGAAAAGCAGAGCCCTTATCTGTAGAGTGGTTTTTACATTTTTTTCTTTTATGAGCTCTTTCTCCGCACATACCTTTATTTACAGTTTGCTTTTTTTATTTCTATGTACCCCATCTTACAAGTCTGGTTCCTTTACATTCAATAGCCATCACAGTGATCTATCTGATCTAGACAGCTGTGCCAAGGCAGGGGATTTTGAAATATTACCGTAGAAAACTGGAAGCCTTTTTCCACACTTGCATTCATTTTAGTGGTTATCGCCATAACAGTTAACAAAAGACACAAAGACATCCATACCCAAAACAGAGCATATGAAGATTTAATTTTTTTTAAAATGGCACATACATTTAAATAGCTACTACTTTTCCCATTTGGCAAGACCATTGTTGTGGCTAATGTATGTATTTCTGAAAACAATGATGCATTTCCAATAGTATCTTCCACGATTTTTTTCAATGAGCAATAAAGGAGGTTGAGGTGGGATGTGTTTTATCCCACCACATTATATCATTCCTCTTTTTCCTCTTTGTTGGATGGCAATCAGGAACCCTCATGCCAAGCTTGGGAAGCAACAGCATCTGGCTCCTTGGCAGATCCTGCAGGCGGTCTTGTTGCCAGCCTTTAAGCTGTGTCTGGGTCTGCTGCATGGTTTGGCTGCAGATGGGCTCTCTGGGTTGCCTTGTGCTGATGGGTGCCAGTTTTGGCTTACCTTTGATTCTGAGGACTTTACTCATTTTTATTCATTTGTGAATAAGGACCCATCCAAATGCTTCATGAAACCAATATCAAAGTGTACTGATATTTAAAATGAAAAAGAAAGGAGGCTGCTCCCTTCCCTTCTCCCCTCCCCAGGATGAAACATTATAATAGCATCTGCAAATGGATCTGGATCTATCAGTATTTCCATTATAAATCAGAGACTTAGACCTTAGCCATGAATATTCCTCCCAGAATGAAATGTAATGTTGTGGTTAATACAAAAAAGGTGCCGAAGATGTTTCCAGACCACCTAAGCCTTGCGGCCCCGCACTTCCCCATCTTCCAAAGGGGACTGTTGTGGAAAAAACAGGATTTTGAATTGAGTAGACGTCCAGAAACATCTACAGGCCCCAAAACGTTTCTGGGTGCCGTGTCTGGGAGCTGAGGTTTCACGCCGGTCTGGAGTCACTTCCGAGTGCAGCGCCGCGGCCCCACAGAAACCCCCAAACCGGGGAGCTTGCGCGGCTCCCGAGCAGGCAGTCGCGGCGTGCGCGCGGCTCCCTGCGGCTCCTGGCACGGGCTGCCCGCCGGCCCGGGGCAGCGGGTGAGCCGGCGCCCCGGGGGGCAGCAGCACCCTGGGAGCCTGCGGAGAGGCCGCGGGGAGGCCGCGCGCCCGCTCGGCGGGGTCGGGCCACGGCCAGGACGCGGGGCTGCAAAACTGAGCCTTCAAAACGCGGCGTGGCCTTTAACGCTTTGGAGCGAACCTTTGCAGGGACGTGGGGCACCGGCGCACGCATCTCCTGGCCTCCGGCGGATGAGGCATGGCTGCTTTTGGCTGTATCAGGACGTGCGCTTTTGGGTGCAGTTTTATTTGCTAGGGAGCCGCACCCTCTGAGCAGGGGGCCCGGCCAGTGCTGGGCACGCACAGAGCCCGAGAGAGCCCTTCGGCACCCTCTCGAAACGTGCGCGTGGCCATCCAGGCGACGGCGCCTGCTGGGGACACCGGCGGCCGGGCAGCATGAGGCCACAGCTGCCCGCACCGGCTCCCCGCACCAGCCAGTCCCCTCCAATAACGTCAACAGAAAATTAAAATACATACATTTTCAAGCAGGTATTTCTATTTTTATCATCTTTGCCGTGCCCAATATAAACGACCACTACATGGAATTTTATCCCCATGCAGCATAAGTTGCCAAAGCAGTCACGTCAGCGGTACGCTGGCACGCAAAATCCAACCAAACGCACTGAAACAATTCAAAGCAGCAGCATTCTGGTGCCCTTTGCTTCCTTTTCAAAACCTGCCTTTTCTGTAGTTAGGAAAAAGGTATTTCTCTCTTCATTCTGTATTTCCTTGTGGTCTATAGACGGTCTCTGCACATGATTTATAACAATGTTTCTTCTGCAATCTCTTCCGAGATTCATCTCCTCGCAATTCTTTGTAAGCGTCTTTCTCGCAGTGTTAAGTTCTTGCAGTCTTTTTATATGAATCAGGGCAGAAGGTCAAATATGAAGGTCTAATGCTTGGCACCTTCCCCCCCACCGCTTCTTGTTAGCTCCAGGAGGAAAAAAGTAAAATCTCAACAAAATTGTTAGACATTTTCTTTTGCAGGTTATTTGGAGAGGGGAAGGGATTTACTTTTAAAACTAGCAATGCTCCCATTTTGCTAACTTCTATGTGAGGAAGTTACATGAGTTTTATGGAACTCTTCACCTTTGAAATTAAAGTACTTAATGACTTTCAAATGTCAGATCTCATTTTTGCATGTAGGTCAGAATCTTGTCTAAAGTTCATTTGTTCTTATAGGTTAGTAAGAACACACACTGCAGATCAGAATAATAAACAAATAACTGGTTAAGCTGTTTAATGTGATCCTCTCCCCCTTCCTGCATGAATGCAGGAAATCATTGGGAATTCAGTAGGAAATCACACACTAGCATTAAGAATGTAAGTTAATATAGTCTCCAGAAGAGATTCCATTATGACCAAGGGCTGAGGGTCTCAGTAACAGAGCAGGTCACATGCTGAAAACCATGACTGGTGAATATTCATTTGAATTCTATCTGAATTTGCAATGTGGGCTGTGTCTTCTTGTTACTTGCTTAAGGAAACAAGGGTTGACTATTGTTGGAGTGGTTCGTTGCTCTTTGCAATGTCCATATTCACATAAAACCAAGAATGTTTATGTGTTCATGGTAGTATTTCCTTGTTTACAGTTCTCTTTGAAAAGTCTCACCCAGAGGGAAAAAGAAGGGAAACCGTCCGTGTGGTTTAGGTGACCAACTCAATAGTATGAAGGGTGAATGGCAAATAGGAAACTGTCAACTCAAACAGCTAATAGATAAGACACAAGATGAAAATCAAGAGTCTAAACTATTGATACCCAAAATAAAAAATGGACCAGAAAATTACCAATATGCCCAGTACAGTTCTGGCTGGTCCATTGATCAATTCACCAACAGAAAAGAAGTGCTACAACCACAGAAAATAATATATTTAACAAATAATATGATTATTGCTAGCCCTGTTATGTGTGGCTGCAGTCTCACAGAGCAGGGTCAGGTATCGACCACCTGCCCTGAGTTTAAAGCATGTCAGAGATGTCCCACTGAACCATGTAAATATGTGTACTGGTCTACTCTGCCTGACCACAGCCACTTCTTCCATTCCAGTTCTTTGTTATTTAAGCATAGAAGTATAGAATTCACTTATTGTTACTGGTGGTTTGCTATGGATCTAGGTGCAATGGTGGAAAAAAGCATTTCTATTGCTGTCTCACTGTCAGTTTCTAGTGGGCCAAGGAACATAGCACAAAAGCTGTCATCCCACTTGGCTCTGATTGCTCTCATTTTTGGCACCATCAACTGAGGCCAAGGACTGAATGAGCATAGGGGACAAATCCTGCACTGAAAGCCTGTATATCAGGATGGAGGCATGTTGGAAGAGCCATGTGAGATGCCTGCACACCTACTTCTTGCATGGACCTGTTCCCTGGGTAAAGGAGGGAATTAATGATCCTAGGGTGCTAAGGCCTTGTCTAACAATCTTGGCACTCTCACTAATGGTTTAAAAAAGGTAATCAGTTTTAAAACCTATATTCCAGGAAGAGGCACTTCTGGAGCAGATTGGCCTTTGGGCTGAAAGCAGCCTGCTGATCCCTTGCCCGTGGGTAATTTTTTAAAGAAAAATTTGGAAAAAGGCCATGTCAGATTTGTTATTCATTCTTTATTTTGACTGGCAAATAGTGCTTTCCCCTGTTTCTAACAGTCATCTATAGAACATTTAAACAAATACCTTCTTATATGTTCAGTTGGGTCTATCTTTTCATTTTCTTTCCATGGCATTTTACCTGCAAACTTAAGGCTCTCACCATTTGCCAAGACAGATCCTCAACTCCTCACTGGGCAACAATGCATGCACACATGAGCAGCAGCTGCTCCTTTATGTGTCTGGAACAAGCAAAACTTGGAAAATCAGAAGAGCCATGTAGTGCAGCCCGATGTATGCAGAACAGGGGTATTTGCTGCACAGCAAGCCAGCTATGTACATGTTGGCCCCACAAAATGGCAGAAGCCCTGTGTGCCTCCTCTGCCTGCCTACTTTATTCTGTTTTCCAGCTAGGATAAGGCAGTGCAATGTGCATCGAGTTTCCACCTTGCCCTGTTGGCCATCCTGCCTGTGTAACGGAGCAAGGGGACAAATTCCCTGCTCTGGCCCTAGGTCCTGCAATAGATGAGCCATGCAGCACCTTCAGGAAGAGGCACAGAGGTAACAACAGCGCACAGTGCAAAACAGAACAAGTGAAGAAAAACTTGAGGTTTCAATAGGCTTTACTTTTCTACTGTCTAAGATGTTTCTTGCTTTTATTTTCCGAAGCCTTGGCAAACATTTTGCTTTTACAGTTCAAGCTTTGCCCATTGACTGAGTTGCATGTAGGCTTCACTTAGCTTTTGACTTGCATGTTAAACAAGAATGAAAAAGAAAAATTGATTATTAGGGTTTAGACTTTCAATTTTTGGAGTTAATAGGAGCTGTGCTGTCCACTCCTGTGGGAGGAGGCCAGAGCAGCATTCCTGCCATTAGCACTGGAGCCAAGCAACTTTGTTGCTTGTTCTTTGACCAGAAGTCAGGTAGATGCTGCCCAGCCGACATGCAGCCTTGCCTTCAGTCCCTGGCAAGAGACCGCCCTTCCGTTATGTTCAGCAGGAGCAGGATAGGGTCCAGGATGTTTAAATTCTCAATACTTTCTGTTATTTCCAGACAATACCCAATTCACTCGGCCAAGATCTGAATACACATCTTCCTCGCACCATTTCACAAAAGACTTGGATCCCAAGAATAGGAGAAACTGCTGCAATACAACAAGGACATATAAATATGAATGTCAAACTGCCCCATCAATGAAATGCTTTAAAATGCGGGGAGTTCCATGGTGCAGCGGGCCATATAAACACAATGAAATGATAATGAGGACAAGCGGAGATGAAGACCACCCACCAGTAGTTTTATGACTGTGACTTGGAACGACAGTTCTCAGCAGGGCCATTTCGACTGGATGCCATTGTCATTTTTAGCACATGCTAAAGTAGCAATTGTGTAAGGACATTTCAACTGTTGCTGCTGACAAACAGCAGCCAGACTATTTATGAACAACCCCCAACCCTATTCTTGTGCATTTGGCTGAGTCTGTAGGTAGGAGAGAATGGAAAACTGCTACTTTGTTCTAGCAGGTTTTCCCATAGTCACTGTCTGTTACTCCTTGCATATGTTTATTGTCCAAGGAAGAAGTGATTTACTCCAGCTGCTTATCAGCCATCTCTCCACTGTTGATGTTTTCTTATAGAAGCTTCTGCCCCACTTAAGCTGCAGACTCCTTCATGCTCCATTGTGTTTACCCTCCTTTCCTAGAGAAAACTCCAACATTCAGAATTAGGTGCCAAAGTAAAACCATTTTTAAGACTTGGTTGTGCCTTTAAGACAAACCATTTGAGTCTTAGAGGAGGGAAGAAGGGGAGCGAAAGATAAGAAGCAGGTATATTCCTGATATGTTGGCCTGCACTGCCAGGGAGGTACATGTGCTGAATCAGAGCATCACCCAGGTGTCCTCGCTTATAGCCCTGCCTCTCCTTCCCCAAACATTGTCATTCATTTTCTAGGTTACTCACTCCAACACCTCACCTCTAGCAAAGGGCAGGGGGGATGCAAACGAGGTGTAGGAGGATTTTCTCCCACCCAACTTCTGCTTTAGGAATAGTTCGAATCAAAATTTAGGTAAACAAAAAGTCTTCAAAACATTTACCCAAATGCAAATCTTTTCTGTTTCATAACCCCACTAGGAATTGCCAAGTCACTTTCAAAAAATGCAATTTTCAGGTTTTCTCACTCTTTCATAAATAGCCACAGAATTAACAGCACTTTACTAGCTTCCCTTTGAGTCTTATTGTGTTAAGAAACTTAACTAAAAAGAAGTTGATCACTAATATATTCTTAATCCTCCACTCTCCTTTCAGATCCCGTCAGGACTCAATCATAAGATGCATAATTGAGTGAAGCTGTTCACATTAATGTGCCACTATTCCAGGTCATCATTCTCAAAGCTTTCATCATGAGAGGTCACTGAAAGACGCCACCTTCACAGCCAAGAAATGCCTAATTTATCCTTTAGGCATTTCCTTTGGTAGTTGCTTAAAGTGAGCATGAATTTTATTTTATTTTATTTTCTCTTTAACTTTCTATATTTTACCAGGAAGACAGCTACAGGATAGCTCTGAAAATAAGCAGTCGTATTATTCTTAATGGCCTGGTCAGAAGAATATGTTTAATTTGCATTTGAATATCATGGTAGAAGAAGCTGACTCAAAGGGAGCTGTTAGTATGAGGTGCTTCTGGACGATCAGATTCAATGGACTCTGCAGGAGCACTGAGGCGTCTCCAGCTAGGACCAGAATACTGCATGTCTGGATGCTGCTCTAGGTGTTGCATAAATGCTTTATTAAATCAATGGGAAGTTCTGTGTTCATCCTTGAAAAATAAAAACAAAAGGAGCTAGTGAGGGAGAAGGAGGAGAATAAGCATGCTTGGCAAACAGAAATATACAGGTCAAAGTACAAGGAGAGGAGGGCAGCACATAGCTGATTAACCATGGTAAGATTGTTGCACATTCAGACCTGGTTTTATCCTACCAAATTTTGCATGCCTACCTGAGATATCTCCCTGAGATGTGCCTTAGGTATCCTATAGAGTCATGGAAAGAAAGGTTGGATAGAAGCAGTATTATAAGTTGGCTCGGAGAGGAATGTCCTTCAGGAGCTATTTGTCACTTTCTGGAGACTATGACAGGAGTCTAGTGTAACCAGCCTCGAAATGTGGGGACCTATGCTGTCAAGATGGCATAGATACGGAGCAGGTGACCAATCTCCCTGGCTTGTGAAGCTTAATATCAAAATCTTTGTGAGGCTGAGAATCACAAAACACAGTGGAAAGCTGAGGGAAGCAGGAGATTCTGGGGCAGCTCACAGGCAGGTGGTAACAGTGGCTCTACAGGAAGACACTTAACCTTTGAGATGCACCTATACAGTGCATATGCTGGGCCTAGAGCTTATGACAGACAACAGCTCCTCTTGCGTCAGAAGAGCTACTGTGTAATCCAGATATCTGCTTGTCAAGGTAAGTGAACCAGAAAGACCAGCTGACACCACCATTGCCAAGCTGTATGCACCAGCCACATGCTCAACCTAATGCCATCTTACTGTGGAGCTGAAGGGCCCTGGAAAGCAGATGTCATCCCCTCTCTGAGCAACATCTCTGCACCTTAGCTATCCAAGGTAGGGGATGTGTGTTCAGTGACTCTCTGCCATCAATGAGATTCTGGTTTGTAGATTCTGGGCAGGAAACTCAACCTTTCTCTGCAATATGGCTTTCCATCTATGAAGTATTTACAATGGCTATAGAGTGATTGAGAATGGTGTGGGAAACTGGCATTTTCCCTCAGTCTTGGTCCTTGAACTTACCACTCCTTTTACTAGTTTACACACCCCATGACTTCTCTGGGATTTTAATCCATGGGTTCCTTTGGTTGCAGTAGAAATACAGTACAGGTATATGGCAGTGGTCTTTCATACCTAATGGGATATTTGCTCTTGTACAGAAACAGGAAGAGTCTCTTCATGGAAAGATCAGCAAATTATGCTTGGCAGTAATACTGACATTCTTTGCCAGACAGGAATCCTCAAATTGATGTCTCTGGATCTCAGAGCCTCAGTTTCCTTTTCTGCCTGCTTAGTTATAAGCTTCTCTATGATGCTTGCCAGGATGGGATCTGCGAAACTCCCAAACATGCATCAAAGAAGCCCAGCAAAGCCACACGGTGTGCGGTATCTGGTGTTCCCATTTCACAGATTTCACAAGTGAGGCACATGTTGGTGAAGTGGCATGCAGGAAATTTTTGCTACCCTCACTAGCATGCCCAAAGGCATGCAGGAAACTTTCTGGTAGAACTGGGAAATGAACTCAATGACTTTGACTCAGAGTTCTCTGTTTTAGCTTTCATCCCTGAACCATCTCTACTTCCCCCTCATCCTTCCTTTTCCCTTAAACATTGTTCTTTTTGTTGTTCAGTGTTCAGATTCAACAATCATGAAAAAATGGATACTTGTGGCTGGAGAACACTGTATGTTTAAATTCAGCAGAGCTGTGAGAAGAGGCAACAAGAAACAGGACTACAAACAGTCAAGCAAGTTCACGTTAGTTATGTCCGAAGAGAGTTGCTTTCCTTTGTTGTAGTGTGCACCACTCATCTGTGCAGCTGTGCATCTGGCCTTTTGTTTCCTTACCTATTCTCATAGGTGACTGCTGTAATGAGGAGTGACAGAGCTGAGGAACAGAAGATCAGAATTATCCTGGACAGAGGGAAGCGTGGGACTTGCATGAATAAGGCACTTGAAACAAGGGAATCTGCAAAGGCATTCAAATATATATGAATAGATATCATGAGCAACACTTTCATATGTCAGCCTTGCTTTTTAGCAGACCTCTGTATGCAATCAGCCTTGCATTGCACTCTCTAGGAAATCTCCCCTGTTTATTCCGTGTGTGTCCAGATGCAGTAGTGGACTACACAGCAGCTCAGTAGGAGCATCCGATCACCAGTCAGTGTATAGCTGGTCGTTTCTCTCCATTGTGCTGAGCTTCTTCACACTTGGCACAGTTTTTTCCCAGTGCCAAGCACTGATCAATTGCCCTGATGCAGTATTTTTCAAACTCTGAGGCTGCTCTGTAAATGGTGAGATTGATACTTTGTATGGGAGATTGAAGTCTAGGTGCCAAGGAATGTTTATTTTTGTGTTCTTGCCTAATTGTTGTCACAGATGATTCAGCATGAGCAGAATCGCCACTCTGCCTGAAAAATCCTGCAAGGGCTTGCTCTGGTTTAATTTGAAGTGGAAATGAACATAAATATATAAAAAGCTGTCCTTGTGCTCCCAGAGGGACAGCCACATAGTTTTTGCATTTTGAGGGAAGAATACTGAGCTAAAATTGGAGTAACTTTGCATAGGTAGAAGCATTATTAACACAATTAATAATTCTGTAAACCAGAATTAATATTGTCTAGAGGATGTTCTGCTGTCTGCAAAAAAACCCAGAGACCTAGCAAGTACCTGCAATTCCACTTCTCGACATTATTTAGCCAATTTTCTCATGCCACCAAGAGGTCAGCAGTCATGCACCTCCTGTGTTGGACACTGTCAAGCCTTGTTTACTGTCATTACAAGGTCCCAGGAGAAAGCTGGTGAGTTTTTGGCAGTTTGTCACAGATGAGAGAGCTACAGCTGCAGAGCAGTTGTTGTCATAACACCTATTCATCATTATCCCTCACATCATGAATCACCTCCTGATCACTAACTCCTCTTTGTTTACAGCCATCACATCCAGAAAACCAGTGTTTACTTCCTGGAATCACACCCCTACCTGGGAAAAGTCAGACTGCTTTTGTACCAGTATTCCTCCCCCAAACCCAGAATTTTCTCGAAGTCTCCCTGCTGAGAGAACAGGGACAGCTTTTCAAATGTTTTGTTCACTTCCACTTAAAATTCAAACAGAGTATCTAAATTAGGAATGCTGCTACATTCCAGCTCAAAAAGCTGCAGTGCTCTATTATAAAGAGGGGCTCCGTCTACTTCTGGTAATCCAGACTTGCTTCCTTCTGGATTGCGTAGTCCATTCGCTTAGGCAGAAAGCTCGATAGGGGACCGATGTTACATCCTTACTCTGGTGTTTGGTATGGCGTGGAGGAGCATCGTGTCAGCGATGCACTAATACACCACAATAATCAGCTCATCAAATCAGCTTCATTAGTTGGAGCTAGAGAGCAGAGCTCCGCTGCCGAGCCCTGCAGAAACACAGCCTGCCTCACGGCTCCATCTGCTGCACCCGAGCAGGAGGGGTCTGGGCACTCGGCTGTTCATGCAGACATGGAAAAGCCTGGGACACTGAGTGTGCTCCTAGCATGGCCACATTCCTGCCTCACTCACGTTGCCAGGACACCGCTGCCTCTTCATCACGTTAGCGTCTCCCATGCATGAGGCCCAGTGCAACCTTGCAATGGCTACGGGGAAGCTTGTAGAGCGGTGTTTGAGGCCTCTGTTCTCACAAATCAGAGCTAACCTTTTTTTTTTTTTTTTTTTTTTTTTTTTTTTTTTTTTTTTTTTTGGGGGGGGGGGAAGGGATCCTAGCCCAAAAAGTCGACTGTGCCTCACTATCCCAAAGTGGCCAGGAGTGGTGAGGGGCAGCTCTCCCACTGTGCTCAGGGAGGCTGACAGGGTGGCCCACAGCGGGGCTTTGCTGCCAGAGGACAGAGGTGGCAGGATGGGGGCTGCTCACAGGCAGCTCATCCACTGAGGACACTCAGGGCTATCATGGTCCCTGCATCACAGCAGCAGGGGAGCAGACACAAGCAGGTCACGAATTACATGGGTTTTGTTCACCTGGAATTTTTGATCCTGAGTATTTATGGATAGTTCTGGAGGCATTTTTATGGGAATGGCTCTGTAACTAAGGTCTTCAGAAAAACATCAGGCTGCCATGTAGGTGAGAAGGTAGAGATGGCCTAGCCTCCATGCAGTCAGCTTGGAAATGAATGGGTGCAAACACCTAATGGGTGCTTGCTATGAAAACCTCCAGGGCCAATTATCTTCACAAATGCTGCTCTTCAAACAGTGATGAATAATAAACACATCTATAAATCTCTCAGTCTTTAGTTTTGCCAAGGGTCTGTGCAGAAGTATCTGTTGCTTACACTCAAGTTCTCTCTCTCTCTTTCTCTCTGTGTATTTTTAGCATGGATGGATATATAGTTTCAGAAAATGTAATGACATGTGACATGCAGGATTCATATGTATCTAGGCAGTATGGGAATGTACCATGTAGGAGGAGATGTAACATACTGCTTGGCTCCTAATACCGATTACTTAAGCATAATAAGGCGCATTATGGAAGAAGATAAGGGGGCTCCCTATTGTGCCTAAGCATTAGAAGACATATGTTTATCCCTTACCTGTATTTTTCCCTTTGCTTTATGTCATTACATTAAAGTTGATTCATGCAATATTGGCTGAAGATTTACACTGGCTCGTCAAAAATGCTCTCAGGGGTTGTCTTTAGAACATGATCAGTTTTCAAGCGATAAATCTGATTACACTTCTCCCATGCCATTAGCAAATACCTCCTAATCAGTCAAATCAGCTACCAATGCAATGCTACGAAAAGCTGATGTTCAGGAGAATTTCTCTACTGATTTTAAGAGAGTCAAAAGACAATGTTCTGTCCTGGAGTTACCTTTGTGACTCTAACAAGACGAGACAGTGAAGTTTTGCTTTCAAAATAGTTCTAACAAAATATTATTCAAAAAATAGCATGTTTAAGAAAGCATTTCTTGTCCACAATATCTCTGTCACTGGGAGGAAGCACCTCAAGTAGAAGTGATCAACTTCTCTCCCTTGTTTTCATGTTGCACCCTGGTTTTGACAGGAGCTGTAGCCTGTAGCAGGATACAGAAAAGGGCTAACAAAGGATCTTAATGACATAGTTCAAGCAAAAATGCCTATTTTTCTAACCAAGACTTGAACTGCATTGTAAAGACAGACATTGGAATGGTTGACAGCTTTAACAAGAAAACTGTGACTGCAATACTAGTGCAAACCATACATCTTGTGTGATCAAGTAGAATGCTCTGTACAGATGCCAAAAAGAGCTGAATTTTTAAAGCCTAGTTTTTTATTAGTAGTTAATGGTATATATTTAGCACTGAAAAGATCATTTGACAGCACATCAGTATTGCCAGATATATGTGTAAAAGGAAACTCAAAAAAACCCATTTGTGTGGGGTCTTTTTCTTCTGAAATTTTAGAAGGCACCAACCTACTGGATGCAAACTCAGCTGAAGTAGATAGAAAGACTGCCACTGATTTCCATGGACTTTAGATCAGCCATAAGGAGAGGAAGCAAAATGCATGCTAGGATGTTTCCTTGGTTATTTGCCTGTCCTTTTAAATGCTGTATGTGACATTTTAAAGTTCAGGTGTTAAAAAAGGAATGATAGCTTCATGAAGGGTTTGTCAGTGAACTGCAGAGTTTAGAAGGCTGTTAAAAATATGAATATAAATGTCTCTGTGCATACACACTACAGGGACAGAATTTAATTTAGCTGGAGCTGGTGGTACCTGACACTTTCTGCTATGAGAGCCTGTTTTCGGTTTTCTATAACTTTGCCAAGTTTTAACCATTCAGTGTCTACCTCACACTGAATATTTTGCATCTCTTGATTCCACCAGCAAGGTGATGAAAAACTACCCAGTATCACAGAATGTATAAGGCAGTCATGAGATCTGGCCACACAAGAAAGAGAGAAAATGACAGAAAGGGAGGAATTTGGATGGACAAAGGAGGGAATAGGCACATGGAAGGTAAATCAGATGGGGGCAGCCAGACAGGAGTGAGACTGATGGTGTGGGGTGAAGGGCTAGGCCAGCAGGATAGGCAGTCTGCAAGAGAAACAAAGAAAAGGGCAAGGAATAAAAGAGCCCCAAAGCAATCTGAGCAGTAAATCCTTGAATCATGTATTCATCTTCCTTAAGGGTTTTTTTTTTCCCATGCTGAAGAAAATGATTTATGCAGCACCAAGCATAAGGGGGCCCCATTCTCCGTTGGCTGGTAAGCATTGCTGGAATGAACACAACTAGTAGCAACGGCAAAGAGAGAAGATGCCTGTTGTTGTTTCAAGAGCCCTGGGAATGAGTCATTGGTCCGACTGCTCCCAAAAAGAAGAGTTGCTTATTGGAACCGTTTGCTTTCTTTTCCCATTGAGATCCCAGTTTTTATATTCACTGTCCAAGCAACGGAAGAGCACCTAGGAAGAGCTGTGGTATCTCAGAAGAAGGCAGAAGAACAAAGAGGGGATATGGAGAGCAATGGATGGGGGAAAACAAAGGCATGGGGTAAGGAGGAAAGCATAGCACAGATGAGGAAAGAGAGTAAGTCAGGAGATTCAGGGAGGGGAGGAACCACCTGACAGGGGCCAAAATGTCAGATGACAAATCTCTGTATATTTGGAATTCCATTATACAATGCGTTTGTGTTCATTATGCAAGCATTTCTTCCTTTAGGGGCTTCATCTCCTGGATATAGGGATCAGTGTGGTGGCAGTAAGAAGGAGACTGGAGAGGTGGACAGATGTCGATATGGCAAAGGCTATCACCTTTCTATGCAATGCAACTGCTAAACTTTGTACAAAGTCCTGCTTCCTGGGTGCCCTTATTTTCTAGCTGCTGTGAAGTGCATTTAAAGCTTGATTTCCAAAAATGAGGCACACAGTTGCTTGTGCACCGACCTTGGGAGCAGAAACCTGCACTAGCCAGTGCAGGGTGAAAGTTTCTCATGTTTAGGTCCATTGGCATGTTGCATATCACGGCTGTTCTGTGGCACTGTTTACATGAGGTCCCGGTAACATGCCTTCTCCTTCTCTAGCAACCTGTATCTGTGTCTGTCCCTGATCCTGAGATTAACAATAAGATTATGCTTGTGGTATCCGTCTTGTTGCACTGCTGCCTGGAGACAGCATATAGGCAAGGAGGTGTCCCTCATGCTTTAATGGCAGGTACAGATTTGTGTAAAGCAGGTTATTCTGGAAGTTGAAGGTATCACACAACTCTACACAAATGTTTCCAGGAGCATGCTGCTCTTCCTTTATCCATTCTGAAAGTGAAAAGAAAAGGGAAAGGTGCAGTGAGGCTTTCAGCAAGTCTGATTAGCTTTTGCAATTGAATTCACTAACAAATGCAGCCTTTTCTCCTCAGCATGAAATTTTGCATGCAGGGTGCACCAAGTTCAGGAGCATGCCTGAGTTCATAGCTGCCTGGCAAGAAATTATGGCCCCCACAAAAAAACAACACTTAAAAATGCTGCCTATGACTCGCCTGTAAGTAGGTTATTTGGAGTCTTGACTAATCCTTTTCACCAAAGGATGTGTCACCTAACTTTAATGGCATTGTCTCTGTGCACAGCCTCCAGAGGAAGAAGTTTGTCTTGCTGTGTTTGGTTTTGTTTTTTCCTGCTCGCAAATTATCTGCACACATTCACAAATGTTCAATAGTTCTTAGAGTATGAGGCTTTTCCAAATGGCTGCAGAAGCCCTTCTGTTTCTCATATATCTGTGTGAATATCTATTTCCTCAGCAATGACACTGTATCCCTGATGGATGCAAGTGTCTGTGGCAGGAGGCTGCTTTGTGCAACAGGACCTGAAGTCATGACAAAGACAAAGACGATGAAGGTATAGAAAGGGGGCATAGGCAGGAGGCCAGCCAGGATGACTGCTGTGATTCAACCCTCCAGCTTTGAAGAGGTAGTGACTTCTTTTGGCTGTCTCACTTTGACTTTCACAAATATTCTTGTGACTAAAATCTCACGTTTCACTATGACCATCATCTTGGTAAGTAAAGAAGGTCTACAGTACTAGCAGAGGGAATCAGTAGTTTTTATTCACTAAAATCTGCATTTTTTTTAAAGCTGTAGTCACACAGCTGTAGTCTGGACTCCCACGTTTCAGCTGTTCCCTCTGTCCACAGGCAGAAGTAATGCGTCACTTGCTGAATTGTTTCTTTTTTTTCTTTTTTTTTAAAAAAAAATCGGTTAATCAACAGCAGCAGCACTGTTAAATGGAAGTGATCCATTTAGTCTTCACAAGGAGAGACCATGAAGTGGCAGCAGGTATCTCTGTTTTTCTGGGAGCATGTTCCAAATCTAAAACAAGAATCAAAAGTGCCATTTGTCTGGGGGTGGGGGGGAAAGAGTATCAGGGAGACAGATGTTTCTCTTATTATTTCTGTTCGGAGACAGCCACGGCTACTACAACATGTCACCATCCTTGAGGGCCACAGATACAAATGCACAGCAGGGCAGCTGTGTTTAAATTATCAGTGTGATTTCCACTGGGGCACAAGGAAGGGATACACAGCCCACATTTTTTATTCAAAAGCAATCGTGCAACGCAGTCTTTTCTGAGTTACTGTATTTACCACAATACTTGCAAAATGCCAGACTCGAAGCAGGCTGTTTCCCCTAGCCCATCGCAGCCATACCAAAGGGGTTTCTGAGTGCCCCAGCTCAGAATTGCCCCTGTGAACGCTAACAAAAGTTAGCTGTGCAGCTCGGCTTTGTTTCAGGTATTTGTTGTGACGGAGGATTGACCACCTGAGCAGCACGCGGCACTGCGCTGTGCACGGGGCCCGGCGTTCCCAGCCACCAGGTGCCTACCCTCAGTGAATAAACTGGGTTTTGTCAGGATTTTACGCTCGCGCGAAATACGCGGCGCGCTCCTCGAGGCCTCCTGAGCGCTGGAATTCGGCTGCAGACGGCGCAGGAAAGCGTTGCATTCCCGTGCAAGACGCACAGGATTTCCTGCAACGGGTCAAGAAAACATACCTTCCTATTGTCCGAGTCTGTATCACAGAAAGTCCTTGTGCTCGGCCGAGGACAATGGCAATTCCTATCCTCGTAACTAAGGAAAACAATTAGGTTGTTTGGCATTTTGTGTGCAACTGCCGCCTGCCTTCCTCACGAGGAAAGCCCAGCACGAAAAGCCGGCGTTTCTCACCGGCCCTTGCAGGCGCTGATGAACATCCCTCCTCAGCGGTTGGTTGGCCCATGAGGTGGAAAATCTGTGGCGGTCCGAGGAAAAAACGGTATTTAAGACAAACAAGCAGGTTGCGGGGGGACGGTTAATACCAGCCAACGCTTCAGAAACGTGGTGTTGATTTCTGCCTGCCCTCTCCCGCATGGCAGCCGGCGCGAACGGCCGGCCGCGGCGAGGGGAGGTGGCCGGGGCGCCGGGGGAGGCCTCCTCCTCCTCTGCTCCCCTCTGCAGCCGCCACACTGGGCTGTCCCGGGCCTGGGCCCTTCGTGTCAGGGCGGCAGGGGGGGACCTGCCGACACGGGACAAGGCTGCCGCGACTTCCCCTGCTTTTTCTCCAGAGGTGAGAGAGCAGCCATTAAAGGCAAGGCGCTGGCTGCAAGGCAAGGACGCCCCGTGGCAGGATGGCCGGGGAGGCAGCTGGGCGGCCTGCCGCAGACAGAGGCAGAGCTGTCCCGAGGGCCATGGGAGGAGTGGTTTCCAGCATCAGCGCTTGCCCCCAAAGCGGTAAATTGGAGGGCCCTGGGCAGTGGCCATCTCACTGCCCCATGGCAGCCATCTTACTGCCCTGTGGCAGCCATCTTGGTGCCCTGCAGCGGCCATCTTGGTGCCCTGCAGGAGCCATTTCGCTGCCCCACGGCAGCCATCTTGCTGCTCCATGGTGGTCATCTCGCTGCCCCACAGTGGCCATTTTGCCAGCTCGTGGCCAGGCTCAACAGCAAACTCCTTGGCGCTGCCCGCAGGTGCCTCGGCATCCCTGGCGAGGGCCATGCAGGAAGGAGTAAAGCAGGGTGCCCAGTGACCCTGGGTGTCAGAGTGGCCTCATGGCACAGAGCAAAGGGCTGTGTTGGTAGTGCAAGGACCACCCTGAGGCGAGGCATGAAGGCCATCTGCCAGAGTCAGCCTTGGGGCAACAGAGCGAGAAGACCCTCGGGGAAAATTTGGGTGCTACCTGCATTTCCAAGTGTGTTTGAGAGGGGGGAACAGGCCCCAGCATGTTGTGCTTCCCGTGATCCTGCTGCTGTCCCCACTGCCTTGGCAGCAGGGTCACAGTCGCCTCAGGCAGCTGTGACAGCCGGGGACCTCCCACAATGGCCCAAAAACCTGCCAGGAAAGGTGAGAAAGGTGGCGTTGGTGCACCCTGCGTTGTCCCTGTCCTCATGTTTTGGTGTATTCATCGTTAGTGTTGTTATTTTTTCCCCCATTAAAACACTTTAACATTAGAAAAACAGACACAAAGAATAAACTTCAGTCTTAAGTTATTACAAGGTCTGAGGACTGAATCTTTTAATATGTGTTGGACACACAAAAATGCTATATTTCATGTTGGACTTCAGTGACATAATACAGCACAGGCCAACAAATGTCTCCATAAAATGAAAGATCAGAAAATGCACTCTGAATTCAGGAGCTGCTGCTGCAGGCCCAAACTCTGCTGGCTGGATCCTGCCCAGTCTCTGAGCTCCTTGCTGTAAGTCAGAAAAGTCTTGGATTTGATGTTATCGGCCTGGCACATCCCCAAGATTAGAAGTACTATTTACTTCCTGTAATGTTTTGGGAATATGTGTTTGCTTTCTGTCATAATACCAAACCAACAAATACAGGATGAGAGGATGTAACTGATAGGTTACAAACTCTAAGACAGAGTTTGTGGAAGGCAATTGCAGAGATGTAAGAAACAGAGCATATTACTACAGCTTACAGCAGAGAAATTCTCACTCTTCAGGATAAGGTGTGCTCAAAACACACATGGAAAAAGGGTAAAGAGACTTATCCTTGTTATCAACAATACATCAGTATGTCTCTCTCTTCATACTGATAGTAAAAATTTCTCTGAAAATTTGACTTGAACAAAGGAATGTCAATCTGCAGATGTTGAAAAAACACACATCAATGCATAGGACATTGACTCTGGGTACAAGAAATCACATTTCAGTTTATAGCTAAAATGCAGATTTCCTCTTTGGTCTTGGAAAGTCAGTCTGTTCCATGTTTCAGTGCCCTATAGAACACCAGAAGTACTGGTTTAATAATACTGGTTATTTGCTTCATTAAGGAATGTTAATAAACTCCAGCATAATGTGAAGGTGAAAATACTTAAAATAATGCCCTATAGAGAGAAGTACATATAGGCCATGCTTCTAGGCTTCAGAAACGCCCATGCCACCAAATTAGATGCAAATCCAAAATGCCTTAAAGTAGAGCTATGTCCAGAGCCAGTGTTTTACTCAATGAAGTCCAGGCAGAGTTGGGAGGTGCCGCAGCAACTTTTCTAGAAGGCTGGCTGTTCCAAGACAGGGAAAAAGGATACGTCTAAAGAAAGTCCAAACAGATTTTACTGTTAGATTAAAAAGAGATGAAAAGTGTTTGTCCAGAAAAGGGGAACATGTATCTTTAAATTTGTTATAGATAAATGGGCAGAGGGAATAGCAGCCAAGATTTCCTTGTCTAAGAGGCTGAAGCTAATTCTATCATCTGTGGTTAAGACCCATTTGTCAAATAGAGAATGCTGAGAATAAAGAAAATAACTATCCCCTCCCTTTTTAATTTGACTTAATCAGTCATAATTCCCCCTATTGAAATAAAGGCATTACTATTTGCAGGACACATTTCTGCTACCTTACCTTTCCTAATACAAATACATAGCTTCATATAAAGGAAAGCAAAAGCCACACAAATGTGCTACAGAAACAAGATGCTCCACTACACTCATGTCCTTCCTCAGGAGAGGAGGACAGAACAGACAACACGTGACAGATGTTAGCCACATAGCTCAGTGCCCTACTGGGAGGCATGCAAATACTATCATGGTGAGCACGACGGGAGAAAATATATAGGAGAAAACAGCACATTTTTTATATGTATGTCAGATTTGCCCCTACATAGCTGTGAGAAGGCATGAACTCATAGCACAGCATTGAGTATATAACGCAATTATAATTGGGTGCAATATGTTCACAGCATTTAAAAAATGTTGTCTTAAAAACTGAGTGCCATGTTCAGATGGCTTAAATTCCCCATGAGTCCCTGTGCCTACTGCTTCCTACTGGCTGCTTCTGGTCCTTCAGTGGTGCCCAGCCAAGAGGAAACTTCAGGGCACAGATGGAGTTCAGGCTAGACAGTCCATAACCTTCACTGGATCCCGCTGGCATCCTGTGGTGCAAAACCTGCATCCCAGAATTACTTGGAGCAGTCATCTTCCCAAGCCCGATGAGCACACTTACCTAAAATAGACCCTTGCAAAGGTGTGGCGAGGCCAGCCTCAGGGCTCACAGAATTGCTGAGGGGGACTGTGAGCCTCAGAATATCCTTGTAATTCATCTGTAATGTTAAACTTTAAATAACTGCCTTTCTCTTTCACTCCTTTTCTACCTCGGCTAAGAAATGCGACATGCACTGTGTAAAGGGACTGTCACCAGCTGTTAATAAGAAAGCAGCTTTAGCTTCTCTCCGCTTCTCTTGTTCACACGTAGACAGTGTTGGAAATCAGTGAAAACGGGTGTAGCCCCTCTGCTACCGCCACCACCACCTCCCACAAAGAGAGCAAGTGAGAAAGGGAAGAGGAAAGGTTGAAGAAACGGGATGACCTACTTAGGTACTGCGAAGGACGAGCATGCGGGCTCCAAGTGCTAGGATGGCTGTATGCGTTTGTTCTGGGCACCTACTGTTACCCTGGCATCCTTCCAAACAAATGGCTTTACACCCAATTCCAAAACAGTTCCTTCCTCCTCCTCTTCAAAATATGCCCTCCCCACCGTGCACGCTCTCTCTGTGATCCTTGCCGTGTTGGTTTTAAAACGGCCTTTTCCCTGAGCAGTCAGCCAGCCCCTGTCTTCTCACCCACCTGTTAATACCTGGCCTCCTGTTTGTCACATTGCAGCTCTGGGCTCTCTACCAGGAATTCCCCCCTGCTTCTGTGCCGCAGCCACTGCTTCCGGCATGGGCCACCTGTCCCTCCTGTCTCAGCTGAGAAAGGACAGGACCTAACTGCAGGGTAGGTGGCTTTCATCAATAAGACCAGCCTTGCAAGGAGTGGCTTCCAGAAGCAGGAAGGAGATAGGAGGCAGGCCTCCTTGCTCTCAGGAGTCCTGACTCAGACCCCTTCCCATGTGTCGCACACCACCCCCTCCCCTCAGCTGGCTCAGAGCCCCTGAGTGGCATTACTCGAACCCTGTGAATTAGCCAGTCTGAAAATTATACCCACTGGGATCTGGCCAGTTTGCAAAGCCTAGTATCAGCTATTGCAAGGTGGGATTGATGTATTCAGGCAATGGGAAGCAGGCATTATAAACCCTTTTGGATTTAGATGGAAACCGATCCTTTTGCTCTTCAGACAGTATTTCTGGCAATTCAGAGCAGTTACAATTGCTTGTCAGAACAACCAAAAGTGCTTCCCTGGCAGCACGGAATATCTTACTGAGAGACTGGAAGAACCTTCTTTGGTTTCTATATAAAACCTACTGATGACTCATATAGGACTCAGAAATTGTCCTAGTTAGAGATAAATAGGAAGATATATTGCAGATCTGGAGACTGAAGCTTGAGTCACAGAACTGGAATTGGGATCAGAAGGCAAACTTTCTTAAGTTTGGGGTCTTAGGGAGACAGGTTTTTGTTTTGATTTTCACTCAAGTATCATATTCAGCATTTCTTCTTTCTCTTTTCTTTCCCATTTCCTCTTTGGATGGGTTCTGGAATATTAGGTATCTTGTAGTTTCTTTTCTTTCCTTCCTCTACAATGTTTTCTGTGTGTTGTATCAATACTGTCTCTGAGGCAATTAAATAAGGTTCCACTAAGTTCCACAATATCAAATCTGCTTCAGACTGTTATGAAAGATTGCATAATGATACTACACACACACACAAACCACCATAAAAGACTATTACTATGGGTTGCAAAATCAAGCACTAAGAAGCTAGAAAAGACCATTGCTAAGCTGTTGTACCTCTTTTTTGGCCTCTTTGTGTGTATGCATGTTGCTGCAGTCTTTAATTACATGAGCATAAGCCTATGCTGTGTGTCCCACAGAACCTCATCCAGCTCATGAAGCAGGTGGTATTCATCTAATGAGCAGCTATTTATATGGGGTCTCTGTTCAGCACAGGACCCCATGCGTTATTCGCTGAACACGATTCAGACCCCAGTGTGAAGACAGAACAATTAACTTTCCTGCAGGCTGTTCAAAGATACTTAACCCTAGAGCACTGATGCACTTCTTTTTTACAGCACCTTTCAGAGACAAGAAGGTGGAATTATTCCTGTTTATAGCCAGTGAATTGCACTGAGAGATCAGTAAGGTCCAGTACTGTGGGGTGGCTTGTGTAGTACTCCTGAGCTTTCTGTGTTCCCCTTATGGACTCTCCTCTGTGTCTGCAGGAGCCCATGACTTCCGGACATCATATCCCAATGTCTCAAAATGGCCTCCCAGAAAATGAAGTAGGGAATCTTTCTATCTACTATGGAAAATCTGCTTTCAGTGGTTTACCTTATATCATTTAGGATCTTCTGTAGCCTTCTGGGATTTCCTTGATTTGCTAGAATTAATAGTGGAAAAGAGATTTGCTCAGCCAAATCTTTTACAGCTCTTGCATGCTAGTTATCCAGAACAACTAAATTAAAAATATCTATCTCTCTAGGTGTCAGCTAAAACACCCTTCCATTATTCATGGATTGTAAAGGACTTTCACATCTTTCTGTAATACCGTTATGTTGCCCCACTGCTTTACAAGTAGAACAAAAACATACACTGAGTATTTCTGTATCATTGACAATGTTGGCATCCCCCCTACCAATAATAAGCTAATGCCAATTCTTTTTGCTTCTACTATCTTAAATAAATCATTCTCGACCTTCTCAGTCTGTTTTCCCCTGTTCTTTGAATCCACTTTGCCCGTTTTCTTCACGTCTGCACTGTAAGTTTTAATTCCTGTTGTTCGATATCTCTTGCCCTTCCATGTGCCTCTGTGACACTGTCTTGTAGCTCTTTTCCTAAAAGATACCTAAGATCTCCTCTTTGCCCCTAAAGCAGAATGAGCAGTTAGACAAATTTGTCCTTTTTCTTGACTGTGAAAACTTGGCTTTTCGCCACATAATGAGCTCTTCCTAAGCATTGTTATATTCCCTGCTTGGCTTCTTTTTTAATTTTTACTTCCAAACAGTTTTCCTCACACTTTTCATCACCCTTCGGAATTAGCCTTTCTCAAATGGCAGGTATACAATTTACGGGAAGTACTGGAAGTATTGGAAGTATTTATGGGAAGTATTGGAAGTCTACATTAAATGTGATTTGGTCACAATAACTGTCCCTAAGCAGCCATCAACTTCCAGCACTTCCAACACTGATTAGTTGATCTTTGCACACCATAATGAGATCCAGTCTAGAGCTCCCACATGTTGGCTGCCATGTCTTTTGTGTCAGAAAAGTCTCATCTACAGTGCTCTCATATGAATACATTTCTCTGAAACTGAAAGCCATTGAAATCCCCCATAACAGTGCAGTTCTTTCCATACACTGTAGGAAAGTCACTAAGAAATGTGCTCTTCTAGTCATGGTTTGTCTGCCAATCCTTTTCACA
The DNA here is from genome assembly GCF_028389875.1 of Rhea pennata. Classification (NCBI taxonomy): domain Eukaryota; kingdom Metazoa; phylum Chordata; class Aves; order Rheiformes; family Rheidae; genus Rhea; species Rhea pennata. The sequence goes on from NC_084665.1 coordinate 41,435,033, forward strand.
CTTTGACCTGTTCTGCCCTCTAAATGATTTATATCCCCAGCTTCTCTGCTCCCTATTCTTGGCTTTTTGTTTCTCTTTCATTTCTCCTTGCCTTACTGGACCTCAACCTACTTACTTAGCCCAGTCTCCTCATGTAGCTAGATCCAGTCTCTCCTTGACAGCTTGCCCCCTGATTTACAGTCTATACCTCCTGTTCTCCCTTTTATCTCACACTAGACAACAGGCCTAGTTATGTTTTCCTGAGCTTTCTGTCCTGTTCTGGTCTCTCCATCTCCTCTTGACTCTCTGCACTGTTACACCTTGTACCAGGCCACCCTGTATACCTACTTCCTTGCTACATTTGTCTTCTTTCCCAGGTTCTGTTTTCCTCCTGCACCAGTCCAGTCATCCCCTGCGATCCCGCCTTCCTCCTGCCCAGCTCCACAGATGATCTCCTTGTCTGCCCACAGCTGATCTCTCGGGCTTGCTCACATCGATGCTCCATTGCCTCCTACTTGTGGTTCCCATTCCCAGCTGACTTGTCCAGCTAATCCCAACTACACTCAGTCTTGCTCTCCTAGGTCCAGTTTCAACAAACCCTTTGTTTTAGTCTTTCCCTCTGTTCTGTCACCTTGAATACAGCTGCCGTCTCTACTGCATTTGAAGCAGACAGCTTCAACCTCCAAATTAAGAAACCACTAATAGAAGGGCCACTGAAGCAGTCTCTTGACTGAGCAGAAGGTATCAAGAGTTTTGTGATCTGGAGTTCTGAATCCCCAATCATCTAGATCAGAGACCTGAACAGACACTACACCCACAGATCTGAAAGCAGGTTGAGTGGCAACCTGATGCATACTTAGCTTCAAGAATTTGGACATGTTTGAAGTTTCACCAGCTTAAACATAATCTGAGGAGACCACATGGATACAGTCTTGTACAATAGAGATATAGCCCTTCTTCTCAGTTTTGGCTCTACCTCAGCCTAGAGCCACTATTACAAGTAAAGGCTGGCTTCTCTCTGGCCTCAGAAGTGCTTTGTTATTTCACCGAGAGATACATGTTCTGTTCAGTTGTCTCTGTTGTCTGTTGGAGCTAACGATGAGATGGAGCATACTCTGTGAAAGTGGTATCCTTGGGGCGTTATCTGTCAAGATCTATAGAGCCTCTACGGAGCAGCTCTTTAGAGTTGTTTTTTCCCCTAAAAGCACGTAATGGTCAAATTAGGTGGATTTTCAGGAAGTCGGTACAAGGCATATCCTTGAGGTTGAGGTCAGTCCCCTGCCAGAGTTCAAGTCTTGCTTTGAAGCATGGGAATACTAGAATGGTTCCAAGAAAAAGTTGCCAGAATATTTAAATTTGGGCAAAACCCCATATTTTTCCCAAACCTCATTCTTGGAAATGCTCAATCTGATGGATCTGAAATTTTCCAAAAAAAGAAATCAATCAACCTGAACAGTACAGAAAATTTCACTTCAGATGATTAATATTTGGCTCACAGCTGTAAACTGCTGAAGCCATGGTCTTGTAATACAAAGCTGTGGGCAGTTTTTATAATAAAGAGCAACACCAAATCCCCTGTAATCATTATTATTCTTCCTTTAATTTTTGATATTTTGATTCTCTCTTTCCCTCTTACTTACAAGTTAAAGGGAATTTTCATACATCCTAAAAAGATTTTGTAAGGTCAGCACTTTGCATTAAATTATGTGATGGAAATAGAAAATTGAAATCAGAATTGCAGAAAGAAAAAGAAATTGGGAATTTGCTATTTTTCATTCCACAAGCACACCTCACAAATGTCAAATTTCTTAGCTGTACAACAAGTGAAGTGTAGAAAATTACTAAATATTTTTCATCCAGTTCTCAGTAAACATACAGACAGTGACTTATTTTCATGGAAATGCACAGGAGAGTCTCCTTGGCTCCAAAATTAATTGCCACATCCAAGACAGCTAAAAATGAAAAAATTTGAAACTGAAAAAGTTTTATGACACATGGTTCTATGCAGACACTTGAGTGCTGGTTATTTGTCAGCAGTTGCTAACTGAAAGAGTCCAGCTCTTAATATAAGTGTCACCTATGACAGCATTATGACTGTGTCACTGTAGCGTTCATTCCATGATACAGGGTGTTATCGCCTAGTGTCTTGTTGCAAGTGTTGTATGGCAGGAATTTCTTTGACTTGGAAGTGGCTTTTCCTGTATGTACAATTGAATTTTAACTTCTAATTAACTACCTACAATTTTTACTTCCTGTCTCAGTGATTTTTCTTCCCCAAAACAAAGTGTGCATTCATAAATCTCTTTGAGAGGTGTCTCCTTTGGCTTCCCCATAGCGGTACAATGACTTATTTTCCTTCATGAGATGGTCGAGCTCTCTGGAAACCCTATTAAATTGCTTTAGGATCAACATTAAACAATACAAAAATCATCTGTGGAAAATTGAAAAGGGTGGAAACGTTGTCGTCATGTATTAGTAATGCTCAAAAATAAAATAAAATAGCTCCACAGGGCTTTTCCAATATTTGTGGAGTGGCACACCTCCAAAGCACACTCAGTAAGGACAGGGTGCTTTTGGAAAGCTTATTTACATGCACGCAGGCACACACATGCACACGCACACATGTGCACAGAGTTATTTTGCTGGCTTGGAGGAAGTTGAGTGTTGGTGGACACTAGTCAATGAGCTGCTGCCATTCTGAATGGCATTTCTCAGGCTGTCGATACAGGAGCTTGGTCCCAGCTCGCATAGGGCAGGCATCCCCTTCCCAGTGGTCCTTGCCCAGCACACAACACACGAATGCCCAGGACTGGTAACTCCGAGTCTACGAAACTGCCCAGGAAGGTGCCAGCAGTGCACTGTGGTTGTGCAGGCCTTTAGGAGGAGTGAACTGCAGCTGGATCAGGGCAAGATGGACCAGGAGAGCTTTAATCCATGGGCAGTACTTACAAAAATTCTGCAAACTGGATTATGCCTAGCAGAGTCATCCTGATGTTTCTGAGTGCAGCATTTGCTAATGATAGTTTCCGAATATAAACCTGATATGCCCTGATATGCCCTCTCATTAGGTTTGTATGAGAATTGCACAGAGGAAAGTTGCACTCTTAACTAGCTTCGTCACTCGCTTTCTCCCCCGGCCCCTTAGCACGAATAATGAACATGCTGAAGCTCCAAAACGAGCAGACAAAAGATGACAGCACTTCCTGAGATTTATGTGGCACATAAATATTTAGCATTTGATTTATGGTGTGTTGATATTATTTGTCAATCGCCTGATTAGAAACCAGAAAGTCTGGGAGAACTTCTGAGGTGGGAGGAAGGAGCCGAAAGCCTCTGCTGTGGTGCTGGGAATGAGGCAGAGTTGGAGGCCCACACGTTGGGGGAACAGGGAACTGCATCGTGGTGCCTCCTATCACCGTGGAAGCTGCTGCTCTGCTTTTGGTCCAGAGCCCAAGGGCTCAGAAAGAATCCGTCCATGTTAACAGAGAGATAAAGCTATATAAAATCCCTTCAGATGAAACTTGGAGGCTCTGGAGTTGTTTGTCTCTTTCCTTCCCCCTCACTGACTTGGAGGCAAGGTAGCGGCTAGGATGTTGATGCGTGAGTGAAACCAAGGGTGAGCTCAGTTGCATATAATTTGCAAAACAGGCAAGTCTGTCTATCTGCCGGGAGCTGAGTCAGGGCTAGGGCGTCTTTTGTTGTGCTCTGGGGGAGGGGAGCAGAGGGACGGCACGGGGGAAGAGCGCAGCCCTGGAAAGTTTGCAATGTTTTTCTACTCAGTGGCCACTGTATCAGTCATCTCTGCATAGTTTAAAAATGACAGGCAGTTTGGGCATCTGCTTACATCAATATTCTGTAAATACAAGGATAAATTGGTAGCCCAAAACAGTGAGAAAGCTTTGCATAGGTTCTGTTTTGAATACTATTTATTACACAGCATGATATACACAGAAGTCTTATTCATGTCAGTGGGAGTTTTATGCAAACATGGAAAGTAGAATGTGACTTAAAATTGTAACTTGATTTGATACAGACAAGCCTTTCTGCATGGAAGGCTGCGAAGGCAAGTTCTCGTCACACAAAAAGGTTCAGACCTGTTGCTTAGACCCTGTGCAATGGGGAGACTGGGTAATGTATGGTAAGGTCCTATTGGCCAACAGGATTATTTTACACCAATTCTCACATCTCCAATAGAAATGGAGAGAAAAAGAGAGGTGGGCAATATTGAAAAATATGCTTAGCCTAGGGAATTTGGTTTTATTCAAATTTGTAAACAATTTTTTAAGGGATATGCGTATTTCTAGAGATAAAATATTGTTTGGGGGAGATAGTAATTCCTTTGTAGCGAATGATGCACTTGGATTCCTGATAAGAAAGCAATTTCTACCCTCTAGCATCATCTAACCTAAAATGACTGACCTAAAAGAGCATAGTTTTATTCTTTTGCTGGGAGAAAAGGTGATTTTTGTTTCGCTTATTTGTTTTTAAAAGTCAGTAAGACTGGTCAAAAAGATTGATATTCCTGACAACACAGAAATTTAAAGAGTAAAGATAATTTTTTTTTCTGATATCTTATCTAAAATTTTTCTTCCTATGGGAACTAGAAATTTTCTTATTTATGCTGGTTGCCTTACCCACTAGCAGTTCTGACTGCTTTTGGAAAGTGCTGTAGTAACACTTAAATTTGAGAAAACTGAACACCTTAAAGTGTCCAAATTTTACTGCATTTGAAAACAGAAGGCCACAGAGTCTGTACAACTTGAGCCTTGCAAACAAACAAACCATGGCCTTGGGAAAACCAGGATCCTTTGACAAGAAGGTATTAGAATGGTAGAGCATTAAAACAGTGATAAAGATCTGCCACTGAAGGTTTGGACATATTTATCACCCAGAAGACTTTCTGTTATCATAACTGCTACAAATGAACTCCTGCAGAGCGTATAAGCTTTGCACAGAACAGATTTTTTTCCCTCATTTTTTTGCTTAAAATAATAATAGTCTCCCTTCACAATCTAGATTTCACAAGGACATTTATAAAGAAAATGTACAGGAGAGAATCCCTAAAAAATTGGATATCAAATGCTTAATTAACACACTTAAGCTGTAAATGCACATATTTACTTCAGGGAAACAAAGAATCTCCTGTGTTGAGTCTGTTTTATAAACAGTTTGGAAATTCCAAGCTAAGACAAAGGTTTCCAAATATTTCAAAATATATTTGAAAGATTCAGAGTTAGACTTCTGTGAACTTTAACTCTGCCTACTCCTGAGAGCAGCATTCCCTATATACCCACAGCTGAGGACAGTATACTGCCTGTTCAAGGTATTAAAGTACATTAAAACTTAGAAAGCCTTATAATCTACAGCGAACTCTCCTAGATTTGCACTCTACAGCATGCCATGTGTGTTACACTATTAAACATCTTGTGCAGTAATTTAATCCTACTGACTAGGGGGTGCCTTTCCACATGTCCCTTTCTCAGGCATATCCAGACATCTCTGGTTCTGCATATCACACTGAGAACAGCTTCCCCGTGTCAAAGAGTCACTTGCAACTAAACCACTGTCCTGATTCCACCTTTTGCCCAAAAAATGACCAAGCAGTCCAACATTTATAAACCTCCAGGGCAATTATAAAGATTTTGATCTTCCTTATTGTAAAGAGAGCATATGCATGCTGTAAGCACATCTATCATAACACTTTTGATAGAGTCAGCTTTGATCACAGAGATATCTTTTATTGTGGAAGAATATAGGGGAAAAGTTTGTGTGTGTGGGTTCACTCATATTTTAAAACATCGACTCCTGGCTTTTTAAAAATCTTTACTTTCCATTTTGAAATCCCGTCTTGAAAAAAAGTCTTAATTTAAAATGTTCTCAGTTTTTTTGCAGTATTTGATCCGTTTTTACTACTTCATCTTCATTTTCTGACCAGAAATAACTAATTCCACCAGTAGTGCTATTTATTTTAGTAACCGATTTAGAACTCTGCTTATCTGGTGCAACCTGGTGGGGCTGCTTGTGCCAACGGCATGATGGTTACGTCTGCAGAAGAAAACCTGGCATCACTGCTTGTCCTAAGGAATAAGGAATCCAATTTGGAAAAGCATAGCTTTTCTAACCCCTACCCACAAATCCAGCCTTGTGCACAAATTAAATCCCAGCCATTTTAGATATGACCTGGAACGGTGCCAGTCCTGTCCCTGCAGCACCGCATGTACTGGCAGGTCTGACCTGCAGAAGGATTTGCTGAGGAGGCATTGCTGGTCTAGGGGGAATGGGGGCACCTGGAGGGGCTGAGTGTCCCTTGGTGGCAGAAAAGGGGCATGTGGGGAGCACTGCGAGGAGGGGGAAGCTCCCCCGACACCGAACAAGCTTTAATGTCGGTGTGTGCGTGTCCTGTGTGTGATTTAAGGAGCATGTAGCATTCCTCATTCAAACCTCTCACTGAGGCAAATCATTGCCAAAAAGACCCCCCCCCCGAGACTTCAGTCCTTCCTCACATCATATATTAGCACCTCAGATCTCCTGCACTACTGCTCAGATTAAATGTGTATTAAAAAAAAAAACACGACTGCACTCTTCCTGTGAAAAAGAATCACAAACAGGAGGATAACACCCCAGTCCCGGCTGTCAGGAGACAGTCTCGGTTTAGGGGGATTTGGCTCACTCGCCCTCTCCGTGGCGGCCGGGCCACCTCAGCGCACAGGTAGTGGAGCGTGTGGAGCCCACTGCGGAGCACGGCCCTTCTCCTGGTATCACCATCGCAATAGCTGGCTCGTTAAATATCTGCAGCACTTGGAGATTCATGGGGTGTTCAATGACCCTCATAATTTCTCATTTCTTCCCTCAGATAGAGTGGTCGGCAGGTTGCACTTTAGACAGGAGCCTGAAACATGTAGGAGCTCTCGGATGCTGCCTGCAAGATGTGCTTTCACTTACCCATGTGCATCTCTTTGTTTCTGAATTTAAAATTTGGTACATCTGAGTGAGGAAAACTAGGTTTCTATGCAGACTGCTTCATTTTCAGCTCAAAAATATAAGTTGAAACATGCTTTTTAAGCGAACCTACATTTTCCACTTCGGGGCAGGAGGTTTTTTTTTAATGTTTAGAAGAGCTCCAAATGACCAAATAGAAACAAAAATCCCAGAATGGTGGGGAGGAGGGTATCATTATTTTTTACAGATGGCATGTCTGAGCAGCGTTTGGCTTTGGTTCCTGGACCAATGCAGCATGTTCTTGCTGCTGGTAGTGGCAAATCCAGCCTACTAGAGATGGGGGTGCTGCAAGACACTCCTAAAGGTTCCCATTGCCTGAGATTATTGCTGCCTTGCCTGACTTTGGGTTATGTGGCCCATTTCCCACCCTAAATCTGTTTGTAAAAATTAACTAAAAATACTGCTAGGTGCTGGGGAAAACCTGAAGGATTTTCTGTGGAAACTCTAAGCAGAAGTTTCAGAAGTGCAGAGAGGATCTTTTAGTCTAAGCATCTGTATCACTTAAGCATCTCTGAAAGTTTTACCTGCAGTTTTTCCTCTCTAGCTCTGGTCCCTGAAAATGCAGTATCTGACTGGAATTTTCTGCAGGGATTTGTCTGCCTTCATTTCCAAAGACTTCCCTTTGCAAGTAGCTCTAGGTGTGTCTAGTTCAGGCTGTTGGAAAAGAAAGGACTTAATCTCTGTGTACTTTGTGTTTTCTTGGAGAGATGGCACAGTCCAGGGGTCAAAACACCAGCTTTGATTTCTGACTCTGGTACTTTTGCCACTTCTTCTTTGGAGAAATTACCAGGCCCTCAGTGGCCTGATTTCTCCATCTGCATGTTGAGAATGATGGTATTTGCCCTCCTGTATAAAGGGTCCTCAAAAGAATCAGGGAAAATTTCAAAGCAGCAGACTTTGTCTTGGACATCCACAGATGGGGAGTAGATAGTTCGCAGGTGCTCAACAGCCTCTGCATGTCTGTCACTGCTTGTTTGACTGGCAGGGCACGCTAAATAGCAGGTATGGTGTATTAGAAGCTCAGATGACCTAGGAGAGGAAGGGAGGACTTACTGAGTAACTAATACCACACCTGACAACTAAGCAGCAAGGGAAATTTGCTCACCTTTATGTTTGTGAGCAGCGCCAGGCACTGCTAGTGCCCGCCTGGGCCCAGATAACCCCCACCAAGCTGTCCTGCGGACAGTGCCAGAGCCTCTCCTGTTTCTGCTAGCAGAGAGCGAGCTAATTTACTGCAGCCAGGTAAATGGCCAAGCGCCCTCCCTCTGCACACCCAGACTGCTCATTTGGTTGCTGTCTAGACTGCCCCGACCTAGCACCTCCTACCACCCTTCCTGCACACCTTTGCTTGTGCACTTCCCCCATCTTGTGTGGCTACAGCGTTGCTGTCTCTCTGCCTGCTGCGCACATAGGCAGCACGGTGCAGTTTGCCCCCACCAGCCTCCAGCTAGACTGGTAAAACATCAGTCAGAGGTAGGAGGTTGATGGAAGGAGAAAGATGAACAGCATTTCTACAAAACCTTGCTTCAAGACAGCTAAAGCAATTCATACATGCTGCTAGTGAAGCACAAGTTAGCTGTGTCACATTGGCAAGACAAACTTTTATTGACTGTTTATGCCCTTTGGGCACGATCCTGGCCCTGAGTCTAAGCTCATCTCACACGTGCGCAACGGAAGTACTTTATGGCAGGCAGTACAGTTACACAAGTATAAGTGAGATTGGAAAAGGACTCAAGTTTTTATTAGCCTCTAAATGCTGCTGTATCCAAACAAACCTTTTCATTAGATGCAGACATACAGCAAGCATAATTCCAAGTGACAAAAATGCCAGATTAACTTTTAAAACAGAGGTCTGCTGATCACATGGAAGAAACAATAATATTAGTGTAGGGAGTGTGTGCCCAAAATCTCCACTTGCCTTGTTCTCCAGAAAATTTAAGTGAGTTCTAAAATTCCAGGTCAATATCTTTCAGAAGAATTTCACCTTCTCTCCCCCCAACAGAGTAATAATTTTTTTGAATTATTAAGAGATCAAATGTTGGAATGCTGGATAGACTGAATTCATTTGTCAGATCACGAAGTCCTCATAACATTTCTCAGCCTTAATAACACATCTGCTCTTAAAATGTGGTCTCTTGATAATAGCTGGCTGAAAGTGTCTGAATTTAGGGATTATTTGAGACAACAGATTTCCTTCTATTTGGAATTGAATGAGGCATCTGCTCCCTCACCGTCAGCTTTGTGGGATATTCTCAAGGCAATCATAAAAGGGCAGATCATTTTGTACATTATGAGAAGGAAAAAAGACCTCTGTTGGCAATTATGAGACTTGGAAGGGTGAATTAGGGACCTGTAAAGATACTACTTCATGCCCCAAAAATCTAGCTACTCCATATATTCTCCCCTCGGTTTAGGGTGGGACATAGACTTATTTAATTCTCTTGTCAAAGCCAATGTTAGCAAAAGGCAAAGAGAAAGAAAACAGATTAGGAAAGGATCTATGCACTCCATCTTGGATAGAAAGAACTGACCCAACAACATATTACAGCGATTAGGACTCAGGATGGAGAACTAGGCATGGATCCCTTGGAGGATTAAAGGAAATTCTGCCAATATTTATGCCAGTTTAGTGCACTGGAAAACCAAGAGGAAAAAAATGAATGCTTGCAAATTGTATAACATGTATTCATCATCAGAATCTCCTCCCACATATCAGACGGAGATGATTAATAAAGAAGCAAAAACACAAGCAATCAGAGTGGAGAGGAGGCACTACTTTGCACTTTGCAGGTACATCATTGATTTCTAGACATGAAACACTGCAGTCAATGCCCAGATGATGACATTTACCAAGATACTATAGAGTGTGTGTTCTGAGGTACGTCCACTTTCAAACCTATGTGAATGCACATAGGCATATACATAGATACATAAATATATAGAAATATATACATCTACACTTACATGCATACATCTATGTAATATATATAAATATACACATGCATACGTACACACGGATAGAGACATATAGATATGTATATATAGCTCCTTTGTCAAGTGACGCATCTTCACAAACTGCTGCAGCTGGAGATAACATTCATGGAAAAACAGACATGTATTTAGGCTCATTTATGTAGTAGAGAACATGTTCCAGAGATGCAAGCTGTCTCAAAGTCTTTGTCAGAGGAGAAGGGAACAACCTGTGAGCAGCTGTGGCTGAATTTGGATCTGGGAATACTTCTTTACTGTAAGACTGATCCTTACGTGTTATATCCAGAGTGACACCTTCTGCTGCAGGACAGGATTCATGCAGGTGGAAATGTGTGCCTCCACAGTGCCCCGCTCCACAGTGCCCCACTCCTTCACTCTGCTCCCTCTGGGCAGCTCCCATTGGAGGGCGAAGTCCTCGGTTTGTGTCAGGGAACAGTTTTTGGTTTGAAAGTAAACAAACGTCTCTGTTTTACCTGAGACCTTCAGCAGTAGGTGCCTGATGTTGGGCTCTAATATGCGACGTATTTACCAAAATATTCAGCCTGAGTTTTGGAAGGTCACTGGAGCTCACTGGAGTTTCCAGTTATTTCATGCTTTCCGATACTCATTTAGATATCCAAAGGGTGACCTAAGAACCTCATGTAAGACCCATTTTTTTAAAATCTTGGCACTGCATGAGTGATTGGTAACTTGGAACAAAACTTTAGGTCCTTCCAACCTCCATCCCAACCCTAGCACTATTGACATCACTGTTGTCAGCACTTCTGTAAACAGGGGGGAGGCAGAAGATATATCAGGCTTTTTTACTGTAGTGAGGGTTTGGTACCTCTGCATGGCCTGATGTATGTAAGACTCTCTCAGAGGTGAAGTGATCGTGGCTGGGCTTTCTCCCCATGCCAGCAGTCTTGCTGTTGGGTCAGAGCAGACATTTGGCTCACAGCTGGCTCGGGGAGAAGGACTAAATGCACTGCATAATATATAATATATCCACAGGTCAGTGAGCATTGCACATTGTGCTGCATATCTGTGCTGCAAAGTACGAGCCTGTTATAGTTCTTAACCCAAGAGACATGCTCTTTAGCGAAAGCTTTAGAGGCTTATGCTGTGAAGGTCCCCGGTACAATCCGCGGGCTTGGCGAAGACGCCTGGCAGGCAAGCACGAGCCCGAGCCGCGCGGCACGCTCCCCAGCTGCCCGCAAGAGCCCCGGCCAGGGCGGCTGCGGGCCCGGCCCCACGCGGCTGAGCCCAGCAGCTCGGGTCTGAGAGGCATCTGAATTTTAACACATTAATCCTCAGAGTGAGGGCATGGGCTTCAGCTACAGGGATTTCATTCAGCAACGTCTCAATTTCAAAGGTAGGTTTTCAGCACTTTGGATGAGGCCTCCATCAATTGTTCATGTTTTATTTTAAATATGGCAATTTATATTAGAAGAGGTGTTTGGAGCTTCCTATTTTCCCCTTGGTCACCTTTAAATCTCATTTGTAATCCCTTAGCCCCTTTAATGATGTTCTCAGTAGTTTACATTGTTATTAAACCTCTATTTGGGGAGTATAATTTTAATCCTCATTATATGCCAAATATAGGTATCAAATATTCATTGTGTAATTGCAATTAAAAAATACAGCCCCCCAAAGGATCTTTTATATTAATTTAAATTATCCTGCACTTATATTATGGCTGGAAATAGCCTGTACTCCAGAAAATGTCTTCATTGAAGTAATGTCTGTAGTTACAGTTAGAACATCTCCTGGTTTTGGATAAATCCTGTTCTACTGCACTGGAGTCATGCAGATGTAGAATTACAGCAATTCTAGCTTTGAACTTTTTTCCCCCTCTTTGTTCTTTAAAGTAATAGTTGAAATCACTGATTTTGCTTTCACTGGTAGCAAAAGTAAAGTAATTAGTTCAGGCAGCTTTTTATGCGTTTGACAAAGCATCATGTCACATGAACTGTTTTCTCTTTATAATTGGAGAGACAGATTCTTCACTCCTGAAAAGCCCTTGCAAATATCAAGAGAGTAGAAAAATCCCCATACAAACAAACTGAAGGACTTAAAAATATGGAATTTACATTTTCCAACTTAAACATGAAAAAAATAAACTTTTGCGTATAGATATCATGGGTTGGGACTCATTCTCACTGGATTTCAATAAAGTAAACTGCTGGCAGCTTACAAGATTATGCGTTTAAGCTAGTGTTTGTAGATAATAATATCAACTTAGCTTTAATGTAGCTCTTCTAATTCTTACACTGAACACCCTTTACAAAAAAATAAAAAGGCGTTTTGAAGTCTTTAGATGACAAATGTTATTTTTACAGATGATGATCCCTATGTTTGAAAGCTACATTAACTGGCATCACTGTAAAGATGAGACATTTAGGCACAGCCAAGCTTAGTGTTATGCAGCAGGTCGATTACAAAGAAGGGAATCCAGCGCTGACCTCTTGAGTCAATACCCTGATCAGCCACTCCAGCGGGGTGGATTAGCCAAAGCAAGATCCATGGCTGATTTGCAGAATTTGTATTGCCAGGATCAAATATTTTTATTTAATGATTGTGGAAGTAAACATAAAAGGCCAGATTTCTGTCTTCCACACAGACCATTTTTTACAGCCTCAGTAAGTATTAAAGGGAGAAGCTGTCAGGCTAAAATAGAATTATGATTAAAACAAATTCCAGAATCCAAATCCCACTGCACTTGGAGGAAAGTCATATGTGATTTTTGCAGTCAGTCCTCTGTTTCTGCAAACCAGCAAAGCCAAATGAGAGGGCCAGGTGCAAATTTTCAGACCTGTTCCTATTTTAAACAAGATCTCTGAGTGTGAGTGGTGATGGAGGGGACAGGAGTGGGAAGGAGATTTGGCATGGCAGAAGAGCTGGAGAGTCTTCCTTCTAATCCCCTGACATGCTCATACTGTCGTCAGTAGAGCACGTTGCCCCAGCAGGATCTCCAGAGAGAACCACAGACGGCTTCGCAACTACCGGGGCTCGTGGACGTTTTTTTGGAGGCTGAACACCCTTCAGAAAAAGATAAAATAGGATTATCTCTGGAGCGGCTGCTGCTAGCAAAAACATAGTGGGTATGTTTAAACGGTGGAGGAGAGGGCTTTCTTGTGTTGAAGTAGAAGGAAGGAGCAGAAGGAGGGAAAGTTAAATGGAGCCCAGGTGTGAAAGCCATGCCCATGACTTCTTGTGCCCTGTGAGACTGGTGGCAACAGTCCAGCTAGAAGAGGATTTGAAGCCTCTTGTGACCCCTACCTCTATTTTTGGTTGCTCCTCACACTTCCAGCTCTGAACCTGCTGGGCATTCTGCATGCCTGAATATGTCCTTCCTGTTCCTGTGGTTGAACCTGCCACAGGGCCCAGGCAGCAAGGACTCACCTTCAGAGCTAAAACCCAGAAAGTCTTATTCCCCTTCATGCATCATGTCCCCCTTTTTTATTGTGCTCAGTCTGCCCTTCACAGGTTCTTTGCACCAAGTTTGCTTCTCTAGCCATCCACAATGCAGTTCAGGCCACAGGACCCTCTTTTTTTTCCTGGAGACTCAGTAAGCAAAACCAGCTCAATTAGGAAGACGAAGCCCAGCCATTCCAGTCATAGCCAAATGGTATCAGTCTGACTAGTGATGTGGCAGTTCTCAGCAAGTCTATCCGATATGAAATTCAGCTTTAGTTCAACAGTGCTGTAGTGTGAGAACAGATGCTGTAGGATGCTTTTGCAGGATATCAGTGGTGTTATCCATTGAATACAGGCAGGAGTCTCTCCACTCTTAGGTGAGTCAAGATCCTAAGTGGCAGTCTGCCCTTCACTGGGATCATGTGTAACGCAATGACTCAAAGCCCTCTCTGAACTCTTGCCAAGGATGGATCCTCAGCAAAGCACTCAGCTTCTGTCCCTCCACCTCTGCCCCACAGCCCTGCACAGCTCTGGCTGAAGTTGAGAACAGGAGTTCTCATGGCAATATCCCCAACTTAGCAGGAATTTGGTCCCCGGGTGTGACACCAGTCCCATATGGGCAGACCCATGCCCGGCTGCTTTCTGTGTGCTCATCGGTGGCAGGAGTCCTCCCGCTCCGAGGTGAACACAGAGCATGATTTAAAGTCCCAGGAAGTGATTTGCTGGGAAGCTCAGGGACATGAGGACCTATCTTAACTGGCAAGACTAGACATCTTTTTCTCAGAGGACTGGTTCTCTTCTGTTAAATAGCGTTGCAAGTTCACTGTCCAAAATCACACCCTCATTTCTTTCAGTACCTGTAAGTATTTTATCTCTGTCCCATCACTAATTATATGTGCAGGCAAGCATTGTTAGTACTTTAAGAATTAATCACATACTGTTCTAAAGAATTTTGACATTTGCATTTCAAAACTTACCAATTCTAAACATTTATTCCACAAAACTTGGAAAGATTGTAGTTCTGTTTCAAATTATTCCAGCACCGTGGGCATTGCCACAGAATGTAAAATTACAGAACATATGAGACAGAAACCTGACACCCGTTCTTCCCTGTTGTGAAGTGTCGTTGATGAAAAATATACTAGTCTGAAGAAAAAAAAAACATATCTAGTAGTATGACCTATTCTCAGAACAGCTAGCCAAATTCACTCATTTTTCAGAGGGAGCTGGGCATGTATCAAGTACTGATGATCGCTCTTCACCTGCAAACAAATACAATCAATTCAATTTAAAACAGTAACAAAATATGAAATTGCTGCTACAGAATAATCTCCTGATGCTCCTGCGAGAATGTTCAGAGCATTTGTAGAAAAGAAAAAGGGCAGAATACTTTTTGCAAATATATCTCTTCTGTAACAGTGGTTTTATAATGATTGCCACAGAATTTAGTAAAATCTGTTCTTATTACTATTCTATAGTCTTTCTTCCCTTAAACATTATGCAGCTTAGGAACTTTAAGTTTTCTAACCAAAGAGACAATGATTTTTGAATGTAACAAATAATCCACTCAGACATTTTGGTCTATTAAAATGATCTAGAAAAGGTGGTGAGATACATGAAGAAAGGAGTAATTGTACAGGGATGACATGAGTAAAACTGGAACTGGTATATAAGTACATTTTTTTCTAGCCATATAAAAATAATTATGTGATGCATGTTCTCATTCATAAAAAAATCTCATATATGCATTTGTACACATGTATGTACATATATGCTTCCGAAACCCCAAAATGCTTTGCAAAGCTGACTATGGCTATTCTTATTTTACAGGTGGAGAAGCTAAGGTGCAAAGAGGTTACATGTGCAAAGCACATTGCTTTCTTGAATGTAATAAGCAGTAAATGAGTTCTCAGCTAGCCCGAGTGCTGCCTCTCCCACCTTCCGCACACCACCTGTTGCTTTCGAATGAAGAATTAGCCATTTTAATCCATTCATTTGGTCTTCCCATTCCAGCTGCAAATTTTCACTCTACCTGAAGAAAACAAGGAAAGCCACAAAGAAGTTTTGGCATGTTTAAACAGACCTGCCTGTTCTTTAGACACATAAGCACAACCTCTTGTAGTACACGTCATTCATTTTCCCAGATCTGGGCCCAAGTCCTGCTTCTCATCCGTACAACATTTAATTCACTTTCTAAAACTCTCCTCTATCCTCAAGTAGGTAGACGTGTTATCTGATAAGGAATGAGCAAGAGCTATAGGCTTTAGCCTGTACAAAGACAGGATAGCTTGCACTCACAGTATGTTGCATTATTTGAAACAGGGAAATAATTTTTTCATTGTGAAAATTAAATTTACAGCGTATGACTACAATTGCACACACATCTCACAAAACATTGGTATATTCCTGAGGGCCCTCATTTCAGAGGGATGTCTGAGAATTTCAGTTTGACTCTTGGACTGTTCATTTACTCTACTCCCTCTGCCCTATTTTGCCCCTCACTCTGTTTTGTGAAATTACCCAGACATATGGAAATGAGCCATCCCACATAGATGGTCTGTCCTGGAGCATGCATGTAGCAAAAAGCCCTCCAAAATCTCAAGGCTACAGAGGCTGGCATCCCTTTCAAAAGCATTTAAACACCTAAATGCATACATTTTTATGTGACTGATCTGCCTGGTGGTCTGCTGAGCAGTCTGATTTTAAGACATGGGCTTGCACAATCTCTGCTGATAATGGACTACGAATAGTGGTAAAGGAAAAATCTTTCCACCCTGGACAGGCTGCCCCTGTAAAATTTCAAACTGTGGTGGACAGTGCTTTCCTCAGTCTCCTTCTTCCTTTTCCTTTCTTTCACACCACAAATGCTCTTGAAGAAATTTAACTATTTCTTCATTGAATTGTAAAGCCTGTGTTGTCACAGATTTATGTGCTGCAACAACTACAGTTCACAGTCAGTCACAGGTGGTGGCCCAGCTACTGAAGCCGAGTAGCTCAGCTACTGAGCATTGTCTTCTGCTCCAATATCACTTTTCACTTTGCCTCCTTACAGGTTATTATGGTTGGGGCAGGAACACACATTATCACTCCATACCTTTCCCTTTGAATTAACTCTTTCTTCCCACCAAGTCCATCAGGAGGATTTTGAAATAAAGAAGAGCCAGAGTTTCTTGCCTGGTGTCAGGACCACCGCACCACCCAGAAGCCGTAGCTGCAGGGAAGATCTGCTGAGTCCCTGCATAGGTCTGGGATCAGCATGGCTGGAGCCTCAGAAAGAGGCAGCCACTAAATGGGCCAGCAGGACCCTGTCAGATGGATGGGAAGAAAGATCTCCCAAAGGCTGGTGGCGCTGTGAGCAGAGCAGAGCAGATGAGAGGAATGACCCTAACCTCAGCTCTCTCGACAATCAGAAGCACCCTGGTACAAGAGTCTGTCAGCCAGACAGCAGTAAGATTAAGGGTTTATCACAAGTGAACCAAAAATTGTTCCTCAGTCTCATTATTTAAACTAGGGGATCTGCTACAAACTGCTGGATTAATTCCAAACACTTTGGTAAGACACTTCTGGTTTCATCCCTCTTATAATAGTTACACTGGGATTTTGCTAAATAGCGTGCTCCTCAGTTGTGCATGATTCAGAGCCAGATTTATAAAGACATTTAGGTGCTCCTTCCCACTGATTAAGGAAGTAAATGCCTAAATTGGTTTAAAAATCTGCCCTCAGGAGCTGCCATGTGTGTCTGGGCACCCGAAACACTTGAAGATTTACTGCATCTAAGGACCCAGTGAAGATCAGAGAAATTCTTTGCCAAACACAAATAGCAATGAGACATATTTTGAACTGTCAGAAGTACTGCCTTTAATTTTCTTTTCTAAAGATCAGTGTCAATGAAGAATATACTGAGTCTGGGTTTGGGGACCAGTTCTGCAAATTGGGTCTAATGCTACTGCAATGAGACCAACTGTTGTCTCCAGCAGAAGCCAGACCAGCTCTAAATTACTTACTTAGTGGCACATTTCAGCAATATTTCTCCCGTTCAATCGTACCTTATGTGACAAACATCTTCTATGGTTTCAGTGGGCTCAGAGATGAAGTGAGATACCGTGCTCACTGTGAATAAGAGTGCCAGGTTCAAGCTCACCTATCGGCACTGTGTGGCAAGTAAGTGTTCACGAGAGCACTTCTTTTTTATTATTTGATTTTAACTGTAAGTCTGGGTTTGTCATGCCTACATGGCAATGCAGGGCTCTCCAAGATGCACACATTTGTTTCTAACTGGAAGTCGGAAATGGTGCACATTTCAAAATACTTACGTGATTTTTCTATTTGATTTAACTGATCAGAAGATGTCACAGAATAAACAAGCAAAAAATGACCTTTCAGACACGTTCAATTTGTTTGAGTCCATTAGCCTTACGCTAATAAATAAAACCTCTGTAATGCTTCATAATATCAATAATACCCCAGAAATTATTCAGCACTTAATGGCCAATTTAAGAGCATTAAATGCTGCTAACAATCAATTTACTAGGTATTATCGTGCTTCTGTTTATAAATGTCTAATTATATAGGTCACATTTGCTTGTAGCACGCTACCTTTGGTAGCCAACTGCAGCACTTAGACTGAACGCAGTAAAAAAAATAACTGCTGTAAAAAACCCTCCGAAGAAACCACGGTGACAAAAAGCGTCGGCAACGCCAGAGACGCCCCCGTTCCCCTACGGATCTCTAGGTTTCTGCTCTGCCCTCAGTGCTTTTCCGCCGTCCGCCCGACCCCCCGCCGCGGCCCGTGTCCGCGGCCGCCCCGTCCAAATCAGGTAATTAGGCGGGCGATGCTGCCGCGGAGCCGGCGGCGCCACATGGCTTGGCAAAGTCTTGCCGTGAAGTTCTGTCCTGTAGCTGCGGATACAAACTCAAGCTGGTCGTGTGTGCAACTCCAGCATGTCGAGCCCGCTACCCCTCGGCACAGCCAAATGTTTCGGCAGCTGCCCTTTTGTCCTGTTTCTTAAATAAACAAAGAACAGATACAAATTAATGACCTAAATTTATGGCGAAACACACTGCCTACCCCGAGCAAATAGCCTTAAAAGAACAGATGTTAAAATAGCGTTTTGTACTCGCAGATAGGGAAAGCGGCTACTGTGCAAACGCAGGAGCTCGGGACGTATGGAAAACAGTAGCTAAAGAATCTAATTGTGCCGCGCTGTCTCCCTCTGCACCGCAGACCGCCTAACCCTCGGATCGTGTGCTGTACAGAATAATTATCTTCCCCGGGGCATTCCCCAGCCCTTCTTTTCTCCTCTTACGATCCCAGTAAACTTTCTCCTTTCATTCCTTTATATTCTTTTTGGAGATGAAAAGAGCAAAATGGTCATTCTGCCAGCACGCTAAATGGTGACTGGCAATCCAGTGCTGTAATCCTAAATGCAATTTAATCTCGAAGAATTGTGCTCATGCAATGCACCACCTCAGTAAACCATTCCTTTGAATTACCTCTTTGTCTTCCCCTGAAGGGTGCCTTCATTACGCAGGAGAGATTATTTCTTGGTAAATTTTTGCTGAGACTTATCTTGTGAACGCCTATATTTAAGCAATTGTTAAATATGCCCATGTGCAAAAAAAAAAAAAAAAAGAAAAAAAAAAGAAAGAAGAAGAAAAAGGTAGTTAAGAGGGAGAGAGGCTGGGGGTGGGCAGCTATTTATTTATTTATTTATTTATTTATTTATTTATTTATTTTTGCGCCAAACCAGACCGAGACACAATCGCGCACAGGGGGCGAACGTGCCCGTCCGTCGGCGAGCCGTCCTCGCCGTCGGGCGCTGGCGCGAGCGGGAGCAAGCCGCGCGCGGGTCACCGCCTCTGCCTCCGAGAGGAGTGAAAAGGCATCTCCGCTTCCCGCACGGCGAGTGCATTCTGTTTATACTACACCACGTTGTATTTCCAGTCTTGCTCGACATTTTAATATACATTTTCTTGTCAGGCGTCTTGGCAATCGGGTACACGACTTGCAAGATGGACTGAGAATTCCACAGGTGGACTGATTAGTGGGTGGCATTTCTGAGCTCGAGCAAGCTGTTAGCATTATGTCTGTTTGCTTTAGGTACAGATGTGAAATGATTTGACAGTCAGTCTCAAAGTGTGTGCGAGTTCTTGGGCTTCTTTTTTGGCTTTTTTTTTTCCCTTGGTATGTCAAACTCTTCTTATAATACAATCCTTATCCGTCTGGTTGTCCATTGAAAAAGCGTTCCCCCCTTCCCTCTCCCATAGCCAATCTGGATGCGTCATGCATTATTCAGAAGATATAATTTGTAAGTGTCAGAAGTGGCTTGGGTTTTTTTCTCCTGTTCGCTTGTTTGAGGACCACAGCTGTCGCGACCAAGAGCCCTTTCTGGGCACTGGGGTTATCCTCCTGCAAAGGCAAACTGTTTGCTTCATGCAGCTTGTCCGAACGCGAGTTTCCTTAACAAAGCCGTAGTCGTAAGCAAATGGTGTTTGACAAGTGGAATTTTCTGTTGACTTGCTCATTTCATTTCCTTCTTTTGGCAGAAACACTTGGAACTTGATTTTCTTGCAGTTACTATGAGCCCAGAATAATAACTCCTAAATCAACACTGAGGAGGTGGAAAGGTACAACAACACAAACACTCAGTAACAGTCAGGACAGCGACATGGAAATATGAGTTGACATGCAGAATAACCACAAGTGGTGCATAATTTATTGATTGCACCTTGTCATGGGAATGATGAGCTCTCAGCTAGTGGAATTATATTTTATATATTTCACAACTTTGGGGGAAAAATATAAATATTATATATACAAACTGCATATACAGTAACTAATGGATAGAGCAAGATTCCTATTTCCAGTTAGTGAAAAAGTTGTATTCTTCACAAAGCAATGTTTCTGGAGCTGGGCAAGCCTGGGAGCAGGGAGGCAGGAAGAAGGCAAGGGGAGCTGCAGTACTACAGCACCATGTAGATAATTAGGTGAATGTGGTTAGGTGAAAGGCACCCCAGCTGAGCGTTCAAATTGCACAGATGTTGGAAGGCAGACGTATTATACCATAAAAGCTGAGCTTTAATGTTGCACTAAGTTGTGAAATAATATTTCAGTATGCATCATATATGTGAACCCACAGAAAGTAGCAGCATGAGGTGGCAAGTAAACAACAGCAAACTAAACTGAAAATGTAGGGTAAAAGGTCTGAGAACTGTGTGTTTCTTTACATCTTTTAAGTTGCAATCAGGCAAAATATCAAGCCTTTCTGTAGCTAGGCGCAACACAGCATCCTCGTTCTCTTTGCCTCGTTCTCCAGGCTTTATTTTGGTACCTGAGGAGCTACAACGCTTGTTCCCAGGTTCAGACTGTCCCCCCTAAAATAAGCTGCTCTTTGCTCGTTGTTTTAATCACTTGGTAGGCAGTTAGGAGCTCGAGCAGAACAGTTCCTTGCTCAGGCAATCAAAAACGAGCAGATCCACAGAGAGCATCACTTGCTGATGGACAGTGGCTTAGCCTCAGCATAGCGAGCTGGCAGGAGAAGCACAAGCAGGAGGACCACGAGCAACTCCATCGACAGCCCTGCCTTGAACAGTGACCAAAATAAGCAAAATAAATGCACAAGAAATGCAAGCGTTTGCCTTATCTGGGTTTCATCCTATGGGAGAAGGTTAGCAGGTTAGCCAACTGAAAAAAAGCACTGTTTCCACTATTTTAAATATATTGATCTTTCCTCTTTCTCCATTGGAAAAACATGTAAGCACTTTGATTTCTGCCGATTACCTTCTATAGCGCTCGATTTACAGCCTTGGAATCAAAGCTTTCTCTGAGTAGAAAAGCTGTTTCTCAAAGTGCCTCTTTTCCAGTGATATGAAGAAACATGTCAGAGGAGACACAGCAATGCACTCCAAATGAGAAACAGGGGCTCAGCTCATACTTGCTGGTATCAGCAACAGATTTGTCTATATCACCTTCTGCAGCTAGGAAAGTTACTGCCGTACATTTGCCATTTAAGTTGTGATCTGGTCTGCTGCAGCTTAAGGAAAAGCTTAAGTGGGAATAGAAGCAGTTTTATCAGAAGAAACTTGTAACAAAGTCTTGGATACTGTGAAATCACAGCAGAAAAATGCACCTCAATATTTCTAAGAGCAAAGAGGCTTCAGCAGCAGGATTGTGGTCCTTCTCTAGAGAGCAGCAGCAGTCTGGGCTGAAATGCTGTTTGCTTTAAATGTGTTCAGGGCCCACCCTGGTTATGACACACACTTTGCTTTATTTGCTCCCTCAAGACCCAGAAATATGTTTACCACCCCGCTCCAGGCAATATATATCTCACCATTTTCCATGATTTACAATTAAATCTTATCTCACAAGTGGAAATCATTCTGAGCTGTTTATAACGTGAAAGTGATGGAGACCTATGACTAAATACCTCATTTATTATTTTGCATTAGTCTTCTGACTTTTTATGAGCTCTCTCTCTGTTAAAAATAGAGAATGTTTGTGTTAAACACATATTTTGGGTGACCTTCTCGGAAAAAGAAACGACCGGGCTGAGTACGGCCAGATGTGAGTTATAAGAGGCATGTGGAAGACTATTAGAAGAGGTGAAGGCTGCTGTGAAAATGCTACCGAAGACTGCAGAAAAGGCAGCAGCACGGAGGGGGTTACCCCTGCCCCTCGCTGGCCATTGCCGCAGCACCCCAAGAGCCGCCTGTCGTGGCTGACACGTCGGCAGCAGCAGCACCGAGCTGCCACAGGCCGGTCTGGCAGAAATAATTTCTTCATGAAAACCAGACCTGCCCTCCTGAAGGCAGAATTAGATATCCCGGCAGCCAGGGCCTTCCTGGGCGGGAAGATGCATTTACCCCTCACTGGGTCACCAAGAGAGGATGTGAGCGCAGCAGGATTTTGAGAAATGCCCATGGTTTTGCCCTGCTCGAGTCGCGGTCTCCCCGGCAGGTAGCGGGAGCCGAGCTTGCTCCGCTTAGCGTGGACGTCTCTGCGCGCGGCAGCTCCGCCGGGCTGCCCATGCCCAGAAGCGGAGCCACCGCGGGCTCTGCAAGCCCACCAGGCCTGAGGCTCCAAAGTGCATATTGATGCCTCCTTCTCCTGCTATTAATCTCTCAGTTAGCTAAATTAAATCAAGCAGGGTTTCACCCCGGCATGTTGTGATCACACCTCCAACTTGCAATCCAGACTTACCATGTAAACTGCTAAGCAAGGTACAGTGCTCTCGCAGCAGGAGAGGACAATGTCTGGCTGCAAGGAGCAGGCAAGCGGTGGCTCAGGGAAGGACCATGGGGACGCATCTCCCTTCTCCCAGTGGTTCCCAGATCCTGGTCTGCATTAGCACAGGAGACCCAACACACGGAGTGAGGGCTGCGTGGCTATTACTGTATCAGGAAAAATACTGCTCACCCGAAGAGCTTTTGGGCACCAAGGTCGTTTCATAAGGAGGCTGAAGCCACGCTGCCTGACAGCTGGGCAAGGTGAGGTGCAGAGCTGGAGCTACAGAGGCAGCCTCCTGCTCTCAGGCTGACCCCCCCACACACTCTCAAGCCTGCTGCTGTGTGCACGAGA
This sequence comes from Rhea pennata, assembly GCF_028389875.1. Classification (NCBI taxonomy): domain Eukaryota; kingdom Metazoa; phylum Chordata; class Aves; order Rheiformes; family Rheidae; genus Rhea; species Rhea pennata. The sequence continues at coordinate 41,457,978 of NC_084665.1, forward strand.
CTATCCCACCGCATCCCAGCAAGCTGGCATATTTTATTATTTTGTGCATCTGCATGTAGCTTAGAGTTTGCAGGTGAGTCGTTTCTTCTGCACAACAGCTCTCTGCGCCTTGGTGGAGTGCTCTAAACACAGTTTCATTTTCGCCTGACACTGGTGAGGCTGCTGGGTTTTTATTCTTTGCTTCTAAATCAGTATACTTGTTACCATTTTTTAAAAGTGTGAATAGCTGCAACAGAAGCCATCAATTAGCACAAGCAAACAGGGCCAAAGTCCTTCCTTCCTCCTCCCCCACAGCATATTGTGAAGAGAGCTGTGCTCTTCTACTTTTGAGGCTGCTGGAGAGAGTCTGAAGTTGAGCGGTCCCACTGCCGCCTTTGCATCTGCTGTAGGACGGACAGTACGCTAGATGCAAGGGAAGCAGGATGGGCTTTCAGCACTGGCACAGAGACAACGGGAGAGAGACCAGCTCAACAGCAGCAGAAAAGGAACAAATTTTTTCCCTTTCCGTTCCAGAGAGCCTTCCAGGGCTAAGGGAGGTTGCCAGAGGTTGCCTGGTTTTTCAAGCACCGTTCCCCCTTCCCAGTATTAAGGAAGCTGCCGAGGGAAGCCCCTCCAGCAGCTTTGCTTAATTACCCTGTTCTGTGGAGAGGCTACAAAGACCTCTCTGCTGAATAGTTTGCAAACTGGACCACGCTTGCCAGAAGATTCCTGTTGATTAGACGATGCAGAGTATTCATTAGAATATAGATTACAGGCAGGGGCTTTGCCATAAGTATGCTGCCCTTTGATACGGGCATGCCCATTTCTTGCTGCATCGTATTTTCTCCCAGAAGACCGTTCTCATGGAGCCCAATTCCCAACGTGGTTCTCGCGCAGCGAGGAAGAGGCCGGATTGCGTTCCTGCTTGCAGCTGGTGTGGGGCCGGCGCTTCACCAGCCGTGCTGAGGACTGCTGAGAGTCAGAGCAGCACTGATTAACGTCCACAGAAACTTGCAGCTTGTGTTCGAGACTCCTCCTTCCTGCTCGGTGCCTCTGACGGCAGTGGATTCACGGGAGCACAGCACCAGAGCTCGGCATTAGGTCCTTTGGGAAACGCCGCCCGCGGGGAATATTTCCTCCTCCCCTCCTTTGCTCACCTGGCTTCCTAAAGCATGACTTTTCACTCATTCTCCTTACGAATACCTGGTGTTTTCTTTCTGCAGCCTTCCTGATGCTCTTCAGGGGAGTGGTATCTGGTGGCAGAGAGTTCCAGTGGTATGTTGCCATGCTTGGAGGAAATTTTCCATCACTGACCGTGTGTATGAAAATAGACATCGTAGCCTGGCACAGAATGAACTCACTTACCTCTGCTTGTGCCTTATATACCTCTCACGCACCCCTCTTCCTTACCTTATTTCTAAATTAAACAGTCATCCGGGTTTTCACATCTCTCATTACCCAGAGGTCCTTCCACATGTCTAACGTTTGCTTGCATCTCAATATATCAGACCATGTAACGTGCTGATTCACAGAAATCTCATGCTCCGTAGTGACCCAGCCTTCGAAATCTGCCCGCATTTTTACAGATATCACTCAGATTTTGACTTATCAAATCTCACCTGACCACCTCTCTTGATTAGGGGGTTGCAAGTAGTGCGTTCGAGGCACGTCTGACCTCAAGCGTTCCTGTCTGGCTTTTTAAAACTTCGGTGGATTAGAAACAGCGACTTTATGCACTTTTGCAAGAGGCAGCTAAACGCTCCCCTGCCACATCTGCAACCTGCAACTTCTTGCTGTTCCCGGGTCTCACAGCTCATGCGAAGGTGGACGGACGAAGCGGCTGCCGCCCGTCCTGAAATGTTGCCTTTCTGTCCCAGAACCGCTCTGCTTCGAGATGTTCCTGCCCCTCGGATGTCACCGCTGCGAAGCGCGAGGCAGTCGTCCCCGGTGCGGGGAGCGCTGTGGCCGTGCCTTGTCCCGGGCGCCAGGCGCTGCAGCCACGCGGCGGTAAGCGCTGGCGCGAGGAAGTTGCCGCAGATCCCCTGTAAAAACCGACCTCTGCTCTGCCCGTGCGAGCTGCCGCCGAGTTTGCTGCCGCTCATCACACAAGGGCCACGGGGAGCCAACTCGGCTGGCACCTCCTCGGCTGAAGAAGAGCTACTTGGGAGCCCGCGGGAGGTGTTTGGGAGTGATGCTGAGGGAAACGCAACCATGCCGGGGGGGTTTCCCTGGCCTTATTTGCACTGAGCATCTCCGGCTTCCTCAGACACCAGTCCTCCAGCCCCCTCCTGGAGACCCCATAGCTCTTCAGAAAAATCACTTATCTTTTTAATTACAAGCGGTAGCATTCAGTTCTACTGGCCGCGGCTTGCCGCAGGCACTGGCCGAGATTAAACTTTATGCTCCAGAAACTCATTTCTGTTGCTACTGAAAGGTTTTGATGTCTTTTTGGAGGTGCTGGTCGCTGAGCTCTAACACGCACAAAACTCTGGTTGAGCGCAACCTCTTTGCTGGTTTTAAACAATACTAAGACTAGCGAAGGGATGGTTCAGTGCTCAGGACACTGCACTGCAACACAAGGGAGATGCCACAATTTCTTTCCTGGCATCAGCTTCCTGCAAGCCTTGGAATGGTCATTTGGTCTCCTTGGCCTTGGGCATACTGGAGGGGGCTTGCCAATACCACCCCACCATCAAACTGCCCACGTGGAAATGCCGCAGAGGCGAGCTTTTCCCAGAGCACCTTGAAAAACCATTCCCTGAACATACTGATCCAAACCAGAAGGAAAAAAAAAACCAAAAAACAAAAAACCCACTTTTCTCCCCATAAATGCACTGTCTTTTAGGCTCCGATTAGCACGTAATGTAGTGATGAGTGATGCAAATTATTTAATTTTTGTTTTTATGCTCCTGATTGACTTATTTGCATTGACGAGCTTTGCTAGCGTAGACCAGGCCAACGCATCGCAGAACCTCGTGTATGAGGGACACTAGGCGATCCAGGCCTCACAGACTATTTAAGAATAAACTCCAGACTGTGAGCTGCTCAGACATCTTGGTTGTCGACTGCATATAGGTGCCATCCTCAAACTGTGAAACTGAATACCCTTAATTTAAAAATTCATGCCCAGATCTGTGCTTTGCCCTTCATCCTTGCATTTACAGAAGGCTAAATCAAGATCCCAGATTTTACATCCAAACGCTGAAATGTTCGCAATGCAGATCCCTGCGAAGCCGTACAGACAGGCACCGTTCAAACCCACATTGTATAAGCTGTTTATGTGCTAAAGGAAGCCCAGGGATTTTTCTAATGACAATGGAGTTGTTCTCCCCTCTGAGAGCTCGAAGGATTCCTGTAAGAAGAAGAGAGAAACCCTCCTTTCGCAATTTGCTTTGGGCGTGTGGCAAGCAGAAGAGATTTTTCAGAGCACCCAAGTGCCTTGAAAAGCCGCTCCCCATCAGAAGTGACACCTCGTCCCGCGCGGCACCGGGGACCGCCATCACGCGAGATTGATTTATTTATTTATTTGCAAACCCTCATAGACATTAAAACACTGTTTTGGGCTTCTGGGGGAGCACAGCTGGGGCGCGGGGCAGGAGGAGGAGGAGGAGGAGGAGGGCCGTCGCGCGGCCAGCCAGGGGGCGGCACTGGGGACCCCTCTCCGCAGCTGCATCCGTATCCGTGCACGGGGGAAGCGCGCGAAGGGCCCGTCCTCCCGGTCGGGTCGGTCCTCCTGCGTTAGGGATGAGCAGCCCCCAGGGCAGCGCGGCGGGATTGCCGCAGCGCCCCGAGGCCGCATTTACGCCGAGCTGCCGCGTTTACCTGTCTTGCCCATCCAGCTTCCTCCAGAATCAAACCCACCACCACCGGGGTAAACTGGTAGACGGCCCTCAGCAAATATGATCCCAAAGGAAGGGCCTTTGGGGATGGATTTTAACCCGTTCTATTAGCTTTTCTTGGCTTCGACATAATTAGGGTAATAATTCATCAGTGGTTTCCGTTTCACTTGGAAGTGCTAAAGCACAGCACATGCATCCACTGTGGATGTTTGGAAAGTCTAAGAACTCCTTAAACCTTGCAATTTTAATCCTATTATTTACACTATTTATATTATAATCGTGAGTCAGAGATGACAACTTCACAGATCTCTTAAAAGAATGAGCCTTTTTAATCAGCTCACTTAGCGAGCAGAAACGATACGCATCCTCTCCCTAAACCAGGGTTTTGTAGTGCTGTGCAGGTCCCAGTTACTGTGCAAGTCAGTTACCCTGCCCGAAAAAAGAAAAGTCAACAATTAATCCAAAGCTAAATTAGTGTCGTGGTTGTATTCACATTGCATTCCCCTTCAATGCATATGTTTACAATATCCTTTAATAATAATTATTATTAAACATAGTAAAATACTTCCAAACTTGGCTCATAACATAATTGTACTTCTAGTGGAAAAAAAAATTATCTGAAGCCTTGTCAATATGCCACTTCCTCCTCCCCCATCTTTTAACAGAAGCAGCCTCCAGTGAAATAATCCAAGCTGTGTTCAAGAA